>NW_028225302.1:0-738868 GCF_052327205.1 Somniosus microcephalus | reverse complement strand
AGAAGGAGAAGGTGAAGTCTGGAGGGTGAAGCAGAAGAAGTAGAAGAAGGAGAAGGAGAAGGTGAAGTCAGGAGGGTGAATCAGAAGATGTAGAAGAAGGAGAAGGAGAAGGTGAAGTCAGGAGGGTGAATCAGAAGAAGCAGAAGAAGGAGAAGGAGAAGGTGAAGTCTGGAGGGTGAATCAGAAGAAGCAGAAGAAGGAGAAGGAGAAGGTGAAGTCTGGAGGGTGAATCAGAAGAAGTAGAAGAAGGAGAAGGAGAAGGTGAAGTCTGGAGGGTGAAGCAGAAGAAGTAGAAGAAGGAGAAGGAGAAGGTGAAGTCAGGAGGGTGAATCAGAAGATGTAGAAGAAGGAGAAGGAGAAGGTGAAGTCAGGAGGGTGAATCAGAAGAAGCAGAAGAAGGAGAAGGAGAAGGTGAAGTCTGGAGGGTGAATCAGAAGAATCAGAAGAAGGAGAAGGAGAAGGTGAAGTCTGGAGGGTGAATCAGAAGAAGCAGAAGAAAGAGAAGGAGAAGGTGAAGTCTGGAGGGTGAATCAGAAGAAGTAGAAGAAGGAGAAGGAGAAGGTGAAGTCTGGACGGTGAATCAGAAGAAGCAGAAGAAGGAGAAGGAGAAGGTGAAGTCTGGAGGGTGAATCAGAAGAAGTAGACGAAGGAGAAGGAGAAGGTGAAGTCTGGAGGGTGAAGCAGAAGAAGTAGAAGAAGGAGAAGGAGAAGGTGAAGTCAGGAGGGTGAATCAGAAGAAGTAGAAGAAGGAGAAGGAGAAGGTGAAGTCAGGAGGGTGAATCAGAAGAAGCAGAAGAAGGAGATAGAGAAGGTGAAGTCTGGAGGGTGAATCAGAAGAATCAGAAGAAGGAGAAGGAGAAGGTGAAGTCTGGAGGGTGAAGCAGAAGAAGCAGAAGAAAGAGAAGGAGAAGGTGAAGTCTGGAGGGTGAAGCAGAAGAAACAGAAGAAGGAGAAGGAGAAGGTGAAGACTGGAGGGTGAATCAGAAGAAGTAGAAGAAGGAGAAGGAGAAGGTGAAGTCTGGAGGGTGAATCAGAAGAAGTAGAAGAAGGAGAAGGAGAAGGTGAAGTCTGGAGGGTGAATCAGAAGAAGCAGAAGAAGGAGAAGGAGAAGGTGAAGTCTGGAGGGTGAATCAGAAGAAGTAGAAGAAGGAGAAGGAGAAGGTGTAGTCTGGAGGGTGAATCAGAAGAAGTAGACGAAGGAGAAGGAGAAGGTGAAGTCTGGAGGGTGAATCAGAAGAAGCAGAAGAAGGAGATGGAGAAGGTGAAGTCTGGAGGGTGAATCAGAGGAAGTAGAAGAAGGAGAAGGAGAAGGTGAAGTCTGGAGGGTGAATCAGAAGAAGCAGAAGAAGGAGAAGGAGAAGGTGAAGTCTGGAGGGTGAATCAGAAGAAGCAGAAGAAGGAGAAGGAGAAGGTGAAGTCTGGAGGGTGATTCAGAAGAAGCAGAATAAGGAGAAGGAGAAGGTGATGTCTGGAGGGTGAATCAGAAGAAGCAGAAGAAGGAGAAGGAGAAGGTGAAGTCTGGAGGGTGAATCAGAAGAAGTAGAAGAAGGAGAAGGAGAAGGTGAAGTCTGGAGGGTGAATCAGAAGAAGTAGAAGAAGGAGAAGGAGAAGGTGAAGTCTGGAGGGTGAATCAGAAGAAGTAGAAGAAGGAGAAGGAGAAGGTGAAGTCTGGAGGGTGAAGCAGAAGAAGTAGAAGAAGGAGAAGGAGAAGGTGAAGTCAGGAGGGTGAATCAGAAGATGTAGAAGAAGGAGAAGGAGAAGGTGAAGTCAGGAGGGTGAATCAGAAGAAGCAGAAGAAGGAGAAGGAGAAGGTGAAGTCTGGAGGGTGAATCAGAAGAATCAGAAGAAGGAGAAGGAGAAGGTGAAGTCTGGAGGGTGAATCAGAAGAAGCAGAAGAAAGAGAAGGAGAAGGTGAAGTCTGGAGGGTGAATCAGAAGAAGTAGAAGAAGGAGAAGGAGAAGGTGAAGTCTGGAGGGTGAATCAGAAGAAGCAGAAGAAGGAGAAGGAGAAGGTGAAGTCTGGAGGGTGAATCAGAAGAAGTAGACGAAGGAGAAGGAGAAGGTGAAGTCTGGAGGGTGAATCAGAAGAAGCAGAAGAAGGAGATGGAGAAGGTGAAGTCTGGAGGGTGAATCAGAAGAAGTAGAAGAATGAGAAGGTGAAGGTGAAGTCTGGAGGGTGAATCAGAAGAAGCAGAAGAAGGAGAAGGAGAAGGTGAAGTCTGGAGGGTGATTCAGAAGAAGCAGAATAAGGAGAAGGAGAAGGTGAAGTCTGGAGGGTGAATCAGAAGAAGCAGAAGAAGGAGAAGGAGAAGGTGAAGTCTGGAGGGTGAATCAGAAGAAGTAGAAGAAGGAGAAGGAGAAGGTGAAGTCTGGAGGGTGAATCAGAAGAAGTAGAAGAAGGAGAAGGAGAAGTTGAAGTCTGGAGAGTGAATCAGAAGAAGTAGAAGTAGGAGAAGGAGAAGGTGAAGTCTGGAGGGTGAAGCAGAAGAAGTAGAAGAAGGAGAAGGAGAAGGTGAAGTCAGGAGGGTGAATCAGAAGATGTAGAAGAAGGAGAAGGAGAAGGTGAAGTCAGGAGGGTGAATCAGAAGAAGCAGAAGAAGGAGAAGGAGAAGGTGAAGTCTGGAGGGTGAATCAGAAGAAGCAGAAGAAGGAGAAGGAGAAGGTGAAGTCTGGAGGGTGAATCAGAAGAAGCAGAAGAAGGAGAAGGAGAAGGTGAAGTCTGGAGGGTGAATCAGAAGAAGCAGAATAAGGAGAAGGAGAAGGTGAAGTCTGGAGGGTGAATCAGAAGAAGCAGAAGAAGGAGAAGGAGAAGGTGAAGTCTGGAGGGTGAATCAGAAGAAGTAGAAGAAGGAGAAGGAGAAGGTGAAGTCTGGAGGGTGAAGCAGAAGAAGTAGAAGAAGGAGAAGGAGAAGGTGAAGTCAGGAGGGTGAATCAGAAGAAGTAGAAGAAGGAGAAGGAGAAGGTGAAGTCAGGAGGGTGAATCAGAAGAAGCAGAAGAAGGAGATAGAGAAGGTGAAGTCTGGAGGGTGAATCAGAAGAATCAGAAGAAGGAGAAGGAGAAGGTGAAGTCTGGAGGGTGAAGCAGAAGAAGCAGAAGAAAGAGAAGGAGAAGGTGAAGTCTGGAGGGTGAAGCAGAAGAAACAGAAGAAGGAGAAGGAGAAGGTGAAGACTGGAGGGTGAATCAGAAGAAGTAGAAGAAGGAGAAGGAGAAGGTGAAGTCTGGAGGGTGAATCAGAAGAAGTAGAAGAAGGAGAAGGAGAAGGTGAAGTCTGGAGGGTGAATCAGAAGAAGCAGAAGAAGGAGAAGGAGAAGGTGAAGTCTGGAGGGTGAATCAGAAGAAGCAGAAGAAGGAGAAGGAGAAGATGAAGTCTGGAGGGTGAATCAGAAGAAGTAGAAGAAGGAGAAGGAGAAGGTGAGGTCTGGAGGGTGAAGCAGAAGAAACAGAAGAAGGAGAAGGAGAAGATGAAGTCTGGAGGGTGAAGCAGAAGAAACAGAAGAAGGAGAAGGAGAAGGTGAAGACTGGAGGGTGAATCAGAAGAAGTAGAAGAAGGAGAAGGAGAAGGTGAAGTCTGGAGGGTGAATCAGAAGAAGTAGAAGAAGGAGAAGGAGAAGGTGAAGTCTGGAGGGGGAATCAGAAGAAGCAGAAGAAGGAGAAGGAGAAGGTGAAGTCTGGAGGGTGAATCAGAAGAAGCAGAAGAAGGAGAAGGAGAAGATGAAGTCTGGAGGGTGAATCAGAAGAAGTAGAAGAAGGAGAAGGAGAAGGTGAAGTCTGGAGGGTGAATCAGAAGAAACAGAAGAAGGAGAAGGAGAAGGTGAAGTCTGGAGGGTGAATCAGAAGAAGTAGAAGAAGGAGAAGGAGAAGGTGTAGTCTGGAGGGTGAATCAGAAGAAGTAGACGAAGGAGAAGGAGAAGGTGAAGTCTGGAGGGTGAATCAGAAGAAGCAGAAGAAGGAGATGGAGAAGGTGAAGTCTGGAGGGTGAATCAGAGGAAGTAGAAGAAGGAGAAGGAGAAGGTGAAGTCTGGAGGGTGAATCAGAAGAAGCAGAAGAAGGAGAAGGAGAAGGTGAAGTCTGGAGGGTGAATCAGAAGAAGCAGAAGAAGGAGAAGGAGAAGGTGAAGTCTGGAGGGTGATTCAGAAGAAGCAGAATAAGGAGAAGGAGAAGGTGATGTCTGGAGGGTGAATCAGAAGAAGCAGAAGAAGGAGAAGGAGAAGGTGAAGTCTGGAGGGTGAATCAGAAGAAGTAGAAGAAGGAGAAGGAGAAGGTGAAGTCTGGAGGGTGAATCAGAAGAAGTAGAAGAAGGAGAAGGAGAAGGTGAAGTCTGGAGGGTGAATCAGAAGAAGTAGAAGAAGGAGAAGGAGAAGGTGAAGTCTGGAGGGTGAAGCAGAAGAAGTAGAAGAAGGAGAAGGAGAAGGTGAAGTCAGGAGGGTGAATCAGAAGATGTAGAAGAAGGAGAAGGAGAAGGTGAAGTCAGGAGGGTGAATCAGAAGAAGCAGAAGAAGGAGAAGGAGAAGGTGAAGTCTGGAGGGTGAATCAGAAGAATCAGAAGAAGGAGAAGGAGAAGGTGAAGTCTGGAGGGTGAATCAGAAGAAGCAGAAGAAAGAGAAGGAGAAGGTGAAGTCTGGAGGGTGAATCAGAAGAAGTAGAAGAAGGAGAAGGAGAAGGTGAAGTCTGGAGGGTGAATCAGAAGAAGCAGAAGAAGGAGAAGGAGAAGGTGAAGTCTGGAGGGTGAATCAGAAGAAGTAGACGAAGGAGAAGGAGAAGGTGAAGTCTGGAGGGTGAATCAGAAGAAGCAGAAGAAGTAGATGGAGAAGGTGAAGTCTGGAGGGCGAATCAGAAGAAGTAGAAGAATGAGAAGGTGAAGGTGAAGTCTGGAGGGTGAATCAGAAGAAGCAGAAGAAGGAGAAGGAGAAGGTGAAGTCTGGAGGGTGATTCAGAAGAAGCAGAATAAGGAGAAGGAGAAGGTGAAGTCTGGAGGGTGAATCAGAAGAAGCAGAAGAAGGAGAAGGAGAAGGTGAAGTCTGGAGGGTGAATCAGAAGAAGTAGAAGAAGGAGAAGGAGAAGGTGAAGTCTGGAGGGTGAATCAGAAGAAGTAGAAGAAGGAGAAGGAGAAGGTGAAGTCTGGAGGGTGAATCAGAAGAAGTAGAAGTAGGAGAAGGAGAAGGTGAAGTCTGGAGGGTGAAGCAGAAGAAGTAGAAGAAGGAGAAGGAGAAGGTGAAGTCAGGAGGGTGAATCAGAAGATGTAGAAGAAGGAGAAGGAGAAGGTGAAGTCAGGAGGGTGAATCAGAAGAAGCAGAAGAAGGAGAAGGAGAAGGTGAAGTCTGGAGGGTGAATCAGAAGAAGCAGAAGAAGGAGAAGGAGAAGGTGAAGTCTGGAGGGTGAATCAGAAGAAGCAGAAGAAGGAGAAGGAGAAGGTGAAGTCTGGAGGGTGAATCAGAAGAAGCAGAATAAGGAGAAGGAGAAGGTGAAGTCTGGAGGGGGAATCAGAAGAAGCAGAAGAAGGAGAAGGAGAAGGTGAAGTCTGGAGGGTGAATCAGAAGAAGTAGAAGAAGGAGAAGGAGAAGGTGAAGTCTGGAGGGTGAAGCAGAAGAAGTAGAAGAAGGAGAAGGAGAAGGTGAAGTCAGGAGGGTGAATCAGAAGAAGTAGAAGAAGGAGAAGGAGAAGGTGAAGTCAGGAGGGTGAATCAGAAGAAGCAGAAGAAGGAGATAGAGAAGGTGAAGTCTGGAGGGTGAATCAGAAGAATCAGAAGAAGGAGAAGGAGAAGGTGAAGTCTGGAGGGTGAAGCAGAAGAAGCAGAAGAAAGAGAAGGAGAAGGTGAAGTCTGGAGGGTGAAGCAGAAGAAACAGAAGAAGGAGAAGGAGAAGGTGAAGACTGGAGGGTGAATCAGAAGAAGTAGAAGAAGGAGAAGGAGAAGGTGAAGTCTGGAGGGTGAATCAGAAGAAGTAGAAGAAGGAGAAGGAGAAGGTGAAGTCTGGTGGGTGAATCAGAAGAAGCAGAAGAAGGAGAAGGTGAAGTCTGGAGGGTGAATCAGAAGAAGCAGAGGAAGGAGAAGGAGAAGATGAAGTCTGGAGGGTGAATCAGAAGAAGTAGAAGAATGAAAAGGAGAAGGTGAGGTCTGGAGGGTGAATCAGAAGAAGCAGAAGAAGGAGAAGGAGAAGGTGAAGTCTGGAGGGTGAATCAGAAGAAGCAGAAGAAGGAGAAGGAGAAGGTGAAGTCTGGAGGGTGAATCAGAAGAAGCAGAAGAAGGAGAAGGAGAAGGTGAAGTCAGGAGGGTGAATCAGAAGAAGCAGAAGAAGGAGAAGGAGAAGGTGAAGTTAGGAGGGAGAATCAGAAGAAGCAGAAGAAGGAGAAGGAGCAGGTGAAGTCAGGGGGGTGTAGCAGAAGAAGTAGAAGAAGGAGAAGGAGAAGGTGAAGTCAGGACGGTGAAGCAGAAGAAGCAGAAGAAGGAGAAAAGAAGGTGAAGTCTGGAGGGTGAATCAGAAGAAGCAGAAGAAAGAGAAGGAGAAGGTGAAGTCTGGAGGGTGAATCAGAAGAAGTAGAAGAAGGAGAAGGAGAAGGTGAAGTCTGGAGGGTGAATCAGAAGAAGCAGAAGAAGGAGAAGGAGAAGGTGAAGTCTGGAGGGTGAATCAGAAGAAGTAGACGAAGGAGAAGGAGAAGGTGAAGTCTGGAGGGTGAATCAGAAGAAGCAGAAGAAGTAGATGGAGAAGGTGAAGTCTGGAGGGCGAATCAGAAGAAGTAGAAGAATGAGAAGGTGAAGGTGAAGTCTGGAGGGTGAATCAGAAGAAGCAGAAGAAGGAGAAGGAGAAGGTGAAGTCTGGAGGGTGATTCAGAAGAAGCAGAATAAGGAGAAGGAGAAGGTGAAGTCTGGAGGGTGAATCAGAAGAAGCAGAAGAAGGAGAAGGAGAAGGTGAAGTCTGGAGGGTGAATCAGAAGAAGTAGAAGAAGGAGAAGGAGAAGGTGAAGTCTGGAGGGTGAATCAGAAGAAGTAGAAGAAGGAGAAGGAGAAGGTGAAGTCTGGAGGGTGAATCAGAAGAAGTAGAAGTAGGAGAAGGAGAAGGTGAAGTCTGGAGGGTGAAGCAGAAGAAGTAGAAGAAGGAGAAGGAGAAGGTGAAGTCAGGAGGGTGAATCAGAAGATGTAGAAGAAGGAGAAGGAGAAGGTGAAGTCAGGAGGGTGAATCAGAAGAAGCAGAAGAAGGAGAAGGAGAAGGTGAAGTCTGGAGGGTGAATCAGAAGAAGCAGAAGAAGGAGAAGGAGAAGGTGAAGTCTGGAGGGTGAATCAGAAGAAGCAGAAGAAGGAGAAGGAGAAGGTGAAGTCTGGAGGGTGAATCAGAAGAAGCAGAATAAGGAGAAGGAGAAGGTGAAGTCTGGAGGGGGAATCAGAAGAAGCAGAAGAAGGAGAAGGAGAAGGTGAAGTCTGGAGGGTGAATCAGAAGAAGTAGAAGAAGGAGAAGGAGAAGGTGAAGTCTGGAGGGTGAAGCAGAAGAAGTAGAAGAAGGAGAAGGAGAAGGTGAAGTCAGGAGGGTGAATCAGAAGAAGTAGAAGAAGGAGAAGGAGAAGGTGAAGTCAGGAGGGTGAATCAGAAGAAGCAGAAGAAGGAGATAGAGAAGGTGAAGTCTGGAGGGTGAATCAGAAGAATCAGAAGAAGGAGAAGGAGAAGGTGAAGTCTGGAGGGTGAAGCAGAAGAAGCAGAAGAAAGAGAAGGAGAAGGTGAAGTCTGGAGGGTGAAGCAGAAGAAACAGAAGAAGGAGAAGGAGAAGGTGAAGACTGGAGGGTGAATCAGAAGAAGTAGAAGAAGGAGAAGGAGAAGGTGAAGTCTGGAGGGTGAATCAGAAGAAGTAGAAGAAGGAGAAGGAGAAGGTGAAGTCTGGTGGGTGAATCAGAAGAAGCAGAAGAAGGAGAAGGTGAAGTCTGGAGGGTGAATCAGAAGAAGCAGAGGAAGGAGAAGGAGAAGATGAAGTCTGGAGGGTGAATCAGAAGAAGTAGAAGAATGAAAAGGAGAAGGTGAGGTCTGGAGGGTGAATCAGAAGAAGCAGAAGAAGGAGAAGGAGAAGGTGAAGTCTGGAGGGTGAATCAGAAGAAGCAGAAGAAGGAGAAGGAGAAGGTGAAGTCTGGAGGGTGAATCAGAAGAAGCAGAAGAAGGAGAAGGAGAAGGTGAAGTCAGGAGGGTGAATCAGAAGAAGCAGAAGAAGGAGAAGGAGAAGGTGAAGTTAGGAGGGAGAATCAGAAGAAGCAGAAGAAGGAGAAGGAGCAGGTGAAGTCAGGGGGGTGTAGCAGAAGAAGTAGAAGAAGGAGAAGGAGAAGGTGAAGTCAGGACGGTGAAGCAGAAGAAGCAGAAGAAGGAGAAAAGAAGGTGAAGTCTGGAGGGCGCAGCAGAAGAAGCAGAAGAAGGAGAAGGAGAAGGTGAAGTCTGGAGTGTGAAGCAGAAGAAGCAGAAGAAGGAGAAGGAGAAGGTGAAGTCTGGAGGGCGCAGCAGAAGAAGCAGAAGAAGGAGAATGAGAAGGTGAAGTCTGGAGGGTGAATCAGAAGAAGCAGAAGAAGGAGAAGGAGAAGGTGAAGTCTGGAGGGTGAATCAGAAGAAGTAGAAGAAGGAGAAGGAGAAGGTGAAGTCAGGAGGGTGAATCAGAAGAAGTAGAAGAAGGAGAAGGAGAAGGTGAAGTCAGGAGGGTGAATCAGAAGAAGCAGAAGAAGGAGAAGGAGAAGGTGAAGTCTGGAGGGTGAATCAGAAGAATCAGAAGAAGGAGAAGGAGAAGGTGAAGTCTGGAGGGTGAATCAGAAGAAGCAGAAGAAAGAGAAGGAGAAGGTGAAGTCTGGAGGGTGAAGCAGAAGAAACAGAAGAAGGAGAAGGAGAAGGTGAAGACTGGAGGGTGAATCAGAAGAAGTAGAAGAAGGAGAAGGAGAAGGTGAAGTCTGGAGGGTGAATCAGAAGAAGTAGAAGAAGGAGAAGGAGAAGATGAAGTCTGGAGGGTGAATCAGAAGAAACAGAAGAAGGAGAAGGAGAAGGTGAAGTCTGGAGGGTGAATCAGAAGAAGTAGAAGATGGAGAAGGAGAAGGTGAAGTCAGGAGGGTGAATCAGAAGAAGCAGAAGAAGGAGAAGGAGAAGGTGAAGTCTGGAGGGTGAATCAGAAGAAGCAGAAGAAGGAGAAGGAGAAGATGAAGTCTGGAGGGTGAATCAGAAGAAGTAGAAGAAGGAGAAGGAGAAGGTGAGGTCTGGAGGGTGAATCAGAAGAAGCAGAAGAAGGAGAAGCAGAAGGTGAAGTCTGGAGGGTGAATCAGAAGAAGCAGAAGAAGGAGAAGGAGAAGGTGAAGTCTGGAGGGTGAATCAGAAGAAGCAGAAGAAGGAGAAGGAGAAGCTGAAGTCAGGAGGGTGAATCAGAAGAAGCAGAAGAAGGAGAAGGAGAAGGTGAAGTTAGGAGGGTGAATCAGAAGAAGCAGAAGAAGGAGAAGGAGCAGGTGATGTCAGGGGGATGAAGCAGAAGAAGTAGAAGAAGGAGAAGGAGAAGGTGAAGTCAGGACGGTGAAGCAGAAGAAGCAGAAGAAGGAGCAGGAGAAGGTGAAGTCTGGAGGGTGAATCAGAAGAAGTAGAAGAAGGAGAAGGAGATGGTCAAGTCTGGAGGGTGAATCAGAAGAAGTAGAAGAAGGAGAAGGAGAAGGTGAAGTCTGGAGGGTGAAGCAGAAGAAGTAGAAGAAGGAGAAGGAGAAGGTGAAGTCAGGAGGGTGAATCAGAAGAAGTAGAAGAAGGAGAAGGAGAAGGTGAAGTCAGGAGGGTGAATCAGAAGAAGCAGAAGAAGGAGAAGAAGAAGGTGAAGTCTGGAGGGTGAATCAGAAGAATCAGAAGAAGGAGAAGGAGAAGGTGAAGTCTGGAGGGTGAATCAGAAGAAGCAGAAGAAAGAGAAGGAGAAGGTGAAGTCTGGAGGGTGAATCAGAAGAAGTAGAAGAAGGAGAAGGAGAAGGTGAAGTCTGGAGTGTGAATCAGAAGAAGCAGAAGAAGGAGAAGGAGAAGGTGAAGTCTGGAGGGTGAATCAGAAGAAGCAGAATAAGGAGAAGGAGAAGGTGAAGTCTGGAGGGTGAATCAGAAGAAGTAGAAGAAGGAGAAGGAGAAGGTGAAGTCTGGAGGGTGAATCAGAATAATCAGAAGAAGGAGAAGGAGAAGGTGAAGTCTGGAGGGTGAATCAGAAGAAGCAGAAGAAAGAGAAGGAGAAGGTGAAGTCTGGAGGGTGAATCAGAAGAAGTAGAAGAAGGAGAAGGAGAAGGTGAAGTCTGGAGGGTGAATCAGAAAATGCAGAAGAAGGAGAAGGAGAAGGTGAAGTCTGGAGGGTGAATCAGAAGAAGCAGAAGAAGGAGAAGGAGAAGGTGAAGTCTGGAGGGTGAATCAGAAGAAGCAGAAGAAGGAGAAGGAGAAGGTGAAGTCTGGAGGGTGAATCAGAAGAAGCAGAAGAAGGAGAAGGAGAAGGTGAAGTCTGGAGGATGAATCAGAAGAAGCAGAAAAAGGAGAAGGAGAAGGTGAAGTCTGAAGGGTGAATCAGAAGAAGTAGAAGAAGGAGAAGGAGAAGGTGAAGTCTGGAGGGTGAAGCAGAAGAAGTAGAAGAAGGAGAAGGAGAAGGTGAAGTCAGGAGGGTGAAGCAGAAGAAGTAGAAGAAGGAGAAGGAGAAGGTGAAGTCAGGAGGGTGAATTAGAAGAAGCAGAAGAAGGAGAAGGAGAAGGTGAAGTCTGGAGGGTGAATCAGAAGAATCAGAAGAAGGAGAAGGAGAAGGGGAAGTCTGGAGGGTGAATCAGAAGAAGCAGAAGAAAGAGAAGGAGAAGATGAAGTCTGGAGGGTGAAGCAGAAGAAACAGAAGAAGGAGAAGGAGAAGGTGACGACTGGAGGGTCAATCAGAAGAAGTAGAAGAAGGAGAAGGAGAAGGTGAGGTCTGGAGGGTGAATCAGAAGAAGTAGAAGAAGGAGAAGGAGAAGGTGAAGTCTGGAGGGTGAATCAGAAGAAGCAGAAGAAGGAGAAGGAGAAGGTGAAGTCTGGAGGGTGAATCAGAAGAAGCAGAAGAAGGAGAAGGAGAAGATGAAGTCTGGAGGGTGAATCAGAAGAAGTAGAAGAAGGAGAAGGAGAAGGTGAGGTCTGGAGGGTGAATCAGAAGAAGCAGAAGAAGGAGAAGGAGAAGGTGAAGTCTGGAGGGTGAATCAGAAGAAGCAGAAGAAGCAGAAGGAGAAGGTGAAGTCTGGAGGGTGAATCAGAAGAAGCAGAAGAAGGAGAATGAGAAGGTGAAGTCAGGAGGGTGAATCAGAAGAAGCAGAAGAAGGAGAAGGAGAAGGTGAAGTTAGGAGGGTGAATCAGAAGAAGCAGAAGAAGGAGAAGGAGCAGGTGATGTCAGGGGGATGAAGCAGAAGAAGTAGAAGAAGGAGAAGGAGAAGGTGAAGTCAGGACGGTGAAGCAGAAGAAGCAGAAGAAGGAGAAGGAGAAGGTGAAGTCTGGAGGGTGAATCAGAAGAAGTAGAAGAAGGAGAAGGAGCAGGTCAAGTCTGGAGGGTGAATCAGAAGAAGTAGAATAAGGAGAAGGAGAAGGTGAAGTCTGGAGGGTGAAGCAGAAGAAGTAGAAGAAGGAGCAGAAGAAGGTGAAGTCAGGAGGGTGAATCAGAAGAAGTAGAAGAAGGAGAAGGAGAAGGTGAAGTCAGGAGGGTGAATCAGAAGAAGCAGAAGAAGGAGAAGGAGAAGGTGAAGTCTGGAGGGTGAATCAGAAGAATCAGAAGAAGGAGAAGGAGAAGGTGAAGTCTGGAGGGTGAATCAGAAGAAGCAGAAGAAAGAGAAGGAGAAGGTGAAGTCTGGAGGGTGAATCAGAAGAAGTAGAAGAAGGAGAAGGAGAAGGTGAAGTCTGGAGTGTGAATCAGAAGAAGCAGAAGAAGGAGAAGGAGAAGGTGAAGTCTGGAGGGTGAATCAGAAGAAGCAGAATAAGGAGAAGGAGAAGGTGAAGTCTGGAGGGTGTATCAGAAGAAGCAGAAGAAGGAGAAGGAGAAGGTGAAGTCTGGAGGGTGAATCAGAAGAAGTAGAAGAAGGAGAAGGAGAAGGTGAAGTCTGGAGGGTGAAGCAGAAGAAGTAGAAGAAGGAGAAAGAGAAGGTGAAGTCAGGAGGGTGAATCAGAAGAAGTAGAAGAAGGAGAAGGTGAAGTCAGGAGGGTGAATCAGAAGAAGCAGAAGAAGGAGAAAGAGAAGGTGAAGTCTGGAGGGTGAATCAGAAGAATCAGAGGAAGGAGAAGGAGAAGGTGAAGTCTGGAGGGTGAATCAGAAGAAGCAGAGGAAGGAGAAGGAGAAGGTGAAGTCTGGAGGGTGAATCAGAAGAAGCAGAAGAAGGAGAAGGAGAAGATGAAGTCTGGAGGGTGAATCAGAAGAAGTAGAAGAAGGAGAAGGAGAAGGTGAAGTCAGGAGGGTGAATCAGATCAAGTAGAAGAAGGAGAAGGAGAAGGTGAAGTCTGGAGGGTGAATCAGAAGAATCAGAAGAAGGAGAAGGAGAAGGTGAAGTCTGGAGGGTGAATCAGAAGAAGCAGAAGAAAGAAGGAGAAGGTGAAGTCTGGAGGGTGAAGCAGAAGAAACAGAAGAAGGAGAAGGAGAAGGTGAAGACTGGAGGGTGAATCAGAAGAAGTAGAAGAAGGAGAAGGAGAAGGTGAAGTCTGGAGGGTGAATCAGAAGAAGTAGAAGAAGGAGAAGGAGAAGGTGAAGTCTGGAGGGTGAATCAGAAGAAGCAGAAGAAGGAGAAGGAGAAGGTGAAGTCTGGAGAGTGAATCAGGAGAAGCAGAAGAAGGAGAAGGAGAAGATGAAGTCTGGAGGGTGAATCAGAAGAAGTAGAAGAAGGAGAAGGAGAAGGTGAAGTCTGGAGGGTGAATCAGAAGTAGTAGAAGAAGGAGAAGGAGAAGGTGAAGTCTGGACGGTGAATCAGAAGAAACAGAAGAAGGAGAAGGAGAAGGTGAAGTCTGGAGGGTGAATCAGAAGAAGTAGAAGAAGGAGAAGGAGAAGGTGTAGTCTGGAGGGTGAATCAGAAGAAGTAGAAGAAGGAGAAGGAGAAGGTGAAGTCTGGAGGGTGAATCAGAAGAAGCAGAAGAAGGAGAAGGAGAAGGTGAAGTCTGGAGGGTGAATCAGAAGAAGCAGAAGAAGGAGAAGGAGAAGGTGAAGTCTGGAGGGTGAATCAGAAGAAGCAGAATAAGGAGAAGGAGAAGGTGAAGTCTGGAGGGTGAATCAGAAGAAGCAGAAGAAGGAGAAGGAGAAGGTGAAGTTAGGAGGGTGAATCAGAAGAAGCAGAAGAAGGAGAAGGAGAAGGTGAAGTCTGGAGGGTGAATCAGAAGAAGCAGAATAAGGAGAAGGAGAAGGTGAAGTCTGGAGGGTGAATCAGAAGAAGCAGAAGAAGGAGAAGGAGAAGGTGAAGTCTGGAGGGTGAATCAGAAGAAGCAGAAGAAGGAGAAGGAGAAGGTGAAGTCTGGAGGGTGAAGCAGAAGAAGTAGAAGAAGGAGAAGGAGAAGGTGAAGTCAGGAGGGTGAATCAGAAGATGTAGAAGAAGGAGAAGGAGAAGGTGAAGTCAGGAGGGTGAATCAGAAGAAGCAGATGAAGGAGAAAGAGAAGGTGAAGTCTGGAGGGTGAATCAGAAGAATCAGAGGAAGGAGAAGGAGAAGGTGAAGTCTGGAGGGTGAATCAGAAGAAGCAGAGGAAGGAGAAGGAGAAGGTGAAGTCTGGAGGGTGAATCAGAAGAAGCAGAAGAAGGAGAAGGAGAAGATGAAGTCTGGAGGGTGAATCAGAAGAAGTAGAAGAAGGAGAAGGAGAAGGTGAAGTCAGGAGGGTGAATCAGATCAAGCAGAAGAAGGAGAAGGAGAAGGTGAAGTCTGGAGGGTGAATCAGAAGAATCAGAAGAAGGAGAAGGAGAAGGTGAAGTCTGGAGGGTGAATCAGAAGAAGCAGAAGAAAGAAGGAGAAGGTGAAGTCTGGAGGGTGAAGCAGAAGAAACAGAAGAAGGAGAAGGAGAAGGTGAAGACTGGAGGGTGAATCAGAAGAAGTAGAAGAAGGAGAAGGAGAAGGTGAAGTCTGGAGGGTGAATCAGAAGAAGTAGAAGAAGGAGAAGGAGAAGGTGAAGTCTGGAGGGTGAATCAGAAGAAGCAGAAGAAGGAGAAGGAGAAGGTGAAGTCTGGAGGGTGAATCAGGAGAAGCAGAAGAAGGAGAAGGAGAAGATGAAGTCTGGAGGGTGAATCAGAAGAAGTAGAAGAAGGAGAAGGAGAAGGTGAAGTCTGGAGGGTGAATCAGAAGTAGTAGAAGAAGGAGAAGGAGAAGGTGAAGTCTGGACGGTGAAGCAGAAGAAGCAGAAGAAGGAGCAGGAGAAGGTGAAGTCTGGAGGGTGAATCAGAAGAAGTAGAAGAAGGAGAAGGAGAAGGTCAAGTCTGGAGGGTGAATCAGAAGAAGTAGAAGAAGGAGAAGGAGAAGGTGAAGTCTGGAGGGTGAAGCAGAAGAAGTAGAAGAAGGAGAAGGAGAAGGTGAAGTCAGGAGGGTGAATCAGAAGAAGTAGAAGAAGGAGAAGGAGAAGGTGAAGTCAGGAGGGTGAATCAGAAGAAGCAGAAGAAGGAGAAGAAGAAGGTGAAGTCTGGAGGGTGAATCAGAAGAATCAGAAGAAGGAGAAGGAGAAGGTGAAGTCTGGAGGGTGAATCAGAAGAAGCAGAAGAAAGAGAAGGAGAAGGTGAAGTCTGGAGGGTGAATCAGAAGAAGTAGAAGAAGGAGAAGGAGAAGGTGAAGTCTGGAGTGTGAATCAGAAGAAGCAGAAGAAGGAGAAGGAGAAGGTGAAGTCTGGAGGGTGAATCAGAAGAAGCAGAATAAGGAGAAGGAGAAGGTGAAGTCTGGAGGCTGAATCAGAAGAAGCAGAAGAAGGAGAAGGAGAAGGTGAAGTCTGGAGGGTGAATCAGAAGAAGTAGAAGAAGGAGAAGGAGAAGGTGAAGTCTGGAGGGTGAAGCAGAAGAAGTAGAAGAAGGAGAAGGAGAAGGTGAAGTCAGGAGGGTGAATCAGAAGAAGTAGAAGAAGGAGAAGGAGAAGGTGAAGTCAGGAGGGTGAATCAGAAGAAGCAGAAGAAGGAGAAGGAGAAGGTGAAGTCTGGAGGGTGAATCAGAAGAATCAGAAGAAGGAGAAGGAGAAGGTGAAGTCTGGAGGGTGAATCAGAAGAAGCAGAGGAAGGAGAAGGAGAAGGTGAAGTCTGGAGGGTGAATCAGAAGAAGCAGAATAAGGAGAAGGAGAAGGTGAAGTCTGGAGGGTGAATCAGAAGAAGCAAAATAAGGAGAAGGAGAAGGTGAAGTCTGGACGGTGAATCAGAAGAAGCAGAAGAAGGAGAAGGAGAAGATGAAGTCTGGAGGGTGAAGCAGAAGAAGTAGAAGAAGGAGAAGGAGAAGGTGAAGTCTGGAGGGTGAAGCAGAAGAAGTAGAAGAAGGAGAAGGATAAGGTGAAGTCAGGAGGGTGAATCAGAAGAAGTAGAAGAAGGAGAAGGAGAAGGTGAAGTCAGGAGGGTGAATCAGAAGAAGCAGAAGAAGGAGAAGGAGAAGGTGAAGTCTGGAGGGTGAATCAGAAGAAGCAGAAGAAGCAGAAGGAGAAGGTGAAGTCTGGAGGGTGAATCAGAAGAAGCAGAAGAAGGAGAAGCAGAAGGAGAAGTCAGGAGGGTGAATCAGAAGAAGCAGAAGAAGGAGAAGGAGAAGGTGAAGTTAGGAGGGTGAATCAGAAGAAGCAGAAGAAGGAGAAGGAGCAGGTGATGGCAGGGGGATGAAGCAGAAGAAGTAGAAGAAGGAGAAGGAGAAGGTGAAGTCAGGACGGTGAAGCAGAAGAAGCAGAAGAAGGAGAAGGAGAAGGTGAAGTCTGGAGGGTGAATCAGAAGAAGTAGAAGAAGGAGAAGGAGCAGGTCAAGTCTGGAGGGTGAATCAGAAGAAGTAGAATAAGGAGAAGGAGAAGGTGAAGTCTGGAGGGTGAAGCAGAAGAAGTAGAAGAAGGAGCAGGAGAAGGTGAAGTCAGGAGGGTGAATCAGAAGAAGTAGAAGAAGGAGAAGGAGAAGGTGAAGTCAGGAGGGTGAATCAGAAGAAGCAGAAGAAGGAGAAGGTGAAGTCTGGAGGGTGAATCAGAAGAATCAGAAGAAGGAGAAGGAGAAGGTGAAGTCTGGAGGGTGAATCAGAAGAAGCAGAAGAAAGAGAAGGAGAAGGTGAAGTCTGGAGGGTGAATCAGAAGAATTAGAAGAAGGAGAAGGAGAAGGTGAAGTCTGGAGTGTGAATCAGAAGAAGCAGAAGAAGGAGAAGGAGAAGGTGAAGTCTGGAGGGTGAATCAGAAGAAGCAGAATAAGGAGAAGGAGAAGGTGAAGTCTGGAGGGTGAATCAGAAGAAGCAGAAGAAGGAGAAGGAGAAGGTGAAGTCTGGAGGGTGAATCAGAAGAAGTAGAAGAAGGAGAAGGAGAAGGTGAAGTCTGGAGGGTGAAGCAGAAGAAGTAGAAGAAGGAGAAGGTGAAGTCAGGAGGGTGAATCAGAAGAAGTAGAAGAAGGAGAAGGAGAAGGTGAAGTCAGGAGGGTGAATCAGAAGAAGCAGAAGAAGGAGAAAGAGAAGGTGAAGTCTGGAGGGTGAATCAGAAGAATCAGAGGAAGGAGAAGGAGAAGGTGAAGTCTGGAGGGTGAATCAGAAGAAGCAGAGGAAGGAGAAGGAGAAGGTGAAGTCTGGAGGGTGAATCAGAAGAAGCAGAAGAAGGAGAAGGAGAAGATGAAGTCTGGAGGGTGAATCAGAAGAAGTAGAAGAAGGAGAAGGAGAAGGTGAAGTCAGGAGGGTGAATCAGATCAAGCAGAAGAAGGAGAAGGTGAAGTCTGGAGGGTGAATCAGAAGAATCAGAAGAAGGAGAAGGAGAAGGTGAAGTCTGGAGGGTGAATCAGAAGAAGCAGAAGAAAGAAGGAGAAGGTGAAGTCTGGAGGGTGAAGCAGAAGAAACAGAAGAAGGAGAAGGAGAAGGTGAAGACTGGAGGGTGAATCAGAAGAAGTAGAAGAAGGAGAAGGAGAAGGTGAAGTCTGGAGGGTGAATCAGAAGAAGTAGAAGAAGGAGAAGGAGAAGGTGAAGTCTGGAGGGTGAATCAGAAGAAGCAGAAGAAGGAGAAGGAGAAGGTGAAGTCTGGAGGGTGAATCGGAAGAAGCAGAAGAAGGAGAAGGAGAAGATGAAGTCTGGAGGGTGAATCAGAAGAAGTAGAAGAAGGAGAAGGAGAAGGTGAGGTCTGGAGGGTGAATCAGAAGAAGCAGAAGAAGGAGAAGGAGAAGGTGAAGTCTGGAGGGTGAATCAGAAGAAGCAGAAGAAGGAGAAGGAGAAGGTGAAGTCTGGAGGGTGAATCAGAAGAAGCAGAAGAAGGAGAAGGAGAAGGTGAAGTCAGGAGGGTGAATCAGAAGAAGCAGAAGAATGAGAAGGAGAAGGTGAAGTTAGGAGGGTGAATCAGAAGAAGCAGAAGAAGGAGAAGGAGCAGGTGATGTCAGGGGGATGAAGCAGAAGAAGTAGAAGAAGGAGAAGGAGAAGGTGAAGTCAGGACGGTGAAGCAGAAGAAGCAGAAGAAGGAGAAGGAGAAGGTGAAATCTGGAGGGTGAATCAGAAGAAGTAGAAGAAGGAGAAGGAGAAGGTGTAGTCTGGAGGGTGAATCAGAAGAAGTAGAAGAAGGAGAAGGAGAAGGTGAAGTCTGGAGGGTGAATCAGAAGAAGCAGAAGAAAGAGAAGGAGAAGGTGAAGTCTGGAGGGTGAAGCAGAAGAAACAGAAGAAGGAGAAGGAGAAGGTGAAGACTGGAGGGTGAATCAGAAGAAGTAGAAGAAGGAGAAGGAGAAGGTGAAGTCTGGAGGGTGAATCAGAAGAAGTAGAAGAAGGAGAAGGAGAAGGTGAAGTCTGGAGGGTGAATCAGAAGAAGCAGAAGAAGGAGAAGGAGAAGGTGAAGTCTGGAGGGTGAATCGGAAGAAGCAGAAGAAGGAGAAGGAGAAGATGAAGTCTGGAGGGTGAATCAGAAGAAGTAGAAGAAGGAGAAGGAGAAGGTGAGGTCTGGAGGGTGAATCAGAAGAAGCAGAAGAAGGAGAAGGAGAAGGTGAAGTCTGGGGGGTGAATCAGAAGAAGCAGAAGAAGGAGAAGGAGAAGGTGAAGTCTGGAGGGTGAATCAGAAGAAGCAGAAGAAGGAGAAGGAGAAGGTGAAGTCAGGAGGGTGAATCAGAAGAAGCAGAAGAAGGAGAAGGAGAAGGTGAAGTTAGGAGGGTGAATCAGAAGAAGCAGAAGAAGGAGAAGGAGCAGGTGATGTCAGGGGGATGAAGCAGAAGAAGTAGAAGAAGGAGAAGGAGAAGGTGAAGTCAGGACGGTGAAGCAGAAGAAGCAGAAGAAGGAGCAGGAGATGGTGAAGTCTGGAGGGTGAATCAGAAGAAGTAGAAGAAGGAGAAGGAGAAGGTCAAGTCTGGAGGGTGAATCAGAAGAAGTAGAAGAAGGAGAAGGAGAAGGTGAAGTCTGGAGGGTGAAGCAGAAGAAGTAGAAGAAGGAGAAGGAGAAGGTGAAGTCAGGAGGGTGAATCAGAAGAAGTAGAAGAAGGAGAAGGAGAAGGTGAAGTCAGGAGGGTGAATCAGAAGAAGCAGAAGAAGGAGAAGAAGAAGGTGAAGTCTGGAGGGTGAATCAGAAGAATCAGAAGAAGGAGAAGGAGAAGGTGAAGTCTGGAGGGTGAATCAGAAGAAGCAGAAGAAAGAGAAGGAGAAGGTGAAGTCTGGAGGGTGAATCAGAAGAAGTAGAAGAAGGAGAAGGAGAAGGTGAAGTCCGGAGGGTGAAGCAGAATAAGTAGAAGAAGGAGAAGGAGAAGATGAAGTCAGGAGGGTGAATCAGAAGAAGTAGAAGAAGGAGAAGGAGAAGGTGAAGTCAGGAGGGTGAATCAGAAGAAGCAGAAGAAGGAGAAGGAGAAGGTGAAGTCTGGAGGGTGAATCAGAAGAATCAGAAGAAGGAGAAGGAGAAGGTGAAGTCTGGAGGGTGAATCAGAAGAAGCAGAGGAAGGAGAAGGAGAAGGTGAAGTCTGGAGGGTGAATCAGAAGAAGCAGAATAAGGAGAAGGAGAAGGTGAAGTCTGGAGGGTGAATCAGAAGAAGCAAAATAAGGAGAAGGAGAAGGTGAAGTCTGGACGGTGAATCAGAAGAAGCAGAAGAAGGAGAAGGAGAAGATGAAGTCTGGAGGGTGAAGCAGAAGAAGTAGAAGAAGGAGAAGGAGAAGGTGAAGTCTGGAGGGTGAAGCAGAAGAAGTAGAAGAAGGAGAAGGATAAGGTGAAGTCAGGAGGGTGAATCAGAAGAAGTAGAAGAAGGAGAAGGAGAAGGTGAAGTCAGGAGGGTGAATCAGAAGAAGCAGAAGAAGGAGAAGGAGAAGGTGAAGTCTGGAGGGTGAATCAGAAGAAGCAGAAGAAGCAGAAGGAGAAGGTGAAGTCTGGAGGGTGAATCAGAAGAAGCAGAAGAAGGAGAAGGAGAAGGTGAAGTCAGGAGGGTGAATCAGAAGAAGCAGAAGAAGGAGAAGGAGAAGGTGAAGTTAGGAGGGTGAATCAGAAGAAGCAGAAGAAGGAGAAGGAGCAGGTGATGTCAGGGGGATGAAGCAGAAGAAGTAGAAGAAGGAGAAGGAGAAGGTGAAGTCAGGACGGTGAAGCAGAAGAAGCAGAAGAAGGAGAAGGAGAAGGTGAAGTCTGGAGGGTGAATCAGAAGAAGTAGAAGAAGGAGAAGGAGCAGGTCAAGTCTGGAGGGTGAATCAGAAGAAGTAGAATAAGGAGAAGGAGAAGGTGAAGTCTGGAGGGTGAAGCAGAAGAAGTAGAAGAAGGAGCAGGAGAAGGTGAAGTCAGGAGGGTGAATCAGAAGAAGTAGAAGAAGGAGAAGGAGAAGGTGAAGTCAGGAGGGTGAATCAGAAGAAGCAGAAGAAGGAGAAGGAGAAGGTGAAGTCTGGAGGGTGAATCAGAAGAATCAGAAGAAGGAGAAGGAGAAGGTGAAGTCTGGAGGGTGAATCAGAAGAAGCAGAATAAGAAGAAGGAGAAGGTGAAGTCTGGAGGGTGAATCAGAAGAAGCAGAAGAAGGAGAAGGAGAAGGTGAAGTTAGGAGGGTGAATCAGAAGAAGCAGAAGAAGGAGAAGGAGAAGGTGAAGTCTGGAGGGTGAATCAGAAGAAGCAGAATAAGGAGAAGGAGAAGGTGAAGTCTGGAGGGTGAATCAGAAGAAGCAGAAGAAGGAGAAGGAGAAGGTGAAGTCTGGAGGGTGAATCAGAAGAAGTAGAAGAAGGAGAAGGAGAAGGTGTAGTCTGGAGGGTGAATCAGAAGAAGTAGAAGAAGGAGAAGGAGAAGGTGAAGTCTGGAGGGTGAATCAGAAGAAGCAGAAGAAGGAGAAGGAGAAGGTGAAGTCTGGAGGGTGAATCAGGAGAAGCAGAGGAAGGAGAAGGAGAAGGTGAAGTCTGGAGGGTGAATCAGAAGAAGCAGAAGAAGGAGAAGGAGAAGATGAAGTCTGGAGGGTGAATCAGAAGAAGTAGAAGAAGGAGAAGGAGAAGGTGAAGTCAGGAGGGTGAATCAGATCAAGCAGAAGAAGGAGAAGGAGAAGGTGAAGTCTGGAGGGTGAATCAGAAGAATCAGAAGAAGGAGAAGGAGAAGGTGAAGTCTGGAGGGTGAATCAGAAGTAGTAGAAGAAGGAGAAGGAGAAGGTGAAGTCTGGACGGTGAATCAGAAGAAACAGAAGAAGGAGAAGGAGAAGGTGAAGTCTGGAGGGTGAATCAGAAGAAGTAGAAGAAGGAGAAGGAGAAGGTGTAGTCTGGAGGGTGAATCAGAAGAAGTAGAAGAAGGAGAAGGAGAAGGTGAAGTCTGGAGGGTGAATCAGAAGAAGCAGAAGAAAGAGAAGGAGAAGGTGAAGTCTGGAGGGTGAAGCAGAAGAAACAGAAGAAGGAGAAGGAGAAGGTGAAGACTGGAGGGTGAATCAGAAGAAGTAGAAGAAGGAGAAGGAGAAGGTGAAGTCTGGAGGGTGAATCAGAAGAAGTAGAAGAAGGAGAAGGAGAAGGTGAAGTCAGGAGGGTGAATCAGAAGAAGCAGAAGAAGGAGAAGGAGAAGGTGAAGTCTGGAGGGTGAATCAGAAGAATCAGAAGAAGGAGAAGGAGAAGGTGAAGTCTGGAGGGTGAATCAGAAGAAGCAGAAGAAGGAGAAGGAGAAGGTGAAGTCTGGAGGGTGAATCAGAAGAAGCAGAAGAAGGAGAAGGAGAAGGTGAAGTCAGGAGGGTGAATCAGAAGAAGCAGAAGACGGAGAAGGAGAAGGTGAAGTTAGGAGGGTGAATCAGAAGAAGCAGAAGAAGGAGAAGGAGCAGGTGATGTCAGCGGGATGAAGCAGAAGAAGTAGAAGAAGGAGAAGGAGAAGGTGAAGTCAGGACGGTGAAGCAGAAGAAGCAGAAGAAGGAGAAGGAGAATGTGAAGTCTGGAGGGTGAATCAGAATAAGTAGAAGAAGGAGAAGGAGAAGGTCAAGTCTGGAGGGTGAATCAGAAGAAGTAGAAGAAGGAGAAGGAGAAGGTGAAGTCTGGAGGGTGAAGCAGAAGAAGTAGAAGAAGGAGAAGGAGAAGTTGAAGTCAGGAGGGTGAATCAGAAGAAGTAGAAGAAGGAGAAGTAGAAGGTGAATTCAGGAGGGTGAATCAGAAGAAGCAGAAGAAGGAGAAGGAGAAGGTGAAGTCTGGAGGGTGAATTAGAAGAAGCAGAAGAAGGAGAAGGAGAAGGTGAAGTCTGGAGGGTGAATCAGAAGAAGCAGAAGAAGGAGAAGGAGAAGGTGAAGTCTGGAGGGTGAATCAGAAGAAGCAGAATAAGGAGAAGGAGAAGGTGAAGTCTGGAGGGTGAATCAGAAGAAGCAGAAAAAGGAGAAGGAGAAGGTGAAGTCTGAAGGGTGAAGCAGAAGAAGTAGAAGAAGGAGAAGGAGAAGGTGAAGTCAGGAGGGTGAATCAGAAGAAGTAGAAGAAGGAGAAGGAGAAGGTGAAGTCAGGAGGGTGAATCATAAGAAGCAGAAAAAGGAGAAGGAGAAGGTGAAGTCTGGAGGGTGAATCAGAAGAATCAGAAGAAGGAGAAGGAGAAGGTGAAGTCTGGAGGGTGAATCAGAAGAAGCAGATGAAAGAGAAGGAGAAGGTGAAGTCTGGAGGGTGAAGCAGAAGAAACAGAAGAAGGAGAAGGAGAAGGTGAAGACTGGAGGGTGAATCCGAAGAAGTAGAAGAAGGAGAAGGAGAAGGTGAAGTCTGGAGGGTGAATCAGAAGAAGTAGAAGAAGGAGAAGGAGAAGGTGAAGTCTGGAGGGTGAATCAGAAGAAGCAGAAGAAGGAGAAGGAGAAGGTGAAGTCTGGAGGGTGAATCAGAAGAAGCAGAAGAAGGAGAAGGAGAAGGTGAAGTCTGGAGGGTGAATCAGAAGAAGCAGAAGAAGGAGAAGGAGAAGGTGAAGTCTGGAGGGTGAATCAGAAGAAGCAGAAGAAGGAGAAGGAGAAGGTGAAGTCAGGAGGGTGAATCAGAAGAAGCAGAAGAAGGAGAAGGAGAAGGTGAAGTTAGGAGGGTGAATCAGAAGAAGCAGAAGAAGGAGAAGGAGCAGGTGATGTCAGGGGGATGAAGCAGAAGAAGTAGAAGAAGGAGAAGGAGAAGGTGAAGTCAGGACGGTGAAGCAGAAGAAGCAGAAGAAGGAGCAGGAGAAGGTGAAGTCTGGAGGGTGAATCAGAAGAAGTAGAAGAAGGAGAAGGAGAAGGTCAAGTCTGGAGGGTGAATCAGAAGAAGTAGAAGAAGGAGAAGGAGAAGGTGAAGTCTGTAGGGTGAAGCAGAAGAAGTAGAAGAAGGAGAAGGAGAAGGTGAAGTCAGGAGGGTGAATCAGAAGAAGTAGAAGAAGGAGAAGGAGAAGGTGAAGTCAGGAGGGTGAATCAGAAGAAGCAGAAGAAGGAGAAGAAGAAGGTGAAGTCTGGAGGGTGAATCAGAAGAATCAGAAGAAGGAGAGGGAGAAGGTGAAGTTTGGAGGGTGAATCAGAAGAAGCAGAAGAAAGAGAAGGAGAAGGTGAAGTCTGGAGGGTGAATCAGAAGAAGTAGAAGAAGGAGAAGGAGAAGGTGAAGTCTGGAGTGTGAATCAGAAGAAGCAGAAGAAGGAGAAGGAGAAGGTGAAGTCTGGAGGGTGAATCAGAAGAAGCAGAATAAGGAGAAGGAGAAGGTGAAGTCTGGAGGGTGAATCAGAAGAAGCAGAAGAAGGAGAAGGAGAAGGTGAAGTCTGGAGGGTGAATCAGAAGAAGTAGAAGAAGGAGAAGGAGAAGGTGAAGTCTGGAGGGTGAAGCAGAAGAAGTAGAAGAAGGAGAAGGAGAAGGTGAAGTCTGGAGGGTGAATCAGAAGAAGCAGAGGAAGGAGAAGGAGAAGGTGAAGTCTGGAGGGTGAATCAGAAGAAGCAGAATAAGGAGTGGAGGGTGAATCAGAAGAAGCAGAATAAGGAGAAGGAGAAGGTGAAGTCTGGAGGGTGAATCAGAAGAAGCAGAATAAGGAGAAGGAGAAGGTGAAGTCTGGACGGTGAATCAGAAGAAGCAGAAGAAGGAGAAGGAGAAGATGAAGTCTGGAGGGTGAAGCAGAAGAAGTAGAAGAAGGAGAAGGAGAAGGTGAAGTCTGGAGGGTGAAGCAGAAGAAGTAGAAGAAGGAGAAGGAGAAGGTGAAGTCAGGAGGGTGAATAAGAAGAAGTAGAAGGAGAAGGAGAAGGTGAAGTCAGGAGGGTGAATCAGAAGAAGCAGAAGAAGGAGAAGGAGAAGGTGAAGTCTGGAGGGTGAATCAGAAGAATCAGAAGAAGGAGAAGGAGAAGGTGAAGTCTGGAGGGTGAATCAGAAGAAGCAGAAGAAAGAGAAGGAGAAGGTGAAGTCTGGAGGGTGAAGCAGAAGAAACAGAAGAAGGAGAAGGAGAAGATGAAGTCTGGAGGGTGAATCAGAAGAAGTAGAAGAAGGAGAAGGAGAAGGTGAAGTCTGGAGGGTGAATCAGAAGTAGTAGAAGAAGGAGAAGGAGAAGGTGAAGTCTGGACGGTGAATCAGAAGAAACAGAAGAAGGAGAAGGAGAAGGTGAAGTCTGGAGGGTGAATCAGAAGAAGTAGAAGAAGGAGAAGGAGAAGGTGTAGTCTGGAGGGTGAATCAGAAGAAGTAGACGAAGGAGAAGGAGAAGGTGAAGTCTGGAGGGTGAATCAGAAGAAGCAGAAGAAGGAAATGGAGAAGGTGAAGTCTGGAGGGTGAATCAGAAGAAGTAGAAGAAGGAGAAGGAGAAGGTGAAGTCTGGAGGGTGAATCAGAAGAAGCAGAAGAAGGAGAAGGAGAAGGTGAAGTCTGGAGGGTTAATCAGAAGAAGCAGAAGAAGGAGAAGGAGAAGGAGAAGTCTGGAGGGTGAATCAAAAGAAGCAGAAGAAGGAGAAGGAGAAGGTGAAGTCTGGAGGGTGAAGCAGAAGAAGTAGAAGAAGGAGAAGGAGAACGTGAAGTCAGGAGGGTGAATCAGATGAAGTAGAAGAAGGAGAAGGAGAAGGTGAAGTCTGGAGGGTGAAGCAGAAGAAGCAGAAGAAGGAGAAGGAGAGGGTGAAGTCAGGAGGGTGAATCAGAAGAAGCAGAAGACGGAGAAGGAGAAGGTGAAGTTAGGAGGGTGAATCAGAAGAAGCAGAAGAAGGAGAAGGAGCAGGTGATGTCAGCGGGATGAAGCAGAAGAAGTAGAAGAAGGAGAAGGAGAAGGTGAAGTCAGGACGGTGAAGCAGAAGAAGCAGAAGAAGGAGAAGGAGAATGTGAAGTCTGGAGGGTGAATCAGAATAAGTAGAAGAAGGAGAAGGAGAAGGTCAAGTCTGGAGGGTGAATCAGAAGAAGTAGAAGAAGGAGAAGGAGAAGGTGAAGTCTGGAGGGTGAAGCAGAAGAAGTGGAAGAAGGAGAAGGAGAAGTTGAAGTCAGGGGGGTGAATCAGAAGAAGTAGAAGAAGGAGAAGGAGAAGGTGAAGTCAGGAGGGTGAATCAGAAGAAGCAGAAGAAGGAGAAGGAGAAGGTGAAGTCTGGAGGGTGAATCAGAAGAAGTAGAAGAAGGAGAAGGAGAAGGTGTTGTCTGGAGGGTGAATCAGAAGAAGTAGACGAAGGAGAAGGAGAAGGTGAAGTCTGGAGGGTGAATCAGAAGAAGCAGAAGAAGGAGATGGAGAAGGTGAAGTCTGGAGGGTGAATCAGAAGAAGCAGAATCAGGAGAAGGAGAAGGTGAAGTCTGGAGGGTGAATCAGAAGAAGCAGAAAAAGGAGAAGGAGAAGGTGAAGTCTGAAGGGTGAATCAGAAGAAGTAGAAGAAGGAGAAGGAGAAGGTGAAGTCTGGAGGGTGAAGCAGAAGAAGTAGAAGAAGGAGAAGGAGAAGGTGAAGTCAGGAGGGTGAATCAGAAGAAGTAGAAGAAGGAGAAGGAGAAGGTGAAGTCAGGAGGGTGAATCAGAAGAAGCAGAAGAAGGAGAAGGAGAAGGTGAAGTCTGGAGGGTGAATCAGAAGAATCAGAAGAAGGAGAAGGAGAAGGTGAAGTCTGGAGGGTGAATCAGAAGAAGCAGAAGAAAGAGAAGGAGAAGGTGAAGTCTGGAGGGTGAAGCAGAAGAAACAGAAGAAGGAGAAGGAGAAGGTGAAGACTGGAGGGTGAATCAGAAGAAGTAGAAGAAGGAGAAGGAGAAGGTGAAGTCTGGAGGGTGAATGAGAAGAAGCAGAAGAAGGAGAAGGAGAAGATGAAGTCTGGAGGGTGAATCAGAAGAAGTAGAAGAAGGAGAAGGAGAAGGTGAAGTCTGGAGGCTGAATCAGTAGTAGTAGAAGAAGGAGAAGGAGAAGGTGAAGTCTGGACGGTGAATCAGAAGAAACAGAAGAAGGAGAAGGAGAAGGTGAAGTCTGGAGGGTGAATCAGAAGAAGTAGAAGAAGGAGAAGGAGAAGGTGTAGTCTGGAGGGTGAATCAGAAGAAGTAGACGAAGGAGAAGGAGAAGGTGAAGTCTGGAGGGTGAATCAGAAGAAGCAGAAGAAGGAAATGGAGAAGGTGAAGTCTGGAGGGTGAATCAGAAGAAGTAGAAGAAGGAGAAGGAGAAGGTGAAGTCTGGAGGGTGAATCAGAAGAAGCAGAAGAAGGAGAAGGAGAAGGTGAAGTCTGGAGGGTGAATCAGAAGAAGCAGAAGAAGGAGAAGGAGAAGGAGAAGTCTGGAGGGTGAATCAGAAGAAGCAGAAGAAGGAGAAGGAGAAGGTGAAGTCTGGAGGGTGAAGCAGAAGAAGTAGAAGAAGGAGAAGGAGAAGGTGAAGTCAGGAGGGTGAATCAGATGAAGTAGAAGAAGGAGAAGGAGAAGGTGAAGTCAGGAGGGTGAATCAGAAGAAGCAGAAGAAGGAGAAGGAGAAGGTGAAGTCTGGAGGGTGAATCAGAAGAATCAGAAGAAGGAGAAGGAGAAGGTGAAGTCTGGAGGGTGAATCAGAAGAAGCAGAAGAAGGAGAAGGAGAAGGTGAAGTCTGGAGGGTGGATCAGAAGAAGCAGAAGAAGGAGAAGGAGAAGGTGAAGTCAGGAGGGTGAATCAGAAGATGCAGAAGACGGAGAAGGAGAAGGTGAAGTTAGGAGGGTGAATCAGAAGAAGCAGAAGAAGGAGAAGGAGCAGGTGATGTCAGCGGGATGAAGCAGAAGAAGTAGAAGAAGGAGAAGGAGAAGGTGAAGTCAGGACGGTGAAGCAGAAGAAGCAGAAGAAGGAGAAGGAGAATGTGAAGTCTGGAGGGTGAATCAGAATAAGTAGAAGAAGGAGAAGGAGAAGGTGAAGTCTGGAGGGTGAAGCAGAAGAAGTAGAAGAAGGAGAAGGAGAAGTTGAAGTCAGGAGGGTGAATCAGAAGAAGTAGAAGAAGGAGAAGGAGAAGGTGAAGTCAGGAGGGTGAATCAGAAGAAGCAGAAGAAGGAGAAGGAGAAGGTGAAGTCTGGAGGGTGAATCAGAAGAAGTAGAAGAAGGAGAAGGAGAAGGTGTTGTCTGGAGGGTGAATCAGAAGAAGTAGACGAAGGAGAAGGAGAAGGTGAAGTCTGGAGGGTGAATCAGAAGAAGCAGAAGAAGGAGATGGAGAAGGTGAAGTCTGGAGGGTGAATCAGAAGAAGCAGAATAAGGAGAAGGAGAAGGTGAAGTCTGGAGGGTGAATCAGAAGAAGCAGAAAAAGGAGAAGGAGATGGTGAAGTCTGAAGGGTGAATCAGAAGAAGTAGAAGAAGGAGAAGGAGAAGGTGAAGTCTGGAGGGTGAAGCAGAAGAAGTAGAAGAAGGAGAAGGAGAAGGTGAAGTCAGGAGGGTGAATCAGAAGAAGTAGAAGAAGGAGAAGGAGAAGGTGAAGTCAGGAGGGTGAATCAGAAGAAGCAGAAGAAGGAGAAGGAGAAGGTGAAGTCTGGAGGGTGAATCAGAAGAATCAGAAGAAGGAGAAGGAGAAGGTGAAGTCTGGAGGGTGAATCAGAAGAAGCAGAAGAAAGAGAAGGAGAAGGTGAAGTCTGGAGGGTGAAGCAGAAGAAACAGAAGAAGGAGAAGGAGAAGGTGAAGACTGGAGGGTGAATCAGAAGAAGTAGAAGAAGGAGAAGGAGAAGGTGAAGTCTGGAGGGTGAATCAGAAGAAGTAGAAGAAGGAGAAGGAACAGATGAAGTCTGGAGGGTGAATCAGAAGAAGTAGAAGAAGGAGAAGGAGAAGGTGAGGTCTGGAGGGTGAATCAGAAGAAGCAGAAGAAGGAGAAGGAGAAGGTGAAGTCTGGAGGGTGAATCAGAAGAAGCAGAAGAAGGAGAAGGAGAAGGTGAAGTCTGGAGGGTGAATCAGAAGAAGCAGAAGAAGGAGAAGGAGAAGGTGAAGTCAGGAGGGGGAATCAGAAGAAGCAGAAGAAGGAGAAGGAGAAGGTGAAGTTAGGAGGGTGAATCAGAAGAAGCAGAAGAAGGAGAAGGAGCAGGTGATGTCAGGGGGATGAAGCAGAAGAAGAAAAGAAGGAGAAGGAGAAGGTGAAGTCAGGACGGTGAAGCAGAAGAAGCAGAAGAAGGAGAAGGAGAAGGTGAAGTCTGGAGGGTGAATCAGAAGAAGTAGAAGAAGGAGAAGGAGAAGGTCAAGTCTGGAGGGTGAATCAGAAGAAGTAGAACAAGGAGAAGGAGAAGGTGAAGTCTGGAGGGTGAAGCAGAAGAAGTAGAAGAAGGAGAAGGAGAAGGTGAAGTCAGGAGGGTGAATCAGAAGAAGTAGAAGAAGGAGAAGGAGAAGGTGAAGTCAGGAGGGTGAATCAGAAGAAGCAGAAGAAGGAGAAGAAGAAGGTGAAGTCTGGAGGGTGAATCAGAAGAATCAGAAGAAGGAGAAGGAGAAGGTGAAGTCTGGAGGGTGAATCAGATGAAGCAGAAGAAAGAGAAGGAGAAGGTGAAGTCTGGAGGGTGAATCAGAAGAAGTAGAAGAAGGAGAAGGAGAAGGTGAAGTCTGGAGTGTGAATCAGAAGAAGCAGAAGAAGGAGAAGGAGAAGGTGAAGTCTGGAGGGTGAATCAGAAGAAGCAGAATAAGGAGAAGGAGAAGGTGAAGTCTGGAGGGTGAATCAGAAGAAGCAGAAGAAGGAGAAGGAGAAGGTGAAGTCTGGACGGTGAATCAGAAGAAGTAGAAGAAGGAGAAGGAGAAGGTGAAGTCTGGTGGGTGAAGCAGAAGAAGTAGAAGAAGGAGAAGGAGAAGGTGAAGTCAGGAGGGTGAATCAGAAGAAGTAGAAGAAGGAGAAGGAGAAGGTGAAGTCAGGAGGGTGAATCAGAAGAAGCAGAAGAAGGAGAAGGAGAAGGTGAAGTCTGGAGGGTGAATCAGAAGAATCAGAAGAAGGAGAAGGAGAAGGTGAAGTCTGGAGGGTGAATCAGAAGAAGCAGAGGAAGGAGAAGGAGAAGGTGAAGTCTGGAGGGTGAATCAGAAGAAGCAGAATAAGGAGAAGGAGAAGGTGAAGTCTGGAGGGTGAATCAGAAGAAGCAGAATAAGGAGAAGGAGAAGGTGAAGTCTGGAGGGTGAATCAGAAGAAGCAGAAGAAGGAGAAGGAGAAGATGAAGTCTGGAGGGTGAATCAGAAGAAGTAGAAGAA
Organism: Somniosus microcephalus; assembly: GCF_052327205.1. Classification (NCBI taxonomy): domain Eukaryota; kingdom Metazoa; phylum Chordata; class Chondrichthyes; order Squaliformes; family Somniosidae; genus Somniosus; species Somniosus microcephalus. The sequence continues at coordinate 709,835 of NW_028225302.1, read as the reverse complement.
GGAGAAGGAGAAGGTGAAGTCTGGAGGGTGAAGCAGAAGAAGTAGAAGAAGGAGAAGGAGAAGGTGAAGTCAGGAGGGTGAATCAGAAGAAGCAGAAGAAGGAGAAGGAGAAGGTGAAGTCTGGAGGGTGAATCAGAAGAATCAGAAGAAGGAGAAGGAGAAGGTGAAGTCTGGAGGGTGAATCAGAAGAAGCAGAAGAAAGAGAAGGAGAAGGTGAAGTCTGGAGGATGAAGCAGAAGAAACAGAAGAAGGAGAAGGAGAAGGTGAAGACTGGAGGGTGAATCAGAAGAAGTAGAAGAAGGAGAAGGAGAAGGTGAAGTCTGGAGGGTGAATCAGAAGAAGTAGAAGAAGGAGAAGGAGAAGGTGAAGTCTGGAGGGTGAATCAGAAGAAGCAGAAGAAGGAGAAGGAGAAGGTGAAGTCTGGAGGGTGAATCAGAAGAAGCAGAAGAAGGAGAAGGAGAAGATGAAGTCTGGAGGGTGAATCAGAAGAAGTAGAAGAAGGAGAAGGAGAAGGTGAAGTCTGGAGGGTGAATCAGAAGTAGTAGAAGAAGGAGAAGGAGAAGGTGAAGTCTGGAGGGTGAATCAGAAGAAGCAGAAGAAGGAGAAGGAGAAGATGAAGTCTGGAGGGTGAATCAGAAGAAGTAGAAGAAGGAGAAGGAGAAGGTGAAGTCTGGAAGGTGAATCAGAAGTAGTAGAAGAAGGAGAAGGTGAAGGTGAAGTCTGGACGGTGAATCAGAAGAAACAGAAGAAGGAGAAGAAGAAGGTGAAGTCTGGAGGGTGAATCAGAAGAAGTAGAAGAAGGAGAAGGAGAAGGTGTAGTCTGGAGGGTGAATCAGAAGAAGTAGACGAAGGAGAAGGAGAAGGTGAAGTCTGGAGGGTGAATCAGAAGAAGCAAAAGAAGGAAATGGAGAAGGTGAAGTCTGGAGAGTGAATCAGAAGAAGTAGAAGAAGGAGAAGGAGAAGGTGAAGTCTGGAGGGTGAATCAGAAGAAGCAGAAGAAGGAGAAGGAGAAGCTGAAGTCTGGAGGGTGAATCAGAAGAAGCAGAAGAAGGAGAAGGAGAAGGAGAAGTCTGGAGGGTGAATCAGAAGAAGCAGAAGAAGGAGAAGGAGAAGGTGAAGTCTGGAGGGTGAAGCAGAAGAAGTAGAAGAAGGAGAAGGAGAAGGTGAAGTCAGGAGGGTGAATCAGATGAAGTAGAAGAAGGAGAAGGAGAAGGTGAAGTCAGGAGGGTGAATCAGAAGAAGCAGAAGAAGGAGAAGGAGAAGGTGAAGTCTGGAGGGTGAATCAGAAGAATCAGAAGAAGGAGAAGGAGAAGGTGAGGTCTGGAGGGTGAATCAGAAGAAGCAGAAGAAGGAGAAGGAGAAGGTGAAGTCTGGAGGGTGAATCAGAAGAAGCAGAAGAAGGAGAAGGAGAAGGTGAAGTCAGGAGGGTGAATCAGAAGAAGCAGAAGACGGAGAAGGAGAAGGTGAAGTTAGGAGGGTGAATCAGAAGAAGCAGAAGAAGGAGAAGGAGCAGGTGATGTCAGCGGGATGAAGCAGAAGAAGTAGAAGAAGGAGAAGGAGAAGGTGAAGTCAGGACGGTGAAGCAGAAGAAGCAGAAGAAGGAGAAGGAGAATGTGAAGTCTGGAGGGTGAATCAGAATAAGTAGAAGAAGGAGAAGGAGAAGGTCAAGTCTGGAGGGTGAATCAGAAGAAGTAGAAGAAGGAGAAGGAGAAGGTGAAGGCTGGAGGGTGAAGCAGAAGAAGTAGAAGAAGGAGAAGGAGAAGTTGAAGTCAGGAGGGTGAATCAGAAGAAGTAGAAGAAGGAGAAGGAGAAGGTGAAGTCAGGAGGGTGAATCAGAAGAAGCAGAAGAAGGAGAAGGAGAAGGTGAAGTCTGGAGGGTGAATCAGAAGAAGTAGAAGAAGGAGAAGGAGAAGGTGTTGTCTGGAGGGTGAATCAGAAGAAGTAGACGAAGGAGAAGGAGAAGGTGAAGTCTGGAGGGTGAATCAGAAGAAGCAGAAGAAGGAGATGGAGAAGGTGAAGTCTGGAGGGTGAATCAGAAGAAGCAGAATAAGGAGAAGGAGAAGGTGAAGTCTGGAGGGTGAATCAGAAGAAGCAGAAGAAAGAGAAGGAGAAGGTGAAGTCTGGAGGGTGAAGCAGAAGAAACAGAAGAAGGAGAAGGAGAAGGTGAAGACTGGAGGGTGAATCAGAAGAAGTAGAAGAAGGAGAAGGAGAAGGTGAAGTCTGGAGGGTGAATCAGAAGAAGTAGAAGAAGGAGAAGGAGAAGGTGAAGTCTGGAGCGTGAATCAGAAGAAGCAGAAGAAGGAGAAGGAGAAGGTGAAGTCTGGAGGGTGAATCAGAAGAAGCAGAAGAAGGAGAAGGAGAAGATGAAGTCTGGAGGGTGAATCAGAAGAAGTAGAAGAAGGAGAAGGAGAAGGTGAAGTCTGGAGGGTGAATCAGAAGTAGTAGAAGAAGGAGAAGGAGAAGGTGAAGTCTGGACGGTGAATCAGAAGAAACAGAAGAAGGAGAAGGAGAAGGTGAAGTCTGGAGGGTGAATCAGAAGAAGTAGAAGAAGGAGAAGGAGAAGGTGTAGTCTGGAGGGTGAATCAGAAGAAGTAGACGAAGGAGAAGGAGAAGGTGAAGTCTGGAGGGTGAATCAGAAGAAGCAGAAGAAGGAAATGGAGAAGGTGAAGTCTGGAGGGTGAATCAGAAGAAGTAGAAGAAGGAGAAGGAGAAGGTGAAGTCTGGAGGGTGAATCAGAAGAAGCAGAAGAAGGAGAAGGAGAAGGTGAAGTCTGGAGGGTTAATCAGAAGAAGCAGAAGAAGGAGAAGGAGAAGGAGAAGTCTGGAGGGTGAATCAAAAGAAGCAGAAGAAGGAGAAGGAGAAGGTGAAGTCTGGAGGGTGAAGCAGAAGAAGTAGAAGAAGGAGAAGGAGAACGTGAAGTCAGGAGGGTGAATCAGATGAAGTAGAAGAAGGAGAAGGAGAAGGTGAAGTCTGGAGGGTGAAGCAGAAGAAGCAGAAGAAGGAGAAGGAGAGGGTGAAGTCAGGAGGGTGAATCAGAAGAAGCAGAAGACGGAGAAGGAGAAGGTGAAGTTAGGAGGGTGAATCAGAAGAAGCAGAAGAAGGAGAAGGAGCAGGTGATGTCAGCGGGATGAAGCAGAAGAAGTAGAAGAAGGAGAAGGAGAAGGTGAAGTCAGGACGGTGAAGCAGAAGAAGCAGAAGAAGGAGAAGGAGAATGTGAAGTCTGGAGGGTGAATCAGAATAAGTAGAAGAAGGAGAAGGAGAAGGTCAAGTCTGGAGGGTGAATCAGAAGAAGTAGAAGAAGGAGAAGGAGAAGGTGAAGTCTGGAGGGTGAAGCAGAAGAAGTAGAAGAAGGAGAAGGAGAAGTTGAAGTCAGGGGGGTGAATCAGAAGAAGTAGAAGAAGGAGAAGGAGAAGGTGAAGTCAGGAGGGTGAATCAGAAGAAGCAGAAGAAGGAGAAGGAGAAGGTGAAGTCTGGAGGGTGAATCAGAAGAAGTAGAAGAAGGAGAAGGAGAAGGTGTTGTCTGGAGGGTGAATCAGAAGAAGTAGACGAAGGAGAAGGAGAAGGTGAAGTCTGGAGGGTGAATCAGAAGAAGCAGAAGAAGGAGATGGAGAAGGTGAAGTCTGGAGGGTGAATCAGAAGAAGCAGAATCAGGAGAAGGAGAAGGTGAAGTCTGGAGGGTGAATCAGAAGAAGCAGAAAAAGGAGAAGGAGAAGGTGAAGTCTGAAGGGTGAATCAGAAGAAGTAGAAGAAGGAGAAGGAGAAGGTGAAGTCTGGAGGGTGAAGCAGAAGAAGTAGAAGAAGGAGAAGGAGAAGGTGAAGTCAGGAGGGTGAATCAGAAGAAGTAGAAGAAGGAGAAGGAGAAGGTGAAGTCAGGAGGGTGAATCAGAAGAAGCAGAAGAAGGAGAAGGAGAAGGTGAAGTCTGGAGGGTGAATCAGAAGAATCAGAAGAAGGAGAAGGAGAAGGTGAAGTCTGGAGGGTGAATCAGAAGAAGCAGAAGAAAGAGAAGGAGAAGGTGAAGTCTGGAGGGTGAAGCAGAAGAAACAGAAGAAGGAGAAGGAGAAGGTGAAGACTGGAGGGTGAATCAGAAGAAGTAGAAGAAGGAGAAGGAGAAGGTGAAGTCTGGAGGGTGAATGAGAAGAAGCAGAAGAAGGAGAAGGAGAAGATGAAGTCTGGAGGGTGAATCAGAAGAAGTAGAAGAAGGAGAAGGAGAAGGTGAAGTCTGGAGGCTGAATCAGTAGTAGTAGAAGAAGGAGAAGGAGAAGGTGAAGTCTGGACGGTGAATCAGAAGAAACAGAAGAAGGAGAAGGAGAAGGTGAAGTCTGGAGGGTGAATCAGAAGAAGTAGAAGAAGGAGAAGGAGAAGGTGTAGTCTGGAGGGTGAATCAGAAGAAGTAGACGAAGGAGAAGGAGAAGGTGAAGTCTGGAGGGTGAATCAGAAGAAGCAGAAGAAGGAAATGGAGAAGGTGAAGTCTGGAGGGTGAATCAGAAGAAGTAGAAGAAGGAGAAGGAGAAGGTGAAGTCTGGAGGGTGAATCAGAAGAAGCAGAAGAAGGAGAAGGAGAAGGTGAAGTCTGGAGGGTGAATCAGAAGAAGCAGAAGAAGGAGAAGGAGAAGGAGAAGTCTGGAGGGTGAATCAGAAGAAGCAGAAGAAGGAGAAGGAGAAGGTGAAGTCTGGAGGGTGAAGCAGAAGAAGTAGAAGAAGGAGAAGGAGAAGGTGAAGTCAGGAGGGTGAATCAGATGAAGTAGAAGAAGGAGAAGGAGAAGGTGAAGTCAGGAGGGTGAATCAGAAGAAGCAGAAGAAGGAGAAGGAGAAGGTGAAGTCTGGAGGGTGAATCAGAAGAATCAGAAGAAGGAGAAGGAGAAGGTGAAGTCTGGAGGGTGAATCAGAAGAAGCAGAAGAAGGAGAAGGAGAAGGTGAAGTCTGGAGGGTGGATCAGAAGAAGCAGAAGAAGGAGAAGGAGAAGGTGAAGTCAGGAGGGTGAATCAGAAGATGCAGAAGACGGAGAAGGAGAAGGTGAAGTTAGGAGGGTGAATCAGAAGAAGCAGAAGAAGGAGAAGGAGCAGGTGATGTCAGCGGGATGAAGCAGAAGAAGTAGAAGAAGGAGAAGGAGAAGGTGAAGTCAGGACGGTGAAGCAGAAGAAGCAGAAGAAGGAGAAGGAGAATGTGAAGTCTGGAGGGTGAATCAGAATAAGTAGAAGAAGGAGAAGGAGAAGGTGAAGTCTGGAGGGTGAAGCAGAAGAAGTAGAAGAAGGAGAAGGAGAAGTTGAAGTCAGGAGGGTGAATCAGAAGAAGTAGAAGAAGGAGAAGGAGAAGGTGAAGTCAGGAGGGTGAATCAGAAGAAGCAGAAGAAGGAGAAGGAGAAGGTGAAGTCTGGAGGGTGAATCAGAAGAAGTAGAAGAAGGAGAAGGAGAAGGTGTTGTCTGGAGGGTGAATCAGAAGAAGTAGACGAAGGAGAAGGAGAAGGTGAAGTCTGGAGGGTGAATCAGAAGAAGCAGAAGAAGGAGATGGAGAAGGTGAAGTCTGGAGGGTGAATCAGAAGAAGCAGAATAAGGAGAAGGAGAAGGTGAAGTCTGGAGGGTGAATCAGAAGAAGCAGAAAAAGGAGAAGGAGATGGTGAAGTCTGAAGGGTGAATCAGAAGAAGTAGAAGAAGGAGAAGGAGAAGGTGAAGTCTGGAGGGTGAAGCAGAAGAAGTAGAAGAAGGAGAAGGAGAAGGTGAAGTCAGGAGGGTGAATCAGAAGAAGTAGAAGAAGGAGAAGGAGAAGGTGAAGTCAGGAGGGTGAATCAGAAGAAGCAGAAGAAGGAGAAGGAGAAGGTGAAGTCTGGAGGGTGAATCAGAAGAATCAGAAGAAGGAGAAGGAGAAGGTGAAGTCTGGAGGGTGAATCAGAAGAAGCAGAAGAAAGAGAAGGAGAAGGTGAAGTCTGGAGGGTGAAGCAGAAGAAACAGAAGAAGGAGAAGGAGAAGGTGAAGACTGGAGGGTGAATCAGAAGAAGTAGAAGAAGGAGAAGGAGAAGGTGAAGTCTGGAGGGTGAATCAGAAGAAGTAGAAGAAGGAGAAGGAACAGATGAAGTCTGGAGGGTGAATCAGAAGAAGTAGAAGAAGGAGAAGGAGAAGGTGAGGTCTGGAGGGTGAATCAGAAGAAGCAGAAGAAGGAGAAGGAGAAGGTGAAGTCTGGAGGGTGAATCAGAAGAAGCAGAAGAAGGAGAAGGAGAAGGTGAAGTCTGGAGGGTGAATCAGAAGAAGCAGAAGAAGGAGAAGGAGAAGGTGAAGTCAGGAGGGGGAATCAGAAGAAGCAGAAGAAGGAGAAGGAGAAGGTGAAGTTAGGAGGGTGAATCAGAAGAAGCAGAAGAAGGAGAAGGAGCAGGTGATGTCAGGGGGATGAAGCAGAAGAAGAAAAGAAGGAGAAGGAGAAGGTGAAGTCAGGACGGTGAAGCAGAAGAAGCAGAAGAAGGAGAAGGAGAAGGTGAAGTCTGGAGGGTGAATCAGAAGAAGTAGAAGAAGGAGAAGGAGAAGGTCAAGTCTGGAGGGTGAATCAGAAGAAGTAGAAGAAGGAGAAGGAGAAGGTGAAGTCTGGAGGGTGAAGCAGAAGAAGTAGAAGAAGGAGAAGGAGAAGGTGAAGTCAGGAGGGTGAATCAGAAGAAGTAGAAGAAGGAGAAGGAGAAGGTGAAGTCAGGAGGGTGAATCAGAAGAAGCAGAAGAAGGAGAAGAAGAAGGTGAAGTCTGGAGGGTGAATCAGAAGAATCAGAAGAAGGAGAAGGAGAAGGTGAAGTCTGGAGGGTGAATCAGATGAAGCAGAAGAAAGAGAAGGAGAAGGTGAAGTCTGGAGGGTGAATCAGAAGAAGTAGAAGAAGGAGAAGGAGAAGGTGAAGTCTGGAGTGTGAATCAGAAGAAGCAGAAGAAGGAGAAGGAGAAGGTGAAGTCTGGAGGGTGAATCAGAAGAAGCAGAATAAGGAGAAGGAGAAGGTGAAGTCTGGAGGGTGAATCAGAAGAAGCAGAAGAAGGAGAAGGAGAAGGTGAAGTCTGGACGGTGAATCAGAAGAAGTAGAAGAAGGAGAAGGAGAAGGTGAAGTCTGGTGGGTGAAGCAGAAGAAGTAGAAGAAGGAGAAGGAGAAGGTGAAGTCAGGAGGGTGAATCAGAAGAAGTAGAAGAAGGAGAAGGAGAAGGTGAAGTCAGGAGGGTGAATCAGAAGAAGCAGAAGAAGGAGAAGGAGAAGGTGAAGTCTGGAGGGTGAATCAGAAGAATCAGAAGAAGGAGAAGGAGAAGGTGAAGTCTGGAGGGTGAATCAGAAGAAGCAGAGGAAGGAGAAGGAGAAGGTGAAGTCTGGAGGGTGAATCAGAAGAAGCAGAATAAGGAGAAGGAGAAGGTGAAGTCTGGAGGGTGAATCAGAAGAAGCAGAATAAGGAGAAGGAGAAGGTGAAGTCTGGAGGGTGAATCAGAAGAAGCAGAAGAAGGAGAAGGAGAAGATGAAGTCTGGAGGGTGAATCAGAAGAAGTAGAAGAAGGAGAAGGAGAAGGTGAAGTCTGGAGGGTGAAGCAGAAGAAGTAGAAGAAGGAGAAGGAGAAGGTGAAGTCAGGAGGGTGAATCAGAAGAAGCAGAAGAAGGAGAAGGAGAAGGTGAAGTCTGGAGGGTGAATCAGAAGAATCAGAAGAAGGAGAAGGAGAAGGTGAAGTCTGGAGGGTGAATCAGAAGAAGCAGAAGAAAGAGAAGGAGAAGGTGAAGTCTGGAGGGTGAAGCAGAAGAAACAGAAGAAGGAGAAGGAGAAGGTGAAGACTGGAGGGTGAATCAGAAGAAGTAGAAGAAGGAGAAGGAGAAGGTGAAGTCTGGAGGGTGAATCAGAAGAAGTAGAAGAAGGAGAAGGAGAAGGTGAAGTCTGGAGGGTGAATCAGAAGAAGCAGAAGAAGGAGAAGGAGAAGGTGAAGTCTGGAGGGTGAATCAGAAGAAGCAGAAGAAGGAGAAGGAGAAGATGAAGTCTGGAGGGTGAATCAGAAGAAGTAGAAGAAGGAGAAGGAGAAGGTGAAGTCTGGAGGGTGAATCAGAAGTAGTAGAAGAAGGAGAAGGAGAAGGTGAAGTCTGGACGGTGAATCAGAAGAAACAGAAGAAGGAGAAGGAGAAGGTGAAGTCTGGAGGGTGAATCAGAAGAAGTAGAAGAAGGAGAAGGAGAAGGTGTAGTCTGGAGGGTCAATCAGAAGAAGTAGACGAAGGAGAAGGAGAAGGTGAAGTCTGGAGGGTGAATCAGAAGAAGCAGAAGAAGGAAATGGAGAAGGTGAAGTCTGGAGGGTGAAGCAGAAGAAGGAGAAGGAGAAGGTGAAGTCAGGAGGGTGAATCAGAAGAAGTAGAAGAAGGAGAAGGAGAAGGTGAAGTCAGGACGGTGAAGCAGAAGAAGCAGAAGAAGGAGAAGGAGAAGATGAAGTCTGGAGGGTGAATCAGAAGAATCAGAAGAAGGAGAAGGAGAAGGTGAAATCAGGAGGGTGAATCAGAAGAAGCAGAAGAAGGAGAAGGAGAAGGTGAAGTCTGTAGGGTGAATCAGAAGAATCAGAAGAAGGAGAAGGAGAAGGTGAAGTCTGGAGGGTGAATCAGAAGAAGCAGAAGAAAGAGAAGGAGAAGGTGAAGTCTGGAGGGTGAAGCAGAAGAAACAGAAGAAGGAGAAGGAGAAGGTGAAGACTGGAGGGTGAATCAGAAGAAGGAGAAGAAGGAGAAGGAGAAGGTGAGGTCTGGAGGGTGAATCAGAAGAAGTAGAAGAAGGAGAAGGAGAAGGTGAAGTCTGGAGGGTGAATCAGAAGAAGCAGAAGAAGGAGAAGGAGAAGGTGAAGTCTGGAGGGTGAATCAGAAGAAGCAGAAGAAGGAGAAGGAGAAGATGAAGTCTGGAGGGTGAATCAGAAGAAGTAGAAGAAGGAGAAGGAGAAGGTGAGGTCTGGAGGGTGAATCAGAAGAAGCAGAAGAAGGAGAAGGAGAAGGTGAAGTCTGGAGGGTGAATCAGAAGAAGCAGAAGAAGGAGAAGGAGAAGGTGAAGTCTGGAGGGTGAATCAGAAGAAACAGAAGAAGGAGAAGGAGAAGGTGAAGTCTGGAGGGTGAATCAGAAGAAGTAGAAGAAGGAGAAGGAGAAGGTATAGTCTGGAGGGTGAATCAGAAGAAGCAGAAGAAGGAGAAGGAGAAGGTGAAGTCTGGAGGGTGAATCAGAAGAAGCAGAAGAAGGAGAAGGAGAAGGTGAAGTCTGGAGGGTGAATCAGAAGAAGCAGAAGAAGGAGAAGGAGAAGGTGAAGTCAGGAGGGTGAATCAGAAGAAGCAGAAGAAGGAGAAGGAGAAGGTGAAGTTAGGAGGGTGAATCAGAAGAAGCAGAAGAAGGAGAAGGAGCAGGTGATGTCAGGGGGATGAAGCAGAAGAAGTAGAAGAAGGAGAAGGAGAAGGTGAAGTCAGGACGGTGAAGCAGAAGAAGCAGAAGAAGGAGAAGGAGAAGGTGAAGTCTGGAGGGTGAATCAGAAGAAGTAGAAGAAGGAAAAGGAGAAGGTCAAGTCTGGAGGGTGAATCAGAAGAAGTAGAAGAAGGAGAAGGAGAAGGTGAAGTCTGGTGGGTGAAGCAGAAGAAGTAGAAGAAGGAGAAGGAGAAGGTGAAGTCAGGAGGGTGAATCAGAAGAAGTAGAAGAAGGAGAAGGAGAAGGTGAAGTCAGGAGGGTGAATCAGAAGAAGCAGAAGAAGGAGAAGGAGAAGGTGAAGTCTGGAGGGTGAATCAGAAGAATCAGAAGAAGGAGAAGGAGAAGGTGAAGTCTGGAGGGTGAATCAGAAGAATCAGAAGAAGGAGAAGGAGAAGGTGAAGTCTGGAGGGTGAATCAGAAGAAGCAGAGGAAGGAGAAGGAGAAGGTGAAGTCTGGAGGGTGAATCAGAAGAAGCAGAATAAGGAGAAGGAGAAGGTGAAGTCTGGAGGGTGAATCAGAAGAAGCAGAATAAGGAGAAGGAGAAGGTGAAGTCTGGAGGGTGAATCAGAAGAAGCAGAAGAAGGAGAAGGAGAAGATGAAGTCTGGAGGGTGAATCAGAAGAAGTAGAAGAAGGAGAAGGAGAAGGTGAAGTCTGGAGGGTGAAGCAGAAGAAGTAGAAGAAGGAGAAGGAGAAGGTGAAGTCAGGAGGGTGAATCAGAAGAAGCAGAAGAAGGAGAAGGAGAAGGTGAAGTCTGGAGGGTGAATCAGAAGAATCAGAAGAAGGAGAAGGAGAAGGTGAAGTCTGGAGGGTGAATCAGAAGAAGCAGAAGAAAGAGAAGGAGAAGGTGAAGTCTGGAGGGTGAAGCAGAAGAAACAGAAGAAGGAGAAGGAGAAGGTGAAGACTGGAGGGTGAATCAGAAGAAGTAGAAGAAGGAGAAGGAGAAGGTGAAGTCTGGAGGGTGAATCAGAAGAAGTAGAAGAAGGAGAAGGAGAAGGTGAAGTCTGGAGGGTGAATCAGAAGAAGCAGAAGAAGGAGAAGGAGAAGGTGAAGTCTGGAGGGTGAATCAGAAGAAGCAGAAGAAGGAGAAGGAGAAGATGAAGTCTGGAGGGTGAATCAGAAGAAGTAGAAGAAGGAGAAGGAGAAGGTGAAGTCTGGAGGGTGAATCAGAAGTAGTAGAAGAAGGAGAAGGAGAAGGTGAAGTCTGGACGGTGAATCAGAAGAAACAGAAGAAGGAGAAGGAGAAGGTGAAGTCTGGAGGGTGAATCAGAAGAAGTAGAAGAAGGAGAAGGAGAAGGTGTAGTCTGGAGGGTCAATCAGAAGAAGTAGACGAAGGAGAAGGAGAAGGTGAAGTCTGGAGGGTGAATCAGAAGAAGCAGAAGAAGGAAATGGAGAAGGTGAAGTCTGGAGGGTGAAGCAGAAGAAGGAGAAGGAGAAGGTGAAGTCAGGAGGGTGAATCAGAAGAAGTAGAAGAAGGAGAAGGAGAAGGTGAAGTCAGGACGGTGAAGCAGAAGAAGCAGAAGAAGGAGAAGGAGAAGATGAAGTCTGGAGGGTGAATCAGAAGAATCAGAAGAAGGAGAAGGAGAAGGTGAAATCAGGAGGGTGAATCAGAAGAAGCAGAAGAAGGAGAAGGAGAAGGTGAAGTCTGTAGGGTGAATCAGAAGAATCAGAAGAAGGAGAAGGAGAAGGTGAAGTCTGGAGGGTGAATCAGAAGAAGCAGAAGAAAGAGAAGGAGAAGGTGAAGTCTGGAGGGTGAAGCAGAAGAAACAGAAGAAGGAGAAGGAGAAGGTGAAGACTGGAGGGTGAATCAGAAGAAGGAGAAGAAGGAGAAGGAGAAGGTGAAGTCTGGAGGGTGAATCAGAAGAAGTAGAAGAAGGAGAAGGAGAAGGTGAAGTCTGGAGGGTGAATCAGAAGAAGCAGAAGAAGGAGAAGGAGAAGGTGAAGTCTGGAGGGTGAATCAGAAGAAGCAGAAGAAGGAGAAGGAGAAGATGAAGTCTGGAGGGTGAATCAGAAGAAGTAGAAGAAGGAGAAGGAGAAGGTGAGGTCTGGAGGGTGAATCAGAAGAAGCAGAAGAAGGAGAAGGAGAAGGTGAAGTCTGGAGGGTGAATCAGAAGAAGCAGAAGAAGGAGAAGGAGAAGGTGAAGTCTGGAGGGTGAATCAGAAGAAACAGAAGAAGGAGAAGGAGAAGGTGAAGTCTGGAGGGTGAATCAGAAGAAGTAGAAGAAGGAGAAGGAGAAGGTATAGTCTGGAGGGTGAATCAGAAGAAGCAGAAGAAGGAGAAGGAGAAGGTGAAGTCTGGAGGGTGAATCAGAAGAAGCAGAAGAAGGAGAAGGAGAAGGTGAAGTCTGGAGGGTGAATCAGAAGAAGCAGAAGAAGGAGAAGGAGAAGGTGAAGTCAGGAGGGTGAATCAGAAGAAGCAGAAGAAGGAGAAGGAGAAGGTGAAGTTAGGAGGGTGAATCAGAAGAAGCAGAAGAAGGAGAAGGAGCAGGTGATGTCAGGGGGATGAAGCAGAAGAAGTAGAAGAAGGAGAAGGAGAAGGTGAAGTCAGGACGGTGAAGCAGAAGAAGCAGAAGAAGGAGAAGGAGAAGGTGAAGTCTGGAGGGTGAATCAGAAGAAGTAGAAGAAGGAAAAGGAGAAGGTCAAGTCTGGAGGGTGAATCAGAAGAAGTAGAAGAAGGAGAAGGAGAAGGTGAAGTCTGGAGGGTGAAGCAGAAGAAGTAGAAGAAGGAGAAGGAGAAGGTGAAGTCAGGAGGGTGAATCAGAAGAAGTAGAAGAAGGAGAAGGAGAAGGTGAAGTCTGGAGGGTGAATCAGAAGAATCAGAAGAAGGAGAAGGAGAAGGTGAAGTCTGGAGGGTGAATCAGAAGAAGCAGAAGAAAGAGAAGGAGAAGGTGAAGTCTGGAGGGTGAATCAGAAGAAGCAGAAGAAGGAGAAGGAGAAGGTGAAGTCAGGAGGGTGAATCAGAAGAAGCAGAAGAAGGAGAAGGAGAAGGTGAAGTTAGGAGGGTGAATCAGAAGAAGCAGAAGAAGGAGAAGGAGCAGGTGATGTCAGGGGGATGAAGCAGAAGAAGTAGAAGAAGGAGAAGGAGAAGGTGAAGTCAGGACGGTGAAGCAGAAGAAGCAGAAGAAGGAGAAGGAGAAGGTGAAGTCTGGAGGGTGAATCAGAAGAAGTAGAAGAAGGAGAAGGAGAAGGTCAAGTCTGGAGGGTGAATCAGAAGAAGTAGAAGAAGGAGAAGAAGAAGGTGAAGTCTGGAGGGTGAAGCAGAAGAAGTAGAAGAAGGAGAAGGAGAAGGTGAAGTCAGGAGGGTGAATCAGAAGAAGTAGAAGAAGGAGAAGGAGAAGGTGAAGTCAGGAGGGTGAATCAGAAGAAGCAGAAGAAGGAGAAGGAGAAGGTGAAGTCTGGAGGGTGAATCAGAAGAAGCAGAAGAAGGAGAAGGAGAAGATGAAATCTGGAGGGTGAATCAGAAGAAGTAGAAGAAGGAGAAGGAGAAGGTGAGGTCTGGAGGGTGAATCAGAAGAAGTAGAAAAAGGAGAAGGAGAAGGTGAAGTCAGGAGGGTGAATCAGAAGAAGTAGAAGAAGAAGAAGGAGAAGGTGAAGTCAGGAGGGTGAATCAGAAGAAGCAGAAGAAGGAGAAGGAGAAGGTGAAGTCTGGAGGGTGAATCAGAAGAAGCAGAATCAGGAGAAGGAGAAGGTGAAGTCTGGAGGGTGAATCAGAAGAAGCAGAATAAGGAGAAGGAGAAGGTGAAGTCTGGAGGGTGAATCAGAAGAAGCAGAAGAAGGAGAAGGAGAAGATGAAGTCTGGAGGGTGAATCAGAAGAAGTAGAAGAAGGAGAAGGAGAAGGTGAAGTCTGGAGGGTGAAGCAGAAGAAGTAGAAGAAGGAGAAGGAGAAGGTGAAGTCAGGAGGGTGAATCAGAAGAAGTAGAAGAAGGAGAAGGAGAAGGTGAAGTCTGGAGGGTGAATCAGAAGAAGCAGAGGAAGGAGAAGGAGAAGGTGAAGTCTCGAGGGTGAATCAGAAGAAGCAGAAGAAGTAGAAGGAGAAGGTGAAGTCTGGAGGGTGAATCAGAAGAAGCAGAAGAAGGAGAAGGAGAAGGTGAAGTCTGGAGGGTGAATGAGAAGAAGCAGTATAAGGAGAAGGAGAAGGTGAAGTCTGGAGGGTGAATCAGAAGAAGCAGAAGAAGGAGAAGGAGAAGGTGAAGTCTGGAGGGTGAATCAGAAGAAGTAGAAGAAGGAGAAGGAGAAGGTGAAGTCTGGAGGGTGAAGCAGAAGAAGGAGAAGGAGAAGGTGAAGTCAGGAGGGTGAATCAGAAGAAGTAGAAGAAGGAGAAGGAGAAGGTGAAATCAGGAGGGTGAATCAGAAGAAGCAGAAGAAGGAGAAGGAGAAGGTGAAGTCTGTAGGGTGAATCAGAAGAATCAGAAGAAGGAGAAGGAGAAGGTGAAGTCTGGAGGGTGAATCAGAAGAAGCAGAAGAAAGAGAAGGAGAAGGTGAAGTCTGGAGGGTGAAGCAGAAGAAACAGAAGAAGGAGAAGGAGAAGGTGAAGACTGGAGGGTGAATCAGAAGAAGGAGAAGAAGGAGAAGGAGAAGGTGAAGTCTGGAGGGTGAATCAGAAGAAGTAGAAGAAGGAGAAGGAGAAGGTGAAGTCTGGAGGGTGAATCAGAAGAAGCAGAAGAAGGAGAAGGAGAAGGTGAAGTCTGGAGGGTGAATCAGAAGAAGCAGAAGAAGGAGAAGGAGAAGATGAAGTCTGGAGGGTGAATCAGAAGAAGTAGAAGAAGGAGAAGGAGAAGGTGAGGTCTGGAGGGTGAATCAGAAGAAGCAGAAGAAGGAGAAGGAGAAGGTGAAGTCTGGAGGGTGAATCAGAAGAAGCAGAAGAAGGAGAAGGAGAAGGTGAAGTCTGGAGGGTGAATCAGAAGAAACAGAAGAAGGAGAAGGAGAAGGTGAAGTCTGGAGGGTGAATCAGAAGAAGTAGAAGAAGGAGAAGGAGAAGGTATAGTCTGGAGGGTGAATCAGAAGAAGCAGAAGAAGGAGAAGGAGAAGGTGAAGTCTGGAGGGTGAATCAGAAGAAGCAGAAGAAGGAGAAGGAGAAGGTGAAGTCTGGAGGGTGAATCAGAAGAAGCAGAAGAAGGAGAAGGAGAAGGTGAAGTCAGGAGGGTGAATCAGAAGAAGCAGAAGAAGGAGAAGGAGAAGGTGAAGTTAGGAGGGTGAATCAGAAGAAGCAGAAGAAGGAGAAGGAGCAGGTGATGTCAGGGGGATGAAGCAGAAGAAGTAGAAGAAGGAGAAGGAGAAGGTGAAGTCAGGACGGTGAAGCAGAAGAAGCAGAAGAAGGAGAAGGAGAAGGTGAAGTCTGGAGGGTGAATCAGAAGAAGTAGAAGAAGGAAAAGGAGAAGGTCAAGTCTGGAGGGTGAATCAGAAGAAGTAGAAGAAGGAGAAGGAGAAGGTGAAGTCTGGAGGGTGAAGCAGAAGAAGTAGAAGAAGGAGAAGGAGAAGGTGAAGTCAGGAGGGTGAATCAGAAGAAGTAGAAGAAGGAGAAGGAGAAGGTGAAGTCTGGAGGGTGAATCAGAAGAATCAGAAGAAGGAGAAGGAGAAGGTGAAGTCTGGAGGGTGAATCAGAAGAAGCAGAAGAAAGAGAAGGAGAAGGTGAAGTCTGGATGGTGAATCAGAAGAAGCAGAAGAAGGAGAAGGAGCAGGTGAAGTCAGAAGGGTGAATCAGAAGAAGCAGAAGAAGGAGAAGGAGAAGGTGAAGTTAGGAGGGTGAATCAGAAGAAGCAGAAGAAGGAGAAGGAGAAGGTGAAATCAGGAGGGTGAATCAGAAGAAGCAGAAGAAGGAGAAGGAGAAGGTGAAGTCTGTAGGGTGAATCAGAAGAATCAGAAGAAGGAGAAGGAGAAGGTGAAGTCTGGAGGGTGAATCAGAAGAAGCAGAAGAAAGAGAAGGAGAAGGTGAAGTCTGGAGGGTGAAGCAGAAGAAACAGAAGAAGGAGAAGGAGAAGGTGAAGACTGGAGGGTGAATCAGAAGAAGGAGAAGAAGGAGAAGGAGAAGGTGAAGTCTGGAGGGTGAATCAGAAGAAGTAGAAGAAGGAGAAGGAGAAGGTGAAGTCTGGAGGGTGAATCAGAAGAAGCAGAAGAAGGAGAAGGAGAAGGTGAAGTCTGGAGGGTGAATCAGAAGAAGCAGAAGAAGGAGAAGGAGAAGATGAAGTCTGGAGGGTGAATCAGAAGAAGTAGAAGAAGGAGAAGGAGAAGGTGAGGTCTGGAGGGTGAATCAGAAGAAGCAGAAGAAGGAGAAGGAGAAGGTGAAGTCTGGAGGGTGAATCAGAAGAAGCAGAAGAAGGAGAAGGAGAAGGTGAAGTCTGGAGGGTGAATCAGAAGAAACAGAAGAAGGAGAAGGAGAAGGTGAAGTCTGGAGGGTGAATCAGAAGAAGTAGAAGAAGGAGAAGGAGAAGGTATAGTCTGGAGGGTGAATCAGAAGAAGCAGAAGAAGGAGAAGGAGAAGGTGAAGTCTGGAGGGTGAATCAGAAGAAGCAGAAGAAGGAGAAGGAGAAGGTGAAGTCTGGAGGGTGAATCAGAAGAAGCAGAAGAAGGAGAAGGAGAAGGTGAAGTCAGGAGGGTGAATCAGAAGAAGCAGAAGAAGGAGAAGGAGAAGGTGAAGTTAGGAGGGTGAATCAGAAGAAGCAGAAGAAGGAGAAGGAGCAGGTGATGTCAGGGGGATGAAGCAGAAGAAGTAGAAGAAGGAGAAGGAGAAGGTGAAGTCAGGACGGTGAAGCAGAAGAAGCAGAAGAAGGAGAAGGAGAAGGTGAAGTCTGGAGGGTGAATCAGAAGAAGTAGAAGAAGGAAAAGGAGAAGGTCAAGTCTGGAGGGTGAATCAGAAGAAGTAGAAGAAGGAGAAGGAGAAGGTGAAGTCTGGAGGGTGAAGCAGAAGAAGTAGAAGAAGGAGAAGGAGAAGGTGAAGTCAGGAGGGTGAATCAGAAGAAGTAGAAGAAGGAGAAGGAGAAGGTGAAGTCTGGAGGGTGAATCAGAAGAATCAGAAGAAGGAGAAGGAGAAGGTGAAGTCTGGAGGGTGAATCAGAAGAAGCAGAAGAAAGAGAAGGAGAAGGTGAAGTCTGGAGGGTGAATCAGAAGAAGCAGAAGAAGGAGAAGGAGAAGGTGAAGTCAGGAGGGTGAATCAGAAGAAGCAGAAGAAGGAGAAGGAGAAGGTGAAGTTAGGAGGGTGAATCAGAAGAAGCAGAAGAAGGAGAAGGAGCAGGTGATATCAGGGGGATGAAGCAGAAGAAGTAGAAGAAGGAGAAGGAGAAGGTGAAGTCAGGACGGTGAAGCAGAAGAAGCAGAAGAAGGAGAAGGAGAAGGTGAAGTCTGGAGGGTGAATCAGAAGAAGTAGAAGAAGGAGAAGGAGAAGGTCAAGTCTGGAGGGTGAATCAGAAGAAGTAGAAGAAGGAGAAGAAGAAGGTGAAGTCTGGAGGGTGAAGCAGAAGAAGTAGAAGAAGGAGAAGGAGAAGGTGAAGTCAGGAGGGTGAATCAGAAGAAGTAGAAGAAGGAGAAGGAGAAGGTGAAGTCAGGAGGGTGAATCAGAAGAAGCAGAAGAAGGAGAAGGAGAAGGTGAAGTCTGGAGGGTGAATCAGAAGAAGCAGAAGAAGGAGAAGGAGAAGATGAAATCTGGAGGGTGAATCAGAAGAAGTAGAAGAAGGAGAAGGAGAAGGTGAGGTCTGGAGGGTGAATCAGAAGAAGTAGAAAAAGGAGAAGGAGAAGGTGAAGTCAGGAGGGTGAATCAGAAGAAGTAGAAGAAGAAGAAGGAGAAGGTGAAGTCAGGAGGGTGAATCAGAAGAAGCAGAAGAAGGAGAAGGAGAAGGTGAAGTCTGGAGGGTGAATCAGAAGAAGCAGAATCAGGAGAAGGAGAAGGTGAAGTCTGGAGGGTGAATCAGAAGAAGCAGAATAAGGAGAAGGAGAAGGTGAAGTCTGGAGGGTGAATCAGAAGAAGCAGAAGAAGGAGAAGGAGAAGATGAAGTCTGGAGGGTGAATCAGAAGAAGTAGAAGAAGGAGAAGGAGAAGGTGAAGTCTGGAGGGTGAAGCAGAAGAAGTAGAAGAAGGAGAAGGAGAAGGTGAAGTCAGGAGGGTGAATCAGAAGAAGTAGAAGAAGGAGAAGGAGAAGGTGAAGTCTGGAGGGTGAATCAGAAGAAGCAGAGGAAGGAGAAGGAGAAGGTGAAGTCTCGAGGGTGAATCAGAAGAAGCAGAAGAAGTAGAAGGAGAAGGTGAAGTCTGGAGGGTGAATCAGAAGAAGCAGAAGAAGGAGAAGGAGAAGGTGAAGTCTGGAGGGTGAATGAGAAGAAGCAGTATAAGGAGAAGGAGAAGGTGAAGTCTGGAGGGTGAATCAGAAGAAGCAGAAGAAGGAGAAGGAGAAGGTGAAGTCTGGAGGGTGAATCAGAAGAAGTAGAAGAAGGAGAAGGAGAAGGTGAAGTCTGGAGGGTGAAGCAGAAGAAGGAGAAGGAGAAGGTGAAGTCAGGAGGGTGAATCAGAAGAAGTAGAAGAAGGAGAAGGAGAAGGTGAAATCAGGAGGGTGAATCAGAAGAAGCAGAAGAAGGAGAAGGAGAAGGTGAAGTCTGTAGGGTGAATCAGAAGAATCAGAAGAAGGAGAAGGAGAAGGTGAAGTCTGGAGGGTGAATCAGAAGAAGCAGAAGAAAGAGAAGGAGAAGGTGAAGTCTGGAGGGTGAAGCAGAAGAAACAGAAGAAGGAGAAGGAGAAGGTGAAGACTGGAGGGTGAATCAGAAGAAGGAGAAGAAGGAGAAGGAGAAGGTGAAGTCTGGAGGGTGAATCAGAAGAAGTAGAAGAAGGAGAAGGAGAAGGTGAAGTCTGGAGGGTGAATCAGAAGAAGCAGAAGAAGGAGAAGGAGAAGGTGAAGTCTGGAGGGTGAATCAGAAGAAGCAGAAGAAGGAGAAGGAGAAGATGAAGTCTGGAGGGTGAATCAGAAGAAGTAGAAGAAGGAGAAGGAGAAGGTGAGGTCTGGAGGGTGAATCAGAAGAAGCAGAAGAAGGAGAAGGAGAAGGTGAAGTCTGGAGGGTGAATCAGAAGAAGCAGAAGAAGGAGAAGGAGAAGGTGAAGTCTGGAGGGTGAATCAGAAGAAACAGAAGAAGGAGAAGGAGAAGGTGAAGTCTGGAGGGTGAATCAGAAGAAGTAGAAGAAGGAGAAGGAGAAGGTATAGTCTGGAGGGTGAATCAGAAGAAGCAGAAGAAGGAGAAGGAGAAGGTGAAGTCTGGAGGGTGAATCAGAAGAAGCAGAAGAAGGAGAAGGAGAAGGTGAAGTCTGGAGGGTGAATCAGAAGAAGCAGAAGAAGGAGAAGGAGAAGGTGAAGTCAGGAGGGTGAATCAGAAGAAGCAGAAGAAGGAGAAGGAGAAGGTGAAGTTAGGAGGGTGAATCAGAAGAAGCAGAAGAAGGAGAAGGAGCAGGTGATGTCAGGGGGATGAAGCAGAAGAAGTAGAAGAAGGAGAAGGAGAAGGTGAAGTCAGGACGGTGAAGCAGAAGAAGCAGAAGAAGGAGAAGGAGAAGGTGAAGTCTGGAGGGTGAATCAGAAGAAGTAGAAGAAGGAAAAGGAGAAGGTCAAGTCTGGAGGGTGAATCAGAAGAAGTAGAAGAAGGAGAAGGAGAAGGTGAAGTCTGGAGGGTGAAGCAGAAGAAGTAGAAGAAGGAGAAGGAGAAGGTGAAGTCAGGAGGGTGAATCAGAAGAAGTAGAAGAAGGAGAAGGAGAAGGTGAAGTCTGGAGGGTGAATCAGAAGAATCAGAAGAAGGAGAAGGAGAAGGTGAAGTCTGGAGGGTGAATCAGAAGAAGCAGAAGAAAGAGAAGGAGAAGGTGAAGTCTGGATGGTGAATCAGAAGAAGCAGAAGAAGGAGAAGGAGCAGGTGAAGTCAGAAGGGTGAATCAGAAGAAGCAGAAGAAGGAGAAGGAGAAGGTGAAGTTAGGAGGGTGAATCAGAAGAAGCAGAAGAAGGAGAAGGAGCAGGTGATGTCAGGGGGATGAAGCAGAAGAAGTAGAAGAAGGAGAAGGAGAAGGTGAAGTCAGGACGGTGAAGCAGAAGAAGCAGAAGAAGGAGAAGGAGAAGGTGAAGTCTGGAGGGTGAATCAGAAGAAGTAGAAGAAGGAGAAGGAGAAGGTCAAGTCTGGAGGGTGAATCAGAAGAAGTAGAAGAAGGAGAAGAAGAAGGTGAAGTCTGGAGGGTGAAGCAGAAGAAGTAGAAGAAGGAGAAGGAGAAGGTGAAGTCAGGAGGGTGAATCAGAAGAAGTAGAAGAAGGAGAAGGAGAAGGTGAAGTCAGGAGGGTGAATCAGAAGAAGCAGAAGAAGGAGAAGGAGAAGGTGAAGTCTGGAGGGTGAATCAGAAGAAGCAGAAGAAGGAGAAGAAGAAGATGAAATCTGGAGGGTGAATCAGAAGAAGTAGAAGAAGGAGAAGGAGAAGGTGAGGTCTGGAGGGTGAATCAGAAGAAGTAGAAAAAGGAGAAGGAGAAGGTGAAGTCTGGAGGGTGAATCAGAAGAAGCAGAAGAAGGAGAAGGAGAGGGTGAAGTCTGGAGGGTGAATCAGAAGAAGCAGAAAAGGAGAAGGAGAAGGTGAAGTCTGGAGGGTGAATCAGAAGAAGCAGAAGAAGGAGAAGGAGAAGATGAAATCTGGAGGGTGAATCAGAAGAAGCAGAAGAAAGAGAAGGAGAAGGTGAAGTCTGGAGGGTGAATCAGAAGAAGTAGAAGAAGGAGAAGGAGAAGGTGAAGTCTGGAGGGTGAATCAGAAGAAGCAGAAGAAGGAGAAGGAGAAGGTGAAGTCTGGAGGGTGAATCAGAAGAAGCAGAAGAAGGAGAAGGAGAAGGTGAAGTCTGGAGGGTGAATCAGAAGAAGCAGAAGAAGGAGAAGTGAAGATGAAGTATGGAGGGTGAATCAGAAGAAGCAGAAGAAGGAGAAGGAGAAGTTGAAGTCTGGAGGGTGAATCAGAAGAAGCAGAATAAGGAGAAGTGAAGGTGAAGTATGGAGGGTGAATCAGAAGAAGCAGAAGAAGGAGAAGGAGAAGGTGAAGTCTGGAGGGTGAATCAGAAGAAGTAGAAGAAGGAGAAGGAGAAGGTGAAGTCTGGAGGGTGAAGCAGAAGAAGTAGAAGAAGGAGAAGGAGAAGGTGAAGTCAGGAGGGTGAATCAGAAGAAGTAGAAGAAGGAGAAGGAGAAGGTGAAGTCAGGAGGGTGAATCAGAAGAAGCAGAAGAAGGAGAAGGAGAAGGTGAAGTCTGGAGGGTGAATCAGAAGAAGCAGAATCAGGAGAAGGAGAAGGTGAAGTCTGGAGGGTGAATCAGGAGAAGCAGAATAAGGAGAAGGAGAAGGTGAAGTCTGGAGGGTGAATCAGAAGAAGCAGAAGAAGGAGAAGGAGAAGATGAAGTCTGGAGGGTGAATCAGAAGAAGTAGAAGAAGGAGAAGGAGAAGGTGAAGTCTGGAGGGTGAAGCAGAAGAAGTAGAAGAAGGAGAAGGAGAAGGTGAAGTCAGGAGGGTGAATCAGAAGAAGTAGAAGAAGGAGAAGGAGAAGGTGAAGTCAGGAGGGTGAATCAGAAGAAGCAGAAGAAGGAGAAGGTGAAGTCTGGAGGGTGAATCAGAAGAATCAGAAGAAGGAGAAGGAGAAGGTGAAGTCTGGAGGGTGAATCAGAAGAAGCAGAAGAAAGAGAAGGAGAAGGTGAAGTCAGGAGGGTGAAGCAGAAGAAACAGAAGAAGGAGAAGGAGAAGGTGAAGACTGGAGGGTGAATCAGAAGAAGTGGAAGAAGGAGAAGGAGAAGGTGAAGTCTGGAGGGTGAATCAGAAGAAGTAGAAGAAGGAGAAGGAGAAGGTGAAGTCTGGAGGGTGAATCAGAAGAAGCAGAAGAAGGAGAAGGAGAAGGTGAAGTCTGGAGGGTGAATCAGAAGAAGCAGAAGAAGGAGAAGGAGAAGATGAAGTCTGGAGGGTGAATCAGAAGAAGTAGAAGAAGGAGAAGGAGAAGGTGAAGTCTGGAGGGTGAATCAGAAGTAGTAGAAGAAGGAGAAGGAGAAGGTGAAGTCTGGACGGTGAATCAGAAGAAACAGAAGAAGGAGAAGGAGAAGGTGAAGTCTGGAGGGTGAATCAGAAGAAGTAGAAGAAGGAGAAGGAGAAGGTGTAGTCTGGAGGGTGAATCAGAAGAAGTAGACGAAGGAGAAGGAGAAGGTGAAGTCTGGAGGGTGAATCAGAAGAAGCAGAATAAGGAGAAGGAGACGGTGAAGTCTGGAGGGTGAATCAGAAGAAGCAGAAGAAGGAGAAGGAGAAGGTGAAGTCTGGAGGGTGAATCAGAAGAAGTAGAAGAAGGAGAAGGAGAAGGTGAAGTCTGGAGGGTGAATCAGAAGAAGTAGAAGAAGGAGAAGGAGAAGGTGAAGTCTGGAGGTTGAATCAGAAGAAGTAGAAGAAGGAGAAGGAGAAGGTGAAGTCTGGAGGGTGAAGCAGAAGAAGTAGAAGAAGGAGAAGGAGAAGGTGAAGTGAGGAGGGTGAATCAGAAGAAGTAGAAGAAGGAGAAGGAGAAGGTGAAGTCAGGAGGGTGAATCAGAAGAAGCAGAAGAAGGAGAAGGAGAAGGTGAAGTCTGGAGGGTGAATCAGAAGAATCAGAAGAAGGAGAAGGAGAATGTGAAGTCTGGAGGGTGAATCAGAAGAAGCAGAAGAAAGAGAAGGAGATGGTGAAGTCTGGAGGGTGAATCAGAAGAAGTAGAAGAAGGAGAAGGAGAAGGTGAAGTCTGGAGGGTGAATCAGAAGAAGCAGAGGAAGGAGAAGGAGAAGGTGAAGTCTGGAGGGTGAATCAGAAGAAGCAGAAGAAGTAGAAGGAGAAGGTGATGTCTGGAGGGTGAATCAGAAGAAGCAGAAGAAGGAGAAGGAGAAGGTGAAGTCTGGAGGGTGAATGAGAAGAAGCAGAATAAGGAGAAGGAGAAGGTGAAGTCTGGAGGGAGAATCAGAAGAAGCAGAAGAAGGAGAAGGAGAAGGTGAAGTCTGGAGGGTGAATCAGAAGAAGTAGAAGAAGGAGAAGGAGAAGGTGAAGTCTGGAGGGTGAAGCAGAAGAAGGAGAAGGAGAAGTTGAAGTCAGGAGGGTGAATCAGAAGAAGTAGAAGAAGGAGAAGGAGAAGGTGAAATCAGGAGGGTGAATCAGAAGAAGCAGAAGAAGGAGAAGGAGAAGTTGAAGTCTGTAGGGTGAATCAGAAGAATCAGAAGAAGGAGAAGGAGAAGGTGAAGTCTGGAGGGTGAATCAGAAGAAGCAGAAGAAAGAGAAGGAGAAGGTGAAGTCTGGAGGGTGAAGCAGAAGAAACAGAAGAAGGAGAAGGAGAAGGTGAAGACTGGAGGGTGAATCAGAAGAAGTAGAAGAAGGAGAAGGAGAAGGTGAAGTCTGGAGGGTGAATCAGAAGAAGTAGAAGAAGGAGAAGGAGAAGGTGAAGTCTGGAGGGTGAATCAGAAGAAGCAGAAGAAGGAGAAGGAGAAGGTGAAGTCTGGAGGGTGAACCAGAAGAAGCAGAAGAAGGAGAAGGAGAAGATGAAGTCTGGAGGGTGAATCAGAAGAAGTAGAAGAAGGAGAAGGAGAAGGTGAGGTCTGGAGGGTGAATCAGAAGAAGCAGAAGAAGGAGAAGGAGACGGTGAAGTCTGGAGGGTGAATCAGAAGAAGCAGAAGAAGGAGAAGGAGAAGGTGAAGTCTGGAGGGTGAATCAGAAGAAACAGAAGAAGGAGAAGGAGAAGGTGAAGTCTGGAGGGTGAATCAGAAGAAGTAGAAGAAGGAGAAGGAGAAGGTATAGTCTGGAGGGTGAATCAGAAGAAGCAGAAGAAGGAGAAGGAGAAGGTGAAGTCTGGAGGGTGAATCAGAAGAAGCAGAAGAAGGAGAAGGAGAAGGTGAAGTCAGGAGGGTGAAGCAGAAGAAACAGAAGAAGGAGAAGGAGAAGGTGAAGACTGGAGGGTGAATCAGAAGAAGTGGAAGAAGGAGAAGGAGAAGGTGAAGTCTGGAGGGTGAATCAGAAGAAGTGGAAGAAGGAGAAGGAGAAGGTGAAGTCTGGAGGGTGAATCAGAAGAAGTAGAAGAAGGAGAAGGAGAAGGTGAAGTCTGGAGGGTGAATCAGAAGAAGCAGAAGAAGGAGAAGGAGAAGGTGAAGTCTGGAGGGTGAATCAGAAGAAGCAGAAGAAGGAGAAGGAGAAGATGAAGTCTGGAGGGTGAATCAGAAGAAGTAGAAGAAGGAGAAGGAGAAGGTGAAGTCTGGAGGGTGAATCAGAAGTAGTAGAAGAAGGAGAAGGAGAAGGTGAAGTCTGGACGGTGAATCAGAAGAAACAGAAGAAGGAGAAGGAGAAGGTGAAGTCTGGAGGGTGAATCAGAAGAAGTAGAAGAAGGAGAAGGAGAAGGTGTAGTCTGGAGGGTGAATCAGAAGGAGTAGACGAAGGAGAAGGTGAAGGTGAAGTCTGGAGGGTGAATCAGAAGAAGCAGAATAAGGAGAAGGAGAAGGTGAAGTCTGGAGGGTGAATCAGAAGAAGCAGAAGAAGGAGAAGGAGAAGGTGAAGTCTGGAGGGTGAATCAGAAGAAGTAGAAGAAGGAGAAGGAGAAGGTGAAGTCTGGAGGGTGAATCAGAAGAAGTAGAAGAAGGAGAAGGAGAAGGTGAAGTCTGGAGGTTGAATCAGAAGAAGTAGAAGAAGGAGAAGGAGAAGGTGAAATCTGGAGGGTGAAGCAGAAGAAGTAGAAGAAGGAGAAGGAGAAGGTGAAGTGAGGAGGGTGAATCAGAAGAAGTAGAAGAAGGAGAAGGAGAAGGTGAAGTCAGGAGGGTGAATCAGAAGAAGCAGAAGAAGGAGAAGGAGAAGGTGAAGTCTGGAGGGTGAATCAGAAGAATCAGAAGAAGGAGAAGGAGAATGTGAAGTCTGGAGGGTGAATCAGAAGAAGCAGAAGAAAGAGAAGGAGATGGTGAAGTCTGGAGGGTGAATCAGAAGAAGTAGAAGAAGGAGAAGGAGAAGGTGAAGTCTGGAGGGTGAATCAGAAGAAGCAGAGGAAGGAGAAGGAGAAGGTGAAGTCTGGAGGGTGAATCAGAAGAAGCAGAAGAAGTAGAAGGAGAAGGTGAAGTCTGGAGGGTGAATCAGAAGAAGCAGAAGAAGGAGAAGGAGAAGGTGAAGTCTGGAGGGTGAATGAGAAGAAGCAGAATAAGGAGAAGGAGAAGGTGAAGTCTGGAGGGTGAATCAGAAGAAGCAGAAGAAGGAGAAGGAGAAGGTGAAGTCTGGAGGGTGAATCAGAAGAAGTAGAAGAAGGAGAAGGAGAAGGTGAAGTCTGGAGGGTGAAGCAGAAGAAGGAGAAGGAGAAGTTGAAGTCAGGAGGGTGAATCAGAAGAAGTAGAAGAAGGAGAAGGAGAAGGTGAAATCAGGAGGGCGAATCAGAAGAAGCAGAAGAAGGAGAAGGAGAAGGTGAAGTCTGTAGGGTGAATCAGAAGAATCAGAAGAAGGAGAAGGAGAAGGTGAAGTCTGGAGGGTGAATCAGAAGAAGCAGAAGAAAGAGAAGGAGAAGGTGAAGTCTGGAGGGTGAAGCAGAAGAAACAGAAGAAGGAGAAGGAGAAGGTGAAGACTGGAGGGTGAATCAGAAGAAGTAGAAGAAGGAGAAGGAGAAGGTGAAGTCTGGAGAGTGAATCAGAAGAAGTAGAAGAAGGAGAAGGAGAAGGTGAAGTCTGGAGGGTGAATCAGAAGAAGCAGAAGAAGGAGAAGGAGAAGGTGAAGTCTGGAGGGTGAACCAGAAGAAGCAGAAGAAGGAGAAGGAGAAGATGAAGTCTGGAGGGTGAATCAGAAGAAGTAGAAGAAGGAGAAGGAGAAGGTGAGGTCTGGAGGGTGAATCAGAAGAAGCAGAAGAAGGAGAAGGAGACGGTGAAGTCTGGAGGGTGAATCAGAAGAAGCAGAAGAAGGAGAAGGAGAAGGTGAAGTCTGGAGGGTGAATCAGAAGGAACAGAAGAAGGAGAAGGAGAAGGTGAAGTCTGGAGGGTGAATCAGAAGAAGTAGAAGAAGGAGAAGGAGAAGGTATAGTCTGGAGGGTGAATCAGAAGAAGCAGAAGAAGGAGAAGGAGAAGGTGAAGTCTGGAGGGTGAATCAGAAGAAGCAGAAGAAGGAGAAGGAGAAGGTGAAGTCTGGAGGGTGAATCAGAAGAAGCAGCAGAAGGAGAAGGAGAAGGTGAAGTCAGGAGGGTGAATCAGAAGAAGCAGAAGAAGGAGAAGGAGAAGGTGAAGTTAGGAGGGTGAATCAGAAGAAGCAGAAGAAGGAGAAGGAGCAGGTGATGTCAGGGGGATGAAGCAGAAGAAGTAGAAGAAGGAGAAGGAGAAGGTGAAGTCAGGACGGTGAAGCAGAAGAAGCAGAAGAAGGAGAAGGAGAAGGTGAAGTCTGGAGGGTGAATCAGAAGAAGTAGAAGAAGGAAAAGGAGAAGGTCAAGTCTGGAGGGTGAATCAGAAGAAGTAGAAGAAGGAGAAGGAGAAGGTGAAGTCTGGAGGGTGAAGCAGAAGAAGTAGAAGAAGGAGAAGGAGAAGGTGAAGTCAGGAGGGTGAATCAGAAGAAGTAGAAGAAGGAGAAGGAGAAGGTGAAGTCTGGAGAGTGAATCAGAAGAAGTAGAAGAAGGAGAAGGAGAAGGTGAAGTCTGGAGGGTGAATCAGAAGAAGCAGAAGAAGGAGAAGGAGAAGGTGAAGTCTGGAGGGTGAACCAGAAGAAGCAGAAGAAGGAGAAGGAGAAGATGAAGTCTGGAGGGTGAATCAGAAGAAGTAGAAGAAGGAGAAGGAGAAGGTGAGGTCTGGAGGGTGAATCAGAAGAAGCAGAAGAAGGAGAAGGAGACGGTGAAGTCTGGAGGGTGAATCAGAAGAAGCAGAAGAAGGAGAAGGAGAAGGTGAAGTCTGGAGGGTGAATCAGAAGGAACAGAAGAAGGAGAAGGAGAAGGTGAAGTCTGGAGGGTGAATCAGAAGAAGTAGAAGAAGGAGAAGGAGAAGGTATAGTCTGGAGGGTGAATCAGAAGAAGCAGAAGAAGGAGAAGGAGAAGGTGAAGTCTGGAGGGTGAATCAGAAGAAGCAGAAGAAGGAGAAGGAGAAGGTGAAGTCTGGAGGGTGAATCAGAAGAAGCAGCAGAAGGAGAAGGAGAAGGTGAAGTCAGGAGGGTGAATCAGAAGAAGCAGAAGAAGGAGAAGGAGAAGGTGAAGTTAGGAGGGTGAATCAGAAGAAGCAGAAGAAGGAGAAGGAGCAGGTGATGTCAGGGGGATGAAGCAGAAGAAGTAGAAGAAGGAGAAGGAGAAGGTGAAGTCAGGACGGTGAAGCAGAAGAAGCAGAAGAAGGAGAAGGAGAAGGTGAAGTCTGGAGGGTGAATCAGAAGAAGTAGAAGAAGGAAAAGGAGAAGGTCAAGTCTGGAGGGTGAATCAGAAGAAGTAGAAGAAGGAGAAGGAGAAGGTGAAGTCTGGAGGGTGAAGCAGAAGAAGTAGAAGAAGGAGAAGGAGAAGGTGAAGTCAGGAGGGTGAATCAGAAGAAGTAGAAGAAGGAGAAGGAGAAGGTGAAGTCAGGAGGGTGAATCAGAAGAAGCAGAAGAAGGAGAAGGAGAAGCTGAAGTCTGGAGGGTGAATCAGAAGAATCTGAAGAAGGAGAAGGAGAAGGTGAAGTCTGGAGGGTGAATCAGAAGAAGCAGAAGAAAGAGAAGAAGAAGGTGAAGTCTGGAGGGTGAATCAGAAGAAGTAGAAGAAGGAGAAGGAGAAGGTGAAGTCTGGAGGGTGAATCAGAAGAAGCAGAAGAAGGAGAAGGAGAAGGTGAAGACTGGAGTGTGAATCAGAAGAAGCAGAAGAAGGAGAAGGAGAAGGTGAAGTCTGCAGGGTGAATCAGAAGAAGCAGAAGAAGGAGAAGGAGAAGGTGAAGTCTGGAGGGTGAATCAGAAGAAGCAGAATAAGGAGAAGGAGAAGCTGAAGTCTGGAGGGTGAATCAGAAGAAGCAGAAGAAGGAGAAGGAGAAGGTGAAGTCTGGAGGGTGAATCAGAAGAAGTAGAAGAAGGAGAAGGAGAAGTTGAAGTCTGGAGGGTGAAGCAGAAGAATTAGAAGATGGAGAAGGAGAAGGTGAAGTCAGGAGGGTGAATCAGAAGAAGTAGAAGAAGGAGAAGGAGAAGGTGAAGTCTGGAGGGTGAATCAGAAGAAGCAGAAGAAAGAGAAGGAGAAGGTGAAGTCTGGAGGGTGAAGCAGAAGAAACAGAAGAAGGAGAAGGAGAAGGTGAAGTCTGGAGGGTGAATCAGAAGAAGTAGAAGAAGGAGAAGGAGAAGGTGAAGTCTGGAGGGTGAATCAGAAGAAGCAGAGGAAGGAGAAGGAGAAGGTGAAGTCTGGAGGGTGAAGCAGAAGAAGTAGAAGAAGGAGAAGGAGAAGGTGAAGTCAGGAGGGTGAATCAGATGAAGTAGAAGAAGGAGAAGGAGAAGGTGAAGTCAGGAGGGTGAATCAGAAGAAGCAGAAGAAGGAGAAGGAGAAGGTGAAGTCTGGAGGGTGAATCAGAAGAATCAGAAGAAGGAGAAGGAGAAGGTGAAGTCTGGAGGGTGAATCAGAAGAAGCAGAAGAAGGAGAAGGAGAAGGTGAAGTCTGGAGGGTGAATCAGAAGAATCAGAAGAAGGAGAAGGAGAAGGTGAAGTCTGGAGGGTGAATCAGAAGAAGCAGAGGAAGGAGAAGGAGAAGGTGAAGTCTGGAGGGTGAATCAGAAGAAGCAGAATAAGGAGAAGGAGAAGGTGAAGTCTGGAGGGTGAATCAGAAGAAGCAGAAGAAGGAGAAGGAGAAGGTGAAGTCTGGAGGGTGAATCAGAAGAAGTAGAAGAAGGAGAAGGAGAAGGTGAAGTCTGGAGGGTGAAGCAGAAGAAGTAGAAGAAGGAGAAGGAGAAGGTGAAGTCAGGTGGGTGAATCAGAAGAAGTAGAAGAAGGAGAAGGAGAAGGTGAAGTCAGGAGGGTAAATCAGAGGAAGCAGAAGAAGGAGAAGGAGAAGGTGAAGTCTGGAGGGAGAATCAGAATAATCAGAAGAAGGAGAAGGAGAAGGTGAAGTCTGGAGGGTGAATCAGAAGAAGCAGAAGAAAGAGAAGGAGAAGGTGAAGTCTGGAGGGTGAAGCAGAAGAAACAGAAGAAGGAGAAGGAGAAGGTGAAGTCTGGAGGGTGAATCAGAAGAAGCAGAAGAAGGAGAAGGAGAAGATGAAGTCTGGAGGGTGAATCAGAAGAAGTAGAAGAAGGAGAAGGAGAAGGTGAAGTCTGGAGGGTGAATCAGAAGTAGTAGAAGAAGGAGAAGGAGAAGGTGAAGTCTGGAGGGTGAATCAGAAGAAACAGAAGAAGGAGAAGGAGATGGTGAAGTCTGGAGGGTGAATCAGAAGAAGCAGAAGAAGGAGAAGGAGAAGGTGAAGTCTGGAGGGTGAATCAGAAGAAGCAGAAGAAGGAGAAGGAGAAGGTGAAGTCTGGAGGGTGATTCAGAAGAAGCAGAATAAGGAGAAGGAGAAGGTGAAGTCTGGAGGGTGAATCAGAAGAAGCAGAAGAAGGAGAAGGAGAAGGTGAAGTCTGGAGGGTGAATCAGAAGAAGTAGAAGAAGGAGAAGGAGAAGGTGAAGTCTGGAGGGTGAATCAGAAGAAGTAGAAGAAGGAGAAGGAGAAGGTGAAGTCTGGAGGGTGAATCAGAAGAAGTAGAAAAGGAGAAGGAGAAGCTGAAGTCTGGAGGGTGAAGCAGAAGAAGTAGAAGAAGGAGAAGGAGAAGGTGAAGTCAGGAGGGTGAATCAGAAGATGTAGAAGAAGGAGAAGGAGAAGGTGAAGTCAGGAGGGTGAATCAGAAGAAGCAGAAGAAGGAGAAGGAGAAGGTGAAGTCTGGAGGGTGAATCAGAAGAATCAGAAGAAGGAGAAGGAGAAGGTGAAGTCTGGAGGGTGAATCAGAAGAAGCAGAAGAAAGAGAAGGAGAAGGTGAAGTCTGGAGGGTGAATCAGAAGAAGTAGAAGAAGGAGAAGGAGAAGGTGAAGTCTGGAGGGTGAATCAGAAGAAGCAGAAGAAGGAGAAGGAGAAGGTGAAGTCTGGAGGGTGAATCAGAAGAAGTAGACGAAGGAGAAGGAGAAGGTGAAGTCTGGAGGGTGAATCAGAAGAAGCAGAAGAAGGAGATGGAGAAGGTGAAGTCTGGAGGGTGGATCAGAAGAAGTAGAAGAAGGAGAAGGAGAAGGTGAAGTCTGGAGGGTGAATCAGAAGAAGCAGAAGAAGGAGAAGGAGAAGGTGAAGTCTGGAGGGTGAATCAGAAGAAGCAGAAGAAGGAGAAGGAGAAGGTGAAGTCTGGAGGGTGATTCAGAAGAAGCAGAATAAGGAGAAGGAGAAGGTGAAGTCTGGAGGGTGAAACAGAAGAAGCAGAAGAAGGAGAAGGAGAAGGTGAAGTCTGGAGGGTGAATCAGAAGAAGTAGAAGAAGGAGAAGGAGAAGGTGAAGTCTGGAGGGTGAATCAGAAGAAGTAGAAGGAGAAGGAGAAGGTGAAGTCTGGAGGGTGAATCAGAAGAAGTAGAAGAAGAACAAGGAGAAGGTGAAGTCTGGAGGGTGAAGCAGAAGAAGTAGAAGAAGGAGAAGGAGAAGGTGAAGTCAGGAGGGTGAATCAGAAGATGTAGAAGAAGGAGAAGGAGAAGGTGAAGTCAGGAGGGTGAATCAGAAGAAGCAGAAGAAGGAGAAGGAGAAGGTGAAGTCTGGAGGGTGAATCAGAAGAAGTAGAAGAAGGAGAAGGAGAAGGTGAAGTCTGGAGGGTGAATCAGAAGAAGCAGAAGAAGGAGAAGGAGAAGGTGAAGTCTGGAGGGTGAATCAGAAGAAGCAGAAGAAGGAGAAGGAGAAGGTGAAGTCTGGAGGGTGAATCAGAAGAAGCAGAATAAGGAGAAGGAGAAGGTGAAGTCTGGAGGGTGAATCAGAAGAAGTAGAAGAAGGAGAAGGAGAAGGTGTAGTCTGGAGGGTGAAGCAGAAGAAGTAGAAGAAGGAAAAGGAGAAGGTGAAGTCTGGAGGGTGAATCAGAAGAAGCAGAAGAAGGAGAAGGAGAAGGTGAAGTCTGGAGGGTGAATCAGAAGAAGTAGAAGAAGGAGAAGGAGAAGGTGAAGTCTGGAGGGTGAATCAGTAGAAGCAGAAGAAGGAGAAGGAGAAGGTGAAGTCTGGAGGGTGAATCAGAAGATGCAGAAGTAGGAGAAGGAGAAGGTGAAGTCTGCAGGGTGAATCAGAAGAAGCAGAAGAAGGAGAAGGAGAAGGTGAAGTCTGGAGGGTGAATCAGAAGAAGCAGAATAAGGAGAAGGATAAGGTGAAGTCTGGAGGGTGAATCAGAAGAAGCAGAAAATGGAGAAGGAGAAGGTGAAGTCTGGAGGGTGAATCAGAAGGAGTAGAAGAAGGAGAAGGAGAAGGTGAAGTCTGGAGGGTGAATCAGAAGAAGCAGAAGAAGGAGAAGGAGAAGGTGAAGTCTGGAGGGTGAATCAGAAGAAGCAGAAGAAGGAGAAGGAGCAGGTGAAGTCTGGAGGGTGAATCAGAAGAAGCAGAATAAGGAGAAGGAGAAGGTGAAGTCTGGAGGGTGAATCAGAAGAAGCAGAAGAAGGAGAAGGAGAAGGTGAAGTCTGGAGGGTGAATCAGAAGAAGTAGAAGAAGGAGAAGGAGAAGGTGAAGTCTGGAGGGTGAAGCAGAAGAAGTAGAAGAAGGAGAAGGAGAAGGTGAAGTCAGGAGGGTGAATCAGAAGAAGTAGAAGAAGGAGAAGGAGAAGGTGAAGTCAGGAGGGTGGAATCAGAAGAAGCAGAAGAAGGAGAAGGAGAAGGTGAAGTCTGGAGGGTGAATCAGAAGAAGCAGAAGAAGGAGAAGGAGAAGGTGAAGTCTGGAGGGTGAATCAGAAGAATCAGAAGAAGGAGAAGGAGAAGGTGAAGTCTGGAGGGTGAATCAGAAGAAGCAGAAGAAAGAGAAGAAGAAGGTGAAGTCTGGATGGTGAAGCAGAAGAAACAGAAGAAGGAGAAGGAGAATTTGAAGACTGGAGGGTGAATCTGAAGAAGTATAAGAAGGAGAAGGAGAAGGTGAATTCTGGAGGGTGAATCAGAAGAAGTAGACGAAGGAGAAGGAGAAGGCGAAGTCTGGAGGGTGAATCAGAAGAAGCAGAAGAAGGAGATGGAGAAGGTGAAGTCAGGAGGGTGAATCAGAAGAATCAGAAGAAGGAGAAGGAGAAGGTGAAGTCTGGAGGGTGAATCAGAAGAAGTAGAAGAAGGAGAAGGAGAAGGTGAAGTCAGGTGGGTGAATCAGAAGAAGTAGAAGAAGGAGAAGGAGAAGGTGAAGTCTGGAGGGTGAAGCAGAATAAGTAGAAGAAGGAGAAGGAGAAGGTGAAGTCAGGTGGGTGAATCAGAAGAAGTAGAAGAAGGAGAAGGAGAAGGTGAAGTCAGGAGGGTAAATCAGAGGAAGCAGAAGAAGGAGAAGGAGAAGGTGAAGTCTGGAGGGAGAATCAGAATAATCAGAAGAAGGAGAAGGAGAAGGTGAAGTCTGGAGGGTGAATCAGAAGAAGCAGAAGAAAGAGAAGGAGAAGGTGAAGTCTGGAGGGTGAAGCAGAAGAAACAGAAGAAGGAGAAGGAGAAGGTGAAGTCTGGAGGGTGAATCAGAAGAAGCAGAAGAAGGAGAAGGAGAAGATGAAGTCTGGAGGGTGAATCAGAAGAAGTAGAAGAAGGAGAAGGTGAAGTCTGGAGGGTGAATCAGAAGTAGTAGAAGAAGGAGAAGGAGAAGGTGAAGTCTGGAGGGTGAATCAGAAGAAACAGAAGAAGGAGAAGGAGATGGTGAAGTCTGGAGGGTGAATCAGAAGAAGCAGAAGAAGGAGAACGAGAAGGTGAAGTCTGGAGGGTGAATCAGAAGAAGCAGAAGAAGGAGAAGGAGAAGGTGAAGTCTGGAGGGTGATTCAGAAGAAGCAGAATAAGGAGAAGGAGAAGGTGAAGTCTGGAGGGTGAATCAGAAGAAGCAGAAGAAGGAGAAGGAGAAGGTGAAGTCTGGAGGGTGAATCAGAAGAAGTAGAAGAAGGAGAAGGAGAAGGTGAAGTCTGGAGGGTGAATCAGAAGAAGTAGAAGAAGGAGAAGGAGAAGGTGAAGTCTGGAGGGTGAAACAGAAGAAGTAGAAAAGGAGAAGGAGAAGCTGAAGTCTGGAGGGTGAAGCAGAAGAAGTAGAAGAAGGAGAAGGAGAAGGTGAAGTCAGGAGGGTGAATCAGAAGATGTAGAAGAAGGAGAAGGAGAAGGTGAAGTCAGGAGGGTGAATCAGAAGAAGCAGAAGAAGGAGAAGGAGAAGGTGAAGTCTGGAGGGTGAATCAGAAGAATCAGAAGAAGGAGAAGGAGAAGGTGAAGTCTGGAGGGTGAATCAGAAGAAGCAGAAGAAAGAGAAGGAGAAGGTGAAGTCTGGAGGGTGAATCAGAAGAAGTAGAAGAAGGAGAAGGAGAAGGTGAAGTCTGGAGGGTGAATCAGAAGAAGCAGAAGAAGGAGAAGGAGAAGGTGAAGTCTGGAGGGTGAATCAGAAGAAGTAGACGAAGGAGAAGGAGAAGGTGAAGTCTGGAGGGTGAATCAGAAGAAGCAGAAGAAGGAGATGGAGAAGGTGAAGTCTGGAGGGTGGATCAGAAGAAGTAGAAGAAGGAGAAGGAGAAGGTGAAGTCTGGAGGGTGAATCAGAAGAAGCAGAAGAAGGAGAAGGAGAAGGTGAAGTCTGGAGGGTGAATCAGAAGAAGCAGAAGAAGGAGAAGGAGAAGGTGAAGTCTGGAGGGTGATTCAGAAGAAGCAGAATAAGGAGAAGGAGAAGGTGAAGTCTGGAGGGTGAAACAGAAGAAGCAGAAGAAGGAGAAGGAGAAGGTGAAGTCTGGAGGGTGAATCAGAAGAAGTAGAAGAAGGAGAAGGAGAAGGTGAAGTCTGGAGGGTGAATCAGAAGAAGTAGAAGAAGGAGAAGGAGAAGGTGAAGTCTGGAGGGTGAATCAGAAGAAGTAGAAGAAGGACAAGGAGAAGGTGAAGTCTGGAGGGTGAAGCAGAAGAAGTAGAAGAAGGAGAAGGAGAAGGTGAAGTCAGGAGGGTGAATCAGAAGATGTAGAAGAAGGAGAAGGAGAAGGTGAAGTCAGGAGGGTGAATCAGAAGAAGCAGAAGAAGGAGAAGGAGAAGGTGAAGTCTGGAGGGTGAATCAGAAGAAGTAGAAGAAGGAGAAGGAGAAGGTGAAGTCTGGAGGGTGAATCAGAAGAAGCAGAAGAAGGAGAAGGAGAAGGTGAAGTCTGGAGGGTGAATCAGAAGAAGCAGAAGAAGGAGAAGGAGAAGGTGAAGTCTGGAGGGTGAATCAGAAGAAGCAGAATAAGGAGAAGGAGAAGGTGAAGTCTGGAGGGTGAATCAGAAGAAGTAGAAGAAGGAGAAGGAGAAGGTGTAGTCTGGAGGGTGAAGCAGAAGAAGTAGAAGAAGGAAAAGGAGAAGGTGAAGTCTGGAGGGTGAATCAGAAGAAGCAGAAGAAGGAGAAGGAGAAGGTGAAGTCTGGAGGGTGAATCAGAAGAAGTAGAAGAAGGAGAAGGAGAAGGTGAAGTCTGGAGGGTGAATCAGTAGAAGCAGAAGAAGGAGAAGGAGAAGGTGAAGTCTGGAGGGTGAATCAGAAGATGCAGAAGTAGGAGAAGGAGAAGGTGAAGTCTGCAGGGTGAATCAGAAGAAGCAGAAGAAGGAGAAGGAGAAGGTGAAGTCTGGAGGGTGAATCAGAAGAAGCAGAATAAGGAGAAGGATAAGGTGAAGTCTGGAGGGTGAATCAGAAGAAGCAGAAAATGGAGAAGGAGAAGGTGAAGTCTGGAGGGTGAATCAGAAGGAGTAGAAGAAGGAGAAGGAGAAGGTGAAGTCTGGAGGGTGAATCAGAAGAAGCAGAAGAAGGAGAAGGAGCAGGTGAAGTCTGGAGGGTGAATCAGAAGAAGCAGAATAAGGAGAAGGAGAAGGTGAAGTCTGGAGGGTGAATCAGAAGAAGCAGAAGAAGGAGAAGGAGAAGGTGAAGTCTGGAGGGTGAATCAGAAGAAGTAGAAGAAGGAGAAGGAGAAGGTGAAGTCTGGAGGGTGAAGCAGAAGAAGTAGAAGAAGGAGAAGGAGAAGGTGAAGTCAGGAGGGTGAATCAGAAGAAGTAGAAGAAGGAGAAGGAGAAGGTGAAGTCAGGAGGGTGAATCAGAAGAAGCAGAAGAAGGAGAAGGAGAAGGTGAAGTCTGGAGGGTGAATCAGAAGAAGCAGAAGAAGGAGAAGGAGAAGGTGAAGTCTGGAGGGTGAATCAGAAGAAGCAGAAGAAGGAGAAGGAGAAGATGAAGTCTGGAGGGTGAATCAGAAGAAGTAGAAGAAGGAGAAGGTGAAGTCTGGAGGGTGAATCAGAAGTAGTAGAAGAAGGAGAAGGAGAAGGTGAAGTCTGGAGGGTGAATCAGAAGAAACAGAAGAAGGAGAAGGAGATGGTGAAGTCTGGAGGGTGAATCAGAAGAAGCAGAAGAAGGAGAACGAGAAGGTGAAGTCTGGAGGGTGAATCAGAAGAAGCAGAAGAAGGAGAAGGAGAAGGTGAAGTCTGGAGGGTGATTCAGAAGAAGCAGAATAAGGAGAAGGAGAAGGTGAAGTCTGGAGGGTGAATCAGAAGAAGCAGAAGAAGGAGAAGGAGAAGGTGAAGTCTAGAGGGTGAATCAGAAGAAGTAGAAGAAGGAGAAGGAGAAGGTGAAGTCTGGAGGGTGAATCAGAAGAAGTAGAAGAAGGAGAAGGAGAAGGTGAAGTCTGGAGGGTGAAACAGAAGAAGTAGAAAAGGAGAAGGAGAAGCTGAAGTCTGGAGGGTGAAGCAGAAGAAGTAGAAGAAGGAGAAGGAGAAGGTGAAGTCAGGAGGGTGAATCAGAAGATGTAGAAGAAGGAGAAGGAGAAGGTGAAGTCAGGAGGGTGAATCAGAAGAAGCAGAAGAAGGAGAAGGAGAAGGTGAAGTCTGGAGGGTGAATCAGAAGAATCAGAAGAAGGAGAAGGAGAAGGTGAAGTCTGGAGGGTGAATCAGAAGAAGCAGAAGAAAGAGAAGGAGAAGGTGAAGTCTGGAGGGTGAATCAGAAGAAGTAGAAGAAGGAGAAGGAGAAGGTGAAGTCTGGAGGGTGAATCAGAAGAAGCAGAAGAAGGAGAAGGAGAAGGTGAAGTCTGGAGGGTGAATCAGAAGAAGTAGACGAAGGAGAAGGAGAAGGTGAAGTCTGGAGGGTGAATCAGAAGAAGCAGAAGAAGGAGATGGAGAAGGTGAAGTCTGGAGGGTGGATCAGAAGAAGTAGAAGAAGGAGAAGGAGAAGGTGAAGTCTGGAGGGTGAATCAGAAGAAGCAGAAGAAGGAGAAGGAGAAGGTGAAGTCTGGAGGGTGAATCAGAAGAAGCAGAAGAAGGAGAAGGAGAAGGTGAAGTCTGGAGGGTGATTCAGAAGAAGCAGAATAAGGAGAAGGAGAAGGTGAAGTCTGGAGGGTGAAACAGAAGAAGCAGAAGAAGGAGAAGGAGAAGGTGAAGTCTGGAGGGTGAATCAGAAGAAGTAGAAGAAGGAGAAGGAGAAGGTGAAGTCTGGAGGGTGAATCAGAAGAAGTAGAAGAAGGAGAAGGAGAAGGTGAAGTCTGGAGGGTGAATCAGAAGAAGTAGAAGAAGGACAAGGAGAAGGTGAAGTCTGGAGGGTGAAGCAGAAGAAGTAGAAGAAGGAGAAGGAGAAGGTGAAGTCAGGAGGGTGAATCAGAAGATGTAGAAGAAGGAGAAGGAGAAGGTGAAGTCAGGAGGGTGAATCAGAAGAAGCAGAAGAAGGAGAAGGAGAAGGTGAAGTCTGGAGGGTGAATCAGAAGAAGTAGAAGAAGGAGAAGGAGAAGGTGAAGTCTGGAGGGTGAATCAGAAGAAGCAGAAGAAGGAGAAGGAGAAGGTGAAGTCTGGAGGGTGAATCAGAAGAAGCAGAAGAAGGAGAAGGAGAAGGTGAAGTCTGGAGGGTGAATCAGAAGAAGCAGAATAAGGAGAAGGAGAAGGTGAAGTCTGGAGGGTGAATCAGAAGAAGTAGAAGAAGGAGAAGGAGAAGGTGTAGTCTGGAGGGTGAAGCAGAAGAAGTAGAAGAAGGAAAAGGAGAAGGTGAAGTCTGGAGGGTGAATCAGAAGAAGCAGAAGAAGGAGAAGGAGAAGGTGAAGTCTGGAGGGTGAATCAGAAGAAGTAGAAGAAGGAGAAGGAGAAGGTGAAGTCTGGAGGGTGAATCAGTAGAAGCAGAAGAAGGAGAAGGAGAAGGTGAAGTCTGGAGGGTGAATCAGAAGATGCAGAAGTAGGAGAAGGAGAAGGTGAAGTCTGCAGGGTGAATCAGAAGAAGCAGAAGAAGGAGAAGGAGAAGGTGAAGTCTGGAGGGTGAATCAGAAGAAGCAGAATAAGGAGAAGGATAAGGTGAAGTCTGGAGGGTGAATCAGAAGAAGCAGAAAATGGAGAAGGAGAAAGTGAAGTCTGGAGGGTGAATCAGAAGGAGTAGAAGAAGGAGAAGGAGAAGGTGAAGTCTGGAGGGTGAATCAGAAGAAGCAGAAGAAGGAGAAGGAGCAGGTGAAGTCTGGAGGGTGAATCAGAAGAAGCAGAATAAGGAGAAGGAGAAGGTGAAGTCTGGAGGGTGAATCAGAAGAAGCAGAAGAAGGAGAAGGAGAAGGTGAAGTCTGGAGGGTGAATCAGAAGAAGTAGAAGAAGGAGAAGGAGAAGGTGAAGTCTGGAGGGTGAAGCAGAAGAAGTAGAAGAAGGAGAAGGAGAAGGTGAAGTCAGGAGGGTGAATCAGAAGAAGTAGAAGAAGGAGAAGGAGAAGGTGAAGTCAGGAGGGTGAATCAGAAGAAGCAGAAGAAGGAGAAGGAGAAGGTGAAGTCTGGAGGGTGAATCAGAAGAAGCAGAAGAAGGAGAAGGAGAAGGTGAAGTCTGGAGGGTGAATCAGAAGAATCAGAAGAAGGAGAAGGAGAAGGTGAAGTCTGGAGGGTGAATCAGAAGAAGCAGAAGAAAGAGAAGAAGAAGGTGAAGTCTGGAGGGTGAAGCAGAAGAAACAGAAGAAGGAGAAGGAGAATTTGAAGACTGGAGGGTGAATCTGAAGAAGTATAAGAAGGAGAAGGAGAAGGTGAAGTCTGGAGGGTGAATCAGAAGAAGTAGAAGAAGGAGAAGGAGAAGGTGAAGTCTGGAGGGTGAATCAGAAGAAGCAGAAGAAGGAGAAGGAGAAGGTGAAGTCTGGAGGGTGAATCAGAAGAAGCAGAAGAAGGAGAAGGAGAAGATAAAGTCTGGAGGGTGAATCAGAAGAAGCAGAAGAAGGAGAAGGAGAAGGTGAAGTCTGGAGGGTGAATCAGAAGAAGCAGAAGAAGGAGAAGGAGAAGATGAAGTCTGGAGGGTGAATCAGAAGAAGCAGAAGAAGGAGAAGGAGAAGATGAAGTCAGGAGGGTGAATCAGAAGAAGTAGAAGAAGGAGAAGGAGAAGGTGTAGTTAGGAGGGTGAATCAGAAGAAGCAGAAGAAGGAGAAGGAGCAGGTGAAGTCAGGGGGGCGAAGCAGAAGAAGTAGAAGAAGGAGAAGGAGAAGTTGAAGTCAGGACGGTGAAGCAGAAGAAGCAGAAGAAGGAGAAGGAGAAGGTGAAGTCTGGAGGGTGAAGCAGAAGAAGCAGAAGAACGAGAAGGAGAAGGTGAAGTCTGGAGGGTGAATCAGAAGAAGTAGAAGAAGGAGAAGGAGAAGGTGAAGTCAGGAGAGTGAAGCAGAAGAAGCAGAAGATGGAGAAGGAGAAGGTGAAGTCTGGAGGGCGAAGCAGAAGAAGCAGAAGAAGGAGAAGGAGAAGGTGAAGTCTGGAGGGTGAAGCAGAAGAAGCAGAAGAAGGAGAAGGAGAAGGTGAAGTCTGGAGGGTGAATCAGAAGAAGTAGAAGAAGGAGAAGGAGAAGGTGAAGTCAGGAGGGTGAAGCAGAAGAAGCAGAAGAAGGAGAAGGAGAAGGTGAAGTCTGGAGGGTGAAGCAGAAGAAGCAGAAGAAGGAGCAGGAGAAGGTGAAGTCTGGAGGGTGAAGCAGAAGAAGCAGAAGAAGGAGAAGGAGAAGGTGAAGTCAGGAGGGTGAATCAGAAGAAGTAGAAGAAGGAGAAGGAGAAGGTGAAGTCTGGAGGGTGAATCAGAAGAAGCAGAAGAAGGAGAAGGAGAAGGTGAAGTCTGGAGGGTGAATCAGAAGAAGCAGAAGAAGGAGAAGGAGAAGATGAAGTCTGGAGGGTGAATCAGAAGAAGTAGAAGAAGGAGAAGGAGAAGGTGAGGTCTGGAGGGTCAATCAGAAGAAGCAGAAGAAGGAGAAGGAGAAGGTGAAGTCTGGAGGGTGAATCAGAAGAAGCAGAAGAAGGACAAGGAGAAGGTGAAGTCTGGAGGGTGAATTAGAAGAAGCAGAAGAAGGAGAAGGAGAAGGTGAAGTCAGGAGGGTGAATCAGAAGAAGCAGAAGAAGGAGAAGGAGAAGGTAAAGTTAGGAGGGTGAACCAGAAGAAGCAGAAGAAGGAGAAGGAGCAGGTGAAGTCAGGGGGGTGAAGCAGAAGAAGTAGAAGAAGGAGAAGGAGAAGGTGAAGTCAGGAGGGTGAAGCAGAAGAAGCAGAAGAAGGAGAAGGAGAAGGTGAAGTCTGGAGGGCGCAGCAGAAGAAGCAGAAGAAGGAGAAGGAGAAGGTGAAGTCTGGAGGGTGAAGCAGAAGAAGCAGAAGAAGGAGAAGGAGAAGGTGAAGTCTGGAGGGTGAATCAGAAGAAGTAGAAGAAGGTGAAGGAGAAGGAGAAGTCAGGAGAGTGAAGCAGAAGAAGCAGAAGAAGGAGAAGGAGAAGGTGAAGTCTGGAGGGTGAAGCAGAAGAAGCAGAAGAAGGAGAAGGAGAAGGTGATGTCTGGAGGGCGAAGCAGAAGAAGCAGAAGAAGGAGAAGGAGAAGGTGAAGTCTGGAGGGTGAAGCAGAAGAAGCAGAAGAAGGAGAAGGAGAAGGTGAAGTCTGGAGGGTGAATCAGAAGAAGTAGAAGAAGGAGAAGGAGAAGGTGAAGTCAGGAGGGTGAAGCAGAAGAAGCAGAAGAAGGAGAAGGAGAAGGTGAAGTCAGGAGGGTAAATCGGAAGAAGCAGAAGAAGGAGAAGGAGAAGGTGAAGTCTGGAGGGTGAATCAGAAGAAGTAGAAGAAGGAGAAGGAGAAGGTGAAGTCTGGAGGGTGAATCAGAAGAAGTAGAAGAAGGAGAATGAGAAGGTGAAGTCTGGAGGGTGAATCAGAAGAAGCAGAAGAAGGAGAAGGAGAAGGTGAAGTCTGGAGGGAGAAGCAGAAGAAGTAGAAGAAGGAGAAGGAGAAGGTGAAGTCTGGAGGGTGTATCAGAAGAAGTAGAAGAAGGAGAAGGAGAAGGTGAAGTCTGGAGGGTGAATCAGAAGAAGTAGAAGAAGGAGAAGGAGAAGGTGAAGTCAGGAGGGTGAATCAGAAGAAGTAGAAGAAGGAGAAGGAGAAGGTGAAGTCAGGAGGGTGAATCAGAAGAAGCAGAAGAAGGAGAAGGAGAAGGTGAAGTCTGGAGGGTGAATCAGAAGAAGCAGAAGAAGGAGAAGGAGAAGGTGAAGTCTGGAGGGTGAATCAGAAGAATCAGAAGAAGGAGAAGGAGAAGGTGAAGTCTGGAGGGTGAATCAGAAGAAGCAGAAGATAGAGAAGAAGAAGGTGAAGTCTGGAGGGTGAAGCAGAAGAAACAGAAGAAGGAGAAGGAGAATTTGAAGACTGGAGGGTGAATCTGAAGAAGTATAAGAAGGAGAAGGAGAAGGTGAAGTCTGGAGGGTGAATCAGAAGAAGTAGAAGAAGGAGAAGGAGAAGGTGAAGTCTGGAGGGTGAATCAGAAGAAGCAGAAGAAGGAGAAGGAGAAGGTGAAGTCTGGAGGGTGAATCAGAAGAAGCAGAAGAAGGAGAAGGAGAAGATGAAGTCTGGAGGGTGAATCAGAAGAAGCAGAAGAAGGAGAAGGAGAAGGTGAAGTCTGGAGGGTGAATCAGAAGAAGCAGAAGAAGGAGAAGGAGAAGATGAAGTCTGGAGGGTGAATCAGAAGAAGCAGAAGAAGGAGAAGGAGAAGATGAAGTCAGGAGGGTGAATCAGAAGAAGTAGAAGAAGGAGAAGGAGAAGGTGTAGTTAGGAGGGTGAATCAGAAGAAGCAGAAGAAGGAGAAGGAGCAGGTGAAGTCAGGGGGGCGAAGCAGAAGAAGTAGAAGAAGGAGAAGGAGAAGTTGAAGTCAGGACGGTGAAGCAGAAGAAGCAGAAGAAGGAGAAGGAGAAGGTGAAGTCTGGAGGGCGCAGCAGAAGAAGCAGAAGAAGGAGAAGGAGAAGCTGAAGTCTGGAGGGTGAAGCAGAAGAAGCAGAAGAAGGAGAAGGAGAAATGAAGTCTGGAGGGTGAATCAGAAGAAGTAGAAGAAGGAGAAGGAGAAGGTGAAGTCAGGAGAGTGAAGCAGAAGAAGCAGAAGATGGAGAAGGAGAAGGTGAAGTCTGGAGGGCGAAGCAGAAGAAGCAGAAGAAGGAGAAGGAGAAGGTGAAGTCTGGAGGGTGAAGCAGAAGAAGCAGAAGAAGGAGAAGGAGAAGGTGAAGTCTGGAGGGTGAATCAGAAGAAGTAGAAGAAGGAGAAGGAGAAGGTGAAGTCAGGAGGGTGAAGCAGAAGAAGCAGAAGAAGGAGAAGGAGAAGGTGAAGTCTGGAGGGTGAAGCAGAAGAAGCAGAAGAAGGAGCAGGAGAAGGTGAAGTCTGGAGGGTGAAGCAGAAGAAGCAGAAGAAGGAGAAGGAGAAGGTGAAGTCAGGAGGGTGAATCAGAAGAAGTAGAAGAAGGAGAAGGAGAAGGTGAAGTCTGGAGGGTGAATCAGAAGAAGCAGAAGAAGGAGAAGGAGAAGGTGAAGTCTGGAGGGTGAATCAGAAGAAGCAGAAGAAGGAGAAGGAGAAGATGAAGTCTGGAGGGTGAATCAGAAGAAGTAGAAGAAGGAGAAGGAGAAGGTGAGGTCTGGAGGGTCAATCAGAAGAAGCAGAAGAAGGAGAAGGAGAAGGTGAAGTCTGGAGGGTGAATCAGAAGAAGCAGAAGAAGGACAAGGAGAAGGTGAAGTCTGGAGGGTGAATTAGAAGAAGCAGAAGAAGGAAAAGGAGAAGGTGAAGTCAGGAGGGTGAATCAGAAGAAGCAGAAGAAGGAGAAGGAGAAGGTAAAGTTAGGAGGGTGAACCAGAAGAAGCAGAAGAAGGAGAAGGAGCAGGTGAAGTCAGGGGGGTGAAGCAGAAGAAGTAGAAGAAGGAGAAGGAGAAGGTGAAGTCAGGAGGGTGAAGCAGAAGAAGCAGAAGAAGGAGAAGGAGAAGGTGAAGTCTGGAGGGCGCAGCAGAAGAAGCAGAAGAAGGAGAAGGAGAAGGTGAAGTCTGGAGGGTGAAGCAGAAGAAGCAGAAGAAGGAGAAGGAGAAGGTGAAGTCTGGAGGGTGAATCAGAAGAAGTAGAAGAAGGTGAAGGAGAAGGAGAAGTCAGGAGAGTGAAGCAGAAGAAGCAGAAGAAGGAGAAGGAGAAGGTGAAGTCTGGAGGGTGAAGCAGAAGAAGCAGAAGAAGGAGAAGGAGAAGGTGATGTCTGGAGGGCGAAGCAGAAGAAGCAGAAGAAGGAGAAGGAGAAGGTGAAGTCTGGAGGGTGAAGCAGAAGAAGCAGAAGAAGGAGAAGGAGAAGGTGAAGTCTGGAGGGTGAATCAGAAGAAGTAGAAGAAGGAGAAGGAGAAGGTGAAGTCAGGAGGGTGAAGCAGAAGAAGCAGAAGAAGGAGAAGGAGAAGGTGAAGTCAGGAGGGTAAATCGGAAGAAGCAGAAGAAGGAGAAGGAGAAGGTGAAGTCTGGAGGGTGAATCAGAAGAAGTAGAAGAAGGAGAAGGAGAAGGTGAAGTCTGGAGGGTGAATCAGAAGAAGTAGAAGAAGGAGAATGAGAAGGTGAAGTCTGGAGGGTGAATCAGAAGAAGCAGAAGAAGGAGAAGGAGAAGGTGAAGTCTGGAGGGAGAAGCAGAAGAAGTAGAAGAAGGAGAAGGAGAAGGTGAAGTCTGGAGGGTGAATCAGAAGAAGTAGAAGAAGGAGAAGGAGAAGGTGAAGTCTGGAGGGTGAATCAGAAGAAGTAGAAGAAGGAGAAGGAGAAGGTGAAGTCTGGAGGGTGAATCAGAAGAAACAGAAGAAGGAGAAGGAGAAGGTGAAGTCTGGAGGGTGAATCAGAAGAATCAGAAGAAGGAGAAGGAGAAGGTGAAGTCTGGAGGGTGAATCAGAAGAAGCAGAAGAAGGAGAAGGAGAAGGTGAAGTCTGGAGGGTGAATCAGAAGAAGCAGAAGAAAGAGAAGAAGAAGGTGAAGTCTGGAGGGTGAAGCAGAAGAAACAGAAGAAGGAGAAGGAGAATTTGAAGACTGGAGGGTGAATCTGAAGAAGTATAAGAAGGAGAAGGAGAAGGTGAAGTCTGGAGGGTGAATCAGAAGAAGTAGAAGAAGGAGAAGGAGAAGGTGAAGTCTGGAGGGTGAATCAGAAGAAGCAGAAGAAGGAGAAGGAGAAGGTGAAGTCTGGAGGGTGAATCAGAAGAAGCAGAAGAAGGAGAAGGAGAAGATAAAGTCTGGAGGGTGAATCAGAAGAAGCAGAAGAAGGAGAAGGAGAAGGTGAAGTCTGGAGGGTGAATCAGAAGAAGCAGAAGAAGGAGAAGGAGAAGATGAAGTCTGGAGGGTGAATCAGAAGAAGCAGAAGAAGGAGAAGGAGAAGATGAAGTCAGGAGGGTGAATCAGAAGAAGTAGAAGAAGGAGAAGGAGAAGGTGTAGTTAGGAGGGTGAATCAGAAGAAGCAGAAGAAGGAGAAGGAGCAGGTGAAGTCAGGGGGGCGAAGCAGAAGAAGTAGAAGAAGGAGAAGGAGAAGTTGAAGTCAGGACGGTGAAGCAGAAGAAGCAGAAGAAGGAGAAGGAGAAGGTGAAGTCTGGAGGGCGCAGCAGAAGAAGCAGAAGAAGGAGAAGGAGAAGCTGAAGTCTGGAGGGTGAAGCAGAAGAAGCAGAAGAACGAGAAGGAGAAGGTGAAGTCTGGAGGGTGAATCAGAAGAAGTAGAAGAAGGAGAAGGAGAAGGTGAAGTCAGGAGAGTGAAGCAGAAGAAGCAGAAGATGGAGAAGGAGAAGGTGAAGTCTGGAGGGCGAAGCAGAAGAAGCAGAAGAAGGAGAAGGAGAAGGTGAAGTCTGGAGGGTGAAGCAGAAGAAGCAGAAGAAGGAGAAGGAGAAGGTGAAGTCTGGAGGGTGAATCAGAAGAAGTAGAAGAAGGAGAAGGAGAAGGTGAAGTCAGGAGGGTGAAGCAGAAGAAGCAGAAGAAGGAGAAGGAGAAGGTGAAGTCTGGAGGGTGAAGCAGAAGAAGCAGAAGAAGGAGCAGGAGAAGGTGAAGTCTGGAGGGTGAAGCAGAAGAAGCAGAAGAAGGAGAAGGAGAAGGTGAAGTCAGGAGGGTGAATCAGAAGAAGTAGAAGAAGGAGAAGGAGAAGGTGAAGTCTGGAGGGTGAATCAGAAGAAGCAGAAGAAGGAGAAGGAGAAGGTGAAGTCTGGAGGGTGAATCAGAAGAAGCAGAAGAAGGAGAAGGAGAAGATGAAGTCTGGAGGGTGAATCAGAAGAAGTAGAAGAAGGAGAAGGAGAAGGTGAGGTCTGGAGGGTCAATCAGAAGAAGCAGAAGAAGGAGAAGGAGAAGGTGAAGTCTGGAGGGTGAATCAGAAGAAGCAGAAGAAGGACAAGGAGAAGGTGAAGTCTGGAGGGTGAATTAGAAGAAGCAGAAGAAGGAGAAGGAGAAGGTGAAGTCAGGAGGGTGAATCAGAAGAAGCAGAAGAAGGAGAAGGAGAAGGTAAAGTTAGGAGGGTAAATCGGAAGAAGCAGAAGAAGGAGAAGGAGAAGGTGAAGTCTGGAGGGTGAATCAGAAGAAGTAGAAGAAGGAGAAGGAGAAGGTGAAGTCTGGAGGGTGAATCAGAAGAAGTAGAAGAAGGAGAATGAGAAGGTGAAGTCTGGAGGGTGAATCAGAAGAAGCAGAAGAAGGAGAAGGAGAAGGTGAAGTCTGGAGGGAGAAGCAGAAGAAGTAGAAGAAGGAGAAGGAGAAGGTGAAGTCTGGAGGGTGAATCAGAAGAAGTAGAAGAAGGAGAAGGAGAAGGTGAAGTCTGGAGGGTGAATCAGAAGAAGTAGAAGAAGGAGAATGAGAAGGTGAAGTCTGGAGGGTGAATCAGAAGAAGCAGAAGAAGGAGAAGGAGAAGGTGAAGTCTGGAGGGAGAAGCAGAAGAAGTAGAAGAAGGAGAAGGAGAAGGTGAAGTCTGGAGGGTGTATCAGAAGAAGTAGAAGAAGGAGAAGGAGAAGGTGAAGTCTGGAGGGTGAATCAGAAGAAGTAGAAGAAGGAGAAGGAGAAGGTGAAGTCAGGAGGGTGAATCAGAAGAAGTAGAAGAAGGAGAAGGAGAAGGTGAAGTCAGGAGGGTGAATCAGAAGAAGCAGAAGAAGGAGAAGGAGAAGGTGAAGTCTGGAGGGTGAAT
Source organism: Somniosus microcephalus (assembly GCF_052327205.1). Lineage (NCBI taxonomy): Eukaryota > Metazoa > Chordata > Chondrichthyes > Squaliformes > Somniosidae > Somniosus > Somniosus microcephalus. The sequence continues at coordinate 665,034 of NW_028225302.1, read as the reverse complement.
CAGAAGAAGCAGAAGAAGGAGAAGGAGAAGGTGAAGTCTGGAGGGTGAATCAGAAGAATCAGAAGAAGGAGAAGGAGAAGGTGAAGTCTGGAGGGTGAATCAGAAGAAGCAGAAGATAGAGAAGAAGAAGGTGAAGTCTGGAGGGTGAAGCAGAAGAAACAGAAGAAGGAGAAGGAGAATTTGAAGACTGGAGGGTGAATCTGAAGAAGTATAAGAAGGAGAAGGAGAAGGTGAAGTCTGGAGGGTGAATCAGAAGAAGTAGAAGAAGGAGAAGGAGAAGGTGAAGTCTGGAGGGTGAATCAGAAGAAGCAGAAGAAGGAGAAGGAGAAGGTGAAGTCTGGAGGGTGAATCAGAAGAAGCAGAAGAAGGAGAAGGAGAAGATGAAGTCTGGAGGGTGAATCAGAAGAAGCAGAAGAAGGAGAAGGAGAAGGTGAAGTCTGGAGGGTGAATCAGAAGAAGCAGAAGAAGGAGAAGGAGAAGATGAAGTCTGGAGGGTGAATCAGAAGAAGCAGAAGAAGGAGAAGGAGAAGATGAAGTCAGGAGGGTGAATCAGAAGAAGTAGAAGAAGGAGAAGGAGAAGGTGTAGTTAGGAGGGTGAATCAGAAGAAGCAGAAGAAGGAGAAGGAGCAGGTGAAGTCAGGGGGGCGAAGCAGAAGAAGTAGAAGAAGGAGAAGGAGAAGTTGAAGTCAGGACGGTGAAGCAGAAGAAGCAGAAGAAGGAGAAGGAGAAGGTGAAGTCTGGAGGGCGCAGCAGAAGAAGCAGAAGAAGGAGAAGGAGAAGCTGAAGTCTGGAGGGTGAAGCAGAAGAAGCAGAAGAAGGAGAAGGAGAAATGAAGTCTGGAGGGTGAATCAGAAGAAGTAGAAGAAGGAGAAGGAGAAGGTGAAGTCAGGAGAGTGAAGCAGAAGAAGCAGAAGATGGAGAAGGAGAAGGTGAAGTCTGGAGGGCGAAGCAGAAGAAGCAGAAGAAGGAGAAGGAGAAGGTGAAGTCTGGAGGGTGAAGCAGAAGAAGCAGAAGAAGGAGAAGGAGAAGGTGAAGTCTGGAGGGTGAATCAGAAGAAGTAGAAGAAGGAGAAGGAGAAGGTGAAGTCAGGAGGGTGAAGCAGAAGAAGCAGAAGAAGGAGAAGGAGAAGGTGAAGTCTGGAGGGTGAAGCAGAAGAAGCAGAAGAAGGAGCAGGAGAAGGTGAAGTCTGGAGGGTGAAGCAGAAGAAGCAGAAGAAGGAGAAGGAGAAGGTGAAGTCAGGAGGGTGAATCAGAAGAAGTAGAAGAAGGAGAAGGAGAAGGTGAAGTCTGGAGGGTGAATCAGAAGAAGCAGAAGAAGGAGAAGGAGAAGGTGAAGTCTGGAGGGTGAATCAGAAGAAGCAGAAGAAGGAGAAGGAGAAGATGAAGTCTGGAGGGTGAATCAGAAGAAGTAGAAGAAGGAGAAGGAGAAGGTGAGGTCTGGAGGGTCAATCAGAAGAAGCAGAAGAAGGAGAAGGAGAAGGTGAAGTCTGGAGGGTGAATCAGAAGAAGCAGAAGAAGGACAAGGAGAAGGTGAAGTCTGGAGGGTGAATTAGAAGAAGCAGAAGAAGGAAAAGGAGAAGGTGAAGTCAGGAGGGTGAATCAGAAGAAGCAGAAGAAGGAGAAGGAGAAGGTAAAGTTAGGAGGGTGAACCAGAAGAAGCAGAAGAAGGAGAAGGAGCAGGTGAAGTCAGGGGGGTGAAGCAGAAGAAGTAGAAGAAGGAGAAGGAGAAGGTGAAGTCAGGAGGGTGAAGCAGAAGAAGCAGAAGAAGGAGAAGGAGAAGGTGAAGTCTGGAGGGCGCAGCAGAAGAAGCAGAAGAAGGAGAAGGAGAAGGTGAAGTCTGGAGGGTGAAGCAGAAGAAGCAGAAGAAGGAGAAGGAGAAGGTGAAGTCTGGAGGGTGAATCAGAAGAAGTAGAAGAAGGTGAAGGAGAAGGAGAAGTCAGGAGAGTGAAGCAGAAGAAGCAGAAGAAGGAGAAGGAGAAGGTGAAGTCTGGAGGGTGAAGCAGAAGAAGCAGAAGAAGGAGAAGGAGAAGGTGATGTCTGGAGGGCGAAGCAGAAGAAGCAGAAGAAGGAGAAGGAGAAGGTGAAGTCTGGAGGGTGAAGCAGAAGAAGCAGAAGAAGGAGAAGGAGAAGGTGAAGTCTGGAGGGTGAATCAGAAGAAGTAGAAGAAGGAGAAGGAGAAGGTGAAGTCAGGAGGGTGAAGCAGAAGAAGCAGAAGAAGGAGAAGGAGAAGGTGAAGTCAGGAGGGTAAATCGGAAGAAGCAGAAGAAGGAGAAGGAGAAGGTGAAGTCTGGAGGGTGAATCAGAAGAAGTAGAAGAAGGAGAAGGAGAAGGTGAAGTCTGGAGGGTGAATCAGAAGAAGTAGAAGAAGGAGAATGAGAAGGTGAAGTCTGGAGGGTGAATCAGAAGAAGCAGAAGAAGGAGAAGGAGAAGGTGAAGTCTGGAGGGAGAAGCAGAAGAAGTAAAAGAAGGAGAAGGAGAAGGTGAAGTCTGGAGGGTGAATCAGAAGAAGTAGAAGAAGGAGAAGGAGAAGGTGAAGTCTGGAGGGTGAATCAGAAGAAGTAGAAGAAGGAGAAGGAGAAGGTGAAGTCTGGAGGGTGAATCAGAAGAAACAGAAGAAGGAGAAGGAGAAGGTGAAGTCTGGAGGGTGAATCAGAAGAAGTAGAAGAAGGAGAAGGAGAAGGTGTAGTCTGGAGGGTGAATCAGAAGAAGTAGACGAAGGAGAAGGAGAAGGTGAAGTCTGGAGGGTGAATCAGAAGAAGCAGAAGAAGGAGAAGGAGAAGGTGAAGTCTGGAGGGTGAATCAGAAGAAGTAGAAGAAGGAGAAGGAGAAGGTGAAGTCTGGAGGGTGAATCAGAAGAAGCAGAAGAAGGAGAAGGAGAAGGTGAAATCTGGAGGGTGAATCAGAAGAAGCAGAAGAAGGAGAAGGAGAAGGTGAAGTCTGGAGGGTGAAACAGAAGAAGCAAAATAAGGAGAAGGAGAAGGTGAAGTCAGGAGGGTGAATCAGAAGAAGCAGAAGAAGGAGAAGGAGAAGGTGAAGTAAGGAGGGTGAATCAGAAGAAGCAGAAGAAGGAGAAGGAGAAGGTGAAGTCTGGAGTGTGAAGCTGAAGAAGCAAAAGAAGGAGAAGGAGAAGGTGAAGTCTGGAGGGTGAATCAGAAGAAGTAGAAGAAGGAGAAGGAGAAGGTGAAGTCTGGAGGGTGAAGCAGAAGAAGTAGAAGAAGGAGAAGGAGAAGGTGAAGTCAGGAGGGTGAATCAGAAGAAGTAGAAGAAGGAGAAGGAGAAGGTGAAGTCAGGAGGGTGAATCAGAAGAAGCAGAAGAAGGAGAAGGAGAAGGTGAAGTCTGGAGGGTGAATCAGAAGAATCAGAAGAAGGAGAAGGAGAAGGTGAAGTCTGGAGGGTGAATCAGAAGAAGCAGAAGAAAGAGAAGGAGAAGGTGAAGTCTGGAGGGTGAAGCAGAAGAAAGAGAAGAAGGAGAAGGAGAAGGTGAAGACTGGAGGGTGAATCTGAAGAAGTAGAAGAAGGAGAAGGAGAAGGTGAAGTCTGGAGGGTGAATCAGAAGAAGTAGAAGAAGGAGAAGGAGAAGGTGAAGTCTGGAGGGTGAATCAGAAGAAGCAGAAGAAGGAGAAGGAGAAGGTGAAGTCTGGAGGGTGAATCAGAAGAAGCAGAAGAAGGAGAAGGAGAAGGTGAAGTCTGGAGGGCGCAGCAGAAGAAGCAGGAGAAGGAGAAGGAGAAGGTGAAGTCTGGAGGGTGAAGCAGAAGAAGCAAAAGAAGGAGAAGGAGAAGGTGAAGTCTGGAGGGTGAATCAGAAGAAGTAGAAGAAGGAGAAGGAGAAGGTGAAGTCTGGAGGGTGAAGCAGAAGAAGTAGAAGAAGGAGAAGGAGAAGGTGAAGTCAGGAGGGTGAATCAGAAGAAGTAGAAGAAGGAGAAGGAGAAGGTGAAGTCAGGAGGGTGAATCAGAAGAAGCAGAAGAAGGAGAAGGAGCAGGTGAAGTCTGGAGGGTGAATCAGAAGAAGCAGAATAAGGAGAAGGAGAAGGTGAAGTCTGGAGGGTGAATCAGAAGAAGCAGAAGAAGGAGAAGGAGAAGGTGAAGTCTGGAGGGTGAATCAGAAGAAGTAGAAGAAGGAGAAGGAGAAGGTGAAGTCTGGAGGGTGAAGCAGAAGAAGTAGAAGAAGGAGAAGGAGAAGGTGAAGTCAGGAGGGTGAATCAGAAGAAGTAGAAGAAGGAGAAGGAGAAGGTGAAGTCAGGAGGGTGAATCAGAAGAAGCAGAAGAAGGAGAAGGAGAAGGTGAAGTCTGGAGGGTGAATCAGAAGAAGCAGAAGAAGGAGAAGGAGAAGGTGAAGTCTGGAGGGTGAATCAGAAGAATCAGAAGAAGGAGAAGGAGAAGGTGAAGTCTGGAGGGTGAATCAGAAGAAGTATAAGAAGGAGAAGGAGAAGGTGAAGTCTGGAGGGTGAATCAGAAGAAGTAGACGAAGGAGAAGGAGAAGGTGAAGTCTGGAGGGTGAATCAGAAGAAGCAGAAGAAGGAGATGGAGAAGGTGAAGTCAGGAGGGTGAATCAGAAGAATCAGAAGAAGGAGAAGGAGAAGGTGAAGTCTGGAGGGTGAATCAGAAGAAGTAGAAGAAGGAGAAGGAGAAGGTGAAGTCAGGTGGGTGAATCAGAAGAAGTAGAAGAAGGAGAAGGAGAAGGTGAAGTCTGGAGGGTGAAGCAGAATAAGTAGAAGAAGGAGAAGGAGAAGGTGAAGTCAGGTGGGTGAATCAGAAGAAGTAGAAGAAGGAGAAGGAGAAGGTGAAGTCAGGAGGGTAAATCAGAGGAAGCAGAAGAAGGAGAAGGAGAAGGTGAAGTCTGGAGGGAGAATCAGAATAATCAGAAGAAGGAGAAGGAGAAGGTGAAGTCTGGAGGGTGAATCAGAAGAAGCAGAAGAAAGAGAAGGAGAAGGTGAAGTCTGGAGGGTGAAGCAGAAGAAACAGAAGAAGGAGAAGGAGAAGGTGAAGTCTGGAGGGTGAATCAGAAGAAGCAGAAGAAGGAGAAGGAGAAGATGAAGTCTGGAGGGTGAATCAGAAGAAGTAGAAGAAGGAGAAGGTGAAGTCTGGAGGGTGAATCAGAAGTAGTAGAAGAAGGAGAAGGAGAAGGTGAAGTCTGGAGGGTGAATCAGAAGAAACAGAAGAAGGAGAAGGAGATGGTGAAGTCTGGAGGGTGAATCAGAAGAAGCAGAAGAAGGAGAAGGAGAAGGTGAAGTCTGGAGGGTGAATCAGAAGAAGCAGAAGAAGGAGAAGGAGAAGGTGAAGTCTGGAGGGTGATTCAGAAGAAGCAGAATAAGGAGAAGGAGAAGGTGAAGTCTGGAGGGTGAATCAGAAGAAGCAGAAGAAGGAGAAGGAGAAGGTGAAGTCTGGAGGGTGAATCAGAAGAAGTAGAAGAAGGAGAAGGAGAAGGTGAAGTCTGGAGGGTGAATCAGAAGAAGTAGAAGAAGGAGAAGGAGAAGGTGAAGTCTGGAGGGTGAATCAGAAGAAGTAGAAAAGGAGAAGGAGAAGCTGAAGTCTGGAGGGTGAAGCAGAAGAAGTAGAAGAAGGAGAAGGAGAAGGTGAAGTCAGGAGGGTGAATCAGAAGATGTAGAAGAAGGAGAAGGAGAAGGTGAAGTCAGGAGGGTGAATCAGAAGAAGCAGAAGAAGGAGAAGGAGAAGGTGAAGTCTGGAGGGTGAATCAGAAGAATCAGAAGAAGGAGAAGGAGAAGGTGAAGTCTGGAGGGTGAATCAGAAGAAGCAGAAGAAAGAGAAGGAGAAGGTGAAGTCTGGAGGGTGAATCAGAAGAAGTAGAAGAAGGAGAAGGAGAAGGTGAAGTCTGGAGGGTGAATCAGAAGAAGCAGAAGAAGGAGAAGGAGAAGGTGAAGTCTGGAGGGTGAATCAGAAGAAGTAGACGAAGGAGAAGGAGAAGGTGAAGTCTGGAGGGTGAATCAGAAGAAGCAGAAGAAGGAGATGGAGAAGGTGAAGTCTGGAGGGTGGATCAGAAGAAGTAGAAGAAGGAGAAGGAGAAGGTGAAGTCTGGAGGGTGAATCAGAAGAAGCAGAAGAAGGAGAAGGAGAAGGTGAAGTCTGGAGGGTGAATCAGAAGAAGCAGAAGAAGGAGAAGGAGAAGGTGAAGTCTGGAGGGTGATTCAGAAGAAGCAGAATAAGGAGAAGGAGAAGGTGAAGTCTGGAGGGTGAAACAGAAGAAGCAGAAGAAGGAGAAGGAGAAGGTGAAGTCTGGAGGGTGAATCAGAAGAAGTAGAAGAAGGAGAAGGAGAAGGTGAAGTCTGGAGGGTGAATCAGAAGAAGTAGAAGAAGGAGAAGGAGAAGGTGAAGTCTGGAGGGTGAATCAGAAGAAGTAGAAGAAGGACAAGGAGAAGGTGAAGTCTGGAGGGTGAAGCAGAAGAAGTAGAAGAAGGAGAAGGAGAAGGTGAAGTCAGGAGGGTGAATCAGAAGATGTAGAAGAAGGAGAAGGAGAAGGTGAAGTCAGGAGGGTGAATCAGAAGAAGCAGAAGAAGGAGAAGGAGAAGGTGAAGTCTGGAGGGTGAATCAGAAGAAGTAGAAGAAGGAGAAGGAGAAGGTGAAGTCTGGAGGGTGAATCAGAAGAAGCAGAAGAAGGAGAAGGAGAAGGTGAAGTCTGGAGGGTGAATCAGAAGAAGCAGAAGAAGGAGAAGGAGAAGGTGAAGTCTGGAGGGTGAATCAGAAGAAGCAGAATAAGGAGAAGGAGAAGGTGAAGTCTGGAGGGTGAATCAGAAGAAGTAGAAGAAGGAGAAGGAGAAGGTGTAGTCTGGAGGGTGAAGCAGAAGAAGTAGAAGAAGGAAAAGGAGAAGGTGAAGTCTGGAGGGTGAATCAGAAGAAGCAGAAGAAGGAGAAGGAGAAGGTGAAGTCTGGAGGGTGAATCAGAAGAAGTAGAAGAAGGAGAAGGAGAAGGTGAAGTCTGGAGGGTGAATCAGAAGAAGCAGAAGAAGGAGAAGGAGAAGGTGAAGTCTGGAGGGTGAATCAGAAGAAGCAGAAGAAGGAGAAGGAGCAGGTGAAGTCTGGAGGGTGAATCAGAAGAAGCAGAATAAGGAGAAGGAGAAGGTGAAGTCTGGAGGGTGAATCAGAAGAAGCAGAAGAAGGAGAAGGAGAAGGTGAAGTCTGGAGGGTGAATCAGAAGAAGTAGAAGAAGGAGAAGGAGAAGGTGAAGTCTGGAGGGTGAAGCAGAAGAAGTAGAAGAAGGAGAAGGAGAAGGTGAAGTCAGGAGGGTGAATCAGAAGAAGTAGAAGAAGGAGAAGGAGAAGGTGAAGTCAGGAGGGTGAATCAGAAGAAGCAGAAGAAGGAGAAGGAGAAGGTGAAGTCTGGAGGGTGAATCAGAAGAAGCAGAAGAAGGAGAAGGAGAAGGTGAAGTCTGGAGGGTGAATCAGAAGAATCAGAAGAAGGAGAAGGAGAAGGTGAAGTCTGGAGGGTGAATCAGAAGAAGCAGAAGAAAGAGAAGAAGAAGGTGAAGTCTGGAGGGTGAAGCAGAAGAAACAGAAGAAGGAGAAGGAGAATTTGAAGACTGGAGGGTGAATCTGAAGAAGTATAAGAAGGAGAAGGAGAAGGTGAAGTCTGGAGGGTGAATCAGAAGAAGTAGAAGAAGGAGAAGGAGAAGGTGAAGTCTGGAGGGTGAATCAGAAGAAGCAGAAGAAGGAGAAGGAGAAGGTGAAGTCTGGAGGGTGAATCAGAAGAAGCAGAAGAAGGAGAAGGAGAAGATGAAGTCTGGAGGGTGAATCAGAAGAAGCAGAAGAAGGAGAAGGAGAAGGTGAAGTCTGGAGGGTGAATCAGAAGAAGCAGAAGAAGGAGAAGGAGAAGATGAAGTCTGGAGGGTGAATCAGAAGAAGCAGAAGAAGGAGAAGGAGAAGATGAAGTCAGGAGGGTGAATCAGAAGAAGTAGAAGAAGGAGAAGGAGAAGGTGTAGTTAGGAGGGTGAATCAGAAGAAGCAGAAGAAGGAGAAGGAGCAGGTGAAGTCAGGGGGGCGAAGCAGAAGAAGTAGAAGAAGGAGAAGGAGAAGTTGAAGTCAGGACGGTGAAGCAGAAGAAGCAGAAGAAGGAGAAGGAGAAGGTGAAGTCTGGAGGGCGCAGCAGAAGAAGCAGAAGAAGGAGAAGGAGAAGCTGAAGTCTGGAGGGTGAAGCAGAAGAAGCAGAAGAAGGAGAAGGAGAAGGTGAAGTCTGGAGGGTGAATCAGAAGAAGTAGAAGAAGGAGAAGGAGAAGGTGAAGTCAGGAGAGTGAAGCAGAAGAAGCAGAAGATGGAGAAGGAGAAGGTGAAGTCTGGAGGGCGAAGCAGAAGAAGCAGAAGAAGGAGAAGGAGAAGGTGAAGTCTGGAGGGTGAAGCAGAAGAAGCAGAAGAAGGAGAAGGAGAAGGTGAAGTCTGGAGGGTGAATCAGAAGAAGTAGAAGAAGGAGAAGGAGAAGGTGAAGTCTGGAGGGTGAATCAGAAGAAGCAGAAGAAGGAGAAGGAGAAGATGAAGTCTGGAGGGTGAATCAGAAGAAGTAGAAGAAGGAGAAGGAGAAGGTGAGGTCTGGAGGGTCAATCAGAAGAAGCAGAAGAAGGAGAAGGAGAAGGTGAAGTCTGGAGGGTGAATCAGAAGAAGCAGAAGAAGGACAAGGAGAAGGTGAAGTCTGGAGGGTGAATTAGAAGAAGCAGAAGAAGGAGAAGGAGAAGGTGAAGTCAGGAGGGTGAATCAGAAGAAGCAGAAGAAGGAGAAGGAGAAGGTAAAGTTAGGAGGGTGAACCAGAAGAAGCAGAAGAAGGAGAAGGAGCAGGTGAAGTCAGGGGGGTGAAGCAGAAGAAGTAGAAGAAGGAGAAGGAGAAGGTGAAGTCAGGAGGGTGAAGCAGAAGAAGCAGAAGAAGGAGAAGGAGAAGGTGAAGTCTGGAGGGCGCAGCAGAAGAAGCAGAAGAAGGAGAAGGAGAAGGTGAAGTCTGGAGGGTGAAGCAGAAGAAGCAGAAGAAGGAGAAGGAGAAGGTGAAGTCTGGAGGGTGAATCAGAAGAAGTAGAAGAAGGTGAAGGAGAAGGAGAAGTCAGGAGAGTGAAGCAGAAGAAGCAGAAGAAGGAGAAGGAGAAGGTGAAGTCTGGAGGGTGAAGCAGAAGAAGCAGAAGAAGGAGAAGGAGAAGGTGATGTCTGGAGGGCGAAGCAGAAGAAGCAGAAGAAGGAGAAGGAGAAGGTGAAGTCTGGAGGGTGAAGCAGAAGAAGCAGAAGAAGGAGAAGGAGAAGGTGAAGTCTGGAGGGTGAATCAGAAGAAGTAGAAGAAGGAGAAGGAGAAGGTGAAGTCAGGAGGGTGAAGCAGAAGAAGCAGAAGAAGGAGAAGGAGAAGGTGAAGTCAGGAGGGTAAATCGGAAGAAGCAGAAGAAGGAGAAGGAGAAGGTGAAGTCTGGAGGGTGAATCAGAAGAAGTAGAAGAAGGAGAAGGAGAAGGTGAAGTCTGGAGGGTGAATCAGAAGAAGTAGAAGAAGGAGAATGAGAAGGTGAAGTCTGGAGGGTGAATCAGAAGAAGCAGAAGAAGGAGAAGGAGAAGGTGAAGTCTGGAGGGAGAAGCAGAAGAAGTAGAAGAAGGAGAAGGAGAAGGTGAAGTCTGGAGGGTGAATCAGAAGAAGTAGAAGAAGGAGAAGGAGAAGGTGAAGTCTGGAGGGTGAATCAGAAGAAGTAGAAGAAGGAGAAGGAGAAGGTGAAGTCAGGAGGGTGAATCAGAAGAAGTAGAAGAAGGAGAAGGAGAAGGTGAAGTCAGGAGGGTGAATCAGAAGAAGCAGAAGAAGGAGAAGGAGAAGGTGAAGTCTGGAGGGTGATTCAGAAGAAGCAGAAGAAGGAGAAGGAGAAGGTGAAGTCTGGAGGGTGAATCAGAAGAATCAGAAGAAGGAGAAGGAGAAGGTGAAGTCTGGAGGGTGAATCAGAAGAAGCAGAAGATAGAGAAGAAGAAGGTGATGTCTGGAGGGTGAAGCAGAAGAAACAGAAGAAGGAGAAGGAGAATTTGAAGACTGGAGGGTGAATCTGAAGAAGTATAAGAAGGAGAAGGAGAAGGTGAAGTCTGGAGGGTGAATCAGAAGAAGTAGAAGAAGGAGAAGGAGAAGGTGAAGTCTGGAGGGTGAATCAGAAGAAGCAGAAGAAGGAGAAGGAGAAGGTGAAGTCTGGAGGGTGAATCAGAAGAAGCAGAAGAAGGAGAAGGAGAAGATGAAGTCTGGAGGGTGAATCAGAAGAAGCAGAAGAAGGAGAAGGAGAAGGTGAAGTCTGGAGGGTGAATCAGAAGAAGCAGAAGAAGGAGAAGGAGAAGATGAAGTCTGGAGGGTGAATCAGAAGAAGCAGAAGAAGGAGAAGGAGAAGATGAAGTCAGGAGGGTGAATCAGAAGAAGTAGAAGAAGGAGAAGGAGAAGGTGTAGTTAGGAGGGTGAATCAGAAGAAGCAGAAGAAGGAGAAGGAGCAGGTGAAGTCAGGGGGGCGAAGCAGAAGAAGTAGAAGAAGGAGAAGGAGAAGTTGAAGTCAGGACGGTGAAGCAGAAGAAGCAGAAGAAGGAGAAGGAGAAGGTGAAGTCTGGAGGGCGCAGCAGAAGAAGCAGAAGAAGGAGAAGGAGAAGCTGAAGTCTGGAGGGTGAAGCAGAAGAAGCAGAAGAAGGAGAAGGAGAAATGAAGTCTGGAGGGTGAATCAGAAGAAGTAGAAGAAGGAGAAGGAGAAGGTGAAGTCAGGAGAGTGAAGCAGAAGAAGCAGAAGATGGAGAAGGAGAAGGTGAAGTCTGGAGGGCGAAGCAGAAGAAGCAGAAGAAGGAGAAGGAGAAGGTGAAGTCTGGAGGGTGAAGCAGAAGAAGCAGAAGAAGGAGAAGGAGAAGGTGAAGTCTGGAGGGTGAATCAGAAGAAGTAGAAGAAGGAGAAGGAGAAGGTGAAGTCAGGAGGGTGAAGCAGAAGAAGCAGAAGAAGGAGAAGGAGAAGGTGAAGTCTGGAGGGTGAAGCAGAAGAAGCAGATGAAGGAGCAGGAGAAGGTGAAGTCTGGAGGGTGAAGCAGAAGAAGCAGAAGAAGGAGAAGGAGAAGGTGAAGTCAGGAGGGTGAATCAGAAGAAGTAGAAGAAGGAGAAGGAGAAGGTGAAGTCTGGAGGGTGAATCAGAAGAAGCAGAAGAAGGAGAAGGAGAAGGTGAAGTCTGGAGGGTGAATCAGAAGAAGCAGAAGAAGGAGAAGGAGAAGATGAAGTCTGGAGGGTGAATCAGAAGAAGTAGAAGAAGGAGAAGGAGAAGGTGAGGTCTGGAGGGTCAATCAGAAGAAGCAGAAGAAGGAGAAGGAGAAGGTGAAGTCTGGAGGGTGAATCAGAAGAAGCAGAAGAAGGACAAGGAGAAGGTGAAGTCTGGAGGGTGAATTAGAAGAAGCAGAAGAAGGAGAAGGAGAAGGTGAAGTCAGGAGGGTGAATCAGAAGAAGCAGAAGAAGGAGAAGGAGAAGGTAAAGTTAGGAGGGTGAACCAGAAGAAGCAGAAGAAGGAGAAGGAGCAGGTGAAGTCAGGGGGGTGAAGCAGAAGAAGTAGAAGAAGGAGAAGGAGACGGTGAAGTCAGGAGGGTGAAGCAGAAGAAGCAGAAGAAGGAGAAGGAGAAGGTGAAGTCTGGAGGGCGCAGCAGAAGAAGCAGAAGAAGGAGAAGGAGAAGGTGAAGTCTGGAGGGTGAAGCAGAAGAAGCAGAAGAAGGAGAAGGAGAAGGTGAAGTCTGGAGGGTGAATCAGAAGAAGTAGAAGAAGGTGAAGGAGAAGGAGAAGTCAGGAGAGTGAAGCAGAAGAAGCAGAAGAAGGAGAAGGAGAAGGTGAAGTCTGGAGGGTGAAGCAGAAGAAGCAGAAGAAGGAGAAGGAGAAGGTGATGTCTGGAGGGCGAAGCAGAAGAAGCAGAAGAAGGAGAAGGAGAAGGTGAAGTCTGGAGGGTGAAGCAGAAGAAGCAGAAGAAGGAGAAGGAGAAGGTGAAGTCTGGAGGGTGAATCAGAAGAAGTAGAAGAAGGAGAAGGAGAAGGTGAAGTCAGGAGGGTGAAGCAGAAGAAGCAGAAGAAGGAGAAGGAGAAGGTGAAGTCAGGAGGGTAAATCGGAAGAAGCAGAAGAAGGAGAAGGAGAAGGTGAAGTCTGGAGGGTGAATCAGAAGAAGTAGAAGAAGGAGAAGGAGAAGGTGAAGTCTGGAGGGTGAATCAGAAGAAGTAGAAGAAGGAGAATGAGAAGGTGAAGTCTGGAGGGTGAATCAGAAGAAGCAGAAGAAGGAGAAGGAGAAGGTGAAGTCTGGAGGGAGAAGCAGAAGAAGTAGAAGAAGGAGAAGGAGAAGGTGAAGTCTGGAGGGTGAATCAGAAGAAGTAGAAGAAGGAGAAGGAGAAGGTGAAGTCTGGAGGGTGAATCAGAAGAAGTAGAAGAAGGAGAAGGAGAAGGTGAAGTCTGGAGGGTGAATCAGAAGAAACAGAAGAAGGAGAAGGAGAAGGTGAAGTCTGGAGGGTGAATCAGAAGAAGTAGAAGAAGGAGAAGGAGAAGGTGTAGTCTGGAGGGTGAATCAGAAGAAGTAGACGAAGGAGAAGGAGAAGGTGAAGTCTGGAGGGTGAATCAGAAGAAGCAGAAGAAGGAGAAGGAGAAGGTGAAGTCTGGAGGGTGAATCAGAAGAAGTAGAAGAAGGAGAAGGAGAAGGTGAAGTCTGGAGGGTGAATCAGAAGAAGCAGAAGAAGGAGAAGGAGAAGGTGAAATCTGGAGGGTGAATCAGAAGAAGCAGAAGAAGGAGAAGGAGAAGGTGAAGTCTGGAGGGTGAAACAGAAGAAGCAAAATAAGGAGAAGGAGAAGGTGAAGTCAGGAGGGTGAATCAGAAGAAGCAGAAGAAGGAGAAGGAGAAGGTGAAGTAAGGAGGGTGAATCAGAAGAAGCAGAAGAAGGAGAAGGAGAAGGTGAAGTCTGGAGTGTGAAGCTGAAGAAGCAAAAGAAGGAGAAGGAGAAGGTGAAGTCTGGAGGGTGAATCAGAAGAAGTAGAAGAAGGAGAAGGAGAAGGTGAAGTCTGGAGGGTGAAGCAGAAGAAGTAGAAGAAGGAGAAGGAGAAGGTGAAGTCAGGAGGGTGAATCAGAAGAAGTAGAAGAAGGAGAAGGAGAAGGTGAAGTCAGGAGGGTGAATCAGAAGAAGCAGAAGAAGGAGAAGGAGAAGGTGAAGTCTGGAGGGTGAATCAGAAGAATCAGAAGAAGGAGAAGGAGAAGGTGAAGTCTGGAGGGTGAATCAGAAGAAGCAGAAGAAAGAGAAGGAGAAGGTGAAGTCTGGAGGGTGAAGCAGAAGAAAGAGAAGAAGGAGAAGGAGAAGGTGAAGACTGGAGGGTGAATCTGAAGAAGTAGAAGAAGGAGAAGGAGAAGGTGAAGTCTGGAGGGTGAATCAGAAGAAGTAGAAGAAGGAGAAGGAGAAGGTGAAGTCTGGAGGGTGAATCAGAAGAAGCAGAAGAAGGAGAAGGAGAAGGTGAAGTCTGGAGGGTGAATCAGAAGAAGCAGAAGAAGGAGAAGGAGAAGATGAAGTCTGGAGGGTGAATCAGAAGAAGCAGAAGAAGGAGAAGGAGAAGGTGAAGTCTGGAGGGTGAATCAGAAGAAGCAGAAGAAGGAGAAGGAGAAGGTGAAGTCTGGAGGGTGAATCAGAAGAATCAGAAGAAGGAGAAGGAGAAGGTGAAGTCTGGAGGGTGAATCAGAAGAAGCAGAAGAAAGAGAAGGAGAAGGTGAAGTCTGGAGGGTGAAGCAGAAGAAACAGAAGAAGGAGGAGGAGAAGGTGAAGACTGGAGGGTGAATCTGAAGAAGTAGAAGAAGGAGAAGGAGAAGGTGAAGTCTGGAGGGTGAATCAGAAGAAGTAGAAGAAGGAGAAGGAGAAGGTGAAGTCTGGAGGGTGAATCAGAAGAAGCAGAAGAAGGAGAAGGAGAAGGTGAAGTCTGGAGGGCGCAGCAGAAGAAGCAGGAGAAGGAGAAGGAGAAGGTGAAGTCTGGAGGGTGAAGCAGAAGAAGCAAAAGAAGGAGAAGGAGAAGGTGAAGTCTGGAGGGTGAATCAGAAGAAGTAGAAGAAGGAGAAGGAGAAGGTGAAGTCTGGAGGGTGAAGCAGAAGAAGTAGAAGAAGGAGAAGGAGAAGGTGAAGTCAGGAGGGTGAATCAGAAGAAGCAGAAGAAGGAGAAGGAGCAGGTGAAGTCTGGAGGGTGAATCAGAAGAAGCAGAATAAGGAGAAGGAGAAGGTGAAGTCTGGAGGGTGAATCAGAAGAAGCAGAAGAAGGAGAAGGAGAAGGTGAAGTCTGGAGGGTGAATCAGAAGAAGTAGAAGAAGGAGAAGGAGAAGGTGAAGTCTGGAGGGTGATGCAGAAGAAGTAGAAGAAGGAGAAGGAGAAGGTGAAGTCAGGAGGGTGAATCAGAAGAAGTAGAAGAAGGAGAAGGAGAAGGTGAAGTCAGGAGGGTGAATCAGAAGAAGCAGAAGAAGGAGAAGGAGAAGGTGAAGTCTGGAGGGTGAATCAGAAGAAGCAGAAGAAGGAGAAGGAGAAGGTGAAGTCTGGAGGGTGAATCAGAAGAATCAGAAGAAGGAGAAGGAGAAGGTGAAGTCTGGAGGGTGAATCAGAAGAAGCAGAAGAAAGAGAAGAAGAAGGTGAAGTCTGGATGGTGAAGCAGAAGAAACAGAAGAAGGAGAAGGAGAATTTGAAGACTGGAGGGTGAATCTGAAGAAGTATAAGAAGGAGAAGGAGAAGGTGAAGTCTGGAGGGTGAATCAGAAGAAGTAGACGAAGGAGAAGGAGAAGGTGAAGTCTGGAGGGTGAATCAGAAGAAGCAGAAGAAGGAGATGGAGAAGGTGAAGTCAGGAGGGTGAATCAGAAGAATCAGAAGAAGGAGAAGGAGAAGGTGAAGTCTGGAGGGTGAATCAGAAGAAGTAGAAGAAGGAGAAGGAGAAGGTGAAGTCAGGTGGGTGAATCAGAAGAAGTAGAAGAAGGAGAAGGAGAAGGTGAAGTCTGGAGGGTGAAGCAGAATAAGTAGAAGAAGGAGAAGGAGAAGGTGAAGTCAGGTGGGTGAATCAGAAGAAGTAGAAGAAGGAGAAGGAGAAGGTGAAGTCAGGAGGGTAAATCAGAGGAAGCAGAAGAAGGAGAAGGAGAAGGTGAAGTCTGGAGGGAGAATCAGAATAATCAGAAGAAGGAGAAGGAGAAGGTGAAGTCTGGAGGGTGAATCAGAAGAAGCAGAAGAAAGAGAAGGAGAAGGTGAAGTCTGGAGGGTGAAGCAGAAGAAACAGAAGAAGGAGAAGGAGAAGGTGAAGTCTGGAGGGTGAATCAGAAGAAGCAGAAGAAGGAGAAGGAGAAGATGAAGTCTGGAGGGTGAATCAGAAGAAGTAGAAGAAGGAGAAGGTGAAGTCTGGAGGGTGAATCAGAAGTAGTAGAAGAAGGAGAAGGAGAAGGTGAAGTCTGGAGGGTGAATCAGAAGAAACAGAAGAAGGAGAAGGAGATGGTGAAGTCTGGAGGGTGAATCAGAAGAAGCAGAAGAAGGAGAAGGAGAAGGTGAAGTCTGGAGGGTGAATCAGAAGAAGCAGAAGAAGGAGAAGGAGAAGGTGAAGTCTGGAGGGTGATTCAGAAGAAGCAGAATAAGGAGAAGGAGAAGGTGAAGTCTGGAGGGTGAATCAGAAGAAGCAGAAGAAGGAGAAGGAGAAGGTGAAGTCTGGAGGGTGAATCAGAAGAAGTAGAAGAAGGAGAAGGAGAAGGTGAAGTCTGGAGGGTGAATCAGAAGAAGTAGAAGAAGGAGAAGGAGAAGGTGAAGTCTGGAGGGTGAATCAGAAGAAGTAGAAAAGGAGAAGGAGAAGCTGAAGTCTGGAGGGTGAAGCAGAAGAAGTAGAAGAAGGAGAAGGAGAAGGTGAAGTCAGGAGGGTGAATCAGAAGATGTAGAAGAAGGAGAAGGAGAAGGTGAAGTCAGGAGGGTGAATCAGAAGAAGCAGAAGAAGGAGAAGGAGAAGGTGAAGTCTGGAGGGTGAATCAGAAGAATCAGAAGAAGGAGAAGGAGAAGGTGAAGTCTGGAGGGTGAATCAGAAGAAGCAGAAGAAAGAGAAGGAGAAGGTGAAGTCTGGAGGGTGAATCAGAAGAAGTAGAAGAAGGAGAAGGAGAAGGTGAAGTCTGGAGGGTGAATCAGAAGAAGCAGAAGAAGGAGAAGGAGAAGGTGAAGTCTGGAGGGTGAATCAGAAGAAGTAGACGAAGGAGAAGGAGAAGGTGAAGTCTGGAGGGTGAATCAGAAGAAGCAGAAGAAGGAGATGGAGAAGGTGAAGTCTGGAGGGTGGATCAGAAGAAGTAGAAGAAGGAGAAGGAGAAGGTGAAGTCTGGAGGGTGAATCAGAAGAAGCAGAAGAAGGAGAAGGAGAAGGTGAAGTCTGGAGGGTGAATCAGAAGAAGCAGAAGAAGGAGAAGGAGAAGGTGAAGTCTGGAGGGTGATTCAGAAGAAGCAGAATAAGGAGAAGGAGAAGGTGAAGTCTGGAGGGTGAAACAGAAGAAGCAGAAGAAGGAGAAGGAGAAGGTGAAGTCTGGAGGGTGAATCAGAAGAAGTAGAAGAAGGAGAAGGAGAAGGTGAAGTCTGGAGGGTGAATCAGAAGAAGTAGAAGAAGGAGAAGGAGAAGGTGAAGTCTGGAGGGTGAATCAGAAGAAGTAGAAGAAGGACAAGGAGAAGGTGAAGTCTGGAGGGTGAAGCAGAAGAAGTAGAAGAAGGAGAAGGAGAAGGTGAAGTCAGGAGGGTGAATCAGAAGATGTAGAAGAAGGAGAAGGAGAAGGTGAAGTCAGGAGGGTGAATCAGAAGAAGCAGAAGAAGGAGAAGGAGAAGGTGAAGTCTGGAGGGTGAATCAGAAGAAGTAGAAGAAGGAGAAGGAGAAGGTGAAGTCTGGAGGGTGAATCAGAAGAAGCAGAAGAAGGAGAAGGAGAAGGTGAAGTCTGGAGGGTGAATCAGAAGAAGCAGAAGAAGGAGAAGGAGAAGGTGAAGTCTGGAGGGTGAATCAGAAGAAGCAGAATAAGGAGAAGGAGAAGGTGAAGTCTGGAGGGTGAATCAGAAGAAGTAGAAGAAGGAGAAGGAGAAGGTGTAGTCTGGAGGGTGAAGCAGAAGAAGTAGAAGAAGGAAAAGGAGAAGGTGAAGTCTGGAGGGTGAATCAGAAGAAGCAGAAGAAGGAGAAGGAGAAGGTGAAGTCTGGAGGGTGAATCAGAAGAAGTAGAAGAAGGAGAAGGAGAAGGTGAAGTCTGGAGGGTGAATCAGAAGAAGCAGAAGAAGGAGAAGGAGAAGGTGAAGTCTGGAGGGTGAATCAGAAGAAGCAGAAGAAGGAGAAGGAGCAGGTGAAGTCTGGAGGGTGAATCAGAAGAAGCAGAATAAGGAGAAGGAGAAGGTGAAGTCTGGAGGGTGAATCAGAAGAAGCAGAAGAAGGAGAAGGAGAAGGTGAAGTCTGGAGGGTGAATCAGAAGAAGTAGAAGAAGGAGAAGGAGAAGGTGAAGTCTGGAGGGTGAAGCAGAAGAAGTAGAAGAAGGAGAAGGAGAAGGTGAAGTCAGGAGGGTGAATCAGAAGAAGTAGAAGAAGGAGAAGGAGAAGGTGAAGTCAGGAGGGTGAATCAGAAGAATCAGAAGAAGGAGAAGGAGAAGGTGAAGTCTGGAGGGTGAATCAGAAGAAGCAGAAGAAGGAGAAGGAGAAGGTGAAGTCTGGAGGGTGAATCAGAAGAATCAGAAGAAGGAGAAGGAGAAGGTGAAGTCTGGAGGGTGAATCAGAAGAAGCAGAAGAAAGAGAAGAAGAAGGTGAAGTCTGGAGGGTGAAGCAGAAGAAACAGAAGAAGGAGAAGGAGAATTTGAAGACTGGAGGGTGAATCTGAAGAAGTATAAGAAGGAGAAGGAGAAGGTGAAGTCTGGAGGGTGAATCAGAAGAAGTAGAAGAAGGAGAAGGAGAAGGTGAAGTCTGGAGGGTGAATCAGAAGAAGCAGAAGAAGGAGAAGGAGAAGGTGAAGTCTGGAGGGTGAATCAGAAGAAGCAGAAGAAGGAGAAGGAGAAGATGAAGTCTGGAGGGTGAATCAGAAGAAGCAGAAGAAGGAGAAGGAGAAGGTGAAGTCTGGAGGGTGAATCAGAAGAAGCAGAAGAAGGAGAAGGAGAAGATGAAGTCTGGAGGGTGAATCAGAAGAAGCAGAAGAAGGAGAAGGAGAAGATGAAGTCAGGAGGGTGAATCAGAAGAAGTAGAAGAAGGAGAAGGAGAAGGTGTAGTTAGGAGGGTGAATCAGAAGAAGCAGAAGAAGGAGAAGGAGCAGGTGAAGTCAGGGGGGCGAAGCAGAAGAAGTAGAAGAAGGAGAAGGAGAAGTTGAAGTCAGGACGGTGAAGCAGAAGAAGCAGAAGAAGGAGAAGGAGAAGGTGAAGTCTGGAGGGCGCAGCAGAAGAAGCAGAAGAAGGAGAAGGAGAAGCTGAAGTCTGGAGGGTGAAGCAGAAGAAGCAGAAGAAGGAGAAGGAGAAGGTGAAGTCTGGAGGGTGAATCAGAAGAAGTAGAAGAAGGAGAAGGAGAAGGTGAAGTCAGGAGAGTGAAGCAGAAGAAGCAGAAGATGGAGAAGGAGAAGGTGAAGTCTGGAGGGCGAAGCAGAAGAAGCAGAAGAAGGAGAAGGAGAAGGTGAAGTCTGGAGGGTGAAGCAGAAGAAGCAGAAGAAGGAGAAGGAGAAGGTGAAGTCTGGAGGGTGAATCAGAAGAAGTAGAAGAAGGAGAAGGAGAAGGTGAAGTCAGGAGGGTGAAGCAGAAGAAGCAGAAGAAGGAGAAGGAGAAGGTGAAGTCTGGAGGGTGAAGCAGAAGAAGCAGAAGAAGGAGCAGGAGAAGGTGAAGTCTGGAGGGTGAAGCAGAAGAAGCAGAAGAAGGAGAAGGAGAAGGTGAAGTCAGGAGGGTGAATCAGAAGAAGTAGAAGAAGGAGAAGGAGAAGGTGAAGTCTGGAGGGTGAATCAGAAGAAGCAGAAGAAGGAGAAGGAGAAGGTGAAGTCTGGAGGGTGAATCAGAAGAAGCAGAAGAAGGAGAAGGAGAAGATGAAGTCTGGAGGGTGAATCAGAAGAAGTAGAAGAAGGAGAAGGAGAAGGTGAGGTCTGGAGGGTCAATCAGAAGAAGCAGAAGAAGGAGAAGGAGAAGGTGAAGTCTGGAGGGTGAATCAGAAGAAGCAGAAGAAGGACAAGGAGAAGGTGAAGTCTGGAGGGTGACTTAGAAGAAGCAGAAGAAGGAGAAGGAGAAGGTGAAGTCAGGAGGGTGAATCAGAAGAAGCAGAAGAAGGAGAAGGAGAAGGTAAAGTTAGGAGGGTGAACCAGAAGAAGCAGAAGAAGGAGAAGGAGCAGGTGAAGTCAGGGGGGTGAAGCAGAAGAAGTAGAAGAAGGAGAAGGAGAAGGTGAAGTCAGGAGGGTGAAGCAGAAGAAGCAGAAGAAGGAGAAGGAGAAGGTGAAGTCTGGAGGGCGCAGCAGAAGAAGCAGAAGAAGGAGAAGGAGAAGGTGAAGTCTGGAGGGTGAAGCAGAAGAAGCAGAAGAAGGAGAAGGAGAAGGTGAAGTCTGGAGGGTGAATCAGAAGAAGTAGAAGAAGGTGAAGGAGAAGGAGAAGTCAGGAGAGTGAAGCAGAAGAAGCAGAAGAAGGAGAAGGAGAAGGTGAAGTCTGGAGGGTGAAGCAGAAGAAGCAGAAGAAGGAGAAGGAGAAGGTGATGTCTGGAGGGCGAAGCAGAAGAAGCAGAAGAAGGAGAAGGAGAAGGTGAAGTCTGGATGGTGAAGCAGAAGAAGCAGAAGAAGGAGAAGGAGAAGGTGAAGTCTGGAGGGTGAATCAGAAGAAGTAGAAGAAGGAGAAGGAGAAGGTGAAGTCAGGAGGGTGAAGCAGAAGAAGCAGAAGAAGGAGAAGGAGAAGGTGAAGTCAGGAGGGTAAATCGGAAGAAGCAGAAGAAGGAGAAGGAGAAGGTGAAGTCTGGAGGGTGAATCAGAAGAAGTAGAAGAAGGAGAAGGAGAAGGTGAAGTCTGGAGGGTGAATCAGAAGAAGTAGAAGAAGGAGAATGAGAAGGTGAAGTCTGGAGGGTGAATCAGAAGAAGCAGAAGAAGGAGAAGGAGAAGGTGAAGTCTGGAGGGAGAAGCAGAAGAAGTAGAAGAAGGAGAAGGAGAAGGTGAAGTCTGGAGGGTGAATCAGAAGAAGTAGAAGAAGGAGAAGGAGAAGGTGAAGTCTGGAGGGTGAATCAGAAGAAGTAGAAGAAGGAGAAGGAGAAGGTGAAGTCTGGAGGGTGAATCAGAAGAAACAGAAGAAGGAGAAGGAGAAGGTGAAGTCTGGAGGGTGAATCAGAAGAAGTAGAAGAAGGAGAAGGAGAAGGTGTAGTCTGGAGGGTGAATCAGAAGAAGTAGACGAAGGAGAAGGAGAAGGTGAAGTCTGGAGGGTGAATCAGAAGAAGCAGAAGAAGGAGAAGGAGAAGGTGAAGTCTGGAGGGTGAATCAGAAGAAGTAGAAGAAGGAGAAGGAGAAGGTGAAGTCTGGAGGGTGAATCAGAAGAAGCAGAAGAAGGAGAAGGAGAAGGTGAAATCTGGAGGGTGAATCAGAAGAAGCAGAAGAAGGAGAAGGAGAAGGTGAAGTCTGGAGGGTGAAACAGAAGAAGCAAAATAAGGAGAAGGAGAAGGTGAAGTCAGGAGGGTGAATCAGAAGAAGCAGAAGAAGGAGAAGGAGAAGGTGAAGGAAGGAGGGTGAATCAGAAGAAGCAGAAGAAGGAGAAGGAGAAGGTGAAGTCTGGAGTGTGAAGCTGAAGAAGCAAAAGAAGGAGAAGGAGAAGGTGAAGTCTGGAGGGTGAATCAGAAGAAGTAGAAGAAGGAGAAGGAGAAGGTGAAGTCTGGAGGGTGAAGCAGAAGAAGTAGAAGAAGGAGAAGGAGAAGGTGAAGTCAGGAGGGTGAATCAGAAGAAGTAGAAGAAGGAGAAGGAGAAGGTGAAGTCAGGAGGGTGAATCAGAAGAAGCAGAAGAAGGAGAAGGAGAAGGTGAAGTCTGGAGGGTGAATCAGAAGAATCAGAAGAAGGAGAAGGAGAAGGTGAAGTCTGGAGGGTGAATCAGAAGAAGCAGAAGAAAGAGAAGGAGAAGGTGAAGTCTGGAGGGTGAAGCAGAAGAAAGAGAAGAAGGAGAAGGAGAAGGTGAAGACTGGAGGGTGAATCTGAAGAAGTAGAAGAAGGAGAAGGAGAAGGTGAAGTCTGGAGGGTGAATCAGAAGAAGTAGAAGAAGGAGAAGGAGAAGGTGAAGTCTGGAGGGTGAATCAGAAGAAGCAGAAGAAGGAGAAGGAGAAGGTGAAGTCTGGAGGGTGAATCAGAAGAAGCAGAAGAAGGAGAAGGAGAAGATGAAGTCTGGAGGGTGAATCAGAAGAAGCAGAAGAAGGAGAAGGAGAAGGTGAAGTCTGGAGGGTGAATCAGAAGAAGCAGAAGAAGGAGAAGGAGAAGGTGAAGTCTGGAGGGTGAATCAGAAGAAGTAGAAGAAGGAGAAGGAGAAGGTGAAGTCTGGAGGGTGAATCAGAAGAAGCAGAAGAAGGAGAAGGAGAAGGTGAAGTCTGGAGGGTGAATCAGAAGAAGCAGAAGAAGGAGAAGGAGCAGGTGAAGTCTGGAGGGTGAATCAGAAGAAGCAGAATAAGGAGAAGGAGAAGGTGAAGTCTGGAGGGTGAATCAGAAGAAGCAGAAGAAGGAGAAGGAGAAGGTGAAGTCTGGAGGGTGAATCAGAAGAAGTAGAAGAAGGAGAAGGAGAAGGTGAAGTCTGGAGGGTGAAGCAGAAGAAGTAGAAGAAGGAGAAGGAGAAGGTGAAGTCAGGAGGGTGAATCAGAAGAAGTAGAAGAAGGAGAAGGAGAAGGTGAAGTCAGGAGGGTGAATCAGAAGAATCAGAAGAAGGAGAAGGAGAAGGTGAAGTCTGGAGGGTGAATCAGAAGAAGCAGAAGAAGGAGAAGGAGAAGGTGAAGTCTGGAGGGTGAATCAGAAGAATCAGAAGAAGGAGAAGGAGAAGGTGAAGTCTGGAGGGTGAATCAGAAGAAGCAGAAGAAAGAGAAGAAGAAGGTGAAGTCTGGAGGGTGAAGCAGAAGAAACAGAAGAAGGAGAAGGAGAATTTGAAGACTGGAGGGTGAATCTGAAGAAGTATAAGAAGGAGAAGGAGAAGGTGAAGTCTGGAGGGTGAATCAGAAGAAGTAGAAGAAGGAGAAGGAGAAGGTGAAGTCTGGAGGGTGAATCAGAAGAAGCAGAAGAAGGAGAAGGAGAAGGTGAAGTCTGGAGGGTGAATCAGAAGAAGCAGAAGAAGGAGAAGGAGAAGATGAAGTCTGGAGGGTGAATCAGAAGAAGCAGAAGAAGGAGAAGGAGAAGGTGAAGTCTGGAGGGTGAATCAGAAGAAGCAGAAGAAGGAGAAGGAGAAGATGAAGTCTGGAGGGTGAATCAGAAGAAGCAGAAGAAGGAGAAGGAGAAGATGAAGTCAGGAGGGTGAATCAGAAGAAGTAGAAGAAGGAGAAGGAGAAGGTGTAGTTAGGAGGGTGAATCAGAAGAAGCAGAAGAAGGAGAAGGAGCAGGTGAAGTCAGGGGGGCGAAGCAGAAGAAGTAGAAGAAGGAGAAGGAGAAGTTGAAGTCAGGACGGTGAAGCAGAAGAAGCAGAAGAAGGAGAAGGAGAAGGTGAAGTCTGGAGGGCGCAGCAGAAGAAGCAGAAGAAGGAGAAGGAGAAGCTGAAGTCTGGAGGGTGAAGCAGAAGAAGCAGAAGAAGGAGAAGGAGAAGGTGAAGTCTGGAGGGTGAATCAGAAGAAGTAGAAGAAGGAGAAGGAGAAGGTGAAGTCAGGAGAGTGAAGCAGAAGAAGCAGAAGATGGAGAAGGAGAAGGTGAAGTCTGGAGGGCGAAGCAGAAGAAGCAGAAGAAGGAGAAGGAGAAGGTGAAGTCTGGAGGGTGAAGCAGAAGAAGCAGAAGAAGGAGAAGGAGAAGGTGAAGTCTGGAGGGTGAATCAGAAGAAGTAGAAGAAGGAGAAGGAGAAGGTGAAGTCAGGAGGGTGAAGCAGAAGAAGCAGAAGAAGGAGAAGGAGAAGGTGAAGTCTGGAGGGTGAAGCAGAAGAAGCAGAAGAAGGAGCAGGAGAAGGTGAAGTCTGGAGGGTGAAGCAGAAGAAGCAGAAGAAGGAGAAGGAGAAGGTGAAGTCAGGAGGGTGAATCAGAAGAAGTAGAAGAAGGAGAAGGAGAAGGTGAAGTCTGGAGGGTGAATCAGAAGAAGCAGAAGAAGGAGAAGGAGAAGGTGAAGTCTGGAGGGTGAATCAGAAGAAGCAGAAGAAGGAGAAGGAGAAGATGAAGTCTGGAGGGTGAATCAGAAGAAGTAGAAGAAGGAGAAGGAGAAGGTGAGGTCTGGAGGGTCAATCAGAAGAAGCAGAAGAAGGAGAAGGAGAAGGTGAAGTCTGGAGGGTGAATCAGAAGAAGCAGAAGAAGGACAAGGAGAAGGTGAAGTCTGGAGGGTGACTTAGAAGAAGCAGAAGAAGGAGAAGGAGAAGGTGAAGTCAGGAGGGTGAATCAGAAGAAGCAGAAGAAGGAGAAGGAGAAGGTAAAGTTAGGAGGGTGAACCAGAAGAAGCAGAAGAAGGAGAAGGAGCAGGTGAAGTCAGGGGGGTGAAGCAGAAGAAGTAGAAGAAGGAGAAGGAGAAGGTGAAGTCAGGAGGGTGAAGCAGAAGAAGCAGAAGAAGGAGAAGGAGAAGGTGAAGTCTGGAGGGCGCAGCAGAAGAAGCAGAAGAAGGAGAAGGAGAAGGTGAAGTCTGGAGGGTGAAGCAGAAGAAGCAGAAGAAGGAGAAGGAGAAGGTGAAGTCTGGAGGGTGAATCAGAAGAAGTAGAAGAAGGTGAAGGAGAAGGAGAAGTCAGGAGAGTGAAGCAGAAGAAGCAGAAGAAGGAGAAGGAGAAGGTGAAGTCTGGAGGGTGAAGCAGAAGAAGCAGAAGAAGGAGAAGGAGAAGGTGATGTCTGGAGGGCGAAGCAGAAGAAGCAGAAGAAGGAGAAGGAGAAGGTGAAGTCTGGATGGTGAAGCAGAAGAAGCAGAAGAAGGAGAAGGAGAAGGTGAAGTCTGGAGGGTGAATCAGAAGAAGTAGAAGAAGGAGAAGGAGAAGGTGAAGTCAGGAGGGTGAAGCAGAAGAAGCAGAAGAAGGAGAAGGAGAAGGTGAAGTCAGGAGGGTAAATCGGAAGAAGCAGAAGAAGGAGAAGGAGAAGGTGAAGTCTGGAGGGTGAATCAGAAGAAGTAGAAGAAGGAGAAGGAGAAGGTGAAGTCTGGAGGGTGAATCAGAAGAAGTAGAAGAAGGAGAATGAGAAGGTGAAGTCTGGAGGGTGAATCAGAAGAAGCAGAAGAAGGAGAAGGAGAAGGTGAAGTCTGGAGGGAGAAGCAGAAGAAGTAGAAGAAGGAGAAGGAGAAGGTGAAGTCTGGAGGGTGAATCAGAAGAAGTAGAAGAAGGAGAAGGAGAAGGTGAAGTCTGGAGGGTGAATCAGAAGAAGTAGAAGAAGGAGAAGGAGAAGGTGAAGTCTGGAGGGTGAATCAGAAGAAACAGAAGAAGGAGAAGGAGAAGGTGAAGTCTGGAGGGTGAATCAGAAGAAGTAGAAGAAGGAGAAGGAGAAGGTGTAGTCTGGAGGGTGAATCAGAAGAAGTAGACGAAGGAGAAGGAGAAGGTGAAGTCTGGAGGGTGAATCAGAAGAAGCAGAAGAAGGAGAAGGAGAAGGTGAAGTCTGGAGGGTGAATCAGAAGAAGTAGAAGAAGGAGAAGGAGAAGGTGAAGTCTGGAGGGTGAATCAGAAGAAGCAGAAGAAGGAGAAGGAGAAGGTGAAATCTGGAGGGTGAATCAGAAGAAGCAGAAGAAGGAGAAGGAGAAGGTGAAGTCTGGAGGGTGAAACAGAAGAAGCAAAATAAGGAGAAGGAGAAGGTGAAGTCAGGAGGGTGAATCAGAAGAAGCAGAAGAAGGAGAAGGAGAAGGTGAAGGAAGGAGGGTGAATCAGAAGAAGCAGAAGAAGGAGAAGGAGAAGGTGAAGTCTGGAGTGTGAAGCTGAAGAAGCAAAAGAAGGAGAAGGAGAAGGTGAAGTCTGGAGGGTGAATCAGAAGAAGTAGAAGAAGGAGAAGGAGAAGGTGAAGTCTGGAGGGTGAAGCAGAAGAAGTAGAAGAAGGAGAAGGAGAAGGTGAAGTCAGGAGGGTGAATCAGAAGAAGTAGAAGAAGGAGAAGGAGAAGGTGAAGTCAGGAGGGTGAATCAGAAGAAGCAGAAGAAGGAGAAGGAGAAGGTGAAGTCTGGAGGGTGAATCAGAAGAATCAGAAGAAGGAGAAGGAGAAGGTGAAGTCTGGAGGGTGAATCAGAAGAAGCAGAAGAAAGAGAAGGAGAAGGTGAAGTCTGGAGGGTGAAGCAGAAGAAAGAGAAGAAGGAGAAGGAGAAGGTGAAGACTGGAGGGTGAATCTGAAGAAGTAGAAGAAGGAGAAGGAGAAGGTGAAGTCTGGAGGGTGAATCAGAAGAAGTAGAAGAAGGAGAAGGAGAAGGTGAAGTCTGGAGGGTGAATCAGAAGAAGCAGAAGAAGGAGAAGGAGAAGGTGAAGTCTGGAGGGTGAATCAGAAGAAGCAGAAGAAGGAGAAGGAGAAGATGAAGTCTGGAGGGTGAATCAGAAGAAGCAGAAGAAGGAGAAGGAGAAGGTGAAGTCTGGAGGGTGAATCAGAAGAAGCAGAAGAAGGAGAAGGAGAAGGTGAAGTCTGGAGGGTGAATCAGAAGAATCAGAAGAAGGAGAAGGAGAAGGTGAAGTCTGGAGGGTGAATCAGAAGAAGCAGAAGAAAGAGAAGGAGAAGGTGAAGTCTGGAGGGTGAAGCAGAAGAAACAGAAGAAGGAGAAGGAGAAGGTGAAGACTGGAGGGTGAATCTGAAGAAGTAGAAGAAGGAGAAGGAGAAGGTGATGTCTGGAGGGTGAATCAGAAGAAGTAGAAGAAGGAGAAGGAGAAGGTGAAGTCTGGAGGGTGAATCAGAAGAAGCAGAAGAAGGAGAAGGAGAAGGTGAAGTCTGGAGGGCGCAGCAGAAGAAGCAGGAGAAGGAGAAGGAGAAGGTGAAGTCTGGAGGGTGAAGCAGAAGAAGCAAAAGAAGGAGAAGGAGAAGGTGAAGTCTGGAGGGTGAATCAGAAGAAGTAGAAGAAGGAGAAGGAGAAGGTGAAGTCTGGAGGGTGAAGCAGAAGAAGTAGAAGAAGGAGAAGGAGAAGGTGAAGTCAGGAGGGTGAATCAGAAGAAGTAGAAGAAGGAGAAGGAGAAGGTGAAGTCAGGAGGGTGAATCAGAAGAAGCAGAAGAAGGAGAAGGAGAAGGTGAAGTCTGGAGGGTGAATCAGAAGAATCAGAAGAAGGAGAAGGAGAAGGTGAAGTCTGGAGGGTGAATCAGAAGAAGCAGAAGAAAGTGAAGGAGAAGGTGAAGTCTGGAGGGTGAAGCAGAAGAAAGAGAAGAAGGAGAAGGAGAAGGTGAAGACTGGAGGGTGAATCTGAAGAAGTAGAAGAAGGAGAAGGAGAAGGTGAAGTCTGGAGGGTGAATCAGAAGAAGTAGAAGAAGGAGAAGGAGAAGGTGAAGTCTGGAGGGTGAATCAGAAGAAGCAGAAGAAGGAGAAGGAGAAGGTGAAGTCTGGAGGGTGAATCAGAAGAAGCAGAAGAAGGAGAAGGAGAAGATGAAGTCTGGAGGGTGAATCAGAAGAAACAGAAGAAGGAGAAGGAGAAGGTGAAGTCTGGAGGGTGAATCAGAAGAAGCAGAAGAAGGAGAAGGAGAAGGTGAAGTCTGGAGGGTGAATCAGAAGAATCAGAAGAAGGAGAAGGAGAAGGTGAAGTCTGGAGGGTGAATCAGAAGAAGCAGAAGAAAGAGAAGGAGAAGGTGAAGTCTGGAGGGTGAAGCAGAAGAAACAGAAGAAGGAGAAGGAGAAGGTGAAGACTGGAGGGTGAATCTGAAGAAGTAGAAGAAGGAGAAGGAGAAGGTGAAGTCTGGAGGGTGAATCAGAAGAAGTAGAAGAAGGAGAAGGAGAAGGTGAAGTCTGGAGGCTGAATCAGAAGAAGCAGAAGAAGGAGAAGGAGAAGGTGAAGTCTGGAGGGTGAATCAGAAGAAGCAGAAGAAGGAGAAGGAGAAGATGAAGTCTGGAGGGTGAATCAGAAGAAGCAGAAGAAGGAGAAGGAGAAGGTGAAGTCTGGAGGGTGAAACAGAAGAAGCAGAAGAAGGAGAAGGAGAAGGTGAAGTCTGGAGGGTGAATCATAAGAAGCAGAAGAAGGAGAAGGAGAAGGTGAAGTCAGGAGGGTGAATCAGAAGAAGCAGAAGAAGGAGAAGGAGAAGGTGAAGTTAGGAGGGTGAATCAGAAGAAGCAGAAGAAGGAGAAGGAGCAGGTGAAGTCAGGGGGGTGAAGCAGAAGAAGTAGAAGAAGGAGAAGGAGAAGGTGAAGTCAGGACGGTGAAGCAGAAGAAGCAGAAGAAGGAGAAGGAGAAGGTGAAGTCTGGAGGGCGCAGCAGAAGAAGCAGAAGAAGGAGAAGGAGAAGCTGAAGTCTGGAGGGTGAAGCAGAAGAAGCAGAAGAAGGAGAAGGAGAAGGTGAAGTCTGGAGGGTGAATCAGAAGAAGTAGAAGAAGGAGAAGGAGAAGGTGAAGTCAGGAGAGTGAAGCAGAAGAAGCAGAAGATGGAGAAGGAGAAGGTGAAGTCTGGAGGGCGAAGCAGAAGAAGCAGAAGAAGGAGAAGGAGAAGGTGAAGTCTGGAGGGTGAAGCAGAAGAAGCAGAAGAAGGAGAAGGAGAAGGTGAAGTCTGGAGGGTGAATCAGAAGAAGTAGAAGAAGGAGAAGGAGAAGGTGAAGTCAGGAGGGTGAAGCAGAAGAAGCAGAAGAAGGAGAAGGAGAAGGTGAAGTCTGGAGGGTGAAGCAGAAGAAGCAGAAGAAGGAGCAGGAGAAGTTGAAGTCTGGAGGGTGAATCAGAAGAAGCAGAAGAAGGAGAAGGAGCAGGTGAAGTCAGGGGGGTGAAACAGAAGAAGTAGAAGAAGGAGAAGGAGAAGGTGAAGTCTGGAGGGCGCAGCAGAAGAAGCAGAAGAAGGAGAAGGAGAAGGTGAAGTCTGGAGGGTGAAGCAGAAGAAGCAGAAGAAGGAGAAGGAGAAGGTGAAGTCTGGAGGGTGAATCAGAAGAAGTAGAAGAAGGAGAAGGAGAAGGTGAAGTCAGGAGAGTGAAGCAGAAGAAGCAGAAGAAGGAGAAGGAGAAGGTGAAGTCTGGAGGGTGAAGCAGAAGAAGCAGAAGAAGGAGAAGGAGAAGGTGATGTCTGGAGGGCGAATCAGAAGAAGCAGAAGAAGGAGAAGGAGAAGGTGAAGTCTGGAGGGTGAAGCAGAAGAAGCAGAAGAAGGAGAAGGAGAAGGTGAAGTCTGGAGGGTGAATCAGAAGAAGTAGAAGAAGGAGAAGGACAACGTGAAGTCAGGAGGGTGAAGCAGAAGAAGCAGAAGAAGGAGAAGGAGAAGGTGAAGTCAGGAGGGTGAATCGGAAGAAGTAGAAGAAGGAGAAGGAGAAGGTGAAGTCTGGAGGGTGAATCAGAAGAAGTAGAAGAAGGAGAAGGAGAAGGTGAAGTCTGGAGGGTGAATCAGAAGAAGTAGAAGAAGGAGAAGGAGAAGGTGAAGTCTGGAGGGTGAATCAGAAGAAGCAGAAGAAGGAGAAGGAGAAGGTGAAGTCTGGAGGGAGAAGCAGAAGAAGTAGAAGAAGGAGAAGGAGAAGGTGAAGTCTGGAGGGTGAATCAGAAGAAGTAGAAGAAGGAGAAGGAGAAGGTGAAGTCTGGAGGGTGAATCAGAAGAAGTAGAAGAAGGAGAAGGAGAAGGTGAAGTCTGGAGGGTGAATCAGAAGAAACAGAAGAAGGAGAAGGAGGAGCTGAAGTCTGGAGGGTGAATCAGAAGAAGTAGAAGAAGGAGAAGGAGAAGGTGTAGTCTGGAGGGTGAATCAGAAGAAGTCGACGAAGGAGAAGGAGAAGGTGAAGTCTGGAGGGTGAATCAGAAGAAGCAGAAGAAGGAGAAGGAGAAGGTGAAGTCTGGAGGGTGAATCAGAAGAAGTAGAAGAAGGAGAAGGAGAAGGTGAAGTCTGGAGGGTGAATCGGAAGAAGCAGAAGAAGGAGAAGGAGAAGGTGAAGTCTGGAGGGTGAATCAGAAGAAGCAGAAGAAGGAGAAGGAGAAGGTGAAGTCTGTAGGGTGAAACAGAAGAAGCAGAATAAGGAGAAGGAGAAGGTGAAGTCAGGAGGGTGAATCAGAAGAAGCAGAAGAAGGAGAAGGAGAAGGTGAAGTAAGGAGGGTGAATCAGAAGAAGCAGAAGAAGGAGAAGGAGAAGGTGAAGTCTGGAGTGTGAAGCAGAAGAAGCAAAAGAAGGAGAAGGAGAAGGTGAAGTCTGGAGGGTGAATCAGAAGAAGTAGAAGAAGGAGAAGGAGAAGGTGAAGTCTGGAGGGTGAAGCAGAAGAAGTAGAAAAAGGAGAAGGAGAAGGTGAAGTCAGGAGGGTGAATCAGAAGAAGTAGAAGAAGGAGAAGGAGAAGGTGAAGTCAGGAGGGTGAATCAGAAGAAGCAGAAGAAGGAGAAGCAGAAGGTGAAGTCTGGAGGGTGAATCAGAAGAATCAGAAGAAGGAGAAGGAGAAGGTGAAGTCTGGAGAGTGAATCAGAAGAAGCAGAAGAAAGAGAAGGAGAAGGTGAAGTCTGGAGGGTGAAGCAGAAGAAACAGAAGAAGGAGAAGGAGAAGGTGAAGACTGGAGGGTGAATCTGAAGAAGTAGAAGAAGGAGAAGGAGAAGGTGAAGTCTGGAGGGTGAATCAGAAGAAGTTGAAGAAGGAGAAGGAGAAGGTGAAGTCTGGAGGGTGAATCAGAAGAAGCAGAAGAAGGAGAAGGAGAAGGTGAAGTCTGGAGGGTGAATCAGAAGAAGCAGAAGAAGGAGAAGGAGAAGATGAAGTCTGGAGGGTGAATCAGAAGAAGCAGAAGAAGGAGAAGGAGAAGGTGAAGTCTGGAGGGTGAATCAGAAGAAGCAGAAGAAGGAGAAGGAGAAGGTTAAGTCTGGAGGGTGAATCAGAAGAATCAGAAGAAGGAGAAGGAGAGGGTGAAGTCTGGAGGGTGAATCAGAAGAAGCAGAAGAAAGAGAAGGAGAAGGTGAAGTCTGGAGGGTGAAGCAGAAGAAACAGAAGAAGGAGAAGGAGAAGGTGAAGACTGGAGGATGAATCTGAAGAAGTAGAAGAAGGAGAAGGAGAAGATGAAGTCTGGAGGGTGAATCAGAAGAAGTAGAAGAAGGAGAAGGAGAAGGTGAAGTCTGGAGGGTGAATCAGAAGAAGCAGAAGAAGGAGAAGGAGAAGGTGAAGTCTGGAGGGTGAATCAGAAGAAGCAGAAGAAGGAGAAGGAGAAGATGAAGTCTGGAGGGTGAATCAGAAGAAGCAGAAGAAGGAGAAGGAGAAGGTGAAGTCTGGAGGGTGAAACAGAAGAAGCAGAAGAAGGATAAGGAGAAGGTGAAGTCTGGAGGGTGAATCAGAAGAAGCAGAAGAAGGAGAAGGAGAAGGTGAAGTCAGGAGGGTGAATCAGAAGAAGCAGAAGAAGGAGAAGGAGAAGGTGAAGTTAGGACGGTGAATCAGAAGAAGCAGAAGAAGGAGAAGGAGCAGGTGAAGTCAGGGGGGTGAAGCAGAAGAAGTAGAAGAAGGAGAAGGAGAAGGTGAAGTCAGGACGGTGAAGCAGAAGAAGCAGAAGAAGGAGAAGGTGAAGTCTGGAGGGCGCAGCAGAAGAAGCAGAAGAAGGAGAAGGAGAAGCTGAAGTCTGGAGGGTGAAGCAGAAGAAGCAGAAGAAGGAGAAGGAGAAGGTGAAGTCTGAAGGGTGAATCAGAAGAAGTAGAAGAAGGAGAAGGAGAAGGTGAAGTCAGGAGAGTGAAGCAGAAGAAGCAGACGATGGAGAAGGAGAAGGTGAAGTCTGGAGGGCGAAGCAGAAGAAGCAGAAGAAGGAGAAGGAGAAGGTGAAGTCTGGAGGGTGAAGCAGAAGAAGCAGAAGAAGGAGAAGGAGAAGGTGAAGTCTGGAGGGTGCATCAGAAGAAGTAGAAGAAGGAGAAGGAGAAGGTGAAGTCAGGAGGGTGAAGCAGAAGAAGCAGAAGAAGGAGAAGGAGAAGGTGAAGTCTGGAGGGTGAAGCAGAAGAAGCAGAAGAAGGAGCAGGAGAAGGTGAAGTCTGGAGGGTGAAGCAGAAGAAGCAGAAGAAGGAGAAGGTGAAGTCAGGAGGGTGAATCAGAAGAAGTAGAAGAAGGAGAAGGAGAAGGTGAAGTCTGGAGGGTGAATCAGAAGAAGCAGAAGAAGGAGAAGGAGAAGGTGAAGTCTGGAGGGTGAATCAGAAGAAGCAGAAGAAGGAGAAGGAGAAGATGAAGTCTGGAGGGTGAATCAGAAGAAGTAGAAGAAGGAGAAGGAGAAGGTGAGGTCTGGAGGGTCAATCAGAAGAAGCAGAAGAAGGAGAAGGAGAAGGTGAAGTCTGGAGGGTGAATCAGAAGAATCAGAAGAAGGAGAAGGAGAAGGTGAAGTCTGGAGGGTGAATTCGAAGAAGCAGAAGAAGGAGAAGGAGAAGGTGAAGTCTGGAGGGTGAAGCAGAAGAAGCAGAAGAAGGAGAAGGAGAAGGTGAAGTCTGGAGGGTGAATCAGAAGAAGTAGAAGAAGGAGAAGGAGAAGGTGAAGTCAGGAGAGTGAAGCAGAAGAAGCAGAAGAAGGAGAAGGAGAAGGTGAAGTCTGGAGGGAGAAGCAGAAGAAGCAGAAGAAGGAGAAGGAGAAGGTGATGTCTGGAGGGCGAAGCAGAAGAAGCAGAAGAAGGAGAAGGAGAAGGTGAAGTCTGGAGGGTGAAGCAGAGGAAGCAGAAGAAGGAGAAGGAGAAGGTGA
This sequence comes from Somniosus microcephalus, assembly GCF_052327205.1. Lineage (NCBI taxonomy): Eukaryota > Metazoa > Chordata > Chondrichthyes > Squaliformes > Somniosidae > Somniosus > Somniosus microcephalus. The sequence goes on along the minus strand of NW_028225302.1, from coordinate 633,278 downwards.
AGTCTGGAGGGTGAATCAGAAGAAGTAGAAGAAGGAGAAGGAGAAGGTGAAGTCAGGAGGGTGAAGCAGAAGATGCAGAAGTAGGAGAAGGAGAAGGTGAAGTCAGGAGGGTGAATCGGAAGAAGTAGAAGAAGGAGAAGTAGAAGGTGAAGTCTGGAGGGTGAATCAGAAGAAGTAGAAGAAGGAGAAGTAGAAGGTGAAGTCTGGAGGGTGAATCAGAAGAAGTAGAAGAAGGAGAAGGAGAAGGTGAAGTCTGGAGGGTGAATCAGAAGAAGCAGAAGAAGGAGAAGGAGAAGGTGAAGTCTGGAGGGAGAAGCAGAAGAAGTAGAAGAAGGAGAAGGAGAAGGTGAAGTCTGGAGGGTGAATCAGAAGAAGTAGAAGAAGGAGAAGGAGAAGGTGAAGTCTGGAGGGTGAATCAGAAGAAGTGGAAGAAGGAGAAGGAGAAGGTGAAGTCTGGAGGGTGAATCAGAAGAAACAGAAGAAGGAGAAGGAGAAGGTGAAGTCTGGAGGGTGAATCAGAAGAAGTAGAAGAAGGAGAAGGAGAAGGTGTAGTCTGGAGGGTGAATCAGAAGAAGTAGACGAAGGAGAAGGAGAAGGTGAAGTCTGGAGGATGAATCAGAAGAAGCAGAAGAAGGAGAAGGAGAAGGTGAAGTCTGGAGGGTGAATCAGAAGAAGTAGAAGAAGGAGAAGGAGAAGGTGTAGTCTGGAGGGTGAATCAGAAGAAGCAGAAGAAGGAGAAGGAGAAGGTGAAGTCTGGAGGGTGAATCAGAAGAAGCAGAAGAAGGAGAAGGAGAAGGTGAAGTCTGGAGGGTGAAACAGAAGAAGCAGAATAAGGAGAAGGAGAAGGTGAAGTCAGGAGGGTGAATGAGAAGAAGCAGAAGAAGGAGAAGGAGAAGGTGAAGTAAGGAGGGTGAATCAGAAGAAGCAGAAGAAGGAGAAGGAGAAGGTGAAGTCTGGAGTGTGAAGCAGAAGAAGCAAAAGAAGGAGAAGGAGAAGATGAAGTCTGGAGGGTGAATCAGAAGAAGTAGAAGAAGGAGAAGGAGAAGGTGAAGTCTGGAGGGTGAAGCAGAAGAAGTAGAAGAAGGAGAAGGAGAAGGTGAAGTCAGGAGGGTGAATCAGAAGAAGTAGAAGAAGGAGAAGGAGAAGGTGAAGTCAGGAGGGTGAATCAGAAGAAGCAGAAGAAGGAGAAGGAGAAGGTGAAGTCTGGAGGGTGAATCAGAAGAATCAGAAGAAGGAGAAGGAGAAGGTGAAGTCTGGAGGGTGAATCAGAAGAAGCAGAAGAAAGAGAAGGAAAAGGTGAAGTCTGGAGGGTGAATCAGAAGAAGCAGAAGAAGGAGAAGGAGAAGGTGAAGTCTGGAGGGAGAAGCAGAAGAAGTAGAAGAAGGAGAAGGAGAAGGTGAAGTCTGGAGGGTGAATCAGAAGAAGTAGAAGAAGGAGAAGGAGAAGGTGAAGTCTGGAGTGTGAATCAGAAGAAGTAGAAGAAGGAGAAGGAGAAGGTGAAGTCTGGAGGGTGAATCAGAAGAAACAGAAGAAGGAGAAGGAGAAGGTGAAGTCTGGAGGGTGAATCAGAAGAAGTAGAAGAAGGAGAAGGAGAAGGTGTAGTCTGGAGGGTGAATCAGAAGAAGTAGACGAAGGAGAAGGAGAAGGTGAAGTCCGGAGGGTGAACCAGAAGAAGCAGAAGAAGGAGAAGGAGAAGGTGAAGTCTGGAGGGTGAATCAGAAGAAGTAGAAGAAGGAGAAGGAGAAGGTGAAGTCTGGAGGGTGAATCAGAAGAAGCAGAAGAAGGAGAAGGAGAAGGTGAAGTCTGGAGGGTGTATCAGAAGAAGCAGAAGAAGGAGAAGGAGAAGCTGAAGTCTGGAGGGTGAATCAGAAGAAGTAGAAGAAGGAGAAGGAGAAGGTGAAGTCAGGAGAGTGAAGCAGAAGAAGCAGACGATGGAGAAGGAGAAGGTGAAGTCTGGAGGGCGAAGCAGAAGAAGCAGAAGATGGAGAAGGAGAAGGTGAAGTCTGGAGGGTGAAGCAGAAGAAGCAGAAGAAGGAGAAGGAGAAGGTGAAGTCTTGAGGGTGAATCAGAAGAAGTAGAAGAAGGAGAAGGAGAAGGTGAAGTCAGGAGGGTGAAGCAGAAGAAGCAGAAGAAGGAGAAGGAGAAGGTGAAGTCTGGAGGGTGAAGCAGAAGAAGCAGAAGAAGGAGCAGGAGAAGGTGAAGTCTGGAGGGTGAAGCAGAAGAAGCAGAAGAAGGAGAAGGAGAAGGTGAAGTCTGGAGGGTGAATCAGAAGAAGCAGAAGAAGGAGAAGGAGAAGGTGAGGTCTGGAGGGTCAATCAGAAGAAGCAGAAGAAGGAGAAGGAGAAGGTGAAGTCTGGAGGGTGAATCAGAAGAAGCAGAAGAAGGAGAAGGAGAAGGTGAAGTCTGGAGGGTGAATTCGAAGAAGCAGAAGACGGAGAAGGAGAAGGTGAAGTCAGGAGGGTGAATCAGAAGAAGCAGAAGAAGGAGAAGGAGAAGGTAAAGTTAGGAGGGTGAATCAGAAGAAGCAGAAGAAGGAGAAGGAGCAGGTGAAGTCAGGGGGGTGAAATAGAAGAAGTAGAAGAAGGAGAAGGAGAAGGTGAAGTCAGGAGGGTGAAGCAGAAGAAGCAGAAGAAGGAGAAGGAGAAGGTGAAGTCTGGAGGGCGCAGCAGAAGAAGCAGAAGAAGGAGAAGGAGAAGGTGAAGTCTGGAGGGAGAAGCAGAAGAAGCAGAAGAAGGAGAAGGAGAAGGTGAAGTCTGGAGGGTGAATCAGAAGAAGTAGAAGAAGGAGAAGGAGAAGGTGAAGTCAGGAGAGTGAAGCAGAAGAAGCAGAAGAAGGAGAAGGAGAAGGTGAAGTCTGGAGGGTGAAGCAGAAGAAGCAGAAGAAGGAGAAGGAGAAGGTGATGTCTGGAGGGCGAAGCAGAAGAAGCAGAAGAAGGAGAAGGAGAAGGTGAAGTCTGGAGGGTGAAGCAGAGGAAGCAGAAGAAGGAGAAGGAGAAGGTGAAGTCTGGAGGGTGAATCAGAAGAAGTAGAAGAAGGAGAAGGAGAAGGTGAAGTCAGGAGGGTGAAGCAGAAGAAGCAGAAGAAGGAGAAGGAGAAGGTGAAGTCAGGAGGGTGAATCAGAAGAAGCAGAAGAAGGAGAAGGAGAAGGTGAAGTCTGGAGGGAGAAGCAGAAGAAGTAGAAGAAGGAGAAGGAGAAGGTGAAGTCTGGAGGGTGAATCAGACGAAGTAGAAGAAGGAGAAGGAGAAGGTGAAGTCTGGAGGGTGAATCAGAAGAAGTAGAAGAAGGAGAAGGAGAAGGTGAAGTCTGGAGGGTGAATCAGAAGAAACAGAAGAAGGAGAAGGAGAAGGTGAAGTCTGGAGGGTGAATCAGAAGAAGTAGAAGAAGGAGAAGGAGAAGGTGTAGTCTGGAGGGTGAATCAGAAGAAGTAGACGAAGGAGAAGGAGAAGGTGAAGTCTGGAGGGTGAATCAGAAGAAGCAGAAGAAGGAGAAGGAGAAGGTGAAGTCTGGAGGGTGAATCAGAAGAAGTAGAAGAAGGAGAAGGAGAAGGTGAAGTCTGGAGGGTGAATCAGAAGAAGCAGAAGAAGGAGAAGGAGAAGGTGAAGTCTGGAGGGTGAATCAGAAGAAGCAGAAGAAGGAGAAGGAGAAGGTGAAGTCTGGAGGGTGAAACAGAAGAAGCAGAATAAGGAGAAGGAGAAGGTGAAGTCAGGAGGGTGAATCAGAAGAAGCAGTAGAAGGAGAAGGAGAAGGTGAAGTAAGGAGGGTGAATCAGAAGAAGCAGAAGAAGGAGAAGGAGAAGGTGAAGTCTGGAGTGTGAAGCAGAAGAAGCAAAAGAAGGAGAAGGAGAAGGTGAAGTCTGGAGGGTGAATCAGAAGAAGTAGAAGAAGGAGAAGGAGAAGGTGAAGTCTGGAGGGTGAAGCAGAAGAAGTAGAAGAAGGAGAAGGAGAAGGTGAAGTCAGGAGGGTGAATCAGAAGAAGTAGAAGAAGGAGAAGGAGAAGGTGAAGTCAGGAGGGTGAATCAGAAGAAGCAGAAGAAGGAGAAGGAGAAGGTGAAGTCTGGAGGGTGAATCTGAAGAATCAGAAGAAGGAGAAGGAGAAGGTGAAGTCTGGAGGGTGAATCAGAAGAAGCAGAAGAAAGAGAAGGAGAAGCTGAAGTCTGGAGGGTGAATCAGAAGAAGCAGAAGAAGGAGAAGGAGAAGGTGAAGTCTGGAGGGAGAAGCAGAAGAAGTAGAAGAAGGAGAAGGAGAAGGTGAAGTCTGGAGGGTGAATCAGAAGAAGTAGAAGAAGGAGAAGGAGAAGGTGAAGTCTGGAGGGTGAATCAGAAGAAGTAGAAGAAGGAGAAGGAGAAGGTGAAGTCTGGAGGGTGAATCAGATGAAACAGAAGAAGGAGAAGGAGAAGGTGAAGTCTGGAGGGTGAATCAGAAGAAGTAGAAGAAGGAGAAGGAGAAGGTGAAGTCTGGAGGGTGAATCAGAAGAAGCAGAAGAAGGAGAAGGAGAAGATGAAGTCTGGAGGGTGAATCAGAAGAAGTAGAAGAAGGAGAAGGAGAAGGTGAAGTCTGGAGGGTGAATCAGAAGTAGTAGAAGAAGGAGAAGGAGAAGGTGAAGTCTGGACGGTGAATCAGAAGAAACAGAAGAAGGAGAAGGAGAAGGTGAAGTCTGGAGGGTGAATCAGAAGAAGTAGAAGAAGGAGAAGGAGAAGGTGAAGTCTGGAGGGTGAATCAGAAGAAGCAGAAGAAGGAGAAGGAGAAGGTGAAGTCAGTAGGGTGAATCAGAAGAAGCAGAATAAGGAGAAGGAGAAGGTGAAGTCTGGAGGGTGAATCAGAAGAAGCAGAAAAAGGAGAAGGAGAAGGTGAAGTCTGAAGGGTGAATCAGAAGAAGTAGAAGAAGGAGAAGGAGAAGGTGAAGTCTGGAGGGTGAAGCAGAAGAAGTAGAAGAAGGAGAAGGAGAAGGTGAAGTCAGGAGGGTGAATCAGAAGAAGTAGAAGAAGGAGAAGGAGAAGATGAAGTCAGGAGGGTGAATCATAAGAAGCAGAAGAAGGAGAAGGAGAAGGTGAAGTCTGGAGGGTGAATCAGAAGAAGTAGAAGAAGGAGAAGGAGAAGGTGAAGTCAGGAGAGTGAAGCAGAAGAAGCAGACGATGGAGAAGGAGAAGCTGAAGTCTGGAGGGCGAAGCAGAAGAAGCAGAAGAAGGAGAAGGAGAAGGTGAAGTCTGGAGGGTGAATCAGAAGAAGCAGAAGAAGGAGAAGGAGAAGGTGAAGTCTGGAGGGCGCAGCAGAAGAAGCAGAAGAAGGAGAAGGAGAAGGTGAAGTCTGGAGGGTGAAGCAGAAGAAGCAGAAGAAGGAGAAGGAGAAGGTGAAGTCTGGAGGGTGAATCAGAAGAAGTAGAAGAAGGAGAAGGAGAAGGTGAAGTCAGGAGAGTGAAGCAGAAGAAGCAGAAGAAGGAGAAGGAGAAGGTGAAGTCTGGAGGGAGAAGCAGAAGAAGCAGAAGAAGGAGAAGGAGAAGGTGATGTCTGGAGGGCGAAGCAGAAGAAGCAGAAGAAGGAGAAGGAGAAGGTGAAGTCTGGAGGGTGAAGCAGAGGAAGCAGAAGAAGGAGAAGGAGAAGGTGAAGTCTGGAGGGTGAATCAGAAGAAGTAGAAGAAGGAGAAGGAGAAGGTGAAGTCAGGAGGGTGAAGCAGAAGAAGCAGAAGTAGGAGAAGGAGAAGGTGAAGTCAGGAGGGTGAATCGGAAGAAGTAGAAGAAGGAGAAGTAGAAGGTGAAGTCTGGAGGGTGAATCAGAAGAAGTAGAAGAAGGAGAAGTAGAAGGTGAAGTCTGGAGGGTGAATCAGAAGAAGTAGAAGAAGGAGAAGGAGAAGGTGAAGTCTGGAGGGTGAATCAGAAGAAGCAGAAGAAGGAGAAGGAGAAGGTGAAGTCTGGAGGGAGAAGCAGAAGAAGTAGAAGAAGGAGAAGGAGAAGGTGAAGTCTGGAGGGTGAATCAGAAGAAGTAGAAGAAGGAGAAGGAGAAGGTGAAGTCTGGAGGGTGAATCAGAAGAAGTGGAAGAAGGAGAAGGAGAAGGTGAAGTCTGGAGGGTGAATCAGAAGAAACAGAAGAAGGAGAAGGAGAAGGTGAAGTCTGGAGGGTGAATCAGAAGAAGTAGAAGAAGGAGAAGGAGAAGGTGTAGTCTGGAGGGTGAATCAGAAGAAGTAGACGAAGGAGAAGGAGAAGGTGAAGTCTGGAGGATGAATCAGAAGAAGCAGAAGAAGGAGAAGGAGAAGGTGAAGTCTGGAGGGTGAATCAGAAGAAGTAGAAGAAGGAGAAGGAGAAGGTGTAGTCTGGAGGGTGAATCAGAAGAAGCAGAAGAAGGAGAAGGAGAAGGTGAAGTCTGGAGGGTGAATCAGAAGAAGCAGAAGAAGGAGAAGGAGAAGGTGAAGTCTGGAGGGTGAAACAGAAGAAGCAGAATAAGGAAAAGGAGAAGGTGAAGTCAGGAGGGTGAATGAGAAGAAGCAGAAGAAGGAGAAGGAGAAGGTGAAGTAAGGAGGGTGAATCAGAAGAAGCAGAAGAAGGAGAAGGAGAAGGTGAAGTCTGGAGTGTGAAGCAGAAGAAGCAAAAGAAGGAGAAGGAGAAGATGAAGTCTGGAGGGTGAATCAGAAGAAGTAGAAGAAGGAGAAGGAGAAGGTGAAGTCTGGAGGGTAAAGCAGAAGAAGTAGAAGAAGGAGAAGGAGAAGGTGAAGTCAGGAGGGTGAATCAGAAGAAGTAGAAGAAGGAGAAGGAGAAGGTGAAGTCAGGAGGGTGAATCAGAAGAAGCAGAAGAAGGAGAAGGAGAAGGTGAAGTCTGGAGGGTGAATCAGAAGAATCAGAAGAAGGAGAAGGAGAAGGTGAAGTCTGGAGGGTGAATCAGAAGAAGCAGAAGAAAGAGAAGGAAAAGGTGAAGTCTGGAGGGTGAATCAGAAGAAGCAGAAGAAGGAGAAGGAGAAGGTGAAGTCTGGAGGGAGAAGCAGAAGAAGTAGAAGAAGGAGAAGGAGAAGGTGAAGTCTGGAGGGTGAATCAGAAGAAGTAGAAGAAGGAGAAGGAGAAGGTGAAGTCTGGAGTGTGAATCAGAAGAAGTAGAAGAAGGAGAAGGAGAAGGTGAAGTCTGGAGGGTGAATCAGAAGAAACAGAAGAAGGAGAAGGAGAAGGTGAAGTCTGGAGGGTGAATCAGAAGAAGTAGAAGAAGGAGAAGGAGAAGGTGTAGTCTGGAGGGTGAATCAGAAGAAGTAGACGAAGGAGAAGGAGAAGGTGAAGTCCGGAGGGTGAACCAGAAGAAGCAGAAGAAGGAGAAGGAGAAGGTGAAGTCTGGAGGGTGAATCAGAAGAAGTAGAAGAAGGAGAAGGAGAAGGTGAAGTCTGGAGGGTGAATCAGAAGAAGCAGAAGAAGGAGAAGGAGAAGGTGAAGTCTGGAGGGTGTATCAGAAGAAGCAGAAGAAGGAGAAGGAGAAGCTGAAGTCTGGAGGGTGAATCAGAAGAAGTAGAAGAAGGAGAAGGAGAAGGTGAAGTCAGGAGAGTGAAGCAGAAGAAGCAGACGATGGAGAAGGAGAAGGTGAAGTCTGGAGGGCGAAGCAGAAGAAGCAGAAGATGGAGAAGGAGAAGGTGAAGTCTGGAGGGTGAAGCAGAAGAAGCAGAAGAAGGAGAAGGAGAAGGTGAAGTCTGGAGGGTGAATCAGAAGAAGTAGAAGAAGGAGAAGGAGAAGGTGAAGTCAGGAGGGTGAAGCAGAAGAAGCAGAAGAAGGAGCAGGAGAAGGTGAAGTCTGGAGGGTGAAGCAGAAGAAGCAGAAGAAGGAGAAGGAGAAGGTGAAGTCTGGAGGGTGAATCAGAAGAAGCAGAAGAAGGAGAAGGAGAAGGTGAGGTCTGGAGGGTCAATCAGAAGAAGCAGAAGAAGGAGAAGGAGAAGGTGAAGTCTGGAGGGTGAATCAGAAGAAGCAGAAGAAGGAGAAGGAGAAGGTGAAGTCTGGAGGGTGAATTCGAAGAAGCAGAAGACGGAGAAGGAGAAGGTGAAGTCAGGAGGGTGAATCAGAAGAAGCAGAAGAAGGAGAAGGAGAAGGTAAAGTTAGGAGGGTGAATCAGAAGAAGCAGAAGAAGGAGAAGGAGCAGGTGAAGTCAGGGGGGTGAAATAGAAGAAGTCGAAGAAGGAGAAGGAGAAGGTGAAGTCAGGAGGGTGAAGCAGAAGAAGCAGAAGAAGGAGAAGGAGAAGGTGAAGTCTGGAGGGCGCAGCAGAAGAAGCAGAAGAAGGAGAAGGAGAAGGTGAAGTCTGGAGGGAGAAGCAGAAGAAGCAGAAGAAGGAGAAGGAGAAGGTGAAGTCTGGAGGGTGAATCAGAAGAAGTAGAAGAAGGAGAAGGAGAAGGTGAAGTCAGGAGAGTGAAGCAGAAGAAGCAGAAGAAGGAGAAGGAGAAGGTGAAGTCTGGAGGGTGAAGCAGAAGAAGCAGAAGAAGGAGAAGGAGAAGGTGATGTCTGGAGGGCGAAGCAGAAGAAGCAGAAGAAGGAGAAGGAGAAGGTGAAGTCTGGAGGGTGAAGCAGAGGAAGCAGAAGAAGGAGAAGGAGAAGGTGAAGTCTGGAGGGTGAATCAGAAGAAGTAGAAGAAGGAGAAGGAGAAGGTGAAGTCAGGAGGGTGAAGCAGAAGAAGCAGAAGAAGGAGAAGGAGAAGGTGAAGTCAGGAGGGTGAATCAGAAGAAGCAGAAGAAGGAGAAGGAGAAGGTGAAGTCTGGAGGGAGAAGCAGAAGAAGTAGAAGAAGGAGAAGGAGAAGGTGAAGTCTGGAGGGTGAATCAGACGAAGTAGAAGAAGGAGAAGGAGAAGGTGAAGTCTGGAGGGTGAATCAGAAGAAGTAGAAGAAGGAGAAGGAGAAGGTGAAGTCTGGAGGGTGAATCAGAAGAAACAGAAGAAGGAGAAGGAGAAGGTGAAGTCTGGAGGGTGAATCAGAAGAAGTAGAAGAAGGAGAAGGAGAAGGTGTAGTCTGGAGGGTGAATCAGAAGAAGTAGACGAAGGAGAAGGAGAAGGTGAAGTCTGGAGGGTGAATCAGAAGAAGCAGAAGAAGGAGAAGGAGAAGGTGAAGTCTGGAGGGTGAATCAGAAGAAGTAGAAGAAGGAGAAGGAGAAGGTGAAGTCTGGAGGGTGAATCAGAAGAAGCAGAAGAAGGAGAAGGAGAAGGTGAAGTCTGGAGGGTGAATCAGAAGAAGCAGAAGAAGGAGAAGGAGAAGGTGAAGTCTGGAGGGTGAAACAGAAGAAGCAGAATAAGGAGAAGGAGAAGGTGAAGTCAGGAGGGTGAATCAGAAGAAGCAGTAGAAGGAGAAGGAGAAGGTGAAGTAAGGAGGGTGAATCAGAAGAAGCAGAAGAAGGAGAAGGAGAAGGTGAAGTCTGGAGTGTGAAGCAGAAGAAGCAAAAGAAGGAGAAGGAGAAGGTGAAGTCTGGAGGGTGAATCAGAAGAAGTAGAAGAAGGAGAAGGAGAAGGTGAAGTCTGGAGGGTGAAGCAGAAGAAGTAGAAGAAGGAGAAGGAGAAGGTGAAGTCAGGAGGGTGAATCAGAAGAAGTAGAAGAAGGAGAAGGAGAAGGTGAAGTCAGGAGGGTGAATCAGAAGAAGCAGAAGAAGGAGAAGGAGAAGGTGAAGTCTGGAGGGTGAATCTGAAGAATCAGAAGAAGGAGAAGGAGAAGGTGAAGTCTGGAGGGTGAATCAGAAGAAGCAGAAGAAAGAGAAGGAGAAGCTGAAGTCTGGAGGGTGAATCAGAAGAAGCAGAAGAAGGAGAAGGAGAAGGTGAAGTCTGGAGGGAGAAGCAGAAGAAGTAGAAGAAGGAGAAGGAGAAGGTGAAGTCTGGAGGGTGAATCAGAAGAAGTAGAAGAAGGAGAAGGAGAAGGTGAAGTCTGGAGGGTGAATCAGAAGAAGTAGAAGAAGGAGAAGGAGAAGGTGAAGTCTGGAGGGTGAATCAGATGAAACAGAAGAAGGAGAAGGAGAAGGTGAAGTCTGGAGGGTGAATCAGAAGAAGTAGAAGAAGGAGAAGGAGAAGGTGAAGTCTGGAGGGTGAATCAGAAGAAGCAGAAGAAGGAGAAGGAGAAGATGAAGTCTGGAGGGTGAATCAGAAGAAGTAGAAGAAGGAGAAGGAGAAGGTGAAGTCTGGAGGGTGAATCAGAAGTAGTAGAAGAAGGAGAAGGAGAAGGTGAAGTCTGGACGGTGAATCAGAAGAAACAGAAGAAGGAGAAGGAGAAGGTGAAGTCTGGAGGGTGAATCAGAAGAAGTAGAAGAAGGAGAAGGAGAAGGTGAAGTCTGGAGGGTGAATCAGAAGAAGCAGAAGAAGGAGAAGGAGAAGGTGAAGTCAGTAGGGTGAATCAGAAGAAGCAGAATAAGGAGAAGGAGAAGGTGAAGTCTGGAGGGTGAATCAGAAGAAGCAGAAAAAGGAGAAGGAGAAGGTGAAGTCTGAAGGGTGAATCAGAAGAAGTAGAAGAAGGAGAAGGAGAAGGTGAAGTCTGGAGGGTGAAGCAGAAGAAGTAGAAGAAGGAGAAGGAGAAGGTGAAGTCAGGAGGGTGAATCAGAAGAAGTAGAAGAAGGAGAAGGAGAAGATGAAGTCAGGAGGGTGAATCATAAGAAGCAGAAGAAGGAGAAGGAGAAGGTGAAGTCAGGAGAGTGAAGCAGAAGAAGCAGACGATGGAGAAGGAGAAGCTGAAGTCTGGAGGGCGAAGCAGAAGAAGCAGAAGAAGGAGAAGGAGAAGGTGAAGTCTGGAGGGTGAATCAGAAGAAGCAGAAGAAGGAGAAGGAGAAGGTGAAGTCTGGAGGGTGAATCAGAAGAAGTAGAAGAAGGAGAAGGAGAAGGTGAAGTCAGGAGGGTGAAGCAGAAGAAGCAGAAGAAGGAGAAGGAGAAGGTGAAGTCTGGAGGGTGAAGCAGAAGAAGCAGAAGAAGGAGCAGGAGAAGGTGAAGTCTGGAGGGTGAAGCAGAAGAAGCAGAAGAAGGAGAAGGTGAAGTCAGGAGGGTGAATCAGAAGAAGTAGAAGAAGGAGAAGGAGAAGGTGAAGTCTGGAGGGTGAATCAGAAGAAGCAGAAGAAGGAGAAGGAGAAGGTGAAGTCTGGAGGGTGAATCAGAAGAAGCAGAAGAAGGAGAAGGAGAAGATGAAGTCTGGAGGGTGAATCAGAAGAAGTAGAAGAAGGAGAAGGAGAAGGTGAGGTCTGGAGGGTCAATCAGAAGAAGCAGAAGAAGGAGAAGGAGAAGGTGAAGTCTGGAGGGTGAATCAGAAGAAGCAGAAGAAGGAGAAGGAGAAGGTGAAGTCTGGAGGGTGAATTCGAAGAAGCAGAAGAAGGAGAAGGAGAAGGTGAAGTCAGGAGGGTGAATCAGAAGAAGCAGAAGAAGGAGAAAGAGAAGGTAAAGTTAGGAGGGTGAATCAGAAGAAGCAGAAGAAGGAGAAGGAGCAGGTGAAGTCAGGGGGGTGAAACAGAAGAAGTAGAAGAAGGAGAAGGAGAAGGTGAAGTCAGGAGGGTGAAGGAGAAGAAGCAGAAGAAGGAGAAGGAGAAGGTGAAGTCTGGAGGGCGCAGCAGAAGAAGCAGAAGAAGGAGAAGGAGAAGGTGAAGTCTGGAGGGAGAAGCAGAAGAAGCAGAAGAAGGAGAAGGAGAAGGTGAAGTCTGGAGGGTGAATCAGAAGAAGTAGAAGAAGGAGAAGGAGAAGGTGAAGTCAGGAGAGTGAAGCAGAAGAAGCAGAAGAAGGAGAAGGAGAAGGTGAAGTCTGGAGGGTGAAGCAGAAGAAGCAGAAGAAGGAGAAGGAGAAGGTGATGTCTGGAGGGCGAAGCAGAAGAAGCAGAAGAAGGAGAAGGAGAAGGTGAAGTCTGGAGGGTGAAGCAGAGGAAGCAGAAGAAGGAGAAGGAGAAGGTGAAGTCTGGAGGGTGAATCAGAAGAAGTAGAAGAAGGAGAAGGAGAAGGTGAAGTCAGGAGGGTGAAGCAGAAGAAGCAGAAGAAGGAGAAGGAGAAGGTGAAGTCAGGAGGGTGAAACAGAAGAAGCAGAAGAAGGAGAAGGAGAAGGTGAAGTCTGGAGGGAGAAGCAGAAGAAGTAGAAGAAGGAGAAGGAGAAGGTGAAGTCTGGAGGGTGAATCAGACGAAGTAGAAGAAGGAGAAGGAGAAGGTGAAGTCTGGAGGGTGAATCAGAAGAAGTAGAAGAAGGAGAAGGAGAAGGTGATGTCTGGAGGGTGAATCAGAAGAAACAGAAGAAGGAGAAGGAGAAGGTGAAGTCTGGAGGGTGAATCAGAAGAAGTAGAAGAAGGAGAAGGAGAAGGTGTAGTCTGGAGGGTGAATCAGAAGAAGTAGACGAAGGAGAAGGAGAAGGTGAAGTCTGGAGGGTGAATCAGAAGAAGCAGAAGAAGGAGAAGGAGAAGGTGAAGTCTGGAGGGTGAATCAGAAGAAGTAGAAGAAGGAGAAGGAGAAGGTGAAGTCTGGAGGGTGAATCAGAAGAAGCAGAAGAAGGAGAAGGAGAAGGTGAAGTCTGGAGGGTGAATCAGAAGAAGCAGAAGAAGGAGAAGGAGAAGGTGAAGTCTGGAGGGTGAAACAGAAGAAGCAGAATAAGGAGAAGGAGAAGGTGAAGTCAGGAGGGTGAATCAGAAGAAGCAGAAGAAGGAGAAGGAGAAGGTGAAGTAAGGAGGGAGAAGCAGAAGAAGTAGAAGAAGGAGAAGGAGAAGGTGAGGTCTGGAGGGTGAAACAGAAGAAGCAGAATAAGGAGAAGGAGAAGGTGAAGTCTGGAGGGTGAATCAGAAGAAGCAGAAGAAGGAGAAGGAGAAGGTGAAGTCTGGAGGGAGAATCAGAAGAAACAGAAGAAGGAGAAGGAGAAGGTGAAGTCTGGAGGGTGAATCAGAAGAAGTAGAAGAAGGAGAAGGAGAAGGTGAAGTCTGGAGGGTGAATCAGAAGAAGTAGAAGAAGGAGAAGGAGAAGGTGAAGTCTGGAGGGTGAATCAGAAGAAACAGAAGAAGGAGAAGGAGAAGGTGAAGTCTGGAGGGTGAACCAGAAGAAGCAGAAGAAGGAGAAGGAGAAGGTGTAGTCTGGAGGGTGAATCAGAAGAAGTAGACGAAGGAGAAGGAGAAGGTGAAGTCTGGAGGGTGAATCAGAAGAAGTAGAAGAAGGAGAAGGAGAAGGTGAAGTCAGGAGAGTGAAGCAGAAGAAGCAGAAGAAGGAGAAGGAGAAGGTGAAGTCTGGAGGGTGAAGCAGAAGAAGCAGAAGAAGGAGAAGGAGAAGGTGATGTCTGGAGGGCGAAGCAGAAGAAGCAGAAGAAGGAGAAGGAGAAGGTGAAGTCTGGAGGGTGAAGCAGAGGAAGCAGAAGAAGGAGAAGGAGAAGGTGAAGTCTGGAGGGTGAATCAGAAGAAGTAGAAGAAGGAGAAGGAGAAGGTGAAGTCAGGAGGGTGAAGCAGAAGAAGCAGAAGAAGGAGAAGGAGAAGGTGAAGTCAGGAGGGTGAAACAGAAGAAGCAGAAGAAGGAGAAGGAGAAGGTGAAGTCTGGAGGGAGAAGCAGAAGAAGTAGAAGAAGGAGAAGGAGAAGGTGAAGTCTGGAGGGTGAATCAGACGAAGTAGAAGAAGGAGAAGGAGAAGGTGAAGTCTGGAGGGTGAATCAGAAGAAGTAGAAGAAGGAGAAGGAGAAGGTGATGTCTGGAGGGTGAATCAGAAGAAACAGAAGAAGGAGAAGGAGAAGGTGAAGTCTGGAGGGTGAATCAGAAGAAGTAGAAGAAGGAGAAGGAGAAGGTGTAGTCTGGAGGGTGAATCAGAAGAAGTAGACGAAGGAGAAGGAGAAGGTGAAGTCTGGAGGGTGAATCAGAAGAAGCAGAAGAAGGAGAAGGAGAAGGTGAAGTCTGGAGGGTGAATCAGAAGAAGTAGAAGAAGGAGAAGGAGAAGGTGAAGTCTGGAGGGTGAATCAGAAGAAGCAGAAGAAGGAGAAGGAGAAGGTGAAGTCTGGAGGGTGAATCAGAAGAAGCAGAAGAAGGAGAAGGAGAAGGTGAAGTCTGGAGGGTGAAACAGAAGAAGCAGAATAAGGAGAAGGAGAAGGTGAAGTCAGGAGGGTGAATCAGAAGAAGCAGAAGAAGGAGAAGGAGAAGGTGAAGTAAGGAGGGAGAAGCAGAAGAAGTAGAAGAAGGAGAAGGAGAAGGTGAGGTCTGGAGGGTGAAACAGAAGAAGCAGAATAAGGAGAAGGAGAAGGTGAAGTCTGGAGGGTGAATCAGAAGAAGCAGAAGAAGGAGAAGGAGAAGGTGAAGTCTGGAGGGAGAATCAGAAGAAACAGAAGAAGGAGAAGGAGAAGGTGAAGTCTGGAGGGTGAATCAGAAGAAGTAGAAGAAGGAGAAGGAGAAGGTGAAGTCTGGAGGGTGAATCAGAAGAAGTAGAAGAAGGAGAAGGAGAAGTTGAAGTCTGGAGGGTGAATCAGAAGAAACAGAAGAAGGAGAAGGAGAAGGTGAAGTCTGGAGGGTGAACCAGAAGAAGCAGAAGAAGGAGAAGGAGAAGGTGTAGTCTGGAGGGTGAATCAGAAGAAGTAGACGAAGGAGAAGGAGAAGGTGAAGTCTGGAGGGTGAATCAGAAGAAGCAGAAGAAGGAGAAGGAGAAGGTGAAGTCTGGAGGGTGAAACAGAAGAAGCAGAATAAGGAGAAGGAGAAGGTGAAGTCAGGAGGGTGAATCAGAAGAAGCAGAAGAAGGAGAAGGAGAAGGTGAAGTCTGGAGGGAGAAGCAGAAGAAGTAGAAGAAGGAGAAGGAGAAGGTGAAGTCTGGAGGGTGAATCAGAAGAAGTAGAAGAAGGAGAAGGAGAAGGTGAAGTCTGGAGGGTGAATCAGAAGAAGTAGAAGAAGGAGAAGGAGAAGGTGAAGTCTGGAGGGTGAATCAGAAGAAACAGAAGAAGGAGAAGGAGAAGGTGAAGTCTGGAGGGTGAATCAGAAGAAGTAGAAGAAGGAGAAGGAGAAGGTGTAGTCTGGAGGGTGAATCAGAAGAAGTAGACGAAGGAGAAGGAGAAGGTGAAGTCTGGAGGGTGAACCAGAAGAAGCAGAAGAAGGAGAAGGAGAAGGTGTAGTCTGGAGGGTGAATCAGAAGAAGTAGAAGAAGGAGAAGGAGAAGGTGAAGTCTGGAGGGTGAATCAGAAGAAGCAGAAGAAGGAGAAGGAGAAGGTGAAGTCTGGAGGGTGAATCAGAAGAAGCAGAAGAAGGAGAAGGAGAAGGTGAAGTCTGGAGGGTGAAACAGAAGAAGCAGAATAAGGAGAAGGAGAAGGTGAAGTCAGGAGGGTGAATCAGAAGAAGCAGAAGAAGGAGAAGGAGAAGGTGAAGTAAGGAGGGTGAATCAGAAGAAGCAGAAGAATGAGAAGGAGAAGGTGAAGTCTGGAGTGTGAAGCAGAAGAAGCAAAAGAAGGAGAAGGTGAAGGTGAAGTCTGGAGGGTGAATCAGAAGAAATAGAAGAAGGAGAAGGAGAAGGTGAAGTCTGGAGGGTGAAGCAGAAGAAGTAGAAGAAGGAGAAGGAGAAGGTGAAGTCTGGAGTGTGAATCAGAAGAAGCAGAAGAAGGAGAAGGAGAAGGTGAAGTCTGGAGGGTGAATCAGAAGAAGCAGAATAAGGAGAAGGAGAAGGTGAAGTCTGGAGGGTGAATCAGAAGAAGCAGAAGAAGGAGAAGGAGAAGGTGAAGTCTGGAGGGTGAATCAGAAGAAGTAGAAGAAGGAGAAGGAGAAGGTGAAGTCTGGAGGGTGAAGCAGAAGAAGTAGAAGAAGGAGAAGGAGAAGGTGAAGTCAGGAGTGTGAATCAGAAGAAGTAGAAGAAGAAGAAGGAGAAGGTGAAGTCAGGAGGGTGAATCAGAAGAAGCAGAAGAAGGAGAAGGAGAAGGTGAAGTCTGGAGGGTGAATCAGAAGAATCAGAAGAAGGAGAAGTAGAAGGTGAAGTCTGGAGGGTGAATCAGAAGAAGCAGAAGAAAGAGAAGGAGAAGGTGAAGTCTGGAGGGTGAAGCAGAAGAAGCAGAAGAAGGAGAAGGAGAAGGTGATGTCTGGAGGGCGAAGCAGAAGAAGCAGAAGAAGGAGAAGGAGAAGGTGAAGTCTGGAGGGTGAAGCAGAGGAAGCAGAAGAAGGAGAAGGAGAAGGTGAAGTCTGGAGGGTGAATCAGAAGAAGTAGAAGAAGGAGAAGGAGAAGGTGAAGTCAGGAGGGTGAAGCAGAAGAAGCAGAAGAAGGAGAAGGAGAAGGTGAAGTCAGGAGGGTGAATCAGAAGAAGCAGAAGAAGGAGAAGGAGAAGGTGAAGTCTGGAGGGAGAAGCAGAAGAAGTAGAAGAAGGAGAAGGTGAAGTCTGGAGGGTGAATCAGACGAAGTAGAAGAAGGAGAAGGAGAAGGTGAAGTCTGGAGGGTGAATCAGAAGAAGTAGAAGAAGGAGAAGGAGAAGGTGAAGTCTCGAGGGTGAATCAGAAGAAACAGAAGAAGGAGAAGGAGAAGGTGAAGTCTGGAGGGTGAATCAGAAGAAGTAGAAGAAGGAGAAGGAGAAGGTGTAGTCTGGAGGGTGAATCAGAAGAAGTAGACGAAGGAGAAGGAGAAGGTGAAGTCAGGAGTGTGAATCAGAAGAAGTAGAAGAAGAAGAAGGAGAAGGTGAAGTCAGGAGGGTGAATCAGAAGAAGCAGAAGAAGGAGAAGGAGAAGGTGAAGTCTGGAGGGTGAATCAGAAGAATCAGAAGAAGGAGAAGTAGAAGGTGAAGTCTGGAGGGTGAATCAGAAGAAGCAGAAGAAAGTGAAGGAGAAGGTGAAGTCTGGAGGGTGAAGCAGAAGAAGCAGAAGAAGGAGAAGGAGAAGGTGATGTCTGGAGGGCGAAGCAGAAGAAGCAGAAGAAGGAGAAGAAGAAGGTGAAGTCTGGAGGGTGAAGCAGAGGAAGCAGAAGAAGGAGAAGGAGAAGGTGAAGTCTGGAGGGTGAATCAGAAGAAGTAGAAGAAGGAGAAGGAGAAGGTGAAGTCAGGAGGGTGAAGCAGAAGAAGCAGAAGAAGGAGAAGGAGAAGGTGAAGTCAGGAGGGTGAATCAGAAGAAGCAGAAGAAGGAGAAGGAGAAGGTGAAGTCTGGAGGGAGAAGCAGAAGTAGTAGAAGAAGGAGAAGGTGAAGTCTGGAGGGTGAATCAGACGAAGTAGAAGAAGGAGAAGGAGAAGGTGAAGTCTGGAGGGTGAATCAGAAGAAGTAGAAGAAGGAGAAGGAGAAGGTGAAGTCTCGAGGGTGAATCAGAAGAAACAGAAGAAGGAGAAGGAGAAGGTGAAGTCTGGAGGGTGAATCAGAAGAAGTAGAAGAAGGAGAAGGAGAAGGTGTAGTCTGGAGGGTGAATCAGAAGAAGTAGACGAAGGAGAAGGAGAAGGTGAAGTCTGGAGGGTGAATCAGAAGAAGCAGAAGAAGGAGAAGTAGAAGGTGAAGTCTGGAGGGTGAATCAGAAGAAGTAGAAGAAGGAGAAGGAGAAGGTGAAGTCTGGAGGGTGAATCAGAAGAAGTCGAAGAAGGAGAAGGAGAAGGTGAAGTCTGGAGGGTGAATCAGAAGAAGCAGAAGAAGGAGAAGGAGAAGGTGAAGTCTGGAGGGTGAAACAGAAGAAGCAGAATAAGGAGAAGGAGAAGGTGAAGTCAGGAGGGTGAATCAGAAGAAGCAGAAGAAGGAGAAGGAGAAGGTGAAGTAAGGAGGGTGAATCAGAAGAAGCAGAAGAAGGAGAAGGAGAAGGTGAAGTCTGGAGTGTGAAGCAGAAGAAGCAAAAGAAGGAGAAGGAGAAGGTGAAGTCTGGAGGGTGAATCAGAAGAAGTAGAAGAAGGAGAAGGAGAAGGTGAAGTCTGGAGGGTGAAGCAGAAGAAGTAGAAGAAGGAGAAGGAGAAGGTGAAGTCAGGAGGGTGAATCAGAAGAAGTAGAAGAAGGAGAAGGAGAAGGTGAAGTCAGGTGGGTGATTCAGAAGAAGCAGAAGAAGGAGAAGGAGAAGGTGAAGTCTGGAGGGTGAATCAGAAGAATCAGAAGAAGGAGAAGGAGAAGGTGAAGTCTGGAGGGTGAATCAGAAGAAGCAGAAGAAAGAGAAGGAGAAGGTGAAGTCTGGAGGGTGAATCAGAAGAAGCAGAAGAAGGAGAAGGAGAAGGTGAAGTCTGGAGGGAGAAGCAGAAGAAGTAGAAGAAGGAGTAGGAGAAGGTGAAGTCTGGAGGGTGAATCAGAAGAAGTAGAAGAAGGAGAAGGAGAAGGTGAAGTCTGGAGGGTGAATCAGAAGAAGTAGAAGAAGGAGAAGGAGAAGGTGAAGTCTGGAGGGTGAATCAGAAGAAACAGAAGAAGGAGAAGGAGAAGGTGAAGTCTGGAGGGTGAATCAGAAGAAGTAGACGAAGGAGAAGGAGAAGGTGTAGTCTGGAGGGTGAATCAGAAGAAGTAGACGAAGGAGAAGGAGAAGGTGAAGTCTGGAGGGTGAACCAGAAGAAGCAGAAGAAGGAGAAGGAGAAGGTGAAGTCTGGAGGGTGAATCAGAAGAAGTAGAAGAAGGAGAAGGAGAAGGTGAAGTCTGGAGGGTGAATCAGAAGAAGCAGAAGAAGGAGAAGGAGAAGGTGAAGTCTGGAGGGTGAATCAGAAGAAGCAGAAGAAGGAGAAGGAGAAGGTGAAGTCTGGAGGGTGAAACAGAAGAAGCAGAATAAGGAGAAGGAGAAGGTGAAGTCAGGAGGGTGAATCAGAAGAAGCAGAAGAAGGAGAAGGAGAAGGTGAAGTAAGGAGGGCGAATCAGAAGAAGCAGAAGAATGAAAAGGAGAAGGTGAAGTCTGGAGTGTGAAGCAGAAGAAGCAAAAGAAGGAGAAGGTGAAGGTGAAGTCTGGAGGGTGAAGCAGAAGAAGTAGAAGAAGGAGAAGGAGAAGGTGAAGTCTGGAGGGTGAAGCAGAAGAAGTAGAAGAAGGAGAAGGAGAAGGTGAAGTCAGGAGGGTGAATCAGAAGAAGTAGAAGAAGGAGAAGGAGAAGGTGAAGTCAGGAGGGTGAATCAGAAGAAGCAGAAGAAGGAGAAGGAGAAGGTGAAGTCTGGAGGGTGAATCAGAAGAATCAGAAGAAGGAGAAGGAGAAGGTGAAGTCTGGAGGGTGAATCAGAAGAAGCAGAAGAAGGAGAAGGAGAAGGTGAAGTCTGGAGGGTGAATCAGAAGAATCAGAAGAAGGAGAAGGAGAAGGTGAAGTCTGGAGGGTGAATCAGAAGAAGCAGAAGAAAGAGAAGGAGAAGGTGAAGTCTGGAGGGTGAATCAGAAGAAGTAGAAGAAGGAGAAGGAGAAGGTGAAGTCTGGAGGGTGAATCAGAAGAAGCAGAAGAAGGAGAAGGACAAGGTGAAGTCTGGAGGGTGAATCAGAAGAAGCAGAATAAGGAGAAGGAGAAGGTGAAGTCTGGAGGGTGAATCAGAAGAAGCAGAAAAAGGAGAAGGAGAAGGTGAAGTCTGAAGGGTGAATCAGAAGAAGTAGAAGAAGGAGAAGGAGAAGGTGAAGTCTGGAGGGTGAAGCAGAAGAAGTAGAAGAAGGAGAAGGAGAAGGTGAAGTCAGGAGGGTGAATCAGAAGAAGTAGAAGAAGGAGAAGGAGAAGGTGAAGTCAGGAGGGTGAATCAGGAGAAGCAGAAGAAGGAGAAGTAGAAGGTGAAGTCTGGAGGGTGAATCAGAAGAATCAGAAGAAGGAGAAGGAGAAGGTGAAGTCTGGAGGGTGAATCAGAAGAAGCAGAAGAAAGAGAATGAGAAGGTGAAGTCTGGAGGGTGAAGCAGAAGAAACAGAAGAAGGAGAAGGAGAAGGTGAAGACTGGAGGGTGAATCAGAAGAAGTAGAAGAAGGAGAAGGAGAAGGTGAAGTCTGGAGGGTGAATCAGAAGAAGTAGAAGAAGGAGAAGGAGAAGGTGAAGTCTGGAGGGTGAATCAGAAGTAGCAGAAGAAGGAGAAGGAGAAGGTGAAGTCTGGAGGGTGAATCAGAAGAAGCAGAAGAAGGAGAAGGAGAAGATGAAGTCTGGAGGGTGAATCAGAAGAAGTAGAAGAAGGAGAAGGAGAAGGTGAGGTCTGGAGGTGAATCAGAAGAAGCAGAAGAAGGAGAAGGAGAAGGTGAAGTCTGGAAGGTGAATCAGAAGAAGCAGAAGAAGGAGAAGGAGAAGGTGAAGTCTGGAGGGTGAATCAGAAGAAGCAGAAGAAGGAGAAGGAGAAGGTGAAGTCAGGAGGGTGAATCAGAAGAAGCAGAAGAAGGAGAAGGATAAGGTGAAGTTAGGAGGGTGAATCAGAAGAAGCAGAAGAAGGAGAAGGAGCAGGTGATGTCAGGGGGATGAAGCAGAAGAAGTAGAAGAAGGAGAAGGAGAAGGTGAAGTCAGGACGGTGAAGCAGATGAAGCAGAAGAAGGAGAAGGAGAAGGTGAAGTCTGGAGGGTGAATCAGAAGAAGTAGAAGAAGGAGAAGTAGAAGGTCAAGTCTGGAGGGTGAATCAGAAGAAGTAGAATAAGGAGAAGGAGAAGGTGAAGTCTGGAGGGTGAAGCAGAAGAAGTAGAAGAAGGAGAAGGAGAAGGTGAAGTCAGGAGGGTGAATCAGAAGAAGTAGAAGAAGGAGAAGGAGAAGGTGAAGTCAGGATGGTGAATCAGAAGAAGCAGAAGAAGGAGAAGTAGAAGGTAAAGTCTGGAGGGTGAATCAGAAGAATCAGAAGAAGGAGAAGGAGAAGGTGAAGTCTGGAGGGTGAATCAGAAGAAGGAGAAGAAAGAGAAGGAGAAGGTGAAGTCTGGAGGGTGAATCAGAAGAAGTAGAAGAAGGAGAAGGAGAAGGTAAAGTCTGGAGTGTGAATCAGAAGAAGCAGAAGAAGGAGAAGGAGAAGGTGAAGTCTGGAGGGTGAATCAGAAGAAGCAGAATAAGGAGAAGGAGAAGGTGAAGTCTGGAGGGTGAATCAGAAGAAGCAGAAGAAGGAGAAGGAGAAGGTGAAGTCTGGAGGGTGAATCAGAAGAAGTAGAAGAAGGAGAAGGAGAAGGTGAAGTCTGGAGGGTGAAGCAGAAGAAGTAGAAGAAGGAGAAGGAGAAGGTGAAGTCAGGAGGGTGAATCAGAAGAAGTAGAAGAAGGAGAAGGAGAAGGTGAAGTCTGGAGGGTGAAGCAGAAGAAGTAGAAGAAGGAGAAGGAGAAGGTGAATTCAGGAGTGTGAATCAGAAGAAGTAGAAGAAGAAGAAGGAGAAGGTGAGGTCAGGAGAGTGAATCAGAAGAAGCAGAAGAAGGAGAAGTAGAAGGTGAAGTCTGGAGGGTGAATCAGAAGAAGCAGAAGAAAGAGAAGGAGAAGGTGAAGTCTGGAGGGTGAAGCAGAAGAAACAGAAGAAGGAGAAGGAGAAGGTGAAGACTGGAGGGTGAATCAGAAGAAGTAGAAGAAGGAGAAGGAGAAGGTGAAGTCTGGAGGGTGAATCAGAAGAAGTAGAAGAAGGAGAAGGAGATGGTGAAGTCTGGAGGGTGAATCAGAAGAAGCAGAAGAAGGAGAAGGAGAAGGTGAAGTCTGGAGGGTGAATCAGAAGAAGCAGAAGAAGGAGAAGGAGAAGATGAAGTCTGGAGGGTGAATCAGAAGAAGTAGAAGAAGGAGAAGGAGAAGGTGAAGTCTGGAGGGTGAATCAGAAGTAGTAGAAGAAGGAGAAGGAGAAGGTGAAGTCTGGACGGTGAATCAGAAGAAACAGAAGAAGGAGAAGGAGAAGGTGAAGTCTGGAGGGTGAATCAGAAGAAGTAGAAGAAGGAGAAGGAGAAGGTGTAGTCTGGAGGGTGAATCAGAAGAAGTAGACGAAGGAGAAGGAGAAGGTGAAGTCTGGAGGGTGAATCAGAAGAAGCAGAAGAAGGAGAAGGAGAAGGTGAAGTCTGGAGGGTGAATCAGAAGAAGCAGAAGAAGGAGAAGGAGAAGGTGAAGTCAGTAGGGTGAATCAGAAGAAGCAGAATAAGGAGAAGGAGAAGGTGAAGTCTGGAGGGTGAATCAGAAGAAGCAGAAAAAGGAGAAGGAGAAGGTGAAGTCTGAAGGGTGAATCAGAAGAAGTAGAAGAAGGAGAAGGAGAAGGTGAAGTCTGGAGGGTGAAGCAGAAGAAGTAGAAGAAGGAGAAGGAGAAGGTGAAGTCAGGAGGGTGAATCAGAAGAAGTAGAAGAAGGAGAAGGAGAAGATGAAGTCAGGAGGGTGAATCATAAGAAGCAGAAGAAGGAGAAGGAGAAGGTGAAGTCTGGAGGGTGAATCAGAAGAATCAGAAGAAGGAGAAGGAGAAGGTGACGTCTGGAGGGTGAATCAGAAGAAGCAGAAGAAAGAGAAGGAGAAGGTGAAGTCTGGAGGGTGAAGCAGAAGAAACAGAAGAAGGAGAAGGAGAAGGTGAAGACTGGAGGGTGAATCAGAAGAAGTAGAAGAAGGAGAAGGAGAAGGTGAAGTCTGGAGGGTGAATCAGAAGAAGTAGAAGAAGGAGAAGGAGAAGGTGAAGTCTGGAGGGTGAATCAGAAGAAGCAGAAGAAGGAGAAGGAGAAGGTGAAGTCTGGAGGGTGAATCAGAAGAAGCAGAAGAAGGAGAAGGAGAAGATGAAGTCTGGAGGGTGAATCAGAAGAAGTAGAAGAAGGAGAAGGAGAAGGTGAAGTCTGGAGGGTGAATCAGAAGTAGTAGAAGAAGGAGAAGGAGAAGGTGAAGTCTGGACGGTGAATCAGAAGAAACAGAAGAAGGAGAAGGAGAAGGTGAAGTCTGGAGGGTGAATCAGAAGAAGTAGAAGAAGGAGAAGGAGAAGGTGTAGTCTGGAGGGTGAATCAGAAGAAGTAGACGAAGGAGAAGGAGAAGGTGAAGTCTGGAGGGTGAATCAGAAGAAGCAGAAGAAGGAGAAGGAGAAGGTGAAGTCTGGAGGGTGAATCAGAAGAAGCAGAAGAAGGAGAAGGAGAAGGTGAAGTCAGTAGGGTGAATCAGAAGAAGCAGAATAAGGAGAAGGAGAAGGTGAAGTCTGGAGGGTGAATCAGAAGAAGCAGAAAAAGGAGAAGGAGAAGGTGAAGTCTGAAGGGTGAATCAGAAGAAGTAGAAGAAGGAGAAGGAGAAGGTGAAGTCTGGAGGGTGAAGCAGAAGAAGTAGAAGAAGGAGAAGGAGAAGGTGAAGTCAGGAGGGTGAATCAGAAGAAGTAGAAGAAGGAGAAGGAGAA
Organism: Somniosus microcephalus; assembly: GCF_052327205.1. NCBI lineage: Eukaryota > Metazoa > Chordata > Chondrichthyes > Squaliformes > Somniosidae > Somniosus > Somniosus microcephalus. The sequence continues at coordinate 610,252 of NW_028225302.1, read as the reverse complement.
GATGAAGTCAGGAGGGTGAATCATAAGAAGCAGAAGAAGGAGAAGGAGAAGGTGAAGTCTGGAGGGTGAATCAGAAGAATCAGAAGAAGGAGAAGGAGAAGGTGACGTCTGGAGGGTGAATCAGAAGAAGCAGAAGAAAGAGAAGGAGAAGGTGAAGTCTGGAGGGTGAAGCAGAAGAAACAGAAGAAGGAGAAGGAGAAGGTGAAGACTGGAGGGTGAATCAGAAGAAGTAGAAGAAGGAGAAGGAGAAGGTGAAGTCTGGAGGGTGAATCAGAAGAAGTAGAAGAAGGAGAAGGAGAAGGTGAAGTCTGGAGGGTGAATCAGAAGAAGCAGAAGAAGGAGAAGGAGAAGGTGAAGTCTGGAGGGTGAATCAGAAGAAGCAGAAGAAGGAGAAGGAGAAGATGAAGTCTGGAGGGTGAATCAGAAGAAGTAGAAGAAGGAGAAGGAGAAGGTGAGGTCTGGAGGGTGAATCAGAAGAAGCAGAAGAAGGAGAAGGAGAAGGTGAAGTCTGGAGGGTGAATCAGAAGAAGCAGAAGAAGGAGAAGGAGAAGGTGATGTCTGGAGGGTGAATCAGAAGAAGCAGAAGAAGGAGAAGGAGAAGGTGAAGTCAGGAGGGTGAATCCGAAGAAGCAGAAGAAGGAGAAGGAGAAGGTGAAGTTAGGAGGGTGAATCAGAAGAAGCAGAAGAAGGAGAAGGAGCAGGTGATGTCAGGGGGATGAAGCAGAAGAAGTAGAAGAAGGAGAAGGAGAAGGTGAAGTCAGGACGGTGAAGCAGAAGAAGCAGAAGAAGGAGAAGGAGAAGGTGAAGTCTGGAGGGTGAATCAGAAGAAGTAGAAGAAGGAGAAGGAGAAGGTCAAGTCTGGAGGGTGAATCAGAAGAAGTAGAAGAAGGAGAAGGAGAAGGTGAAGTCTGGAGGGTGAAGCAGAAGAAGTAGAAGAAGGAGAAGGAGAAGGTGAAGTCAGGAGGGTGAATCAGAAGAAGTAGAAAAACGAGAAGGAGAATGTGAAGTCAGGAGGGTGAATCAGAAGAAGCAGAAGAAGGAGAAGAAGAAGGTGAAGTCTGGAGGGTGAATCAGAAGAATCAGAAGAAGGAGAAGGAGAAGGTGAAGTCTGGAGGGTGAATCAGAAGAAGCAGAAGAAAGAGAATGAGAAGGTGAAGTCTGGAGGGTGAATAAGAAGAAGTAGAAGAAGGAGAAGGAGAAGGTGAAGTCTGGAGTGTGAATCAGAAGAAGCAGAAGAAGGAGAAGGAGAAGGTGAAGTCTGGAGGGTGAATCAGAAGAAGCAGAATAAGGAGAAGGAGAAGGTGAAGTCTGGAGGGTGAATCAGAAGAAGCAGAAGAAGGAGAAGGAGAAGGTGAAGTCTGGAGGGTGAATCAGAAGAAGTAGAAGAAGGAGAAGGAGAAGGTGAAGTCTGGAGGGTGAAGCAGAAGAAGTAGAAGAAGGAGAAGGAGAAGGTGAAGTCAGGAGGGTGAATCAGAAGAAGTAGAAGAAGGAGAAGGAGAAGGTGAAGTCAGGAGGGTGAATCAGAAGAAGCAGAAGAAGGAGAAGGAGAAGGTATAGTCTGGAGGGTGAATCAGAAGAATCAGAAGAAGGAGAAGGAGAAGGTGAAGTCTGGAGGGTGAATCAGAAGAAGCAGAGGAAGGAGAAAGAGAAGGTGAAGTCTGGAGGGTGAATCAGAAGAAGCAGAATAAGGAGAAGGAGAAGGTGAAGTCTGGAGGGTGAATCAGAAGAAGCAGAATAAGGAGAAGGAGAAGGTGAAGTCTGGAGGGTGAATCAGAAGAAGCAGAAGAAGGAGAAGGAGAAGATGAAGTCTGGAGGGTGAAGCAGAAGAAGTAGAAGAAGGAGAAGGAGAAGGTAAAGTCTGGAGGGTGAAGCAGAAGAAGTAGAAGAAGGAGAAGGAGAAGGTGAAGTCAGGAGGGTGAATCAGAAGAAGTAGAAGAAGGAGAAGGAGAAGGTGAAGTCAGGAGGGTGAATCAGAAGAAGCAGAAGAAGGAGAAGGAGAAGGTGAAGTCTGGAGGGTGAATCAGAAGAATCAGAAGAAGGAGAAGGAGAAGGTGAAGTCTGGAGGGTGAATCAGAAGAAGCAGAAGAAAGAGAAGGAGAAGGTGAAGTCTGGAGGGTGAAGCAGAAGAAACAGAAGAAGGAGAAGGAGAAGGTGAAGACTGGAGGGTGAATCAGAAGAAGTAGAAGAAGGAGAAGGAGAAGGTGAAGTCTGGAGGGTGAATCAGAAGAAGTAGAAGAAGGCGAAGGAGAAGGTGAAGTCTGGAGGGTGAATCAGAAGAAGCAGAAGAAGGAGAAGGAGAAGGTGAAGTCTGGAGGGTGAATCAGAAGAAGCAGAAGAAGGAGAAGGAGAAGATGAAGTCTGGAGGGTGAATCAGAAGAAGTGGAAGAAGGAGAAGGAGAAGGTGAAGTCTGGAGGGTGAATCAGAAGTAGCAGAAGAAGGAGAAGGAGAAGGTGAAGTCTGGACGTTGAATCAGAAGAAACAGAAGAAGGAGAAGGAGAAGGTGAAGTCTGGAGGGTGAATCAGAAGAAGTAGAAGAAGGAAAAGGAGAAGGTGTAGTCTGGAGGGTGAATCAGAAGAAGTAGACGAAGGAGAAGGAGAAGGTGAAGTCTGGAGGGTGAATCAGAAGAAGCAGAAGAAGGAAATGGAGCAGGTGAAGTCTGGAGGGTGAATCAGAAGAAGTAGAAGAAGGAGAAGGAGAAGGTGAAGTCTGGAGGGTGAATCAGAAGAAGCAGAAGAAGGAGAAGGAGAAGGTGAAGTCTGGAGGGTGAATCAGAAGAAGCAGAAGAAGGAGAAGGAGAAGATGAAGTCTGGAGGGTGAATCAGAAGAAGTAGAAGAAGGAGAAGGAGAAGGTGAGGTCTGGAGGGTGAATCAGAAGAAGCAGAAGAAGGAGAAGGAGAAGGTGAAGTCTGGAGGGTGAATCAGAAGAAGCAGAAGAAGGAGAAGGAGAAGGTGATGTCTGGAGGGTGAATCAGAAGAAGCAGAAGAAGGAGAAGGAGAAGGTGAAGTCAGGAGGGTGAATCAGAAGAAGCAGAAGAAGGAGAAGGAGAAGGTGAAGTTAGGAGGGTGAATCAGAAGAAGCAGAAGAAGGAGAAGGAGCAGGTGATGTCAGGGGGATGAAGCAGAAGAAGTAGAAGAAGGAGAAGGAGAAGGTGAAGTCAGGACGGTGAAGCAGAAGAAGCAGAAGAAGGAGAAGGGGAAGGTGAAGACTGGAGGGTGAATCAGAAGAAGTAGAAGAAGGAGAAGGAGAAGGTCAAGTCTGGAGGGTGAATCAGAAGAAGTAGAAGAAGGAGAAGGAGAAGGTGAAGTCTGGAGGGTGAAGCAGAAGAAGTAGAAGAAGGAGAAGGAGAAGGTGAAGTCAGGAGGGTGAATCAGAAGAAGTAGAAGAACGAGAAGGAGAATGAGAAGTCAGGAGGGTGAATCAGAAGAAGCAGAAGAAGGAGAAGAAGAAGGTGAAGTCTGGAGGGTGAATCAGAAGAATCAGAAGAAGGAGAAGGAGAAGGTGAAGTCTGGAGGGTGAATCAGAAGAAGCAGAAGAAAGAGAAGGAGAAGGTGAAGTCTGGAGGGTGAATCAGAAGAAGTAGAAGAAGGAGAAGGAGAAGGTGAAGTCTGGAGTGTGAATCAGAAGAAGCAGAAGAAGGAGAAGGAGAAGGTGAAGTCTGGAGGGTGAATCAGAAGAAGCAGAATAAGGAGAAGGAGAAGGTGAAGTCTGGAGGGTGAATCAGAAGAAGCAGAAGAAGGAGAAGGAGAAGGTGAAGTCTGGAGGGTGAATCAGAAGAAGTAGAAGAAGGAGAAGGAGAAGGTGAAGTCTGGAGGGTGAAGCAGAAGAAGTAGAAGAAGGAGAAGGAGAAGGTGAAGTCAGGAGGGTGAATCAGAAGAAGTAGAAGAAGGAGAAGGAGAAGGTGAAGTCAGGAGGGTGAATCAGAAGAAGCAGAAGAAGGAGAAGGAGAAGGTGAAGTCTGGAGGGTGAATCAGAAGAATCAGAAGAAGGAGAAGGAGAAGGTGAAGTCTGGAGGGTGAATCAGAAGAAGCAGAGGAAGGAGAAGGAGAAGGTGAAGTCTGGAGGGTGAATCAGAAGAAGCAGAATAAGGAGAGGAGAAGGTGAAGTCTGGAGGGTGAATCAGAAGAAGCAGAATAAGGAGAAGGAGAAGGTGAAGTCTGGAGGGTGAATCAGAAGAAGCAGAAGAAGGAGAAGGAGAAGATGAAATCTGGAGGGTGAAGCAGAAGAAGTAGAAGAAGGAGAAGGAGAAGGTGAAGTCTGGAGGGTGAAGCAGAAGAAGTAGAAGAAGGAGAAGGAGAAGGTGAAGTCAGGAGGGTGAATCACAAGAAGTAGAAGAAGGAGAAGGAGAAGGTGAAGTCAGGAGGGTGAATCAGAAGAAGCAGAAGAAGGAGAAGGAGAAGGTGAAGTCTGGAGGGTGAATCAGAAGAATCAGAAGAAGGAGAAGGAGAAGGTGAAGTCTGGAGGGTGAATCAGAAGAAGCAGAAGAAAGAGAAGGAGAAGGTGAAGTCTGGAGGGTGAAGCAGAAGAAACAGAAGAAGGAGAAGGAGAAGGTGAAGACTGGAGGGTGAATCAGAAGAAGTAGAAGAAGGATAAGGAGAAGGTGAAGTCTGGAGGGTGAATCAGAAGAAGTAGAAGAAGGAGAAGGAGAAGGTGAAGTCTGGAGGGTGAATCAGAAGAAGCAGAAGAAGGAGAAGGAGAAGGTGAAGTCTGGAGGGTGAATCAGAAGAAGCAGAAGAAGGAGAAGGAGAAGATGAAGTCTGGAGGGTGAATCAGAAGAAGTGGAAGAAGGAGAAGGAGAAGGTGAAGTCTGGAGGGTGAATCAGAAGTAGTAGAAGAAGGAGAAGGAGAAGGTGAAGTCTGGACGGTGAATCAGAAGAAACAGAAGAAGGAGAAGGAGAAGGTGAAGTCTGGAGGGTGAATCAGAAGAAGTAGAAGAAGGAGAAGGAGAAGGTGTAGTCTGGAGGGTGAATCAGAAGAAGTAGACGAAGGAGAAGGAGAAGGTGAAGTCTGGAGGGTGAATCAGAAGAAGCAGAGGAAGGAAATGGAGAAGGTGAAGTCTGGAGGGTGAATCAGAAGAAGTAGAAGAAGGAGAAGGAGAAGGTGAAGTCTGGAGGGTGAATCAGAAGAAGCAGAAGAAGGAGAAGGAGAAGGTGAAGTCTGGAGGGTGAATCAGAAGAAGCAGAAGAAGGAGAAGCAGAAGGAGAAGTCTGGAGGGTGAATCAGAAGAAGCAGAAGAAGGAGAAGGAGAAGGTGAAGTCTGGAGGGTGAAGCAGAAGAAGTAGAAGAAGGAGAAGGAGAAGGTGAAGTCAGGAGGGTGAATCAGAAGAAGTAGAAGAAGGAGAAGGAGAAGGTGAAGTCAGGAGGGTGATTCAGAAGAAGCAGAAGAAGGAGAAGGAGTAGGTGAAGTCTGGAGGGTGAATCAGAAGAATCAGAAGAAGGAGAAGGAGAAAGTGAAGTCTGGAGGGTGAATCAGAAGAAGCCGAAGAAGGAGAAGGAGAAGGTGAAGTCTGGAGGGTGAATCAGAAGAAGCAGAAGAAGGAGAAGGAGAAGGTGAAGTCAGGAGGGTGAATCAGAAGAAGCAGAAGAAGGAGAAGGAGAAGGTGAAGTTAGGAGGGTGAATCAGAAGAAGCAGAAGAAGGAGAAGGAGCAGGTGATGTCAGCGGGATGAAGCAGAAGAAGGAGAAGAAGGAGAAGGAGAAGGTGAAGTCAGGACGGTGAAGCAGAAGAAGCAGAAGAAGGAGAAGGAGAATGTGAAGTCTGGAGGGTGAATCAGAATAAGTAGAAGAAGGAGAAGGAGAAGGTGAAGTCTGGAGGGTGAATCAGAAGAAGTAGAAGAAGGAGAAGGAGAAGGTGAAGTCTGGAGGGTGAAGCAGAAGAAGTAGAAGAAGGAGAAGGAGAAGGTGAAGTCAGGAGGGTGAATCAGAAGAAGTAGAAGAAGGAGAAGGAGAAGGTGAAGTCAGGAGGGTGAATCAGAAGAAGCAGAAGAAGGAGAAGGAGAAGGTGAAGTCTGGAGGGTGAATCAGAAGAAGTAGAAGAAGGAGAAGGAGAAGGTGTTGTCTGGAGGGTGAATCAGAAGAAGTAGACGAAGGAGAAGGAGAAGGTGAAGTCTGGAGGGTGAATCAGAAGAAGCAGAAGAAGGAGAAGGAGAAGGTGAAGTCTGGAGGGTGAATCAGAAGAAGCAGAAGAAGGAGAAGGAGAAGGTGAAGTCTGGAGGGTGAATCAGAAGAAGCAGAATAAGGAGAAGGAGAATGTGAAGTCTGGAGGGTGAATAAGAAGAAGCAGAAAAAGGAGAAGGAGAAGGTGAAGTCTGAAGGGTGAATCAGAAGAAGTAGAAGAAGGAGAAGGAGAAGGTGAAGTCTGGAGGGTGAAGCAGAAGAAGTAGAAGAAGGAGAAGGAGAAGGTGAAGTCAGGAGGGTGAATCAGAAGAAGTAGAAGAAGGAGAAGGAGAAGGTGAAGTCAGGAGGGTGAATCAGAAGAAGCAGAAGAATGAGAAGGAGAAGGTGAAGTCTGGAGGGTGAATCAGAAGAAGCAGAAGAAAGAGAAGGAGAAGGTGAAGTCTGGAGGGTGAAGCAGAAGAAACAGAAGAAGGAGAAGGAGAAGGTGAAGACTGGAGGGTGAATCAGAAGAAGTAGAAGAAGGAGAAGGAGAAGGTGAAGTCTGGAGGGTGAATCAGAAGAAGTAGAAGAAGGAGAAGGAGAAGGTGATGTCTGGAGTGTGAATCAAAAGAAGCAGAAGAAGGAGAAGGAGAAGGTGAAGTCTGGAGGGTGAATCAGAAGAAGCAGAAGAAGGAGAAGGAGAAGATGAAGTCTGGAGGGTGAATCAGAAGAAGTAGAAGAAGGAGAAGGAGAAGGTGAGGTCTGGAGGGTGAATCAGAAGAAGCAGAAGAAGGAGAAGGAGAAGGTGAAGTCTGGAGGGTGAATCAGAAGAAGCAGAAGAAGGAGAAGGAGAAGGTGAAGTCTGGAGGGTGAATCAGAAGAAGCAGAAGAAGGAGAAGGAGCAGGTGAAGTCAGGAGGGTGAATCAGAAGAAGCAGAAGAAGGAGAAGGAGAAGGTGAAGTTAGGAGGGTGAATCAGAAGAAGCAGAAGAAGGAGAAGGAGCAGGTGATGTCAGGGGGATGAAGCAGAAGAAGTAGAAGAAGGAGAAGCAGAAGGAGAAGTCTGGAGGGTGAATCAGAAGAAGCAGAAGAAGGAGAAGGAGAAGGTGAAGTCTGGAGGGTGAAGCAGAAGAAGTAGAAGAAGGAGAAGGAGAAGGTGAAGTCAGGAGGGTGAATCAGAAGAAGTAGAAGAAGGAGAAGGAGAAGGTGAAGTCAGGAGGGTGATTCAGAAGAAGCAGAAGAAGGAGAAGGAGAAGGTGAAGTCTGGAGGGTGAATCAGAAGAATCAGAAGAAGGAGAAGGAGAAAGTGAAGTCTGGAGGGTGAATCAGAAGAAGCCGAAGAAGGAGAAGGAGAAGGTGAAGTCTGGAGGGTGAATCAGAAGGAGCAGAAGAAGGAGAAGGAGAAGGTGAAGTCAGGAGGGTGAATCAGAAGAAGCAGAAGAAGGAGAAGGAGAAGGTGAAGTTAGGAGGGTGAATCAGAAGAAGCAGAAGAAGGAGAAGGAGCAGGTGATGTCAGCGGGATGAAGCAGAAGAAGGAGAAGAAGGAGAAGGAGAAGGTGAAGTCAGGACAGTGAAGCAGAAGAAGCAGAAGAAGGAGAAGGAGAATGTGAAGTCTGGAGGGTGAATCAGAATAAGTAGAAGAAGCAGATGGAGAAGGTCAAGTCTGGAGCGTGAATCAGAAGAAGTAGAAGAAGGAGAAGGAGAAGGTGAAGTCTGGAGGGTGAAGCAGAAGAAGTAGAAGAAGGAGAAGGAGAAGGTGTAGTCAGGAGGGTGAATCAGAAGAAGTAGAAGAAGGAGAAGGAGAAGGTGAAGTCAGGAGGGTGAATCAGAAGAAGCAGAAGAAGGAGAAGGAGAAGGTGAAGTCTGGAGGGTGAATCAGAAGAAGTAGAAGAAGGAGAAGGAGAAGGTGTTGTCTGGAGGGTGAATCAGAAGAAGTAGACGAAGGAGAAGGAGAAGGTGAAGTCTGGAGGGTGAATCAGAAGAAGCAGAAGAAGGAGAAGGAGAAGGTGAAGTCTGGAGGGTGAATCAGAAGAAGCAGAAGAAGGAGAAGGAGAAGGTGAAGTCTGGAGGGTGAATCAGAAGAAGCAGAATAAGGAGAAGGAGAATGTGAAGTCTGGAGGGTGAATAAGAAGAAGCAGAAAAAGGAGAAGGAGAAGGTGAAGTCTGAAGGGTGAATCAGAAGAAGTAGAAGAAGGAGAAGGAGAAGGTGAAGTCTGGAGGGTGAAGCAGAAGAAGTAGAAGAAGGAGAAGGAGAAGGTGAAGTCAGGAGGGTGAATCAGAAGAAGTAGAAGAAGGAGAAGGAGAAGGTGAAGTCAGGAGGGTGAATCAGAAGAAGCAGAAGAAGGAGAAGGAGAAGGTGAAGTCTGGAGGGTGAATCAGAAGAATCAGAAGAAGGAGAAGGAGAAGGTGAAGTCTGGAGGGTGAATCAGAAGAAGCAGAAGAAAGAGAAGGAGAAGGTGAAGTCTGGAGGGTGAAGCAGAAGAAACAGAAGAAGGAGAAGGAGAAGGTGAAGACTGGAGGGTGAATCAGAAGAAGTAGAAGAAGGAGAAGGAGAAGGTGAAGTCTGGAGGGTGAATCAGAAGAAGTAGAAGAAGGAGAAGGAGAAGGTGATGTCTGGAGTGTGAATCAGAAGAAGCAGAAGAAGGAGAAGGAGAAGGTGAAGTCTGGAGGGTGAATCAGAAGAAGCAGAAGAAGGAGAAGGAGAAGATGAAGTCTGGAGGGTGAATCAGAAGAAGTAGAAAAAGGAGAAGGAGAAGGTGAGGTCTGGAGGGTGAATCAGAAGAAGCAGAAGAAGGAGAAGGAGAAGGTGAAGTCTGGAGGGTGAATCAGAAGAAGCAGAAGAAGCAGATGGAGAAGGTCAAGTCTGGAGCGTGAATCAGAAGAAGTAGAAGAAGGAGAAGGAGAAGGTGAAGTCTGGAGGGTGAAGCAGAAGAAGTAGAAGAAGGAGAAGGAGAAGGTGTAGTCAGGAGGGTGAATCAGAAGAAGTAGAAGAAGGAGAAGGAGAAGGTGAAGTCAGGAGGGTGAATCAGAAGAAGCAGAAATAGGAGAAGGAGAAGGTGAAGTCTGGAGGGTGAATCAGAAGAAGTAGAAGAAGGAGAAGGAGAAGGTGTTGTCTGGAGGGTGAATCAGAAGAAGTAGACGAAGGAGAAGGAGAAGGTGAAGTCTGGAGGGTGAATCAGAAGAAGCAGAAGAAGGAGAAGGAGAAGGTGAAGTCTGGAGGGTGAATCAGAAGAAGCAGAAGAAGGAGAAGGAGAAGGTGAAGTCTGGAGGGTGAATCAGAAGAAGCAGAATAAGGAGAAGGAGAATGTGAAGTCTGGAGGGTGAATAAGAAGAAGCAGAAAAAGGAGAAGGAGAAGGTGAAGTCTGAAGGGTGAATCAGAAGAAGTAGAAGAAGGAGAAGTAGAAGGTGAAGTCTGGAGGGTGAAGCAGAAGAAGTAGAAGAAGGAGAAGGAGAAGGTGAAGTCAGGAGGGTGAATCAGAAGAAGTAGAAGAAGGAGAAGGAGAAGGTGAAGTCAGGAGGGTGAATCAGAAGAAGCAGAAGAAGGAGAAGGAGAAGGTGAAGTCTGGAGGGTGAATCAGAAGAATCAGAAGAAGGAGAAGGAGAAGGTGAAGTCTGGAGGGTGAATCAGAAGAAGCAGAAGAAAGAGAAGGAGAAGGTGAAGTCTGGAGGGTGAAGCAGAAGAAACAGAAGAAGGAGAAGGAGAAGGTGAAGACTGGAGGGTGAATCAGAAGAAGTAGAAGAAGGAGAAGGAGAAGGTGAAGTCTGGAGGGTGAATCAGAAGAAGTAGAAGAAGGAGAAGGAGAAGGTGATGTCTGGAGTGTGAATCAGAAGAAGCAGAAGAAGGAGAAGGAGAAGGTGAAGTCTGGAGGGTGAATCAGAAGAAGCAGAAGAAGGAGAAGGAGAAGATGAAGTCTGGAGGGTGAATCAGAAGAAGTAGAAAAAGGAGAAGGAGAAGGTGAGGTCTGGAGGGTGAATCAGAAGAAGCAGAAGAAGGAGAAGGAGAAGGTGAAGTCTGGAGGGTGAATCAGAAGAAGCAGAAGAAGGAGAAGGAGAAGGTGAAGTCTGGAGGGTGAATCAGAAGAAGCAGAAGAAGGAGAAGGAGCAGGTGAAGTCAGGAGGGTGAATCAGAAGAAGCAGAAGAAGGAGAAGGAGAAGGTGAAGTTAGGAGGGTGAATCAGAAGAAGCAGAAGAAGGAGAAGGAGCAGGTGATGTCAGGGGGATGAAGCAGAAGAAGTAGAAGAAGGAGAAGGAGAAGGTGAAGTCAGGACGGTGAAGCAAAAGAAGCAGAAGAAGGAGAAGGAGAAGGTGAAGTCTGGAGGGTGAATCAGAAGAAGTAGAAGAAGGAGAAGGAGAAGGTCAAGTCTGGAGGGTGAATCAGAAGAAGTAGAAGAAGGAGAAGGAGAAGGTGAGGTCTGGAGGGTGAAGCAGAAGAAGTAGAAGAAGGAGAAGGAGAAGGTGAAGTCAGGAGGGTGAATCAGAAGAAGTAGAAGAAGGAGAAGGAGAAGTTGAAGTCAGGAGGGTGAATCAGAAGAAGCAGAAGAAGGAGAAGAAGAAGGTGAAGTCTGGAGGGTGAATCAGAAGAAGTAGAAGAAGGAGAAGGAGAAGGTGAAGTTTGGAGGGTGAATCAGAAGAAGTAGAAGAAGGAGAAGGAGAAGGTGAAGTTTGGAGGGTGAAGCAGAAGAAGTAGAAGAAGGAGAAGGAGAAGGTGAAGTCAGGAGGGTGAATCAGAAGAAGTAGAAGAAGGAGAAGGAGAAGGTGAAGTCAGGAGGGTGAATCAGAAGAAGCAGAAGAAGGAGAAGGAGAAGGTGAAGTCTGGAGGGTGAATCAGAAGAATCAGAAGAAGGAGAAGGAGAAGGTGAAGTCTGGAGGGTGAATCAGAAGAAGCAGAGGAAGGAGAAGGAGAAGGTGAAGTCTGGAGGGTGAATCAGAAGAAGCAGAATAAGGAGAAGGAGAAGGTGAAGTCTGGAGGGTGAATCAGAAGAAGCAGAATAAGGAGAAGGAGAAGGTGAAGTCTGGAGGGTGAATCAGAAGAAGCAGAAGAAGGAGAAGGAGAAGATGAAGTCTGGAGGGTGAATCAGAAGAAGTAGAAGAAGGAGAAGGAGAACGTGAAGTCTGGAGGGTGAAGCAGAAGAAGTAGAAGAAGGAGAAGGAGAAGGTGAAGTCAGGAGGGTGAATCAGAAGAAGCAGAAGAAGGAGAAGTAGAAGGTGAAGTCTGGAGGGTGAATCAGAATAATCAGATGAAGGAGAAGGAGAAGGTGAAGTCTGGAGGGTGAATCAGAAGAAGCAGAAGAAAGAGAAGGAGAAGGTGAAGTCTGGAGGGTGAAGCAGAAGAAACAGAAGAAGGAGAAGGAGAAGGTGAAGACTGGAGGGTGAATCAGAAGAAGTAGAAGAAGGAGAAGGAGAAGGTGAAGTCTGGAGGGTGAATCAGAAGAAGTAGAAGAAGGAGAAGGAGAAGGTGAAGTCTGGAGGGTGAATCAGAAGAAGCAGAAGAAGGAGAAGGAGAAGGTGAAGTCTGGAGGGTGAATCAGAAGAAGCAGAAGAAGGAGATGGAGAAGATGAAGTCTGGAGGGTGAATCAGAAGAAGTAGAAGAAGGAGAAGGAGAAGGTAAAGTCTGGAGGGTGAATCAGAAGTGGTAGAAGAAGGAGAAGTAGAAGGTGAAGTCTGGACGGTGAATCAGAAGAAACAGAAGAAGGAGAAGGAGAAGGTGAAGTCTGGAGGGTGAATCAGAAGAAGTAGAAGAAGGAGAAGGAGAAGGTGTAGTCTGGAGGGTGAATCAGAAGAAGTAGACGAAGGAGAAGGAGAAGGTGAAGTCTGGAGGGTGAATCAGAAGAAGCAGAAGAAGGAAATGGAGAAGGTGAAGTCTGGAGGGTGAATCAGAAGAAGTAGAAGAAGGAGAAGGAGAAGGTGAAGTCTGGAGGGTGAATCAGAAGAAGCAGAAGAAGGAGAAGGAGAAGGTGAAGTCTGGAGGGTGAATCAGAAGAAGCAGAAGAAGGAGAAGGAGAAGGAGAAGTCTGGAGGGTGAATCAGAAGAAGCAGAAGAAGGAGAAGGAGAAGGTGAAGTCTGGAGGGTGAAGCAGAAGAAGTAGAAGAAGGAGAAGGAGAAGGTGAAGTCAGGAGGGTGAATCAGAAGAAGTAGAAGAAGGAGAAGGAGAAGGTGAAGTCAGGAGGGTGAATCAGAAGAAGCAGAAGAAGGAGAAGGAGAAGGTGAAGTCTGGAGGGTGAATCAGAAGAATCAGAAGAAGGAGAAGGAGAAGGTGAAGTCTGGAGGGTGAATCAGAAGAAGCAGAAGAAGGAGAAGGAGAAGGTGAAGTCTGGAGGGTGAATCAGAAGAAGCAGAAGAAGGAGAAGGAGAAGGTGAAGTCAGGAGGGTGAATCAGAAGAAGCAGAAGAAGGAGAAGGAGAAGGTGAAGTTAGGAGGGTGAATCAGAAGAAGCAGAAGAAGGAGAAGTAGCAGGTGATGTCAGCGGGATGAAGCAGAAGAAGTAGAAGAAGGAGAAGGAGAAGGTGAAGTCAGGACGGTGAAGCAGAAGAAGCAGAAGAAGGAGAAGGAGAAGGTGAAGTCTGGAGGGTGAATCAGAAGAAGTAGAAGAAGGAGAAGGAGAAGGTGAAGTCTGGAGGGTGAATCAGAAGAAGCAGAATAAGGAGAAGGAGAAGGTGAAGTCTGGAGGGTGAATCAGAAGAAGCAGAAGAAGGAGAAGGAGAAGGTGAAGTCTGGAGGGTGAATCAGAAGAAGTAGAAGAAGGAGAAGGAGAAGGTCAAGTCTGGAGGGTGAATCAGAAGAAGTAGAAGAAGGAGAAGGAGAAGGTGAAGTCTGGAGGGTGAAGCAGAAGAAGTAGAAGAAGGAGAAGGAGAAGGTGAAGTCAGGAGGGTGAATCAGAAGAAGTAGAAGAAGGAGAAGGAGAAGGTGAAGTCAGGAGGGTGAATCAGAAGAAGCAGAAGAAGGAGAAGAAGAAGGTGAAGTCTGGAGGGTGAATCAGAAGAATCAGAAGAAGGAGAAGGAGAAGGTGAAGTCTGGAGGGTGAATCAGAAGAAGCAGAAGAAAGAGAAGGAGAAGGTGAAGTCTGGAGGGTGAATCAGAAGAAGTAGAAGAAGGAGAAGGAGAAGGTGAAGTCTGGAGTGTGAATCAGAAGAAGCAGAAGAAGGAGAAGGAGAAGGTGAAGTCTGGAGGGTGAATCAGAAGAAGCAGAATCAGGAGAAGGAGAAGGTGAAGTCTGGAGGGTGAATCAGAAGAAGCAGAAGAAGGAGAAGGAGAAGGTGAAGTCTGGAGGGTGAATCAGAAGAAGTAGAAGAAGGAGAAGGAGAAGGTGAAGTTTGGAGGGTGAAGCAGAAGAAGTAGAAGAAGGAGAAGGAGAAGGTGAAGTCAGGAGGGTGAATCAGAAGAAGTAGAAGAAGGAGAAGGAGAAGGTGAAGTCAGGAGGGTGAATCAGCAGAAGCAGAAGAAGGAGAAGGAGAAGATGAAGTCTGGAGGGTGAATCAGAAGAAGCAGAGGAAGGAGAAGGAGAAGGTGAAGTCTGGAGGGTGAATCAGAAGAAGCAGAATAAGGAGAAGGAGAAGGTGAAGTCTGGAGGGTGAATCAGAAGAAGCAGAATAAGGAGAAGGAGAAGGTGAAGTCTGGAGGGTGAATCAGAAGAAGCAGAAGAAGGAGAAGGAGAAGATGAAGTCTGGAGGGTGAATCAGAAGAAGTAGAAGAAGGAGAAGGAGAAGGTGAAGTCTGGAGGGTGAAGCAGAAGAAGTAGAAGAAGGAGAAGGAGAAGTTGAAGTCAGGAGGGTGAATCAGAAGAAGCAGAAGAAGGAGAAGGAGAAGGTGAAGTCTGGAGGGTGAATCAGAAGAATCAGAAGAAGGAGAAGGAGAAGGTGTAGTCTGGAGGGTGAATCAGAAGAAGCAGAAGAAAGAGAAGGAGAAGGTGAAGTCTGGAGGGTGAAGCAGAAGAAACAGAAGAAGGAGAAGGAGAAGGTGAAGACTGGAGGGTGAATCAGAAGAAGTAGAAGAAGGAGAAGGAGAAGGTGAAGTCTGGAGGGTGAATCAGAAGAAGTAGAAGAAGGAGAAGGAGAAGGTGAAGTCTGGAGGGTGAATCAGAAGAAGCAGAAGAAGGAGAAGGAGAAGGTGAAGTCTGGAGGGTGAATCAGAAGAAGCAGAAGAAGGAGAAGGAGAAGATGAAGTCTGGAGGGTGAATCAGAAGAAGTAGAAGAAGGAGAAGGAGAAGGTAAAGTCTGGAGGGTGTATCAGAAGTAGTAGAAGAAGGAGAAGGAGAAGGTGAAGTCTGGACGGTGAATCAGAAGAAACAGAAGAAGGAGAAGGTGAAGTCTGGAGGGTGAATCAGAAGAAGTAGAAGAAGGAGAAGGAGAAGGTGTAGTCTGGAGGGTGAATCAGAAGAAGGAGACGAAGGAGAAGGAGAAGGTGAAGTCTGGAGGGTGAATCAGAAGAAGCAGAAGAAGGAAATGGAGAAGGTGAAGTCTGGACGGTTAATCAGAAGAAGTAGAAGAAGGAGAAGGAGAAGGTGAAGTCTGGAGGGTGAATCAATAGAAGCAGAAGAAGGAGAAGGAGAAGGTGAAGTCTGGAGGGTGAATCAGAAGAAGCAGAAGAAGGAGAAGGAGAAGGAGAAGTCTGGAGGGTGAATCAGAAGAAGCAGAAGAAGGAGAAGGAGAAGGTGAAGTCTGGAGGGTGAAGCAGAAGAAGTAGAAGAAGGAGAAGGAGAAGGTGAAGTCAGGAGGGTGAATCAGAAGAAGTAGAAGAAGGAGAAGGAGAAGGTGAAGTCAGGAGGGAGAATCAGAAGAAGCAGAAGAAGGAGAAGGAGAAGGTGAAGTCTGGAGGGTGAATCAGAAGAATCAGAAGAAGGAGAAGGAGAAGGTGAAGTCTGGAGGGTGAATCAGAAGAAGCAGAAGAAGGAGAAGGAGAAGGTGAAGTCTGGAGGGTGAATCAGAAGAAGCAGAAGAAGGAGAAGTAGAAGGTGAAGTCAGGAGGGTGAATCAGAAGAAGCAGAAGAAGGAGAAGGAGAAGGTGAAGTTAGGAGGGTGAATCAGAAGAAGCAGAAGAAGGAGAAGGAGCAGGTGATGTCAGCGGGATGAAGCAGAAGAAGTAGAAGAAGGAGAAGGAGAAGGTGAATTCAGGACGGTGAAGCAGAAGAAGCAGAAGAAGGAGAAGGAGAAGGTGAAGTCTGGAGGGTGAATCAGAATAAGTAGAAGAAGGAGAAGGAGAAGGTCAAGTCTGGAGGGTGAATCAGAAGAAGTAGAAGAAGGAGAAGGAGAAGGTGAAGTCTGGAGGGTGAAGCAGAAGAAGTAGAAGAAGGAGAAGGAGAAGGTGAAGTCAGGAGGGTGAATCAGAAGAAGTAGAAGAAGAAGAAGGAGAAGGTGAAGTCAGGAGGGTGAATCAGAAGAAGCAGAAGAAGGAGAAGGAGAAGGTGAAGTCTGGAGGGTGAATCAGAAGAATCAGAAGAAGGAGAAGGAGAAGGTGAAGTCTGGAGGGTGAATCAGAAGAAGCAGAAGAAAGAGAAGGAGAAGGTGAAGTCTGGAGGGTGAATCAGAAGAAGCAGAAGAAGGAGAAGGAGAAGGTGAAGTCAGGAGGGTGAATCAGAGGAAGCAGAAGAAGGAGAAGGAGAAGGTGAAGTCTGGAGGGTGAATCAGAAGAATCAGAAGAAGGAGAAGGAGAAGGTGAAGTCTGGAGGGTGAATCAGAAGAAGCAGAAGAAAGAGAAGGAGAAGGTGAAGTCTGGAGGGTGAATCAGAAGAAGCAGAAGAAGGAGAAGGAGAAGGTGAAGTCAGGAGGGTGAATCAGAGGAAGCAGAAGAAGGAGAAGGAGAAGGTGAAGTTAGGAGGGTGAATCAGAAGAAGCAGAAGAAGGAGAAGGAGCAGGTGATGTCAGGGGGATGAAGCAGAAGACTTAGAAGAAGGAGAAGGAGAAGGTGAAGTCAGGACGGTGAAGCAGAAGAAGCAGAAGAAGGAGAAGGAGAAGGTGAAGTCTGGAGGGTGAATCAGAAGAAGTAGAAGAAGGAGAAGGAGAAGGTCAAGTCTGGAGGGTGAATCAGAAGAAGTAGAAGAAGGAGAAGGAGAAGGTGAAGTCTGGAGGGTGAAGCAGAAGAAGTAGAAGAAGGAGAAGGAGAAGGTGAAGTCAGGAGGGTGAATCAGAAGAAGTAGAAGAAGGAGAAGGAGAAGGTGAAGTCAGGAGGGTGAATCAGAAGAAGCAGAAGAAGGAGAAGGAGGAGGTGAAGTCTGGAGGGTGAATCAGAAGAAGCAGAAGAAGGAGGAGGAGAAGATGAAATCTGGAGGGTGAATCAGAAGAAGTAGAAGAAGGAGAAGGAGAAGGTGAGGTCTGGAGGGTGAATCAGAAGAAGTAGAAGAAGGAGAAGGAGAAGGTGAAGTCTGGAGGGTGAAACAGAAGAAGCAGAAGAAGGAGAAGGAGAAGGTGAAGTCTGGAGGGTGAATCAGAAGAAGCAGAAGAAGGAGAAGGAGAAGGTGAAGTCTGGAGGGTGAATCAGAAGAAGCAGAAGAAGGAGAAGGAGAAGATGAAATCTGGAGGGTGAATCAGAAGAAGCAGAAGAAAGAGAAGGAGAAGGTGAAGTCTGGAGGGTGAATCAGAAGAAGTAGAAGAAGGAGAAGGAGAAGGTGAAGTCTGGAGGGTGAATCAGAAGAAGCAGAAGAAGGAGAAGGAGAAGGTGAAGTCTGGAGGGTGAATCAGAAGAACTAGAAGAAGGAGAAGGAGAAGGTGAAGTCTGGAGGGTGAAGCAGAAGAAGTAGAAGAAGGAGAAGGAGAAGGTGAAGTCAGGAGGGTGAATCAGAAGAAGTAGAAGAAGGAGAAGGAGAAGATGAAGTCTGGAGGGTGAATCAGAAGAAGTAGAAGAAGGAGAAGGAGAAGGTGAAGTCTGGAGGGTGAAGCAGAAGAAGTAGAAGAAGGAGAAGGAGAAGGTGAAGTCAGGAGGGTGAATCAGAAGAAGTAGAAGAAGGAGAAGGAGAAGGTGAAGTCAGGAGGGTGAATCAGAAGAAGCAGAAGAAGGAGAAGGAGAAGGTGAAGTCTGGAGGGTGAATCAGAAGAATCAGAAGAAGGAGAAGGAGAAGGTGAAGTCTGGAGGGTGAATCAGAAGAAGCAGAAGAAAGAGAAGGAGAAGGTGAAGTCTGGAGGGTGAAGCAGAAGAAACAGAAGAAGGAGAAGGAGAAGGTGAAGACTGGAGGGTGAATCAGAAGAATTGGAAGAAGGAGAAGGAGAAGGTGAAGTCTGGAGGGTGAATCAGAAGAAGTAGAAGAAGGAGAAGGAGAAGGTGAAGTCTGGAGGGTGAATCAGAAGAAGCAGAAGAAGGAGAAGGAGAAGGTGAAGTCTGGAGGGTGAATCAGAAGAAGCAGAAGAAGGAGAAGGAGAAGATGAAGTCTGGAGGGTGAATCAGAAGAAGTAGAAGAAGGAGAAGGAGAAGGTGAAGTCTGGAGGGTGAATCAGAAGTAGTAGAAGAAGGAGAAGGAGAAGGTGAAGTCTGGACGGTGTATCAGAAGAAACAGAAGAAGGAGAAGGAGAAGGTGAAGTCTGGAGGGTGAATCAGAAGAAGTAGAAGAAGGAGAAGGAGAAGGTGTAGTCTGGAGGGTGAATCAGAAGAAGTAGACGAAGGAGAAGGAGAAGGTGAAGTCTGGAGGGTGAATCAGAAGAAGCAGAAGAAGGAGATGGAGAAGGTGAAGTCTGGAGGGTGAGTCAGAAGAAGTAGAAGAAGGAGAAGGAGAAGGTGAAGTCTGGAGGGTGAATCAGAAGAAGCAGAAGAAGGAGAAGGAGAAGGTGAAGTCTGGAGGGTGAATCAGAAGAAGCAGAAGAAGGAGAAGGAGAAGGAGAAGTCTGGAGGGTGAATCAGAAGAAGCAGAATAAGGAGAAGGAGAAGGTGAAGTCTGGAGGGTGAATCAGAAGAAGCAGAAGAAGGAGCAGGAGAAGGTGAAGTCTGGAGGGTGAATCAGAAGAAGTAGAAGAAGGAGAAGGAGAAGGTGAAGTCTGGAGGGTGAATCAGAAGAAGTAGAAGAAGGAGAAGGAGAAGGTGAAGTCTGGAGGTTGAATCAGAAGAAGTAGAAGAAGGAGAAGGAGAAGGTGAAGTCTGGAGGGTGAAGCAGAAGAAGTAGAAGAAGGAGAAGGAGAAGGTGAAGTCAGGAGGGTGAATCAGAAGAAGTAGAAGAAGGAGAAGGAGAAGGTGAAATCAGGAGGGTGAATCAGAAGAAGCAGAAGAAGGAGAAGGAGAAGGTGAAGTCTGGAGGGTGAATCAGAAGAATCAGAAGAAGGAGAAGGAGAAGGTGAAGTCTGGAGGGTGAATCAGAAGAAGCAGAAGAAAGAGAAGGAGATGGTGAAGTCTGGAGGGTGAATCAGAAGAAGTAGATGAAGGAGAAGGAGAAGGTGAAGTCTGGAGGGTGAATCAGAAGAAGCAGAGGAAGGAAAAGGAGAAGGTGAAGTCTGGAGGGTGAATCAGAAGAAGCAGAAGAAGTAGAAGGAGAAGGTGAAGTCTGGAGGGTGAATCAGAAGAAGCAGAAGAAGGAGAAGGAGAAGGTGAAGTCTGGAGGGTGAATGAGAAGAAGCAGAATAAGGAGAAGGAGAAGGTGAAGTCTGGAGGGTGAATCAGAAGAAGCAGAAGAAGGAGAAGGAGAAGGTGAAGTCTGGAGGGTGAATCAGAAGAAGTAGAAGAAGGAGAAGGAGAAGGTGAAGTCTGGAGGGTGAAGCAGAAGAAGGAGAAGGAGAAGGTGAAGCCAGGAGGGTGAATCAGAAGAAGTAGAAGAAGGAGAAGGAGAAGGTGAAGTCTGTAGGGTGAATCAGAAGAATCAGAAGAAGGAGAAGGAGAAGGTGACGTCTGGAGGGTGAATCAGAAGAAGCAGAAGAAAGAGAAGGAGAAGGTGAAGTCTGGAGGGTGAAGCAGAAGAAACAGAAGAAGGAGAAGGAGAAGGTGAAGACTGGAGGGTGAATCAGAAGAAGTAGAAGAAGGAGAAGGAGAAGGTGAAGTCTGGAGGGTGAATCAGAAGAAGTAGAAGAAGGAGAAGGAGAAGGTGAAGTCTGGAGGGTGAATCAGAAGAAGCAGAAGAAGGAGAAGGAGAAGGTGAAGTCTGGAGGGTGAATCAGAAGAAGCAGAAGAAGGAGAAGGAGAAGATGAAGTCTGGAGGGTGAATCAGAAGAAGTAGAAGAAGGAGAAGGAGAAGGTGAGGTCTGGAGGGTGAATCAGAAGAAGCAGAAGAAGGAGAAGGAGAAGGTGAAGTCTGGAGGGTGAATCAGAAGAAGCAGAAGAAGGAGAAGGAGAAGGTGAAGTCTGGAGGGTGAATCAGAAGAAACAGAAGAAGGAGAAGGAGAAGGTGAAGTCTGGAGGGTGAATCAGAAGAAGTAGAAGAAGGAGAAGGAGAAGGTGTAGTCTGGAGGGTGAATCAGAAGAAGCAGAAGAAGGAGAAGGAGAAGGTGAAGTCTGGAGGGGGAATCAGAAGAAGCAGAAGAAGGAGAAGGAGAAGATGAAGTCTGGAGGGTGAATCAGAAGAAGTAGAAGAAGGAGAAGGAGAAGGTGAGGTCTGGAGTGTGAATCAGAAGAAGCAGAAGAAGGAGAAGAAGAAGGTGAAGTCTGGAGGGTGAATCAGAAGAAGCAGAAGAAGGAGAAGGAGAAGGTGAAGTCTGGAGGGTGAATCAGAAGAAACAGAAGAAGGAGAAGGAGAAGGTGAAGTCTGGAGGGTGAATCAGAAGAAGTAGAAGAAGGAGAAGGAGAAGGTGAAGTCTGGAGGGTGAAGCAGAAGAAGTAGAAGAAGGAGAAGGAGAAGGTGAAGTCAGGAGGGTGAATCAGAAGAAGTAGAAGAAGAAGAAGGAGAAGGTGAAGTCAGGAGGGTGAATCAGAAGAAGCAGAAGAAGGAGAAGGAGAAGGTGAAGTCTGGAGGGTGAATCAGAAGAATCAGAAGAAGGAGAAGGAGAAGGTGTAGTCTGGAGGGTGAATCAGAAGAAGCAGAAGAAAGAGAAGGAGAAGGTGAAGTCTGGAGGGTGAATCAGAAGAAGCAGAAGAAGGAGAAGGAGAAGGTGAAGTCAGGAGGGTGAATCAGAGGAAGCAGAAGAAGGAGAAGGAGAAGGTGAAGTTAGGAGGGTGAATCAGAAGAAGCAGAAGAAGGAGAAGGAGCAGGTGATGTCAGGGGGATGAAGCAGAAGAAGTAGAAGAAGGAGAAGGAGAAGGTGAAGTCAGGACGGTGAAGCAGAAGAAGCAGAAGAAGGAGAAGGAGAAGGTGAAGTCTGGAGGGTGAATCAGAAGAAGTAGAAGAAGGAGAAGGAGAAGGTCAAGTCTGGAGGGTGAATCAGAAGAAGTAGAAGAAGGAGAAGGAGAAGGTGAAGTCTGGAGGGTGAAGCAGAAGAAGTAGAAGAAGGAGAAGGAGAAGGTGAAGTCAGGAGGGTGAATCAGAAGAAGTAGAAGAAGGAGAAGGAGAAGGTGAAGTCAGGAGGGTGAATCAGAAGAAGCAGAAGAAGGAGAAGAAGGAGGTGAAGTCTGGAGGGTGAATCAGAAGAAGCAGAAGAAGGAGAAGGAGAAGATGAAATCTGGAGGGTGAATCAGAAGAAGTAGAAGAAGGAGAAGGAGAAGGTGAGGTCTGGAGGGTGAATCAGAAGAAGTAGAAGAAGGAGAAGGAGAAGGTGAAGTCTGGAGGGTGAAACAGAAGAAGCAGAAGAAGGAGAAGGAGAAGGTGAAGTCTGGAGGGTGAATCAGAAGAAGCAGAAGAAGGAGAAGGAGAAGGTGAAGTCTGGAGGGTGAATCAGAAGAAGCAGAAGAAGGAGAAGGAGAAGATGAAATCTGGAGGGTGAATCAGAAGAAGCAGAAGAAAGAGAAGGAGAAGGTGAAGTCTGGAGGGTGAATCAGAAGAAGTAGAAGAAGGAGAAGGAGAAGGTGAAGTCTGGAGGGTGAATCAGAAGAAGCAGAAGAAGGAGAAGGAGAAGATGAAATCTGGAGGGTGAATCAGAAGAAGCAGAAGAAAGAGAAGGAGAAGGTGAAGTCTGGAGGGTGAATCAGAAGAAGTAGAAGAAGGAGAAGGAGAAGGTGAAGTCTGGAGGGTGAATCAGAAGAAGCAGAAGAAGGAGAAGGAGAAGGTGAAGTCTGGAGGGTGAATCAGAAGAAGTAGAAGAAGGAGAAGGAGAAGGTGAAGTCTGGAGGGTGAAGCAGAAGAAGTAGAAGAAGGAGAAGGAGAAGGTGAAGTCAGGAGGGTGAATCAGAAGAAGTAGAAGAAGGAGAAGGAGAAGATGAAGTCTGGAGGGTGAATCAGAAGAAGTAGAAGAAGGAGAAGGAGAAGGTGAAGTCTGGAGGGTGAAGCAGAAGAAGTAGAAGAAGGAGAAAGAGAAGGTGAAGTCAGGAGGGTGAATCAGAAGAAGTAGAAGAAGGAGAAGGAGAAGGTGAAGTCAGGAGGGTGAATCAGAAGAAGCAGAAGAAGGAGAAGGAGAAGGTGAAGTCTGGAGGGTGAATCAGAAGAATCAGAAGAAGGAGAAGGAGAAGGTGAAGTCTGGAGGGTGAATCAGAAGAAGCAGAAGAAGGAGAAGGAGAAGGTGAAGTCTGGAGGGTGAAGCAGAAGAAACAGAAGAAGGAGAAGGAGAAGGTGAAGACTGGAGGGTGAATCAGAAGAATTGGAAGAAGGAGAAGGAGAAGGTGAAGTCTGGAGGGTGAATCAGAAGAAGTAGAAGAAGGAGAAGGAGAAGGTGAAGTCTGGAGGGTGAATCAGAAGAAGCAGAAGAAGGAGAAGGAGAAGGTGAAGTCTGGAGGGTGAATCAGAAGAAGCAGAAGAAGGAGAAGGAGAAGATGAAGTCTGGAGGGTGAATCAGAAGAAGTAGAAGAAGGAGAAGGAGAAGGTGAAGTCTGGAGGGTGAATCAGAAGTAGTAGAAGAAGGAGAAGGAGAAGGTGAAGTCTGGACGGTGTATCAGAAGAAACAGAAGAAGGAGAAGGAGAAGGTGAAGTCTGGAGGGTGAATCAGAAGAAGTAGAAGAAGGAGAAGGAGAAGGTGTAGTCTGGAGGGTGAATCAGAAGAAGTAGACGAAGGAGAAGGAGAAGGTGTAGTCTGGAGGGTGAATCAGAAGAAGTAGACGAAGGAGAAGGAGAAGGTGAAGTCTGGAGGGTGAATCAGAAGAAGCAGAAGAAGGAGATGGAGAAGGTGAAGTCTGGAGGGTGAGTCAGAAGAAGTAGAAGAAGGAGAAGAAGAAGGTGAAGTCTGGAGGGTGAATCAGAAGAAGCAGAAGAAGGAGAAGGAGAAGGTGAAGTCTGGAGGGTGAATCAGAAGAAGCAGAATAAGGAGAAGGAGAAGGTGAAGTCTGGAGGGTGAATCAGAAGAAGCAGAAGAAGGAGAAGGAGAAGGTGAAGTCTGGAGGGTGAATCAGAAGAAGTAGAAGAAGGAGAAGGAGAAGGTGAAGTCTGGAGGGTGAATCAGAAGAAGTAGAAGAAGGAGAAGGAGAAGGTGAAGTCTGGAGGTTGAATCAGAAGAAGTAGAAGAAGGAGAAGGAGAAGGTGAAGTCTGGAGGGTGAAGCAGAAGAAGTAGAAGAAGGAGAAGGAGAAGGTGAAGTCAGGAGGGTGAATCAGAAGAAGTAGAAGAAGGAGAAGGAGAAGGTGAAGTCAGGAGGGTGAATCAGAAGAAGCAGAAGAAGGAGAAGGAGAAGGTGAAGTCTGGAGGGTGAATCAGAAGAATCAGAAGAAGGAGAAGGAGAAGGTGAAGTCTGGAGGGTGAATCAGAAGAAGCAGAAGAAAGAGAAGGAGATGGTGAAGTCTGGAGGGTGAATCAGAAGAAGTAGACGAAGGAGAAGGAGAAGGTGAAGTCTGGAGGGTGAATCAGAAGAAGCAGAGGAAGGAGAAGGAGAAGGTGAAGTCTGGAGGGTGAATCAGAAGAAGCAGAAGAAGTAGAAGGAGAAGGTGAAGTCTGGAGGGTGAATCAGAAGAAGCAGAAGAAGGAGAAGGAGAAGGTGAAGTCTGGAGGGTGAATGAGAAGAAGCAGAATAAGGAGAAGGAGAAGGTGAAGTCTGGAGGGTGAATCAGAAGAAGCAGAAGAAGGAGAAGGAGAAGGTGAAGTCTGGAGGGTGAATCAGAAGAAGTAGAAGAAGGAGAAGGAGAAGGTGAAGTCTGGAGGGTGAAGCAGAAGAAGGAGAAGGAGAAGGTGAAGCCAGGAGGGTGAATCAGAAGAAGTAGAAGAAGGAGAAGGAGAAGGTGAAATCAGGAGGGTGAATCAGAAGAAGCAGAAGAAGGAGAAGGAGAAGGTGAAGTCTGTAGGGTGAATCAGAAGAATCAGAAGAAGGAGAAGGAGAAGGTGACGTCTGGAGGGTGAATCAGAAGAAGCAGAAGAAAGAGAAGGAGAAGGTGAAGTCTGGAGGGTGAAGCAGAAGAAACAGAAGAAGGAGAAGGAGAAGGTGAAGACTGGAGGGTGAATCAGAAGAAGTAGAAGAAGGAGAAGGAGAAGGTGAAGTCTGGAGGGTGAATCAGAAGAAGTAGAAGAAGGAGAAGGAGAAGGTGAAGTCTGGAGGGTGAATCAGAAGAAGCAGAAGAAGGAGAAGGAGAAGGTGAAGTCTGGAGGGTGAATCAGAAGAAGCAGAAGAAGGAGAAGGAGAAGATGAAGTCTGGAGGGTGAATCAGAAGAAGTAGAAGAAGGAGAAGGAGAAGGTGAGGTCTGGAGGGTGAATCAGAAGAAGCAGAAGAAGGAGAAGGAGAAGTTGAAGTCTGGAGGGTGAATCAGAAGAAGCAGAAGAAGGAGAAGGAGAAGGTGAAGTCTGGAGGGTGAATCAGAAGAAACAGAAGAAGGAGAAGGAGAAGGTGAAGTCTGGAGGGTGAATCAGAAGAAGTAGAAGAAGGAGAAGGAGAAGGTGTAGTCTGGAGGGTGAATCAGAAGAAGCAGAAGAAGGAGAAGGAGAAGGTGAAGTCTGGAGGGTGAATCAGAAGAAGCAGAAGAAGGAGAAGGAGAAGGTGAAGTCTGGAGGGTGAATCAGAAGAAGCAGAAGAAGGAGAAGGAGAAGGTGAAGTCAGGAGGGTGAATCAGAAGAAGCAGAAGAAGGAGAAGGAGAAGGTGAAGTTAGGAGGGTGAATCAGAAGAAGCAGAAGAAGGAGAAGGAGAAGGTGAAGTCTGGAGGGTGAATCAGAAGAAGCAGAAGAAGGAGAAGGAGAAGGTGAAGTCTGCAGGGTGAATCAGAAGCAGCAGAAGAAGGAGAAGGAGAAGCTGAAGTCTGGAGGGTGAATCAGAAGAAGCAGAATAAGGAGAAGGAGAAGGTGAAGTCTGGAGGGTGAATCAGAAGAAGCAGAAGAAGGAGAAGGAGAAGGTGAAGTCTGGAGGGTGAATCAGAAGAAGTAGAAGAAGGAGAAGGAGAAGTTGAAGTCTGGAGGGTGAAGCAGAAGAATTAGAAGATGGAGAAGGAGAAGGTGAAGTCAGGAGGGTGAATCAGAAGAAGTAGAAGAAGGAGAAGGAGAAGGTGAAGTCAGGAGGGTGAATCAGAAGAAGCAGAAGATGGAGAAGGCGAAGGTGAAGTCTGGAGGGTGAATCAGAAGAATCAGAAGAAGGAGAAGGAGAAGGTGAAGTCTGGAGGGTGAATCAGAAGAAGCAGAGGAAGGGAAGGAGAAGGTGAAGTCTGGAGGGTGAATCAGAAGAAGCAGAATAAGGAGAAGGAGAAGGTGAAGTCTGGAGGGTGAATCAGAAGAAGCAGAATAAGGAGAAGGAGAAGGTGAAGTCTGGAGGGTGAATCAGAAGAAGCAGAAGAAGGAGAAGGAGAAGGTGAAGTCTGGAGGGTGAATCAGAAGAAGTAGAAGAAGGAGAAGGAGAAGGTGAAGTCTGGAGGGTGAAGCAGAAGAAGTAGAAGAAGGAGAAGGAGAAGGTGAAGTCAGGTGGGTGAATCAGAAGAAGTAGAAGAAGGAGAAGGAGAAGGTGAAGTCAGGAGGGTGAATCAGAAGAAGCAGAATAAGGAGAAGGAGAAGGTGAAGTCTGGAGGGTGAATCAGAAGAATCAGAAGAAGGAGAAGGAGAAGGTGAAGTCTGGAGGGTGAATCAGAAGAAGCAGAAGAAAGAGAAGGAGAAGGTGAAGTCTGGAGGGTGAAGCAGAAGAAACAGAAGAAGGAGAAGGAGAAGGTGAAGACTGGAGGGTGAATCAGAAGAAGTAGAAGAAGGAGAAGGAGAAGGTGAAGTCTGGAGGGTGAATCAGAAGAAGTGGAAGAAGGAGAAGGAGAAGGTGAAGTCTGGAGGGTGAATCAGAAGAAGCAGAAGAAGGAGAAGGAGAAGGTGAAGTCTGGAGGGTGAATCAGAAGAAGCAGAAGAAGGAGAAGGAGAAGATGAAGTCTGGAGGGTGAATCAGAAGAAGTAGAAGAAGGAGAAGGAGAAGGTGAAGTCTGGAGGGTGAATCAGAAGTAGTAGAAAAAGGAGAAGGAGAAGGTGAAGTCTGGAGGGTGAATCAGAAGAAACAGAATAAGGAGAAGGAGAAGGTGATGTCTGGAGGGTGAATCAGAAGAAGTAGAAGAAGGAGAAGGAGAAGGTGTAGTCTGGAGGGTGAATCAGAAGAAGTAGACGAAGGAGAAGGAGAAGGTGAAGTCTGGAGGGTGAATCAGATGAAGCAGAAGAAGGAGATGGAGAAGGTGAAGTCTGGAGGGTGAATCAGAAGAAGTAGAAGAAGGAGAAGGAGAAGGTGAAGTCTGGAGGGTGAATCAGAAGAAGCAGAAGAAGGAGAAGGAGAAGGTGAAGTCTGGCGGGTGAATCAGAAGAAGCAGAAGAAGGAGAAGGAGAAGGTGAAGTCTGGAGGGTGATTCAGAAGAAGCAGAATAAGGAGAAGGAGAAGGTGAAGTCTGGAGGGTGAATCAGAAGAAGCAGAAGAAGGAGAAGGAGAAGGTGAAGTCTGGAGGGTGAATCAGAAGAAGTAGAAGAAGGAGAAGGAGAAGGTGAAGTCTGGAGGGTGAATCAGAAGAAGTAGAAGAAGGAGAAGGAGAAGGTGAAGTCTGGAGGGTGAATCAGAAGACGTAGAAGAAGGAGAAGGAGAAGGTGAAGTCTGGAGGGTGAAGCAGAAGAAGTAGAAGAAGGAGAAGGAGAAGGTGAAGTCAGGAGGGTGAATCAGAAGATGTAGAAGAAGGAGAAGGAGAAGGTGAAGTCAGGAGGGTGAATCAGAAGAAGCAGAAGAAGGAGAAGGAGAAGGTGAAGTCTGGAGGGTGAATCAGAAGAATCAGAAGAAGGAGAAGGAGAAGGTGAAGTCTGGAGGGTGAATCAGAAGAAGCAGAAGAAAGAGAAGGAGAAGGGGAAGTCTGGAGGGTGAATCAGAAGAAGTAGAAGAAGGAGAAGGAGAAGGTGAAGTCTGGAGGGTGAATCAGAAGAAGCAGAAGAAGGAAAATGAGAAGGTGAAGTCTGGAGGGTGAATCAGAAGAAGTAGACGAAGGAGAAGGAGAAGGTGAAGTCTGGAGGGTGAATCAGAAGAAGCAGAAGAAGGAGATGGAGAAGGTGAAGTCTGGAGGGTGAATCAGAAGAAGTAGAAGAAGGAGAAGGAGAAGGTGAAGTCTGGAGGGTGAATCAGAAGAAGTAGAAGAAGGAGAAGGAGAAGGTGAAGTCTGGAGGGTGAATCAGAAGAAGCAGAAGAAGGAGAAGGAGAAGGTGAAGGCTGGAGGGTGAATCAGAAGAAGTAGAAGAAGGAGAAGGAGAAGGTGAAGTCAGGAGGGTGAATCAGAAGAAGCAGAAGAAAGAGAAGGAGAAGGGGAAGTCTGGAGGGTGAATCAGAAGAAGTAGACGAAGGAGAAGGAGAAGGTGAAGTCTGGAGGGTGAATCAGATGAAGCAGAAGAAGGAGATGGAGAAGGTGAAGTCTGGAGGGTGAATCAGAAGAAGTAGAAGAAGGAGAAGGAGAAGGTGAAGTCTGGAGGGTGAATCAGAAGAAGCAGAAGAAGGAGAAGGAGAAGGTGAAGTCTGGCGGGTGAATCAGAAGAAGCAGAAGAAGGAGAAGGAGAAGGTGAAGTCTGGAGGGTGATTCAGAAGAAGCAGAATAAGGAGAAGGAGAAGGTGAAGTCTGGAGGGTGAATCAGAAGAAGCAGAAGAAGGAGAAGGAGAAGGTGAAGTCTGGAGGGTGAATCAGAAGAAGTAGAAGAAGGAGAAGGAGAAGGTGAAGTCTGGAGGGTGAATCAGAAGAAGTAGAAGAAGGAGAAGGAGAAGGTGAAGTCTGGAGGGTGAATCAGAAGACGTAGAAGAAGGAGAAGGAGAAGGTGAAGTCTGGAGGGTGAAGCAGAAGAAGTAGAAGAAGGAGAAGGAGAAGGTGAAGTCAGGAGGGTGAATCAGAAGATGTAGAAGAAGGAGAAGGAGAAGGTGAAGTCAGGAGGGTGAATCAGAAGAAGCAGAAGAAGGAGAAGGAGAAGGTGAAGTCTGGAGGGTGAATCAGAAGAATCAGAAGAAGGAGAAGGAGAAGGTGAAGTCTGGAGGGTGAATCAGAAGAAGCAGAAGAAAGAGAAGGAGAAGGGGAAGTCTGGAGGGTGAATCAGAAGAAGTAGAAGAAGGAGAAGGAGAAGGTGAAGTCTGGAGGGTGAATCAGAAGAAGCAGAAGAAGGAAAATGAGAAGGTGAAGTCTGGAGGGTGAATCAGAAGAAGTAGACGAAGGAGAAGGAGAAGGTGAAGTCTGGAGGGTGAATCAGAAGAAGCAGAAGAAGGAGATGGAGAAGGTGAAGTCTGGAGGGTGAATCAGAAGAAGTAGAAGAAGGAGAAGGAGAAGGTGAAGTCTGGAGGGTGAATCAGAAGAAGTAGAAGAAGGAGAAGGAGAAGGTGAAGTCTGGAGGGTGAATCAGAAGAAGCAGAAGAAGGAGAAGGAGAAGGTGAAGGCTGGAGGGTGAATCAGAAGAAGTAGAAGAAGGAGAAGGAAAAGGTGAAGTCTGGAGGGTGAAGCAGAAGAAGTAGAAGAAGGAGAAGGAGAAGGTGAAGTCTGGAGGGTGAATCAGAAGAAGCAGAAGAAGGAGAAGGAGAAGGTGAAGTCTGGAGGGTGAATCAGAAGAAGTAGAAGAAGGAGAAGGAGAAGGTGAAGTCTGGAGGGTGAAGCAGAAGAAGTAGAATAAGGAGAAGGAGAAGGTGAAGTCAGGAGGGTGAATCAGAAGAAGTAGAAGAAGGAGAAGGAGAAGGTGAAGTCAGGAGGGTGAATCAGAAGAAGCAGAAGAAGGAGATAGAGAAGGTGAAGTCTGGAGGGTGAATCAGAAGAATCAGAAGAAGGAGAAGGAGAAGGTGAAGTCTGGAGGGTGAAGCAGAAGAAGCAGAAGAAAGAGAAGGAGAAGGTGAAGTCTGGAGGGTGAAGCAGAAGAAACAGAAGAAGGAGAAGGAGAAGGTGAAGACTGGAGGGTGAATCAGAAGAAGCAGAAGAAGGAGAAGGAGAAGGTGAAGTCTGGAGGGTGAATCAGAAGAATCAGAAGAAAGAGAAGGAGAAGGTGAAGTCTGGAGGGTGAATCAGAAGAAGTAGAAGAAGAAGAAGGAGAAGGTGAAGTCAGGAGGGTGAATCAGAAGAAGCAGAAGAAGGAGAAGGAGAAGGTGAAGTCTGGAGGGTGAATCAGAAGAAGCAGAAGAAAGAGAAGGAGAAGGTGAAGTCTGGAGGGTGAAGCAGAAGAAACAGAAGAAGGAGAAGGAGAAGGTGAAGACTGGAGGGTGAATCAGAAGAAGTAGAAGGAGAAGGAGAAGGTGAAGTCTGGAGGGTGAATCAGAAGAAGTAGAAGAAGGAGAAGGAGAAGGTGAAGTCTGGAGGGTGAATCAGAAGAAGCAGAAGAAGGAGAAGGAGAAGGTGAAGTCTGGAGGCTGAATCAGAAGAAGCAGAAGAAGGAGAAGGAGAAGATGAAGTCTGGAGGGTGAATCAGAAGAAGTAGAAGAAGGAGAAGGAGAAGGTGAAGTCTGGAGGGTGAATCAGAATTGTAGAAGAAGGAGAAGGAGAAGGTGAAGTCTGGACGGTGAATCAGAAGAAACAGAAGAAGGAGAAGGAGAAGGTGAAGTCTGGAGGGTGAATCAGAAGAAGTAGAAGAAGGAGAAGGAGAAGGTGTAGTCTGGAGGGTGAATCAGAAGAAGTAGACGAAGGAGAAGGAGAAGGTGAAGTCTGGAGGGTGAATCAGAAGAAGCAGAAGAAGGAGAAGGAGAAGGTGAAGTCTGGAGGGTGAATCAGAAGAAGCAGAAGAAGGAGAAGGAGAAGGTGAAGTCAGTAGGGTGAATCAGAAGAAGCAGAATAAGGAGAAGGAGAAGGTGAAGTCTGGAGGGTGAATCAGAAGAAGCAGAAAAAGGAGAAGGAGAAGGTGAAGTCTGAAGGGTGAATCAGAAGAAGTAGAAGAAGGAGAAGGAGAAGGTGAAGTCTGGAGGGTGAAGCAGAAGAAGTAGAAGAAGGAGAAGGAGAAGGTGAAGTCAGGAGGGTGAATCAGAAGAAGTAGAAGAAGGAGAAGGAGAAGATGAAGTCAGGAGGGTGAATCATAAGAAGCAGAAGAAGGAGAAGGAGAAGGTGAAGTCTGGAGGGTGAATCAGAAGAATCAGAAGAAGGAGAAGGAGAAGGTGACGTCTGGAGGGTGAATCAGAAGAAGCAGAAGAAAGAGAAGGAGAAGGTGAAGTCTGGAGGGTGAAGCAGAAGAAACAGAAGAAGGAGAAGGAGAAGGTGAAGACTGGAGGGTGAATCAGAAGAAGTAGAAGAAGGAGAAGGAGAAGGTGAAGTCTGGAGGGTGAATCAGAAGAAGTAGAAGAAGGAGAAGGAGAAGGTGAAGTCTGGAGGGTGAATCAGAAGAAGCAGAAGAAGGAGAAGGAGAAGGTGAAGTCTGGAGGGTGAATCAGAAGAAGCAGAAGAAGGAGAAGGAGAAGATGAAGTCTGGAGGGTGAATCAGAAGAATTAGAAGAAGGAGAAGGAGAAGGTGAGGTCTGGAGGGTGAATCAGAAGAAGCAGAAGAAGGAGAAGGAGAAGGTGAAGTCTGGAGGGTGAATCAGAAGAAGCAGAAGAAGGAGAAGGAGAAGGTGATGTCTGGAGGGTGGATCAGAAGAAGCAGAAGAAGGAGAAGGAGAAGGTGAAGTCAGGAGGGTGAATCAGAAGAAGCAGAAGAAGGAGAAGGAGAAGGTGAAGTTAGGAGGGTGAATCAGAAGAAGCAGAAGAAGGAGAAGGAGCAGGTGATGTCAGGGGGATGAAGCAGAAGAAGTAGAAGAAGGAGAAGGAGAAGGTGAAGTCAGGACGGTGAAGCAGAAGAAGCAGAAGAAGGAGAAGGAGAAGGTGAAGTCTGGAGGGTGAATCAGAAGAAGTAGAAGAAGGAGAAGGAGAAGGTCAAGTCTGGAGGGTGAATCAGAAGAAGTAGAAGAAGGAGAAGGAGAAGGTGAAGTCTGGAGGGTGAAGCAGAAGAAGTAGAAGAAGGAGAAGGAGAAGGTGAAGTCAGGAGGGTGAATCAGAAGAATTAGAAAAACGAGAAGGAGAATGTGAAGTCAGGAGGGTGAATCAGAAGAAGCAGAAGAAGGAGAAGAAGAAGGTGAAGTCTGGAGGGTGAATCAGAAGAATCAGAAGAAGAAGAAGGAGAAGGTGAAGTCTGGAGGGTGAATCAGAAGAAGCAGAAGAAAGAGAATGAGAAGGTGAAGTCTGGAGGGTGAATCAGAAGAAGTAGAAGAAGGAGAAGGAGAAGGTGAAGTCTGGAGTGTGAATCAGAAGAAGCAGAAGAAGGAGAAGGAGAAGGTGAAGTCTGGAGGGTGAATCAGAAGAAGCAGAATAAGGAGAAGGAGGAGGTGAAGTCTGGAGGGTGAATCAGAAGAAGCAGAAGAAGGAGAAGGAGAAGGTGAAGTCTGGAGGGTGAATCAGAAGAAGTAGAAGAAGGAGAAGGAGAAGGTGAAGTCTGGAGGGTGAAGCAGAAGAAGTAGAAGAAGGAGAAGGAGAAGGTGAAGTCAGGAGGGTGAATCAGAAGAAGTAGAAGAAGGAGAAGGAGAAGGTGAAGTCAGGAGGGTGAATCAGAAGAAGCAGAAGAAGGAGAAGGAGAAGGTGAAGTCTGGAGGGTGAATCAGAAGAATCAGAAGAAGGAGAAGGAGAAGGTGAAGTCTGGAGGGTGAATCAGAAGAAGCAGAGGAAGGAGAAGGAGAAGGTGAAGTCTGGAGGGTGAATCAGAAGAAGCAGAATAAGGAGAAGGAGAAGGTGAAGTCTGGAGGGTGAATCAGAAGAAGCAGAATACGGAGAAGGAGAAGGTGAAGTCTGGAGGGTGAATCAGAAGAAGCAGAAGAAGGAGAAGGAGAAGATGAAGTCCGGAGGGTGAAGCAGAAGAAGTAGAAGAAGGAGAAGGAGAAGGTAAAGTCTGGAGGGTGAAGCAGAAGAAGTAGAAGAAGGAGAAGGAGAAGGTGAAGTCAGGAGGGTGAATCAGAAGAAGTAGAAGAAGGAGAAGGAGAAGGTGAAGTCAGGAGGGTGAATCAGAAGAAGCAGAAGAAGGAGAAGGAGAAGGTGAAGTCTGGAGGGTGAATCAGAAGAATCAGAAGAAGGAGAAGGAGAAGGTGAAGTCTGGAGGGTGAATCAGAAGAAGCAGAAGAAAGAGAAGGAGAAGGTGAAGTCTGGAGGGTGAAGCAGAAGAAGCAGAAGAAGGAGAAGGAGAAGGTGAAGTCTGGAGGGTGAATCAGAAGAAGTAGAAGAAGGAGAAGGAGAAGGTGAAATCTGGAGGGTGAAGCAGAAGAAGTAGAAGAAGGAGAAGGAGAAGGTGAAGTCAGGTGGGTGAATCAGAAGAAGTAGAAGAAGGAGAAGGAGAAGGTG
Organism: Somniosus microcephalus; assembly: GCF_052327205.1. Classification (NCBI taxonomy): domain Eukaryota; kingdom Metazoa; phylum Chordata; class Chondrichthyes; order Squaliformes; family Somniosidae; genus Somniosus; species Somniosus microcephalus. Next base: position 578,528 of record NW_028225302.1, on the reverse strand, counting down.
AAGTCAGGAGGGTGAATCAGAAGAAGCAGAATAAGGAGAAGGAGAAGGTGAAGTCTGGAGGGTGAATCAGAAGAATCAGAAGAAGGAGAAGGAGAAGGTGAAGTCTGGAGGGTGAATCAGAAGAAGCAGAAGAAAGAGAAGGAGAAGGTGAAGTCTGGAGGGTGAAGCAGAAGAAACAGAAGAAGGAGAAGGAGAAGGTGAAGACTGGAGGGTGAATCAGAAGAAGTAGAAGAAGGAGAAGCAGAAGGTGAAGTCTGGAGGGTGAATCAGAAGAAGTGGAAGAAGGAGAAGGAGAAGGTGAAGTCTGGAGGGTGAATCAGAAGAAGCAGAAGAAGGAGAAGGAGAAGGTGAAGTCTGGAGGGTGAATCAGAAGAAGCAGAAGAAGGAGAAGGAGAAGATGAAGTCTGGAGGGTGAATCAGAAGAAGTAGAAGAAGGAGAAGGAGAAGGTGAAGTCTGGAGGGTGAATCAGAAGTAGTAGATAAAGGAGAAGGAGAAGGTGAAGTCTGGAGGGTGAATCAGAAGAAACAGAATAAGGAGAAGGAGAAGGTGAAGTCTGGAGGGTGAATCAGAAGAAGTAGAAGAAGGAGAAGGAGAAGGTGTAGTCTGGAGGGTGAATCAGAAGAAGTAGACGAAGGAGAAGGAGAAGGTGACGTCTGGAGGGTGAATCAGATGAAGCAGAAGAAGGAGATGGAGAAGGTGAAGTCTGGAGGGTGAATCAGAAGAAGTAGAAGAAGGAGAAGGAGAAGGTGAAGTCTGGAGGGTGAATCAGAAGAAGCAGAAGAAGGAGAAGGAGAAGGTGAAGTCTGGCGGGTGAATCAGAAGAAGCAGAAGAAGGAGAAGGAGAAGGTGAAGTCTGGAGGGTGATTCAGAAGAAGCAGAATAAGGAGAAGGAGAAGGTGAAGTCTGGAGGGTGAATCAGAAGAAGCAGAAGAAGGAGAAGGAGAAGGTGAAGTCTGGAGGGTGAATCAGAAGAAGTAGAAGAAGGAGAAGGAGAAGGTGAAGTCTGGAGGGTGAATCAGAAGAAGTAGAAGAAGGAGAAGGAGAAGGTGAAGTCTGGAGGGTGAATCAGAAGACGTAGAAGAAGGAGAAGGAGAAGGTGAAGTCTGGAGGGTGAAGCAGAAGAAGTAGAAGAAGGAGAAGGAGAAGGTGAAGTCAGGAGGGTGAATCAGAAGATGTAGAAGAAGGAGAAGGAGAAGGTGAAGTCAGGAGGGTGAATCAGAAGAAGCAGAAGAAGGAGAAGGAGAAGGTGAAGTCTGGAGGGTGAATCAGAAGAATCAGAAGAAGGAGAAGGAGAAGGTGAAGTCTGGAGGGTGAATCAGAAGAAGCAGAAGAAAGAGAAGGAGAAGGGGAAGTCTGGAGGGTGAATCAGAAGAAGTAGAAGAAGGAGAAGGAGAAGGTGAAGTCTGGAGGGTGAATCAGAAGAAGCAGAAGAAGGAAAATGAGAAGGTGAAGTCTGGAGGGTGAATCAGAAGAAGTAGACGAAGGAGAAGGAGAAGGTGAAGTCTGGAGGGTGAATCAGAAGAAGCAGAAGAAGGAGATGGAGAAGGTGAAGTCTGGAGGGTGAATCAGAAGAAGTAGAAGAAGGAGAAGGAGAAGGTGAAGTCTGGAGGGTGAATCAGAAGAAGTAGAAGAAGGAGAAGAAGAAGGTGAAGTCTGGAGGGTGAATCAGAAGAAGCAGAAGAAGGAGAAGGAGAAGGTGAAGGCTGGAGGGTGAATCAGAAGAAGTAGAAGAAGGAGAAGGAAAAGGTGAAGTCTGGAGGGTGAATCAGAAGAAGTAGAAGAAGGAGAAGGAGAAGGTGAAGTCTGGAGGGTGAAGCAGAAGAAGTAGAATAAGGAGAAGGAGAAGGTGAAGTCAGGAGGGTGAATCAGAAGAAGTAGAAGAAGGAGAAGGAGAAGGTGAAGTCAGGAGGGTGAATCAGAAGAAGCAGAAGAAGGAGATAGAGAAGGTGAAGTCTGGAGGGTGAATCAGAAGAATCAGAAGAAGGAGAAGGAGAAGGTGAAGTCTGGAGGGTGAAGCAGAAGAAGCAGAAGAAAGAGAAGGAGAAGGTGAAGTCTGGAGGGTGAAGCAGAAGAAACAGAAGAAGGAGAAGGAGAAGGTGAAGACTGGAGGGTGAATCAGAAGAAGCAGAAGAAGGAGAAGGAGAAGGTGAAGTCTGGAGGGTGAATCAGAAGAATCAGAAGAAAGAGAAGGAGAAGGTGAAGTCTGGAGGGTGAATCAGAAGAAGTAGAAGAAGAAGAAGGAGAAGGTGAAGTCAGGAGGGTGAATCAGAAGAAGCAGAAGAAGGAGAAGGAGAAGGTGAAGTCTGGAGGGTGAATCAGAAGAAGCAGAAGAAAGAGAAGGAGAAGGTGAAGTCTGGAGGGTGAAGCAGAAGAAACAGAAGAAGGAGAAGGAGAAGGTGAAGACTGGAGGGTGAATCAGAAGAAGTAGAAGGAGAAGGAGAAGGTGAAGTCTGGAGGGTGAATCAGAAGAAGTAGAAGAAGGAGAAGGAGAAGGTGAAGTCTGGAGGGTGAATCAGAAGAAGCAGAAGAAGGAGAAGGAGAAGGTGAAGTCTGGAGGGTGAATCAGAAGAAGCAGAAGAAGGAGAAGGAGAAGATGAAGTCTGGAGGGTTATTCAGAAGAAGTAGAAGAAGGAGAAGGAGAAGGTGAAGTCTGGAGGGTGAATCAGAATTGTAGAAGAAGGAGAAGGAGAAGGTGAAGTCTGGACGGTGAATCAGAAGAAACAGAAGAAGGAGAAGGAGAAGGTGAAGTCTGGAGGGTGAATCAGAAGAAGTAGAAGAAGGAGAAGGAGAAGGTGTAGTCTGGAGGGTGAATCAGAAGAAGTAGACGAAGGAGAAGGAGAAGGTGAAGTCTGGAGGGTGAATCAGAAGAAGCAGAAGAAGGAGAAGGAGAAGGTGAAGTCTGGAGGGTGAATCAGAAGAAGCAGAAGAAGGAGAAGGAGAAGGTGAAGTCAGTCGGGTGAATCAGAAGAAGCAGAATAAGGAGAAGGAGAAGGTGAAGTCTGGAGGGTGAATCAGAAGAAGCAGAAAAAGGAGAAGGAGAAGGTGAAGTCTGAAGGGTGAATCAGAAGAAGTAGAAGAAGGAGAAGGAGAAGGTGAAGTCTGGAGGGTGAAGCAGAAGAAGTAGAAGAAGGAGAAGGAGAAGGTGAAGTCAGGAGGGTGAATCAGAAGAAGTAGAAGAAGGAGAAGGAGAAGATGAAGTCAGGAGGGTGAATCATAAGAAGCAGAAGAAGGAGAAGGAGAAGGTGAAGTCTGGAGGGTGAATCAGAAGAATCAGAAGAAGGAGAAGGAGAAGATGACGTCTGGAGGGTGAATCAGAAGAAGCAGAAGAAAGAGAAGGAGAAGGTGAAGTCTGGAGGGTGAAGCAGAAGAAACAGAAGAAGGAGAAGGAGAAGGTGAAGACTGGAGGGTGAATCAGAAGAAGTAGAAGAAGGAGAAGGAGAAGGTGAAGTCTGGAGGGTGAATCAGAAGAAGTAGAAGAAGGAGAAGGAGAAGGTGAAGTCTGGAGGGTGAATCAGAAGAAGCAGAAGAAGGAGAAGGAGAAGGTGAAGTCTGGAGGGTGAATCAGAAGAAGCAGAAGAAGGAGAAGGAGAAGATGAAGTCTGGAGGGTGAATCAGAAGAAGTAGAAGAAGGAGAAGGAGAAGGTGAGGTCTGGAGGGTGAATCAGAAGAAGCAGAAGAAGGAGAAGGAGAAGGTGAAGTCTGGAGGGTGAATCAGAAGAAGCAGAAGAAGGAGAAGGAGAAGGTGATGTCTGGAGGGTGAATCAGAAGAAGCAGAAGAAGGAGAAGGAGAAGGTGAAGTCAGGAGGGTGAATCAGAAGAAGCAGAAGAAGGAGAAGGAGAAGGTGAAGTTAGGAGGGTGAATCAGAAGAAGCGGAAGAAGGAGAAGGAGCAGGTGATGTCAGGGGGATGAAGCAGAAGAAGTAGAAGAAGGAGAAGGAGAAGGTGAAGTCAGGACGGTGAAGCAGAAGAAGCAGAAGAAGGAGAAGGAGAAGGTGAAGTCTGGAGGGTGAATCAGAAGAAGTAGAAGAAGGAGAAGGAGAAGGTCAAGTCTGGAGGGTGAATCAGAAGAAGTAGAAGAAGGAGAAGGAGAAGGTGAAGTCTGGAGGGTGAAGCAGAAGAAGTAGAAGAAGGAGAAGGAGAAGGTGAAGTCAGGAGGGTGAATCAGAAGAAGTAGAAAAACGAGAAGGAGAATGTGAAGTCAGGAGGGTGAATCAGAAGAAGCAGAAGAAGGAGAAGAAGAAGGTGAAGTCTGGAGGGTGAATCAGAAGAATCAGAAGAAGAAGAAGGAGAAGGTGAAGTCTGGAGGGTGAATCAGAAGAAGCAGAAGAAAGAGAATGAGAAGGTGAAGTCTGGAGGGTGAATCAGAAGAAGTAGAAGAAGGAGAAGGAGAAGGTGAAGTCTGGAGTGTGAATCAGAAGAAGCAGAAGAAGGAGAAGGAGAAGGTGAAGTCTGGAGGGTGAATCAGAAGAAGCAGAATAAGGAGAAGGAGGAGGTGAAGTCTGGAGGGTGAATCAGAAGAAGCAGAAGAAGGAGAAGGAGAAGGTGAAGTCTGGAGGGTGAATCAGAAGAAGTAGAAGAAGGAGAAGGAGAAGGTGAAGTCTGGAGGGTGAAGCAGAAGAAGTAGAAGAAGGAGAAGGAGAAGGTGAAGTCAGGAGGGTGAATCAGAAGAAGTAGAAGAAGGAGAAGGAGAAGGTGAAGTCAGGAGGGTGAATCAGAAGAAGCAGAAGAAGGAGAAGGAGAAGGTGAAGTCTGGAGGGTGAATCAGAAGAATCAGAAGAAGGAGAAGGAGAAGGAGAAGTCTGGAGGGTGAATCAGAAGAAGCAGAGGAAGGAGAAGGAGAAGGTGAAGTCTGGAGGGTGAATCAGAAGAAGCAGAATAAGGAGAAGGAGAAGGTGAAGTCTGGAGGGTGAATCAGAAGAAGCAGAATACGGAGAAGGAGAAGGTGAAGTCTGGAGGGTGAATCAGAAGAAGCAGAAGAAGGAGAAGGAGAAGATGAAGTCCGGAGGGTGAAGCAGAAGAAGTAGAAGAAGGAGAAGGAGAAGGTAAAGTCTGGAGGGTGAAGCAGAAGAAGTAGAAGAAGGAGAAGGAGAAGGTGAAGTCAGGAGGGTGAATCAGAAGAAGTAGAAGAAGGAGAAGGAGAAGGTGAAGTCAGGAGGGTGAATCAGAAGAAGCAGAAGAAGGAGAAGGAGAAGGTGAAGTCTGGAGGGTGAATCAGAAGAATCAGAAGAAGGAGAAGGAGAAGGTGAAGTCTGGAGGGTGAATCAGAAGAAGCAGAAGAAAGAGAAGGAGAAGGTGAAGTCTGGAGGGTGAAGCAGAAGAAACAGAAGAAGGAGAAGGAGAAGGTGAAGACTGGAGGGTGAATCAGAAGAAGTAGAAGAAGGAGAAGGAGAAGGTGAAGTCTGGAGGGTGAATCAGAAGAAGTAGAAGAAGGAGAAGGAGAAGGTGAAGTCTGGAGGGTGAATCAGAAGAAGCAGAAGAAGGAGAAGGAGAAGGTGAAGTCTGGAGGGTGAATCAGAAGAAGCAGAAGAAGGAGAAGGAGAAGATGAAGTCTGGAGGGTGAATCAGAAGAAGTGGAAGAAGGAAAAGGAGAAGGTGAAGTCTGGAGGGTGAATCAGAAGTAGCAGAAGAAGGAGAAGGAGAAGGTGAAGTCTGGACGGTGAATCAGAAGAAACAGAAGAAGGAGAAGGAGAAGGTGAAGTCTGGAGGGTGAATCAGAAGAAGTAGAAGAAGGAGAAGGAGAAGGTGTAGTCTGGAGGGTGAATCAGAAGAAGCAGACGAAGGAGAAGGCGAAGGTGAAGTCTGGAGGGTGAATCAGAAGAAGCAGAAGAAGGAAATGGAGAAGGTGAAGTCTGGAGGGCGAATCAGAAGAAGTAGAAGAAGGAGAAGGAGAAGGAGAGGTCTGGAGGGTGAATCAGAAGAAGCAGAAGAAGGAGAAGGAGAAGGTGAAGTCTGGAGGGTGAATCAGAAGAAGCAGAAGAAGGAGAAGGAGAAGGTGATGTCTGGAGGGTGAATCAGAAGAAGCAGAAGGAGGAGAAGGAGAAGGTGAAGTCAGGAGGGTGAATCAGAAGAAGCAGAAGAAGGAGAAGGAGAAGGTAAAGTTAGGAGGGTGAATCAGAAGAAGCAGAAGAAGGAGAAGGAGCAGGTGATGTCAGGGGGATGAAGCAGAAGAAGTAGAAGAAGGAGAAGGAGAAGGTGAAGTCAGGACGGTGAAGCAGAAGAAGCAGAAGAAGGAGAAGGGGAAGGTGAAGACTGGAGGGTGAATCAGAAGAAGTAGAAGAAGGAGAAGGAGAAGGTCAAGTCTGGAGGGTGAATCAGAAGAAGTAGAAGAAGGAGAAGGAGAAGGTGAAGTCTGGAGGGTGAAGCAGAAGAAGTAGAAGAAGGAGAAGGAGAAGGTGAAGTCAGGAGGGTGAATCAGAAGAAGTAGAAGAACGAGAAGGAGAAGGAGAAGTCAGGAGGGTGAATCAGAAGAAGCAGAAGAAGGAGAAGAAGAAGGTGAAGTCTGGAGGGTGAATCAGAAGAATCAGAAGAAGGAGAAGGAGAAGGTGAAGTCTGGAGGGTGAATCAGAAGAAGCAGAAGAAAGAGAAGGAGAAGGTGAAGTCTGGAGGGTGAATCAGAAGAAGTAGAAGAAGGAGAAGGAGAAGGTGAAGTCTGGAGTGTGAATCAGAAGAAGCAGAAGAAGGAGAAGGAGAAGGTGAAGTCTGGAGGGTGAATCAGAAGAAGCAGAATAAGGAGAAGGAGAAGGTGAAGTCTGGAGGGTGAATCAGAAGAAGCAGAAGAAGGAGAAGGAGAAGGTGAAGTCTGGAGGGTGAATCAGAAGAAGTAGAAGAAGGAGAAGGAGAAGGTGAAGTCTGGAGGGTGAAGCAGAAGAAGTAGAAGAAGGAGAAGGAGAAGGTGAAGTCAGGAGGGTGAATCAGAAGAAGTAGAAGAAGGAGAAGGAGGAGGTGAAGTCTGGAGGGTGAATCAGAAGAAGCAGAAGAAGGAGAAGGAGAAGGTGAAGTCTGGAGGGTGAATCAGAAGAAGTAGAAGAAGGAGAAGGAGAAGGTGAAGTCTGGAGGGTGAAGCAGAAGAAGTAGAAGAAGGAGAAGGAGAAGGTGAAGTCAGGAGGGTGAATCAGAAGAAGTAGAAAAACGAGAAGGAGAATGTGAAGTCAGGAGGGTGAATCAGAAGAAGCAGAAGAAGGAGAAGAAGAAGGTGAAGTCTGGAGGGTGAATCAGAAGAATCAGAAGAAGAAGAAGGAGAAGGTGAAGTCTGGAGGGTGAATCAGAAGAAGCAGAAGAAAGAGAATGAGAAGGTGAAGTCTGGAGGGTGAATCAGAAGAAGTAGAAGAAGGAGAAGGAGAAGGTGAAGTCTGGAGTGTGAATCAGAAGAAGCAGAAGAAGGAGAAGGAGAAGGTGAAGTCTGGAGGGTGAATCAGAAGAAGCAGAATAAGGAGAAGGAGGAGGTGAAGTCTGGAGGGTGAATCAGAAGAAGCAGAAGAAGGAGAAGGAGAAGGTGAAGTCTGGAGGGTGAATCAGAAGAAGTAGAAGAAGGAGAAGGAGAAGGTGAAGTCTGGAGGGTGAAGCAGAAGAAGTAGAAGAAGGAGAAGGAGAAGGTGAAGTCAGGAGGGTGAATCAGAAGAAGTAGAAGAAGGAGAAGGAGAAGGTGAAGTCAGGAGGGTGAATCAGAAGAAGCAGAAGAAGGAGAAGGAGAAGGTGAAGTCTGGAGGGTGAATCAGAAGAATCAGAAGAAGGAGAAGGAGAAGGTGAAGTCTGGAGGGTGAATCAGAAGAAGCAGAGGAAGGAGAAGGAGAAGGTGAAATCTGGAGGGTGAATCAGAAGAAGCAGAATAAGGAGAAGGAGAAGGTGAAGTCTGGAGGGTGAATCAGAAGAAGCAGAATACGGAGAAGGAGAAGGTGAAGTCTGGAGGGTGAATCAGAAGAAGCAGAAGAAGGAGAAGGAGAAGATGAAGTCCGGAGGGTGAAGCAGAAGAAGTAGAAGAAGGAGAAGGAGAAGGTGAAGCCAGGAGGGTGAAGCAGAAGAAGTAGAAGAAGGAGAAGGAGAAGGTGAAGTCAGGAGGGTGAATCAGAAGAAGTAGAAGAAGGAGAAGGAGAAGGTGAAGTCAGGAGGGTGAATCAGAAGAAGCAGAAGAAGGAGAAGGAGAAGGTGAAGTCTGGAGGGTGAATCAGAAGAATCAGAAGAAGGAGAAGGAGAAGGTGAAGTCTGGAGGGTGAATCAGAAGAAGCAGAAGAAAGAGAAGGAGAAGGTGAAGTCTGGAGGGTGAAGCAGAAGAAACAGAAGAAGGAGAAGGAGAAGGTGAAGACTGGAGGGTGAATCAGAAGAAGTAGAAGAAGGAGAAGGAGAAGGTGAAGTCTGGAGGGTGAATCAGAAGAAGTAGAAGAAGGAGAAGGAGAAGTTGAAGTCTGGAGGGTGAATCAGAAGAAGCAGAAGAAGGAGAAGGAGAAGGTGAAGTCTGGAGGGTGAATCAGAAGAAGTAGACGAAGGAGAAGGAGAAGGTGAAGTCTGGAGGGTGAATCAGAAGAAGCAGAAGAAGGAAATGGAGAAGGTGAAGTCTGGAGGGTGAATCAGAAGAAGTAGAAGAAGGAGAAGGAGAAGGTGAAGTCTGGAGGGTGAATCAGAAGAAGCAGAAGAAGGAGAAGGAGAAGGTGAAGTCTGGAGGGTGAATCAGAAGAAGCAGAAGAAGGAGAAGGAGAAGATGAAGTCTGGAGGGTGAATCAGAAGAAGTAGAAGAAGGAGAAGGAGAAGGAGAGGTCTGGAGGGTGAATCAGAAGAAGCAGAAGAAGGAGAAGGAGAAGGTGAAGTCTGGAGGGTGAATCAGAAGAAGCAGAAGAAGGAGAAGGAGAAGGTGATGTCTGGAGGGTGAATCAGAAGAAGCAGAAGGAGGAGAAGGAGAAGGTGAAGTCAGGAGGGTGAATCAGAAGAAGCAGAAGAAGGAGAAGGAGAAGGTAAAGTTAGGAGGGTGAATCAGAAGAAGCAGAAGAAGGAGAAGGAGCAGGTGATGTCAGGGGGATGAAGCAGAAGAAGTAGAAGAAGGAGAAGGAGAAGGTGAAGTCAGGACGGTGAAGCAGAAGAAGCAGAAGAAGGAGAAGGGGAAGGTGAAGACTGGAGGGTGAATCAGAAGAAGTAGAAGAAGGAGAAGGAGAAGGTCAAGTCTGGAGGGTGAATCAGAAGAAGTAGAAGAAGGAGAAGGAGAAGGTGAAGTCTGGAGGGTGAAGCAGAAGAAGTAGAAGAAGGAGAAGGAGAAGGTGAAGTCAGGAGGGTGAATCAGAAGAAGTAGAAGAACGAGAAGGAGAAGGAGAAGTCAGGAGGGTGAATCAGAAGAAGCAGAAGAAGGAGAAGAAGAAGGTGAAGTCTGGAGGGTGAATCAGAAGAATCAGAAGAAGGAGAAGGAGAAGGTGAAGTCTGGAGGGTGAATCAGAAGAAGCAGAAGAAAGAGAAGGAGAAGGTGAAGTCTGGAGGGTGAATCAGAAGAAGTAGAAGAAGGAGAAGGAGAAGGTGAAGTCTGGAGTGCGAATCAGAAGAAGCAGAAGAAGGAGAAGGAGAAGGTGAAGTCTGGAGGGTGAATCAGAAGAAGTAGACGAAGGAGAAGGAGAAGGTGAAGTCTGGAGGGTGAATCAGAAGAAGCAGAAGAAGGAAATGGAGAAGGTGAAGTCTGGAGGGTGAATCAGAAGAAGTAGAAGAAGGAGAAGGAGAAGGTGAAGTCTGGAGGGTGAATCAGAAGAAGCAGAAGAAGGAGAAGGAGAAGGTGAAGTCTGGAGGGTGAATCAGAAGAAGTAGAAGAAGGAGAAGGAGAAGGTGAAGTCTGGAGGGTGAATCAGAAGAAGCAGAAGAAGGAGAAGGAGAAGGTGAAGTCTGGAGGGTGAATCAGAAGAAGTAGAAGAAGGAGAAGGAGAAGGTGAAGTCTGGAGTGTGAATCAGAAGAAGCAGAAGAAGGAGAAGGAGAAGGTGAAGTCTGGAGGGTGAATCAGAAGAAGCAGAATAAGGAGAAGGAGGAGGTGAAGTCTGGAGGGTGAATCAGAAGAAGCAGAAGAAGGAGAAGGAGAAGGTGAAGTCTGGAGGGTGAATCAGAAGAAGTAGAAGAAGGAGAAGGAGAAGGTGAAGTCTGGAGGGTGAAGCAGAAGAAGTAGAAGAAGGAGAAGGAGAAGGTGAAGTCAGGAGGGTGAATCAGAAGAAGTAGAAGAAGGAGAAGGAGAAGGTGAAGTCAGGAGGGTGAATCAGAAGAAGCAGAAGAAGGAGAAGGAGAAGGTGAAGTCTGGAGGGTGAATCAGAAGAATCAGAAGAAGGAGAAGGAGAAGGTGAAGTCAGGAGGGTGAATCAGAAGAAGCAGAAGAAGGAGAAGGAGAAGGTGAAGTCTGGAGGGTGAATCAGAAGAAGCAGAAGAAGGAGAAGGAGAAGATGAAGTCCGGAGGGTGAAGCAGAAGAAGTAGAAGAAGGAGAAGGAGAAGGTAAAGTCTGGAGGGTGAAGCAGAAGAAGTAGAAGAAGGAGAAGGAGAAGGTGAAGTCAGGAGGGTGAATCAGAAGAAGTAGAAGAAGGAGAAGGAGAAGGTGAAGTCAGGAGGGTGAATCAGAAGAAGCAGAAGAAGGAGAAGGAGAAGGTGAAGTCTGGAGGGTGAATCAGAAGAATCAGAAGAAGGAGAAGGAGAAGGTGAAGTCTGGAGGGTGAATCAGAAGAAGCAGAAGAAAGAGAAGGAGAAGGTGAAGTCTGGAGGGTGAAGCAGAAGAAACAGAAGAAGGAGAAGGAGAAGGTGAAGATTGGAGGGTGAATCAGAAGAAGTAGAAGAAGGAGAAGGAGAAGGTGAAGTCTGGAGGGTGAATCAGAAGAAGTAGAAGAAGGAGAAGGAGAAGTTGAAGTCTGGAGGGTGAATCAGAAGAAGCAGAAGAAGGAGAAGGAGAAGGTGAAGTCTGGAGGGTGAATCAGAAGAAGTAGACGAAGGAGAAGGAGAAGGTGAAGTCTGGAGGGTGAATCAGAAGAAGCAGAAGAAGGAAATGGAGAAGGTGAAGTCTGGAGGGTGAATCAGAAGAAGTAGAAGAAGGAGAAGGAGAAGGTGAAGTCTGGAGGGTGAATCAGAAGAAGCAGAAGAAGGAGAAGGAGAAGGTGAAGTCTGGAGGGTGAATCAGAAGAAGCAGAAGAAGGAGAAGGAGAAGATGAAGTCTGGAGGGTGAATCAGAAGAAGTAGAAGAAGGAGAAGGAGAAGGAGAGGTCTGGAGGGTGAATCAGAAGAAGCAGAAGAAGGAGAAGGAGAAGGAGAGGTCTGGAGGGTGAATCAGAAGAAGCAGAAGAAGGAGAAGGAGAAGGTGAAGTCTGGAGGGTGAATCAGAAGAAGCAGAAGAAGGAGAAGGAGAAGGTGATGTCTGGAGGGTGAATCAGAAGAAGCAGAAGGAGGAGAAGGAGAAGGTGAAGTCAGGAGGGTGAATCAGAAGAAGCAGAAGAAGGAGAAGGAGAAGGTAAAGTTAGGAGGGTGAATCAGAAGAAGCAGAAGAAGGAGAAGGAGCAGGTGATGTCAGGGGGATGAAGCAGAAGAAGTAGAAGAAGGAGAAGGAGAAGGTGAAGTCAGGACGGTGAAGCAGAAGAAGCAGAAGAAGGAGAAGGGGAAGGTGAAGACTGGAGGGTGAATCAGAAGAAGTAGAAGAAGGAGAAGGAGAAGGTCAAGTCTGGAGGGTGAATCAGAAGAAGTAGAAGAAGGAGAAGGAGAAGGTGAAGTCTGGAGGGTGAAGCAGAAGAAGTAGAAGAAGGAGAAGGAGAAGGTGAAGTCAGGAGGGTGAATCAGAAGAAGTAGAAGAACGAGAAGGAGAAGGAGAAGTCAGGAGGGTGAATCAGAAGAAGCAGAAGAAGGAGAAGAAGAAGGTGAAGTCTGGAGGGTGAATCAGAAGAATCAGAAGAAGGAGAAGGAGAAGGTGAAGTCTGGAGGGTGAATCAGAAGAAGCAGAAGAAAGAGAAGGAGAAGGTGAAGTCTGGAGGGTGAATCAGAAGAAGTAGAAGAAGGAGAAGGAGAAGGTGAAGTCTGGAGTGTGAATCAGAAGAAGCAGAAGAAGGAGAAGGAGAAGGTGAAGTCTGGAGGGTGAATCAGAAGAAGTGGACGAAGGAGAAGGAGAAGGTGAAGTCTGGAGGGTGAATCAGAAGAAGCAGAAGAAGGAAATGGAGAAGGTGAAGTCTGGAGGGTGAATCAGAAGAAGTAGAAGAAGGAGAAGGAGAAGGTGAAGTCTGGAGGGTGAATCAGAAGAAGCAGAAGAAGGAGAAGGAGAAGGTGAAGTCTGGAGGGTGAATCAGAAGAAGTAGAAGAAGGAGAAGGAGAAGGTGAAGTCTGGAGGGTGAATCAGAAGAAGCAGAAGAAGGAGAAGGAGAAGGTGAAGTCTGGAGGGTGAATCAGAAGAAGTAGAAGAAGGAGAAGGAGAAGGTGAAGTCTGGAGTGTGAATCAGAAGAAGCAGAAGAAGGAGAAGGAGAAGGTGAAGTCTGGAGGGTGAATCAGAAGAAGCAGAATAAGGAGAAGGAGGAGGTGAAGTCTGGAGGGTGAATCAGAAGAAGCAGAAGAAGGAGAAGGAGAAGGTGAAGTCTGGAGGGTGAATCAGAAGAAGTAGAAGAAGGAGAAGGAGAAGGTGAAGTCTGGAGGGTGAAGCAGAAGAAGTAGAAGAAGGAGAAGGAGAAGGTGAAGTCAGGAGGGTGAATCAGAAGAAGTAGAAGAAGGAGAAGGAGAAGGTGAAGTCAGGAGGGTGAATCAGAAGAAGCAGAAGAAGGAGAAGGAGAAGGTGAAGTCTGGAGGGTGAATCAGAAGAATCAGAAGAAGGAGAAGGAGAAGGTGAAGTCAGGAGGGTGAATCAGAAGAAGCAGAAGAAGGAGAAGGAGAAGGTGAAGTCTGGAGGGTGAATCAGAAGAAGCAGAAGAAGGAGAAGGAGAAGATGAAGTCCGGAGGGTGAAGCAGAAGAAGTAGAAGAAGGAGAAGGAGAAGGTAATGTCTGGAGGGTGAAGCAGAAGAAGTAGAAGAAGGAGAAGGAGAAGGTGAAGTCAGGAGGGTGAATCAGAAGAAGTAGAAGAAGGAGAAGGAGAAGGTGAAGTCAGGAGGGTGAATCAGAAGAAGCAGAAGAAGGAGAAGGAGAAGGTGAAGTCTGGAGGGTGAATCAGAAGAATCAGAAGAAGGAGAAGGAGAAGGTGAAGTCTGGAGGGTGAATCAGAAGAAGCAGAAGAAAGAGAAGGAGAAGGTGAAGTCTGGAGGGTGAAGCAGAAGAAACAGAAGAAGGAGAAGGAGAAGGTGAAGACTGGAGGGTGAATCAGAAGAAGTAGAAGAAGGAGAAGGAGAAGGTGAAGTCTGGAGGGTGAATCAGAAGAAGTAGAAGAAGGAGAAGGAGAAGTTGAAGTCTGGAGGGTGAATCAGAAGAAGCAGAAGAAGGAGAAGGAGAAGGTGAAGTCTGGAGGGTGAATCAGAAGAAGTAGACGAAGGAGAAGGAGAAGGTGAAGTCTGGAGGGTGAATCAGAAGAAGCAGAAGAAGGAAATGGAGAAGGTGAAGTCTGGAGGGTGAATCAGAAGAAGTAGAAGAAGGAGAAGGAGAAGGTGAAGTCTGGAGGGTGAATCAGAAGAAGCAGAAGAAGGAGAAGGAGAAGGTGAAGTCTGGAGGGTGAATCAGAAGAAGCAGAAGAAGGAGAAGGAGAAGATGAAGTCTGGAGGGTGAATCAGAAGAAGTAGAAGAAGGAGAAGGAGAAGGAGAGGTCTGGAGGGTGAATCAGAAGAAGCAGAAGAAGGAGAAGGAGAAGGTGAAGTCTGGAGGGTGAATCAGAAGAAGCAGAAGAAGGAGAAGGAGAAGGTGATGTCTGGAGGGTGAATCAGAAGAAGCAGAAGGAGGAGAAGGAGAAGGTGAAGTCAGGAGGGTGAATCAGAAGAAGCAGAAGAAGGAGAAGGAGAAGGTAAAGTTAGGAGGGTGAATCAGAAGAAGCAGAAGAAGGAGAAGGAGCAGGTGATGTCAGGGGGATGAAGCAGAAGAAGTAGAAGAAGGAGAAGGAGAAGGTGAAGTCAGGACGGTGAAGCAGAAGAAGCAGAAGAAGGAGAAGGGGAAGGTGAAGACTGGAGGGTGAATCAGAAGAAGTAGAAGAAGGAGAAGGAGAAGGTCAAGTCTGGAGGGTGAATCAGAAGAAGTAGAAGAAGGAGAAGGAGAAGGTGAAGTCTGGAGGGTGAAGCAGAAGAAGTAGAAGAAGGAGAAGGTGAAGTCAGGAGGGTGAATCAGAAGAAGTAGAAGAAGGAGAAGGAGAAGGAGAAGTCAGGAGGGTGAATCAGAAGAAGCAGAAGAAGGAGAAGAAGAAGGTGAAGTCTGGAGGGTGAATCAGAAGAATCAGAAGAAGGAGAAGGAGAAGGTGAAGTCTGGAGGGTGAATCAGAAGAAGCAGAAGAAAGAGAAGGAGAAGGTGAAGTCTGGAGGGTGAATCAGAAGATGTAGAAGAAGGAGAAGGAGAAGGTGAAGTCTGGAGTGTGAATCAGAAGAAGCAGAAGAAGGAGAAGGAGAAGGTGAAGTCTGGAGGGTGAATCAGAAGAAGTAGACGAAGGAGAAGGAGAAGGTGAAGTCTGGAGGGTGAATCAGAAGAAGCAGAAGAAGGAAATGGAGAAGGTGAAGTCTGGAGGGTGAATCAGAAGAAGTAGAAGAAGGAGAAGGAGAAGGTGAAGTCTGGAGGGTGAATCAGAAGAAGCAGAAGAAGGAGAAGGAGAAGGTGAAGTCTGGAGGGTGAATCAGAAGAAGCAGAAGAAGGAGAAGGAGAAGGTGAAGTCTGGAGGGTGAATCAGAAGAATCAGAAGAAGGAGAAGGAGAAGGTGAAGTCTGGAGGGTGAATCAGAAGAAGCAGAGGAAGGAGAAGGAGAAGGTGAAGTCTGGAGGGTGAATCAGAAGAAGCAGAATAAGGAGAAGGAGAAGGTGAAGTCTGGAGGGTGAATCAGAAGAAGCAGAATACGGAGAAGGAGAAGGTGAAGTCTGGAGGGTGAATCAGAAGAAGCAGAAGAAGGAGAAGGAGAAGATGAAGTCCGGAGGGTGAAGCAGAAGAAGTAGAAGAAGGAGAAGGAGAAGGTGAAGTCTGGAGGGTGAATCAGAAGAAGCAGAAGAAGGAAATGGAGAAGGTGAAGTCTGGAATGTGAATCAGAAGAAGTAGAAGAAGGAGAAGGAGAAGGTGAAGTCTGGAGGGTGAATCAGAAGAAGCAGAAGAAGGAGAAGGAGAAGGTGAAGTCTGGAGGGTGAATCAGAAGAAGCAGAAGAAGGAGAAGGAGAAGGTGAAGTCTGGAGGGTGAATCAGAAGAATCAGAAGAAGGAGAAGGAGAAGGTGAAGTCTGGAGGGTGAATCAGAAGAAGCAGAGGAAGGAGAAGGAGAAGGTGAAGTCTGGAGGGTGAATCAGAAGAAGCAGAATAAGGAGAAGGAGAAGGTGAAGTCTGGAGGGTGAATCAGAAGAAGCAGAATACGGAGAAGGAGAAGGTGAAGTCTGGAGGGTGAATCAGAAGAAGCAGAAGAAGGAGAAGGAGAAGATGAAGTCCGGAGGGTGAAGCAGAAGAAGTAGAAGAAGGAGAAGGAGAAGGTAAAGTCTGGAGGGTGAAGCAGAAGAAGTAGAAGAAGGAGAAGGAGAAGGTGAAGTCAGGAGGGTGAATCAGAAGAAGTAGAAGAAGGAGAAGGAGAAGGTGAAGTCAGGAGGGTGAATCAGAAGAAGCAGAAGAAGGAGAAGGAGAAGGTGAAGTCTGGAGGGTGAATCAGAAGAATCAGAAGAAGGAGAAGGAGAAGGTGAAGTCTGGAGGGTGAATCAGAAGAAGCAGAAGAAAGAGAAGGAGAAGGTGAAGTCTGGAGGGTGAAGCAGAAGAAACAGAAGAAGGAGAAGGAGAAGGTGAAGACTGGAGGGTGAATCAGAAGAAGTAGAAGAAGGAGAAGGAGAAGGTGAAGTCTGGAGGGTGAATCAGAAGAAGTAGAAGAAGGAGAAGGAGAAGTTGAAGTCTGGAGGGTGAATCAGAAGAAGCAGAAGAAGGAGAAGGAGAAGGTGAAGTCTGGAGGGTGAATCAGAAGAAGTAGACGAAGGAGAAGGAGAAGGTGAAGTCTGGAGGGTGAATCAGAAGAAGCAGAAGAAGGAAATGGAGAAGGTGAAGTCTGGAGGGTGAATCAGAAGAAGTAGAAGAAGGAGAAGGAGAAGGTGAAGTCTGGAGGGTGAATCAGAAGAAGCAGAAGAAGGAGAAGGAGAAGGTGAAGTCTGGAGGGTGAATCAGAAGAAGCAGAAGAAGGAGAAGGAGAAGATGAAGTCTGGAGGGTGAATCAGAAGAAGTAGAAGAAGGAGAAGGAGAAGGAGAGGTCTGGAGGGTGAATCAGAAGAAGCAGAAGAAGGAGAAGGAGAAGGTGAAGTCTGGAGGGTGAATCAGAAGAAGCAGAAGAAGGAGAAGGAGAAGGTGATGTCTGGAGGGTGAATCAGAAGAAGCAGAAGGAGGAGAAGGAGAAGGTGAAGTCAGGAGGGTGAATCAGAAGAAGCAGAAGAAGGAGAAGGAGAAGGTAAAGTTAGGAGGGTGAATCAGAAGAAGCAGAAGAAGGAGAAGGAGCAGGTGATGTCAGGGGGATGAAGCAGAAGAAGTAGAAGAAGGAGAAGGAGAAGGTGAAGTCAGGACGGTGAAGCAGAAGAAGCAGAAGAAGGAGAAGGGGAAGGTGAAGACTGGAGGGTGAATCAGAAGAAGTAGAAGAAGGAGAAGGAGAAGGTCAAGTCTGGAGGGTGAATCAGAAGAAGTAGAAGAAGGAGAAGGAGAAGGTGAAGTCTGGAGGGTGAAGCAGAAGAAGTAGAAGAAGGAGAAGGAGAAGGTGAAGTCAGGAGGGTGAATCAGAAGAAGTAGAAGAACGAGAAGGAGAAGGAGAAGTCAGGAGGGTGAATCAGAAGAAGCAGAAGAAGGAGAAGAAGAAGGTGAAGTCTGGAGGGTGAATCAGAAGAATCAGAAGAAGGAGAAGGAGAAGGTGAAGTCTGGAGGGTGAATCAGAAGAAGCAGAAGAAAGAGAAGGAGAAGGTGAAGTCTGGAGGGTGAATCAGAAGAAGTAGAAGAAGGAGAAGGAGAAGGTGAAGTCTGGAGTGTGAATCAGAAGAAGCAGAAGAAGGAGAAGGAGAAGGTGAAGTCTGGAGGGTGAATCAGAAGAAGCAGAATAAGGAGAAGGAGAAGGTGAAGTCTGGAGGGTGAATCAGAAGAAGCAGAAGAAGGAGAAGGAGAAGGTGAAGTCTGGAGGGTGAATCAGAAGAAGTAGAAGAAGGAGAAGGAGAAGGTGAAGTCTGGAGGGTGAAGCAGAAGAAGTAGAAGAAGGAGAAGGAGAAGGTGAAGTCAGGAGGGTGAATCAGAAGAAGTAGAAGAAGGAGAAGGAGAAGGTGAAGTCAGGAGGGTGAATCAGAAGAAGCAGAAGAAGGAGAAGGAGAAGGTGAAGTCTGGAGGGTGAATCAGAAGAATCAGAAGAAGGAGAAGGAGAAGGTGAAGTCTGGAGGGTGAATCAGAAGAAGCAGAGGAAGGAGAAGGAGAAGGTGAAGTCTGGAGGGTGAATCAGAAGAAGCAGAATAAGGAGAAGGAGAAGGTGAAGTCTGGAGGGTGAATCAGAAGAAGCAGAATAAGGAGAAGGAGAAGGTGAAGTCTGGTGGGTGAATCAGAAGAAGCAGAAGAAGGAGAAGGAGAAGATGAAGTCTGGAGGGTGAATCAGAAGAAGCAGAAGAAGGAGAAGGAGAAGGTGAAGTCTGGAGGGTGAATCAGAAGAATCAGAAGAAGGAGAAGGAGAAGGTGAAGTCTGGAGGGTGAATCAGAAGAAGCAGAAGAAAGAGAAGGAGAAGGTGAAGTCTGGAGGGTGAAGCAGAAGAAACAGAAGAAGGAGAAGGAGAAGGTGAAGACTGGAGGGTGAATCAGAAGAAGTAGAAGAAGGATAAGGAGAAGGTGAAGTCTGGAGGGTGAATCAGAAGAAGTAGAAGAAGGAGAAGGAGAAGGTGAAGTCTGGAGGGTGAATCAGAAGAAGCAGAAGAAGGAGAAGGAGAAGGTGAAGTCTGGAGGGTGAATCAGAAGAAGCAGAAGAAGGAGAAGGAGAAGATGAAGTCTGGAGGGTGAATCAGAAGAAGTGGAAGAAGGAGAAGGAGAAGGTGAAGTCTGGAGGGTGAATCAGAAGTAGTAGAAGAAGGAGAAGGAGAAGGTGAAGTCTGGACGGTGAATCAGAAGAAACAGAAGAAGGAGAAGGAGAAGGTGAAGTCTGGAGGGTGAATCAGAAGAAGTAGAAGAAGGAGAAGGAGAAGGTGTAGTCTGGAGGGTGAATCAGAAGAAGTAGACGAAGGAGAAGGAGAAGGTGAAGTCTGGAGGGTGAATCAGAAGAAGCAGAAGAAGGAAATGGAGAAGGTGAAGTCTGGAGGGTGAATCAGAAGAAGTAGAAGAAGGAGAAGGAGAAGGTGAAGTCTGGAGGGTGAATCAGAAGAAGCAGAAGAAGGAGAAGGAGAAGGTGAAGTCTGGAGGGTGAATCAGAAGAAGCAGAAGAAGGAGAAGGAGAAGGAGAAGTCTGGAGGGTGAATCAGAAGAAGCAGAAGAAGGAGAAGGAGAAGATGAAGTCTGGAGGGTGAAGCAGAAGAAGTAGAAGAAGGAGAAGGAGAAGGTGAAGTCAGGAGGGTGAATCAGAAGAAGTAGAAGAAGGAGAAGGAGAAGGTGAAGTCAGGAGGGTGATTCAGAAGAAGCAGAAGAAGGAGAAGGAGAAGGTGAAGTCTGGAGGGTGAATCAGAAGAATCAGAAGAAGGAGAAGGAGAAAGTGAAGTCTGGAGGGTGAATCAGAAGAAGCCGAAGAAGGAGAAGGAGAAGGTGAAGTCTGGAGGGTGAATCAGAAGAAGCAGAAGAAGGAGAAGGAGAAGGTGAAGTCAGGAGGGTGAATCAGAAGAAGCAGAAGAAGGAGAAGGAGAAGGTGAAGTTAGGAGGGTGAATCAGAAGAAGCAGAAGAAGGAGAAGGAGCAGGTGATGTCAGCGGGATGAAGCAGAAGAAGGAGAAGAAGGAGAAGGAGAAGGTGAAGTCAGGACGGTGAAGCAGAAGAAGCAGAAGAAGGAGAAGGAGAATGTGAAGTCTGGAGGATGAATCAGAATAAGTAGAAGAAGGAGAAGGAGAAGGTCAAGTCTGGAGGGTGAATCAGAAGAAGTAGAAGAAGGAGAAGGAGAAGGTGAAGACTGGAGGGTGAAGCAGAAGAAGTAGAAGAAGGAGAAGGAGAAGGTAAAGTCAGGAGGGTGAATCAGAAGAAACAGAAGAAGGAGAAGGAGAAGGTGAAGTCTGGAGGGTGAATCAGAAGAAGTAGAAGAAGGAGAAGGAGAAGGTGTAGTCTGGAGGGTGAATCAGAAGAAGTAGACGAAGGAGAAGGAGAAGGTGAAGTCTGGAGGGTGAATCAGAAGAAGCAGAAGAAGGAAATGGAGAAGGTGAAGTCTGGAGGGTGAATCAGAAGAAGTAGAAGAAGGAGAAGGAGAAGGTGAAGTCTGGAGGGTGAATCAGAAGAAGCAGAAGAAGGAGAAGGAGAAGGTGAAGTCTGGAGGGTGAATCAGAAGAAGCAGAAGAAGGAGAAGGAGAAGGAGAAGTCTGGAGGGTGAATCAGAAGAAGCAGAAGAAGGAGAAGGAGAAGATGAAGTCTGGAGGGTGAAGCAGAAGAAGTAGAAGAAGGAGAAGGAGAAGGTGAAGTCAGGAGGGTGAATCAGAAGAAGTAGAAGAAGGAGAAGGAGAAGGTGAAGTCAGGAGGGTGATTCAGAAGAAGCAGAAGAAGGAGAAGGAGAAGGTGAAGTCTGGAGGGTGAATCAGAAGAATCAGAAGAAGGAGAAGGAGAAAGTGAAGTCTGGAGGGTGAATCAGAAGAAGCCGAAGAAGGAGAAGGAGAAGGTGAAGTCTGGAGGGTGAATCAGAAGAAGCAGAAGAAGGAGAAGGAGAAGGTGAAGTCAGGAGGGTGAATCAGAAGAAGCAGAAGAAGGAGAAGGAGAAGGTGAAGTTAGGAGGGTGAATCAGAAGAAGCAGAAGAAGGAGAAGGAGCAGGTGATGTCAGCGGGATGAAGCAGAAGAAGGAGAAGAAGGAGAAGGAGAAGGTGAAGTCAGGACGGTGAAGCAGAAGAAGCAGAAGAAGGAGAAGGAGAATGTGAAGTCTGGAGGATGAATCAGAATAAGTAGAAGAAGGAGAAGGAGAAGGTCAAGTCTGGAGGGTGAATCAGAAGAAGTAGAAGAAGGAGAAGGAGAAGGTGAAGTCTGGAGGGTGAAGCAGAAGAAGTAGAAGAAGGAGAAGGAGAAGGTGAAGTCAGGAGGGTGAATCAGAAGAAGTAGAAGAAGGAGAAGGAGAAGGTGAAGTCAGGAGGGTGAATCAGAAGAAGCAGAAGAAGGAGAAGGAGAAGGTGAAGTCTGGAGGGTGAATCAGAAGAAGTAGAAGAAGGAGAAGGAGAAGGTGTTGTCTGGAGGGTGAATCAGAAGAAGTAGACGAAGGAGAAGGAGAAGGTGAAGTCTGGAGGGTGAATCAGAAGAAGCAGAAGAAGGAGAAGGAGAAGGTGAAGTCTGGAGGGTGAATCAGAAGAAGCAGAAGAAGGAGAAGGAGAAGGTGAAGTCTGGAGGGTGAATCAGAAGAAGCAGAATAAGGAGAAGGAGAATGTGAAGTCTGGAGGGTGAATAAGAAGAAGCAGAAAAAGGAGAAGGAGAAGGTGAAGTCTGAAGGGTGAATCAGAAGAAGTAGAAGAAGGAGAAGGAGAAGGTGAAGTCTGGAGGGTGAAGCAGAAGAAGTAGAAGAAGGAGAAGGAGAAGGTGAAGTCAGGAGGGTGAATCAGAAGAAGTAGAAGAAGGAGAAGGAGAAGGTGAAGTCAGGAGGGTGAATCAGAAGAAGCAGAAGAAGGAGAAGGAGAAGGTGAAGTCTGGAGGGTGAATCAGAAGAATCAGAAGAAGGAGAAGGAGAAGGTGAAGTCTGGAGGGTGAATCAGAAGAAGCAGAAGAAAGAGAAGGAGAAGGTGATGTCTGGAGTGTGAATCAGAAGAAGCAGAAGAAGGAGAAGGAGAAGGTGAAGTCTGGAGGGTGAATCAGAAGAAGCAGAAGAAGGAGAAGGAGAAGATGAAGTCTGGAGGGTGAATCAGAAGAAGTAGAAGAAGGAGAAGGAGAAGGTGAGGTCTGGAGGGTGAATCAGAAGAAGCAGAAGAAGGAGAAGGAGAGGGTGAAGTCTGGAGGGTGAATCAGAAGAAGCAGAAGAAGGAGAAGGAGAAGGTGAAGTCTGGAGGGTGAATCAGAAGAAGCAGAAGAAGGAGAAGGAGCAGGTGAAGTCAGGAGGGTGAATCAGAAGAAGCAGAAGAAGGAGAAGGAGAAGGTGAAGTTAGGAGGGTGAATCAGAAGAAGCAGAAGAAGGAGAAGGAGCAGGTGATGTCAGGGGGATGAAGCAGAAGAAGTAGAAGAAGGAGAAGGAGAAGGTGAAGTCAGGACGGTGAAGCAGAAGAAGCAGAAGAAGGAGAAGGAGAAGGTGAAGTCTGGAGGGTGAATCAGAAGAAGTAGAAGAAGGAGAAGGAGAAGGTCAAGTCTGGAGGGTGAATCAGAAGAAGTAGAAGAAGGAGAAGGAGAAGGTGAAGTCTGGAGGGTGAAGCAGAAGAAGTAGAAGAAGGAGAAGGAGAAGGTGAAGTCAGGAGGGTGAATCAGAAGAAGTAGAAGAAGGAGAAGGAGAAGGTGAAGTCAGGAGGGTGAATCAGAAGAAGCAGAAGAAGGAGAAGAAGAAGGTGAAGTCTGGAGGGTGAATCAGAAGAATCAGAAGAAGGAGCAGGAGAAGGTGAAGTCTGGAGGGTGAATCAGAAGAAGCAGAAGAAAGAGAAGGAGAAGGTGAAGTCTGGAGGGTGAATCAGAAGAAGTAGAAGAAGGAGAAGGAGAAGGTGAAGTCTGGAGTGTGAATCAGAAGAAGCAGAAGAAGGAGAAGGAGAAGGTGAAGTCTGGAGGGTGAATCAGAAGAAGCAGAATAAGGAGAAGGAGAAGGTGAAGTCTGGAGGGTGAATCAGAAGAAGCAGAAGAAGGAGAAGGAGAAGGTGAAGTCTGGAGGGTGAATCAGAAGAAGTAGAAGAAGGAGAAGGAGAAGGTGAAGTTTGGAGGGTGAAGCAGAAGAAGTAGAAGAAGGAGAAGGAGAAGGTGAAGTCAGGAGGGTGAATCAGAAGAAGCAGAAGAAGGAGAAGGAGAAGGTGAAGTCTGGAGGGTGAATCAGAAGAATCAGAAGAAGGAGAAGGAGAAGGTGAAGTCTGGAGGGTGAATCAGAAGAAGCAGAGGAAGGAGAAGGAGAAGGTGAAGTCTGGAGGGTGAATCAGAAGAAGCAGAATAAGGAGAAGGAGAAGGTGAAGTCTGGAGGGTGAATCAGAAGAAGCAGAATAAGGAGAAGGAGAAGGTGAAGTCTGGAGGGTGAATCAGAAGAAGCAGAAGAAGGAGAATGGAGAAGATGAAGTCTGGAGGGTGAATCAGAAGAAGTAGAAGAAGGAGAAGGTGAAGTCTGGAGGGTGAAGCAGAAGAAGTAGAAGAAGGAGAAGGAGAAGGTGAAGTCAGGAGGGTGAATCAGAAGAAGCAGAAGAAGGAGAAGTAGAAGGTGAAGTCTGGAGGGTGAATCAGAAGAATCAGAAGAAGGAGAAGGAGAAGGTGAAGTCTGGAGGGTGAATCAGAAGAAGCAGAAGAAAGAGAAGGAGAAGGTGAAGTCTGGAGGGTGAAGCAGAAGAAACAGAAGAAGGAGAAGGAGAAGGTGAAGACTGGAGGGTGAATCAGAAGAAGTAGAAGAAGGAGAAGGAGAAGGTGAAGTCTGGAGGGTGAATCAGAAGAAGTAGAAGAAGGAGAAGGAGAAGGTGAAGTCTGGAGGGTGAATCAGAAGAAGCAGAAGAAGGAGAAGGAGAAGGTGACGTCTGGAGGGTGAATCAGAAGAAGCAGAAGAAGGAGAAGGAGAAGATGAAGTCTGGAGGGTGAATCAGAAGAAGTAGAAGAAGGAGAAGGAGAAGGTAAAGTCTGGAGGGTGAATCAGAAGTAGTAGAAGAAGGAGAAGTAGAAGGTGAAGTCTGGACGGTGAATCAGAAGAAACAGAAGAAGGAGAAGGAGAAGGTGAAGTCTGGAGGCTGAATCAGAAGAAGTAGAAGAAGGAGAAGGAGAAGGTGTAGTCTGGAGGGTGAATCAGAAGAAGTAGACGAAGGAGAAGGAGAAGGTGAAGTCTGGAGGGTGAATCAGAAGAAGCAGAAGAAGGAAATGGAGAAGGTGAAGTCTGGAGGGTGAATCAGAAGAAGTAGAAGAAGGAGAAGGAGAAGGTGAAGTCTGGAGGGTGAATCAGAAGAAGCAGAAGAAGGAGAAGGAGAAGGTGAAGTCTGGAGGGTGAATCAGAAGAAGCAGAAGAAGGAGAAGGAGAAGGAGAAGTCTGGAGGGTGAATCAGAAGAAGCAGAAGAAGGAGAAGGAGAAGGTGAAGTCTGGAGGGTGAAGCAGAAGAAGTAGAAGAAGGAGAAGGAGAAGGTGAAGTCAGGAGGGTGAATCAGAAGAAGTAGAAGAAGGAGAAGGAGAAGGTGAAGTCTGGAGGGTGAATCAGAAGAATCAGAAGAAGGAGAAGGAGAAGGTGAAGTCTGGAGGGTGAATCAGAAGAAGCAGAAGAAGGAGAAGGAGAAGGTGAAGTCTGGAGGGTGAATCAGAAGAAGCAGAAGAAGGAGAAGGAGAAGGTGAAGTCAGGAGGGTGAATCAGAAGAAGCAGAAGAAGGAGAAGGAGAAGGTGAAGTTAGGAGGGTGAATCAGAAGAAGCAGAAGAAGGAGAAGGAGCAGGTGATGTCAGCGGGATGAAGCAGAAGAAGTAGAAGAAGCAGAAGGAGAAGGTG
This sequence comes from Somniosus microcephalus, assembly GCF_052327205.1. NCBI lineage: Eukaryota > Metazoa > Chordata > Chondrichthyes > Squaliformes > Somniosidae > Somniosus > Somniosus microcephalus. The sequence continues at coordinate 554,743 of NW_028225302.1, read as the reverse complement.
AAGTCAGGACGGTGAAGCAGAAGAAGCAGAAGAAGGAGAAGGAGAAGGTGAAGTCTGGAGGGTGAATCAGAAGAAGTAGAAGAAGGAGAAGGAGAAGGTGAAGTCTGGAGGGTGAATCAGAAGAAGCAGAATAAGGAGAAGGAGAAGGTGAAGTCTGGAGGGTGAATCAGAAGAAGCAGAAGAAGGAGAAGGAGAAGGTGAAGTCTGGAGGGTGAATCAGAAGAAGTAGAAGAAGGAGGAGGAGAAGGTCAAGTCTGGAGGGTGAATCAGAAGAAGTAGAAGAAGGAGAAGGAGAAGGTGAAGTCTGGAGGGTGAAGCAGAAGAAGTAGAAGAAGGAGAAGGAGAAGGTGAAGTCAGGAGGGTGAATCAGAAGAAGTAGAAGAAGGAGAAGGAGAAGGTGAAGTCAGGAGGGTGAATCAGAAGAAGCAGAAGAAGGAGACGAAGAAGGTGAAGTCTGGAGGGTGAATCAGAAGAATCAGAAGAAGGAGAAGGAGAAGGTGAAGTCTGGAGGGTGAATCAGAAGAAGCAGAAGAAAGAGAAGGAGAAGGTGAAGTCTGGAGGGTGAATCAGAAGAAGTAGAAGAAGGAGAAGGAGAAGGTGAAGTCTGGAGTGTGAATCAGAAGAAGCAGAAGAAGGAGAAGGAGAAGGTGAAGTCTGGAGGGTGAATCAGAAGAAGCAGAATAAGGAGAAGGAGAAGGTGAAGTCTGGAGGGTGAATCAGAAGAAGCAGAAAAAGGAGAAGGAGAAGGTGAAGTCTGGAGGGTGAATCAGAAGAAGAAGAAGAAGGAGAAGGAGAAGGTGAAGTTTGGAGGGTGAAGCAGAAGAAGTAGAAGAAGGAGAAGGAGAAGGTGAAGTCAGGAGGGTGAATCAGAAGAAGTAGAAGAAGGAGAAGGAGAAGGTGAAGTCAGGAGGGTGAATCAGAAGAAGCAGAAGAAGGAGAAGGAGAAGGTGAAGTCTGGAGGGTGAATCAGAAGAATCAGAAGAAGGAGAAGGAGAAGGTGAAGTCTGGAGGGTGAATCAGAAGAAGCAGAGGAAGGAGAAGGAGAAGGTGAAGTCTGGAGGGTGAATCAGAAGAAGCAGAATAAGGAGAAGGAGAAGGTGAAGTCTGGAGGGTGAATCAGAAGAAGCAGAATAAGGAGAAGGAGAAGGTGAAGTCTGGAGGGTGAATCAGAAGAAGCAGAAGAAGGAGAAGGAGAAGATGAAGTCTGGAGGGTGAATCAGAAGAAGTAGAAGAAGGAGAAGGAGAAGGTGAAGTCTGGAGGGTGAAGCAGAAGAAGTAGAAGAAGGAGAAGGAGAAGGTGAAGTCAGGAGGGTGAATCAGAAGAAGCAGAAGAAGGAGAAGGAGAAGGTGAAGTCTGGAGGGTGAATCAGAAGAATCAGAAGAAGGAGAAGGAGAAGGTGAAGTCTGGAGGGTGAATCAGAAGAAGCAGAAGAAAGAGAAGGAGAAGGTGAAGTCTGGAGGGTGAAGCAGAAGAAACAGAAGAAGGAGAAGGAGAAGGTGAAGACTGGAGGGTGAATCAGAAGAAGTAGAAGAAGGAGAAGGAGAAGGTGAAGTCTGGAGGGTGAATCAGAAGAAGTAGAAGAAGGAGAAGGAGAAGGTGAAGTCTGGAGGGTGAATCAGAAGAAGCAGAAGAAGGAGAAGGAGAAGGTGAAGTCTGGAGGGTGAATCAGAAGAAGCAGAAGAAGGAGAAGGAGAAGATGAAGTCTGGAGGGTGAATCAGAAGAAGTAGAAGAAGGAGAAGGAGAAGGTAAAGTCTGGAGGGTGAATCAGAAGTAGTAGAAGAAGGAGAAGGAGAAGGTGAAGTCTGGACGGTGAATCAGAAGAAACAGAAGAAGGAGAAGGTGAAGTCTGGAGAGTGAATCAGAAGAAGTAGAAGAAGGAGAAGGAGAAGGTGTAGTCTGGAGGGTGAATCAGAAGAAGTAGACGAAGGAGAAGGAGAAGGTGAAGTCTGGAGGGTGAATCAGAAGAAGCAGAAGAAGGAAATGGAGAAGGTGAAGTCTGGAGGGTGAATCAGAAGAAGTAGAAGAAGGAGAAGGAGAAGGTGAAGTCTGGAGGGTGAATCAGAAGAAGCAGAAGAAGGAGAAGGAGAAGGTGAAGTCTGGAGGGTGAATCAGAAGAAGCAGAAGAAGGAGAAGGAGAAGGAGAAGTCTGGAGGGTGAATCAGAAGAAGCAGAAGAAGGAGAAGGAGAAGGTGAAGTCTGGAGGGTGAAGCAGAAGAAGTAGAAGAAGGAGAAGGAGAAGGTGAAGTCAGGAGGGTGAATCAGAAGAAGTAGAAGAAGGAGAAGGAGAAGGTGAAGTCTGGAGGGTGAATCAGAAGAAGCAGAAGAAGGAGAAGGAGAAGGTGAAGTCTGGAGGGTGAATCAGAAGAAGCAGAATAAGGAGAAGTGAAGGTGAAGTATGGAGGGTGAATCAGAAGAAGCAGAAGAAGGAGAAGGAGAAGGTGAAGTCTGGAGGGTGAATCAGAAGAAGTAGAAGAAGGAGAAGGAGAAGGTGAAGTCTGGAGGTGAAGCAGAAGAAGTAGAAGAAGGAGAAGGAGAAGGTGAAGTCAGGAGGGTGAATCAGAAGAAGTAGAAGAAGGAGAAGGAGAAGATGAAGTCTGGAGGGTGAATCAGAAGAAGTAGAAGAAGGAGAAGGAGAAGGTGAAGTCTGGAGGGTGAAGCAGAAGAAGTAGAAGAAGGAGAAGGAGAAGGTGAAGTCAGGAGGGTGAATCAGAAGAAGTAGAAGAAGGAGAAGGAGAAGGTGAAGTCAGGAGGGTGAATCAGAAGAAGCAGAAGAAGGAGAAGGAGAAGGTGAAGTCTGGAGGGTGAATCAGAAAAATCAGAAGAAGGAGAAGGAGAAGGTGAAGTCTGGAGGGTGAATCAGAAGAAGCAGAAGAAAGAGAAGGAGAAGGTGAAGTCTGGAGGGTGAAGCAGAAGAAACAGAAGAAGGAGAAGGAGAAGGTGAAGACTGGAGGGTGAATCAGAAGAAGTGGAAGAAGGAGAAGGAGAAGGTGAAGTCTGGAGGGTGAATCAGAAGAAGTAGAAGAAGGAGAAGGAGAAGGTGAAGTCTGGAGGGTGAATCAGAAGAAGCAGAAGAAGGAGAAGGAGAAGGTGAAGTCTGGAGGGTGAATCAGAAGAAGCAGAAGAAGGAGAAGGAGAAGATGAAGTCTGGAGGGTGAATCAGAAGAAGTAGAAGAAGGAGAAGGAGAAGGTGAAGTCTGGAGGGTGAATCAGAAGTAGTATAAGAAGGAGAATGGGAAGGTGAAGTCTGGACGGTGTATCAGAAGAAACAGAAGAAGGAGAAGGAGAAGGTGAAGTCTGGAGGGTGAATCAGAAGAAGTAGAAGAAGGAGAAGGAGAAGGTGTAGTCTGGAGGGTGAATCAGAAGAAGTAGACGAAGGAGAAGGAGAAGGTGAAGTCAGGTGGGTGAATCAGAAGAAGCAGAAGAAGGAGATGGAGAAGGTGAAGTCTGGAGGGTGAGTCAGAAGAAGTAGAAGAAGGAGAAGGAGAAGGTGAAGTCTGGAGGGTGAATCAGAAGAAGCAGAAGAAGGAGAAGGAGAAGGTGAAGTCTGGAGGGTGAATCAGAAGAAGCAGAAGAAGGAGAAGGAGAAGGAGAAGTCTGGAGGGTGAATCAGAAGAAGCAGAATAAGGAGAAGGAGAAGGTGAAGTCTTGAGGGTGAATCAGAAGAAGCAGAAGAAGGAGAAGGAGAAGGTGAAGTCTGGAGGGTGAATCAGAAGAAGTAGAAGAAGGAGAAGGAGAAGGTGAAGTCTGGAGGGTGAATCAGAAGAAGTAGAAGAAGGAGAAGGAGAAGGTGAAGTCTGGAGGTTGAATCAGAAGAAGTAGAAGAAGGAGAAGGAGAAGGTGAAGTCTGGAGGGTGAAGCAGAAGAAGTAGAAGAAGGAGAAGGAGAAGGTGAAGTCAGGAGGGTGAATCAGAAGAAGTAGAAGAAGGAGAAGGAGAAGGTGAAGTCAGGAGGGTGAATCAGAAGAAGCAGAAGAAGGAGAAGGAGAAGGTGAAGTCTGGAGGGTGAATCAGAAGAATCAGAAGAAGGAGAAGGAGAAGGTGAAGTCTGGAGGGTGAATCAGAAGAAGCAGAAGAAAGAGAAGGAGATGGTGAAGTCTGGAGGGTGAATCAGAAGAAGTAGAAGAAGGAGAAGGAGAAGGTGAAGTCTGGAGGGTGAATCAGAAGAAGCAGAGGAAGGAGAAGGAGAAGGTGAAGTCTGGAGGGTGAATCAGAAGAAGCAGAAGAAGTAGAAGGAGAAGGTGAAGTCTGGAGGGTGAATCAGAAGAAGCAGAAGAAGGAGAAGGAGAAGGTGAAGTCTGGAGGGTGAATGAGAAGAAGCAGAATAAGGAGAAGGAGAAGGTGAAGTCTGGAGGGTGAATCAGAAGAAGCAGAAGAAGGAGAAGGAGAAGGTGAAGTCTGGAGGGTGAATCAGAAGAAGTAGAAGAAGGAGAAGGAGAAGGTGAAGTCTGGAGGGTGAAGCAGAAGAAGGAGAAGGAGAAGGTGAAGCCAGGAGGGTGAATCAGAAGAAGTAGAAGAAGGAGAAGGAGAAGGTGAAATCAGGAGGGTGAATCAGAAGAAGCAGAAGAAGGAGAAGGAGAAGGTGAAGTCTGTAGGGTGAATCAGAAGAATCAGAAGAAGGAGAAGGAGAAGGTGACGTCTGGAGGGTGAATCAGAAGAAGCAGAAGAAAGAGAAGGAGAAGGTGAAGTCTGGAGGGTGAAGCAGAAGAAACAGAAGAAGGAGAAGGAGAAGGTGAAGACTGGAGGGTGAATCAGAAGAAGTAGAAGAAGGAGAAGGAGAAGGTGAAGTCTGGAGGGTGAATCAGAAGAAGCAGAAGAAGGAGAAGGAGAAGGTGAAGTCTGGAGGGTGAATCAGAAGAAGCAGAAGAAGGAAAAGGAGAAGATGAAGTCTGGAGGGTGAATCAGAAGAAGCAGAAGAAGGAAAAGGAGAAGATGAAGTCTGGAGGGTGAATCAGAAGAAGTAGAAGAAGGAGAAGGAGAAGGTGAGGTCTGGAGGGTGAATCAGAAGAAGCAGAAGAAGGAGAAGGAGAAGGTGAAGTCTGGAGGGTGAATCAGAAGAAGCAGAAGAAGGAGAAGGAGAAGGTGAAGTCTGGAGGGTGAATCAGAAGAAACAGAAGAAGGAGAAGGAGAAGGTGAAGTCTGGAGGGTGAATCAGAAGAAGCAGAAGAAGGAGAAGGAGAAGGTGAAGTCTGGAGGGTGAATCAGAAGAAGCAGAAGAAGGAGAAGGAGAAGGTGAAGTCAGGAGGTTGAATCAGAAGAAGCAGAAGAAGGAGAAGGAGAAGGTGAAGTTAGGAGGGTGAATCAGAAGAAGCAGAAGAAGGAGAAGGAGCAGGTGATGTCAGGGGGATGAAGCAGAATAAGTAGAAGAAGGAGAAGGAGAAGGTGAAGTCAGGGCGGTGAAGCAGAAGAAGCAGAAGAAGGAGAAGGAGAAGGTGAAGTCTGGAGGGTGAATCAGAAGAAGTAGAAGAAGGAAAAGGAGAAGGTCAAGTCTGGAGGGTGAATCAGAAGAAGTAGAAGAAGGAGAAGGAGGAGGTGAAGTCTGGAGGGTGAAGCAGAAGAAGTAGAAGAAGGAGAAGGAGAAGGTGAAGTCAGGAGGGTGAGTCAGAAGAAGTAGAAGAAGGAGAAGGAGAAGGTGAAGTCAGGAGGGTGAATCAGAGAAGCAGAAGAAGGAGAAGGAGAAGGTGAAGTCTGGAGGGTGAATCAGAAGAATCAGAAGAAGGAGAAGGAGAAGGTGAAGTCTGGAGGGTGAATCAGAAGGAGCAGAAGAAAGTGAAGGAGAAGGTGAAGTCTGGAGGGTGAATCAGAAGAAGTAGAAGAAGGAGAAGGAGAAGGTGAAGTCTGGAGGGTGAATCAGAAGAAGCAGAAGAAGGAGAAGGAGAAGGTGAAGTCTGGAGGGTGAATCAGAAGAAGCAGAAGAAGGAGAAGGAGAAGGTGAAGTCTGCAGGGTGAATCAGAAGAAGCAGAAGAAGGAGAAGGAGAAGCTGAAGTCTGGAGGGTGAATCAGAAGAAGCAGAATAAGGAGAAGGAGAAGGTGAAGTCTGGAGGGTGAATCAGAAGAAGCAGAAGAAGGAGAAGGAGAAGGTGAAGTCTGGAGGGTGAATCAGAAGAAGTAGAAGAAGGAGAAGGAGAAGTTGAAGTCTGGAGGGTGAAGCAGAAGAATTAGAAGATGGAGAAGGAGAAGGTGAAGTCAGGAGGGTGAATCAGAAGAAGTAGAAGAAGGAGAAGGAGAAGGTGAAGTCGGGAGGGTGAATCAGAAGAAGCAGAAGATGGAGAAGGAGAAGGTGAAGTCTGGAGGGTGAATCAGAAGAATCAGAAGAAGGAGAAGGAGAAGGTGAAGTCTGGAGGGTGAATCAGAAGAAGCAGAGGAAGGAGAAGGAGAAGGTGAAGTCTGGAGGGTTAATCAGAAGAAGCAGAATAAGGAGAAGGAGAAGGTGAAGTCTGGAGGGTGAATCAGAAGAAGCAGAATAAGGAGAAGGAGAAGGTGAAGTCTGGAGGGTGAATCAGAAGAAGCAGAAGAAGGAGAAGGAGAAGGTGAAGTCTGGAGGGTGAATCAGAAGAAGTAGAAGAAGGAGAAGGAGAAGGTGAAGTCTGGAGGGTGAAGCAGAAGAAGTAGAAGAAGGAGAAGGAGAAGGTGAAGTCAGGTGGGTGAATCAGAAGAAGTAGAAGAAGGAGAAGGAGAAGGTGAAGTCAGGAGGGTGAATCAGAAGAAGCAGAATAAGGAGAAGGAGAAGGTGAAGTCTGGAGGGTGAATCAGAAGAATCAGAAGAAGGAGAAGGAGAAGGTGAAGTCTGGAGGGTGAATCAGAAGAAGCAGAAGAAAGAGAAGGAGAAGATGAAGTCTGGAGGGTGAAGCAGAAGAAACAGAAGAAGGAGAAGGAGAAGGTGAAGACTGGAGGGTGAATCAGAAGAAGTAGAAGAAGGAGAAGGAGAAGGTGAAGTCTGGAGGGTGAATCAGAAGAAGTGGAAGAAGGAGAAGGAGAAGGTGAAGTCTGGAGGGTGAATCAGAAGAAGCAGAAGAAGGAGAAGGAGAAGGTGAAGTCTGGAGGGTGAATCAGAAGAAGCAGAAGAAGGAGAAGGAGAAGGTGTAGTCTGGAGGGTGAATCAGAAGAAGTAGAAGAAGGAGAAGGAGAAGGTGTAGTCTGGAGGGTGAATCAGAAGAAGTAGACGAAGGAGAAGGAGAAGGTGAAGTCTGGAGGGTGAATCAGATGAAGCAGAAGAAGGAGATGGAGAAGGTGAAGTCTGGAGGGTGAATCAGAAGAAGTAGAAGAAGGAGAAGGAGAAGGTGAAGTCTGGAGGGTGAATCAGAAGAAGCAGAAGAAGGAGAAGGAGAAGGTGAAGTCTGGAGGGTGCATCAGAAGAAGCAGAAGAAGGAGAAGGAGAAGGTGAAGTCTGGAGGGTGATTCAGAAGAAGCAGAATAAGGAGAAGGAGAAGGTGAAGTCTGGAGGGTGAATCAGAAGAAGCAGAAGAAGGAGAAGGAGAAGGTGAAGTCTGGAGGGTGAATCAGAAGAAGTAGAAGAAGGAGAAGGAGAAGGTGAAGTCTGGAGGGTGAATCAGAAGAAGTAGAAGAAGGAGAAGGAGAAGGTGAAGTCTTGAGGGTGAATCAGAAGACGTAGAAGAAGGAGAAGGAGAAGGTGAAGTCTGGAGGGTGAAGCAGAAGAAGTAGAAGAAGGAGAAGGAGAAGGTGAAGTCAGGAGGGTGAATCAGAAGATGTAGAAGAAGGAGAAGGAGAAGGTGAAGTCAGGAGGGTGAATCAGAAGAAGCAGAAGAAGGAGAAGGAGAAGGTGAAGTCTGGAGGGTGAATCAGAAGAATCAGAAGAAGGAGAAGGAGAAGGTGAAGTCTGGAGGGTGAATCAGAAGAAGCAGAAGAAAGAGAAGGAGAAGGGGAAGTCTGGAGGGTGAATCAGAAGAAGTAGAAGAAGGAGAAGGAGAAGGTGAGGTCTGGAGGGTGAATCAGAAGAAGCAGAAGAAGGAAAATGAGAAGGTGAAGTCTGGAGGGTGAATCAGAAGAAGTAGACGAAGGAGAAGGAGAAGGTGAAGTCTGGAGGGTGAATCAGAAGAAGCAGAAGAAGGAGAAGGAGAAGGTGAAGTCAGGAGGGTGAATCAGAGGAAGCAGAAGAAGGAGAAGGAGAAGGTGAAGTTAGGAGGGTGAATCAGAACAAGCAGAAGAAGGAGAAGGAGCAGGTGATGTCAGGGGGATGAAGCAGAAGAAGTAGAAGAAGGAGAAGGAGAAGGTGAAGTCAGGACGGTGAAGCAGAAGAAGTAGACGAAGGAGAAGGAGAAGGTGAAGTCTGGAGGGTGAATCAGATGAAGCAGAAGAAGGAGATGGAGAAGGTGAAGTCTGGAGGGTGAATCAGAAGAAGTAGAAGAAGGAGAAGGAGAAGGTGAAGTCTGGAGGGTGAATCAGAAGAAGCAGAAGAAGGAGAAGGAGAAGGTGAAGTCTGGAGGGTGCATCAGAAGAAGCAGAAGAAGGAGAAGGAGAAGGTGAAGTCTGGAGGGTGATTCAGAAGAAGCAGAATAAGGAGAAGGAGAAGGTGAAGTCTGGAGGGTGAATCAGAAGAAGCAGAAGAAGGAGAAGGAGAAGGTGAAGTCTGGAGGGTGAATCAGAAGAAGTAGAAGAAGGAGAAGAAGAAGGTGAAGTCTGGAGGGTGAATCAGAAGAAGTAGAAGAAGGAGAAGGAGAAGGTGAAGTCTTGAGGGTGAATCAGAAGACGTAGAAGAAGGAGAAGGAGAAGGTGAAGTCTGGAGGGTGAAGCAGAAGAAGTAGAAGAAGGAGAAGGAGAAGGTGAAGTCAGGAGGGTGAATCAGAAGATGTAGAAGAAGGAGAAGGAGAAGGTGAAGTCAGGAGGGTGAATCAGAAGAAGCAGAAGAAGGAGAAGGAGAAGGTGAAGTCTGGAGGGTGAATCAGAAGAATCAGAAGAAGGAGAAGGAGAAGGTGAAGTCTGGAGGGTGAATCAGAAGAAGCAGAAGAAAGAGAAGGAGAAGGGGAAGTCTGGAGGGTGAATCAGAAGAAGTAGAAGAAGGAGAAGGAGAAGGTGAAGTCTGGAGGGTGAATCAGAAGAAGCAGAAGAAGGAAAATGAGAAGGTGAAGTCTGGAGGGTGAATCAGAAGAAGTAGACGAAGGAGAAGGAGAAGGTGAAGTCTGGAGGGTGAATCAGAAGAAGCAGAAGAAGGAGAAGGAGAAGGTGAAGTCAGGAGGGTGAATCAGAGGAAGCAGAAGAAGGAGAAGGAGAAGGTGAAGTTAGGAGGGTGAATCAGAACAAGCAGAAGAAGGAGAAGGAGCAGGTGATGTCAGGGGGATGAAGCAGAAGAAGTAGAAGAAGGAGAAGGAGAAGGTGAAGTCAGGACGGTGAAGCAGAAGAAGTAGACGAAGGAGAAGGAGAAGGTGAAGTCTGGAGGGTGAATCAGATGAAGCAGAAGAAGGAGATGGAGAAGGTGAAGTCTGGAGGGTGAATCAGAAGAAGTAGAAGAAGGAGAAGGAGAAGGTGAAGTCTGGAGGGTGAATCAGAAGAAGCAGAAGAAGGAGAAGGAGAAGGTGAAGTCTGGAGGGTGCATCAGAAGAAGCAGAAGAAGGAGAAGGAGAAGGTGAAGTCTGGAGGGTGATTCAGAAGAAGCAGAATAAGGAGAAGGAGAAGGTGAAGTCTGGAGGGTGAATCAGAAGAAGCAGAAGAAGGAGAAGGAGAAGGTGAAGTCTGGAGGGTGAATCAGAAGAAGTAGAAGAAGGAGAAGGAGAAGGTGAAGTCTGGAGGCTGAATCAGAAGAAGTAGAAGAAGGAGAAGGAGAAGGTGAAGTCTTGAGGGTGAATCAGAAGACGTTGAAGAAGGAGAAGGAGAAGGTGAAGTCTGGAGGGTGAAGCAGAAGAAGTAGAAGAAGGAGAAGGAGAAGGTGAAGTCAGGAGGGTGAATCAGAAGATGTAGAAGAAGGAGAAGGAGAAGGTGAAGTCAGGAGGGTGAATCAGAAGAAGCAGAAGAAGGAGAAGGAGAAGGTGAAGTCTGGAGGGTGAATCAGAAGAATCAGAAGAAGGAGAAGGAGAAGGTGAAGTCTGGAGGGTGAATCAGAAGAAGCAGAAGAAAGAGAAGGAGAAGGGGAAGTCTGGAGGGTGAATCAGAAGAAGTAGAAGAAGGAGAAGGAGAAGGTGAAGTCTGGAGGGTGAATCAGAAGAAGCAGAAGAAGGAAAATGAGAAGGTGAAGTCTGGAGGGTGAATCAGAAGAAGTAGACGAAGGAGAAGGAGAAGGTGAAGTCTGGAGGGTGAATCAGAAGAAGCAGAAGAAGGAGAAGGAGAAGGTGAAGTCAGGAGGGTGAATCAGAGGAAGCAGAAGAAGGAGAAGGAGAAGGTGAAGTTAGGAGGGTGAATCAGAACAAGCAGAAGAAGGAGAAGGAGCAGGTGATGTCAGGGGGATGAAGCAGAAGAAGTAGAAGAAGGAGAAGGAGAAGGTGAAGTCAGGACGGTGAAGCAGAAGAAGCAGAAGAAGGAGAAGGAGAAGGTGAAGTCTGGAGGGTGAATCAGAAGAAGTAGAAGAAGGAGAAGGAGAAAGTCAAGTCTGGAGGGTGAATCAGAAGAAGTAGAAGAAGGAGAAGGAGAAGGTGAAGTCTGGAGGGTGAAGCAGAAGAAGTAGAAGAAGGAGAAGGAGAAGGTGAAGTCAGGAGGGTGAATCAGAAGAAGTAGAAGAAGGAGAAGGAGAAGGTGAAGTCAGGAGGGTGAATCAGAAGAAGCAGAAGAAGGGGAAGGAGGAGGTGAAGTCTGGAGGGTGAATCAGAAGAAGCAGAAGAAGGAGAAGGAGAAGATGAAATCTGGAGGGTGAATCAGAAGAAGTAGAAGAAGGAGAAGGAGAAGGTGAGGTCTGGAGGGTGAATCAGAAGAAGTAGAAGAAGGAGAAGGAGAAGGTGATGTCTGGAGGGTGAAACAGAAGAAGCAGAAGAAGGAGAAGGAGAAGGTGAAGTCTGGAGGGTGAATCAGAAGAAGCAGAAGAAGGAGAAGGAGAAGGTGAAGTCTGGAGGGTGAATCAGAAGAAGCAGAAGAAGGAGAAGGAGAAGATGAAATCTGGAGGGTGAATCAGAAGAAGCAGAAGAAAGAGAAGGAGAAGGTGAAGTCTGGAGGGTGAATCAGAAGAAGTAGAAGAAGGAGAAGGAGAAGGTGAAGTCTGGAGGGTGAATCAGAAGAAGCAGAAGAAGGAGAAGGAGAAGGTGAAGTCTGGAGGGTGAATCAGAAGAAGCAGAAGAAGGAGAAGGAGAAGGTGAAGTCTGGAGGGTGAATAAGAAGAAGCAGAAGAAGGAGAAGGAGAAGTTGAAGTCTGGAGGGTGAATCAGAAGAAGCAGAATAAGGAGAAGTGAAGGTGAAGTATGGAGGGTGAATCAGAAGAAGCAGAAGAAGGAGAAGGAGAAGGTGAAGTCTGGAGGGTGAATCAGAAGAAGTAGATGAAGGAGAAGGAGAAGGTGAAGTCTGGAGGGTGAAGCAGAAGAGGTAGAAGAAGGAGAAGGAGAAGGTGAAGTCAGGAGGGTGAATCAGAAGAAGTAGAAGAAGGAGAAGGAGAAGATGAAGTCTGGAGGGTGAATCAGAAGAAGTAGAAGAAGGAGAAGGAGAAGGTGAAGTCTGGAGGGTGAAGCAGAAGAAGTAGAAGAAGGAGAAGGAGAAGGTGAAGTCAGGAGGGTGAATCAGAAGAAGTAGAAGAAGGAGAAGGAGAAGGTGAAGTCAGGAGGGTGAATCAGAAGAAGCAGAAGAAGGAGAAGGAGAAGGTGAAGTCTGGAGGGTGAATCAGAAGAATCAGAAGAAGGAGAAGGAGAAGGTGAAGTCTGGAGGGTGAATCAGAAGAAGCAGAAGAAAGAGAAGGAGAAGGTGAAGTCTGGAGGGTGAAGCAGAAGAAACAGAAGAAGGAGAAGGAGAAGGTGAAGACTGGAGGGTGAATCAGAAGAAGTGGAAGAAGGAGAAGGAGAAGGTGAAGTCTGGAGGGTGAATCAGAAGAAGTAGAAGAAGGAGAAGGAGAAGGTGAAGTCTGGAGGGTGAATCAGAAGAAGCAGAAGAAGGAGAAGGAGAAGGTGAAGTCTGGAGGGTGAATCAGAAGAAGCAGAAGAAGGAGAAGGAGAAGATGAAGTCTGGAGGGTGAATCAGAAGAAGTAGAAGAAGGAGAAGGAGAAGGTGAAGTCTGGAGGGTGAATCAGAAGTAGTAGAAGAAGGAGAAGGAGAAGGTGAAGTCTGGACGGTGTATCAGAAGAAACAGAAGAAGGAGAAGGAGAAGGTGAAGTCTGGAGGGTGAATCAGAAGAAGTAGAAGAAGGAGAAGGAGAAGGTGTAGTCTGGAGGGTTCATCAGAAGAAGTAGACGAAGGAGAAGGAGAAGGTGAAGTCTGGAGGGTGAATCAGAAGAAGCAGAAGAAGGAGAAGGAGAAGGTGAAGTCAGGAGGGTGAATCAGAGGAAGCAGAAGAAGGAGAAGGAGAAGGTGAAGTTAGGAGGGTGAATCAGAACAAGCAGAAGAAGGAGAAGGAGCAGGTGATGTCAGGGGGATGAAGCAGAAGAAGTAGAAGAAGGAGAAGGAGAAGGTGAAGTCAGGACGGTGAAGCAGAAGAAGCAGAAGAAGGAGAAGGAGAAGGTGAAGTCTGGAGGGTGAATCAGAAGAAGTAGAAGAAGGAGAAGGAGAAGGTCAAGTCTGGAGGGTGAATCAGAAGAAGTAGAAGAAGGAGAAGGAGAAGGTGAAGTCTGGAGGGTGAAGCAGAAGAAGTAGAAGAAGGAGAAGGAGAAGGTGAAGTCAGGAGGGTGAATCAGAAGAAGTAGAAGAAGGAGAAGGAGAAGGTGAAGTCAGGAGGGTGAATCAGAAGAAGCAGAAGAAGGGGAAGGAGGAGGTGAAGTCTGGAGGGTGAATCAGAAGAAGCAGAAGAAGGAGAAGGAGAAGATGAAATCTGGAGGGTGAATCAGAAGAAGTAGAAGAAGGAGAAGGAGAAGGTGAGGTCTGGAGGGTGAATCAGAAGAAGTAGAAGAAGGAGAAGGAGAAGGTGATGTCTGGAGGGTGAAACAGAAGAAGCAGAAGAAGGAGAAGGAGAAGGTGAAGTCTGGAGGGTGAATCAGAAGAAGCAGAAGAAGGAGAAGGAGAAGGTGAATTCTGGAGGGTGAATCAGAAGAAGCAGAAGAAGGAGAAGGAGAAGATGAAATCTGGAGGGTGAATCAGAAGAAGCAGAAGAAAGAGAAGGAGAAGGTGAAGTCTGGAGGGTGAATCAGAAGAAGTAGAAGAAGGAGAAGGAGAAGGTGAAGTCTGGAGGATGAATCAGAAGAAGCAGAAGAAGGAGAAGGAGAAGGTGAAGTCTGGAGGGTGAATCAGAAGAAGCAGAAGAAGGAGAAGGAGAAGGTGAAGTCTGGAGGGTGAATCAGAAGAAGCAGAAGAAGGAGAAGGAGAAGTTGAAGTCTGGAGGGTGAATCAGAAGAAGCAGAATAAGGAGAAGTGAAGGTGAAGTATGGAGGGTGAATCAGAAGAAGCAGAAGAAGGAGAAGGAGAAGGTGAAGTCTGGAGGGTGAATCAGAAGAAGTAGAAGAAGGAGAAGGAGAAGGTGAAGTCTGGAGGGTGAAGCAGAAGAGGTAGAAGAAGGAGAAGGAGAAGGTGAAGTCAGGAGGGTGAATCAGAAGAAGTAGAAGAAGGAGAAGGAGAAGATGAAGTCTGGAGGGTGAATCAGAAGAAGTAGAAGAAGGAGAAGGAGAAGGTGAAGTCTGGAGGGTGAAGCAGAAGAAGTAGAAGAAGGAGAAGGAGAAGGTGAAGTCAGGAGGGTGAATCAGAAGAAGTAGAAGAAGGAGAAGGAGAAGGTGAAGTCAGGAGGGTGAATCAGAAGAAGCAGAAGAAGGAGAAGGAGAAGGTGAAGTCTGGAGGGTGAATCAGAAGAATCAGAAGAAGGAGAAGGAGAAGGTGAAGTCTGGAGGGTGAATCAGAAGAAGCAGAAGAAAGAGAAGGAGAAGGTGAAGTCTGGAGGGTGAAGCAGAAGAAACAGAAGAAGGAGAAGGAGAAGGTGAAGACTGGAGGGTGAATCAGAAGAAGTGGAAGAAGGAGAAGGAGAAGGTGAAGTCTGGAGGGTGAATCAGAAGAAGTAGAAGAAGGAGCAGGAGAAGGTGAAGTCTGGAGGGTGAATCAGAAGAAGCAGAAGAAGGAGAAGGAGAAGGTGAAGTCTGGAGGGTGAATCAGAAGAAGCAGAAGAAGGAGAAGGAGAAGATGAAGTCTGGAGGGTGAATCAGAAGAAGTAGAAGAAGGAGAAGGAGAAGGTGAAGTCTGGAGGGTGAATCAGAAGTAGTAGAAGAAGGAGAAGGAGAAGGTGAAGTCTGGACGGTGTATCAGAAGAAACAGAAGAAGGAGAAGGAGAAGGTGAAGTCTGGAGGGTGAATCAGAAGAAGTAGAAGAAGGAGAAGGAGAAGGTGTAGTCTGGAGGGTTCATCAGAAGAAGTAGACGAAGGAGAAGGAGAAGGTGAAGTCTGGAGGGTGAATCAGAAGAAGCAGAAGAAGGAGATGGAGAAGGTGAAGTCTGGAGGGTGAGTCAGAAGAAGTAGAAGAAGGAGAAGGAGAAGGTGAAGTCTGGAGGGTGATTTTGAAGAAGCAGAAGAAGGAGAAGGAGAAGGTGAAGTCTGGAGGGTGAATCAGAAGAAGCAGAAGAAGGAGAAGGAGAAGGAGAAGTCTGGAGGGTGAATCAGAAGAAGCAGAATAAATAGAAGGAGAAGGTGAAGTCTGGAGGGTGAATCAGAAGAAGCAGAAGAAGGAGAAGGAGAAGGTGAAGTCTGGAGGGTGAATCAGAAGAAGTAGAAGAAGGAGAAGGAGAAGGTGAAGTCTGGAGGGTGAATCAGAAGAAGTAGAAGAAGGAGAAGGAGAAGGTGAAGTCTGGAGGTTGAATCAGAAGAAGTAGAAGAAGGAGAAGGAGAAGGTGAAGTCTGGAGGGTGAAGCAGAAGAAGTAGAAGAAGGAGAAGGAGAAGGTGAAGTCAGGAGGGTGAATCAGAAGAAGTAGAAGAAGGAGAAGGAGAAGGTGAAGACAGGAGGGTGAATCAGAAGAAGCAGAAGAAGGAGAAGGAGAAGGTGAAGTCTGGAGGGTGAATCAGAAGAATCAGAAGAAGGAGAAGGAGAAGGTGAAGTCTGGAGGGTGAATCAGAAGAAGCAGAAGAAAGAGAAGGAGATGGTGAGGTCTGGAGGGTGAATCAGAAGAAGTAGAAGAAGGAGAAGGAGAAGGTGAAGTCTGGAGGGTGAATCAGAAGAAGCAGAGGAAGGAGAAGGAGAAGGTGAAGTCTGGAGGGTGAATCAGAAGAAGCAGAAGAAGTAGAATGAGAAGGTGAAGTCTGGAGGGTGAATCAGAAGAAGCAGAAGAAGGAGAAGGAGAAGGTGAAGTCTGGAGGGTGAATGAGAAGAAGCAGAATAAGGAGAAGGAGAAGGTGAAGTCTGGAGGGTGAATCAGAAGAAGCAGAAGAAGGAGAAGGAGAAGGTGAAGTCTGGAGGGTGAATCAGAAGAAGTAGAAGAAGGAGAAGGAGAAGGTGAAGTCTGGAGGGTGAAGCAGAAGAAGGAGAAGGAGAAGGTGAAGCCAGGAGGGTGAATCAGAAGAAGTAGAAGAAGGAGAAGGAGAAGGTGAAATCAGGAGGGTGAATCAGAAGAAGCAGAAGAAGGAGAAGGAGAAGGTGAAGTCTGTAGGGTGAATCAGAAGAAGCAGAAGAAGGAGAAGGAGAAGGTGAAGTCTGGAGGGTGAAGCAGAAGAAACAGAAGAAGGAGAAGGAGAAGGTGAAGACTGGAGGGTGAATCAGAAGAAGTAGAAGAAGGAGAAGGAGAAGGTGAAGTCTGGAGGGTGAATCAGAAGAAGTAGAAGAAGGAGAAGGAGAAGGTGAAGTCTGGAGGGTGAATCAGAAGAAGCAGAAGAAGGAGAAGGAGAAGGTGAAGTCTGGAGGGTGAATCAGAAGAAGCAGAAGAAGGAGAAGGAGAAGATGAAGTCTGGAGGGTGAATCAGAAGAAGTAGAAGAAGGAGAAGGAGAAGGTGAGGTCTGGAGGGTGAATCAGAAGAAGCAGAAGAAGGAGAAGGAGAAGGTGAAGTCTGGAGGGTGAATCAGAAGAAGCAGAAGAAGGAGAAGGAGAAGGTGAAGTCTGGAGGGTGAATCAGAAGAAACAGAAGAAGGAGAAGGAGAAGGTGAAGTCTGGAGGGTGAATCAGAAGAAGTAGAAGAAGGAGAAGGAGAAGGTGTAGTCTGGAGGGTGAATCAGAAGAAGCAGAAGAAGGAGAAGGAGGAGGTGAAGTCTGGAGGGTGAATCAGAAGAAGCAGAAGAAGGAGAAGGAGAAGGTGAAGTCTGGAGGGTGAATCAGAAGAAGCAGAAGAAGGAGAAGGAGAAGGTGAAGTCAGGAGGGTGAATCAGAAGAAGCAGAAGAAGGAGAAGGAGAAGGTGAAGTTAGGAGGGTGAATCAGAAGAAGCAGAAGAAGGAGAAGGAGCAGGTGATGTCAGGGGGATGAAGCAGAATAAGTAGAAGAAGGAGAAGGAGAAGGTGAAGTCAGGACGGTGAAGCAGAAGAAGCAGAAGAAGGAGAAGGAGAAGGTGAAGTCTGGAGGGTGAATCAGAAGAAGTAGAAGAAGGAAAAGGAGAAGGTCAAGTCTGGAGGGTGAATCAGAAGAAGTAGAAGAAGGAGAAGGAGGAGGTGAAGTCTGGAGGGTGAAGCAGAAGAAGTAGAAGAAGGAGAAGGAGAAGGTGAAGTCAGGAGGGTGAATCAGAAGAAGTAGAAGAAGGAGAAGGAGAAGGTGAAGTCAGGAGGGTGAATCAGAAGAAGCAGAAGAAGGAGAAGGAGAAGGTGAAGTCTGGAGGGTGAATCAGAAGAATCAGAAGAAGGAGAAGGAGAAGGTGAAGTCTGGAGGGTGAATCAGAAGAAGCAGAAGAAAGAGAAGGAGAAGGTGAAGTCTGGAGGGTGAATCAGAAGAAGTAGAAGAAGGAGAAGGAGAATGTGAAGTCTGGAGGGTGAATCAGAAGAAGCAGAAGAAGGAGAAGGAGAAGGTGAAGTCTGGAGGGTGAATCAGAAGAAGCAGAAGAAGGAGAAGGAGAAGGTGAAGTCTGCAGGGTGAATCAGAAGAAGCAGAAGAAGGAGAAGGAGAAGCTGAAGTCTGGAGGGTGAATCAGAAGAAGCAGAATAAGGAGAAGGAGAAGGTGAAGTCTGGAGGGTGAATCAGAAGAAGCAGAAGAAGGAGAAGGAGAAGGTGAAGTCTGGAGGGTGAATCAGAAGAAGTAGAAGAAGGAGAAGGAGAAGTTGAAGTCTGGAGGGTGAAGCAGAAGAATTAGAAGATGGAGAAGGAGAAGGTGAAGTCAGGAGGGTGAATCAGAAGAAGTAGAAGAAGGAGAAGGAGAAGGTGAAGTCAGGAGGGTGAATCAGAAGAAGCAGAAGATGGAGAAGGAGAAGGTGAAGTCTGGAGGGTGAATCAGAAGAATCAGAAGAAGGAGAAGGAGAAGGTGAAGTCTGGAGGGTGAATCAGAAGAAGCAGAGGAAGGAGAAGGAGAAGGTGAAGTCTGGAGGGTGAATCAGAAGAAGCAGAATAAGGAGAAGGAGAAGGTGAAGTCTGGAGGGTGAATCAGAAGAAGCAGAATAAGGAGAAGGAGAAGGTGAAGTCTGGAGGGTGAATCAGAAGAAGCAGAAGAAGGAGAAGGAGAAGGTGAAGTCTGGAGGGTGAATCAGAAGAAGTAGAAGAAGGAGAAGGAGAAGGTGAAGTCTGGAGGGTGAAGCAGAAGAAGTAGAAGAAGGAGAAGGAGAAGGTGAAGTCAGGTGGGTGAATCAGAAGAAGTAGAAGAAGGAGAAGGAGAAGGTGAAGTCAGGAGGGTGAATCAGAAGAAGCAGAATAAGGAGAAGGATAAGGTGAAGTCTGGAGGGTGAATCAGAAGAATCAGAAGAAGGAGAAGGAGAAGGTGAAGACTGGAGGGTGAATCAGAAGAAGCAGAAGAAAGAGAAGGAGAAGGTGAAGTCTGGAGGGTGAAGCAGAAGAAACAGAAGAAGGAGAAAGAGAAGGTGAAGACTGGAGGGTGAATCAGAAGAAGTAGAAGAAGGAGAAGGAGAAGGTGAAGTCTGGAGGGTGAATCAGAAGAAGTGGAAGAAGGAGAAGGAGAAGGTGAAGTCTGGAGGGTGAATCAGAAGAAGCAGAAGAAGGAGAAGGAGAAGGTGAAGTCTGGAGGGTGAATCAGAAGAAGCAGAAGAAGGAGAAGGAGAAGATGAAGTCTGGAGGGTGAATCAGAAGTAGTAGAAGAAGGAGAAGGAGAAGGTGAAGTCTGGAGGTTGAATCAGAAGTAGTAGAAAAAGGAGAAGGAGAAGGTGAAGTCTGGAGGGTGAATCAGAAGAAACAGAATAAGGAGAAGGAGAAGGTGAAGTCTGGAGGGTGAATCAGAAGAAGTAGAAGAAGGAGAAGGAGAAGGTGTAGTCTGGAGGGTGAATCAGAAGAAGTAGACGAAGGAGAAGGAGAAGGTGAAGTCTGGAGGGTGAATCAGATGAAGCAGAAGAAGGAGATGGAGAAGGTGAAGTCTGGAGGGGGAATCAGAAGAAGTAGAAGAAGTAGAAGGAGAAGGTGAAGTCTGGAGGGTGAATCAGAAGAAGCAGAAGAAGGAGAAGGAGAAGGTGAAGTCTGGAGGGTGAATCAGAAGAAGCAGAAGAAGGAGAAGGAGAAGGTGAAGTCTGGAGGGTGATTCAGAAGAAGCAGAATAAGGAGAAGGAGAAGGTGAAGTCTGGAGGGTGAATCAGAAGAAGCAGAAGAAGGAGAAGGAGAAGGTGAAGTCTGGAGGGTGAATCAGAAGAAGTAGAAGAAGGAGAAGGAGAAGGTGAAGTCTGGAGGGTGAATCAGAAGAAGTAGAAGAAGGAGAAGGAGAAGGTGAAGTCTGGAGGGTGAATCAGAAGACGTAGAAGAAGGAGAAGGAGAAGGTGAAGTCTGGAGGGTGAAGCAGAAGAAGTAGAAGAAGGAGAAGGAGAAGGTGAAGTCAGGAGGGTGAATCAGAAGATGTAGAAGAAGGAGAAGGAGAAGGTGAAGTCAGGAGGGTGAATCAGAAGAAGCAGAAGAAGGAGAAGGAGAAGGTGAAGTCTGGAGGGTGAATCAGAAGAATCAGAAGAAGGAGAAGGAGAAGGTGAAGTCTGGAGGGTGAATCAGAAGAAGCAGAAGAAAGAGAAGGAGAAGGGGAAGTCTGGAGGGTGAATCAGAAGAAGTAGAAGAAGGAGAAGGAGAAGGTGAAGTCTGGAGGGTGAATCAGAAGAAGCAGAAGAAGGAAAATGAGAAGGTGAAGTCTGGAGGGTGAATCAGAAGAAGTAGACGAAGGAGAAGGAGAAGGTGAAGTCTGGAGGGTGAATCAGAAGAAGCAGAAGAAGGAGATGGAGAAGGTGAAGTCTGGAGGGTGAATCAGAAGAAGTAGAAGAAGGAGAAGGAGAAGGTGAAGTCTGGAGGGTGAATCAGAAGAAATAGAAGAAGGAGAAGGAGAAGGTGAAGTCTGGAGGGTGAATCAGAAGAAGCAGAAGAAGGAGAAGGAGAAGGTGAAGGCTGGAGGGTGAATCAGAAGAAGTAGAAGAAGGAGAAGGAGAAGGTGAAGTCTGGAGGGTGAAGCAGAAGAAGTAGAAGAAGGAGAAGGAGAAGGTGAAGTCTGGAGGGTGAATCAGAAGAAGCAGAAGAAGGAGAAGGAGAAGGTGAAGTCTGGAGGGTGAATCAGAAGAAGTAGAAGAAGGAGAAGGAGAAGGTGAAGTCTGGAGGGTGAAGCAGAAGAAGTAGAAGAAGGAGAAGGAGAAGGTGAAGTCAGGAGGGTGAATCAGAAGAAGTAGAAGAAGGAGAAGGAGAAGGTGAAGTCAGGAGGGTGAATCAGAAGAAGCAGAAGAAGGAGATAGAGAAGGTGAAGTCTGGAGGGTGAATCAGAAGAATCAGAAGAAGGAGAAGGAGAAGGTGAAGTCTGGAGGGTGAAGCAGAAGAAGCAGAAGAAAGAGAAGGAGAAGGTGAAGTCTGGAGGGTGAAGCAGAAGAAACAGAAGAAGGAGAAGGAGAAGGTGAAGACTGGAGGGTGAATCAGAAGAAGTAGAAGAAGGAGAAGGAGAAGGTGAAGTCTGGAGGGTGAATCAGAAGATGTAGAAGAAGGAGAAGGAGAAGGTGAAGTCTGGAGGGTGAATCAGAAGAAGCAGAAGAAGGAGAAGGAGAAGGTGAAGTCTGGAGGGTGAATCAGAAGAAGCAGAAGAAGGAGAAGGAGAAGATGAAGTCTGGAGGGTGAATCAGAAGAAGTAGAAGAAGGAGAAGGAGAAGGTGAGGTCTGGAGGGTGAATCAGAAGAAGCAGAAGAAGGAGAAGGAGAAGGTGAAGTCTGGAGAGTGAATCAGAAGAAGCAGAAGAAGGAGAAGGAGAAGGTGAAGTCTGGAGGGTGAATCAGAAGAAGCAGAAGAAGGAGAAGGAGAAGGTGAAGTCAGGAGGGTGAATCAGAAGAAGCAGAAGAAGGAGAAGGAGAAGGTGAAGTTAGGAGGGTGAATCAGAAGAAGCAGAAGAAGGAGAAGGAGCAGGTGAAGTCAGGGGGTGTAGCAGAAGAAGTAGAAGAAGGAGCAGGAGAAGGGGAAGTCAGGACGGTGAATAAGAAGAAGCAGAAGAAGGAGAAGGAGAAGGTGAAGCCTGGAGGGCGCAGCAGAAGAAGCAGAAGAAGGAGAAGGAGAAGGTGAAGTCTGGAGTGTGAAGCAGAAGAAGCAGAAGAAGGAGAAGGAGAAGGTGAAGTCTGGAGGGCGCAGCAGAAGAAGCAGAAGAAGGAGAATGAGAAGGTGAAGTCTGGAGGGTGAATCAGAAGAAGCAGAAGAAGGAGAAGGAGAAGGTGAAGTCTGCAGGGTGAATCAGAAGAAGCAGAAGAAGGAGAAGGAGAAGGTGAAGTCTGGAGGGTGAATCAGAAGAAGTAGAAGAAGGAGAAGGAGAAGGTGAAGTCTGGAGGGTGAATCAGAAGAAGTGGAAGAAGGAGAAGGAGAAGGTGAAGTCTGGAGGGTGAATCAGAAGAAGCAGAAGAAGGAGAAGGAGAAGGTGAAGTCTGGAGTGTGAATCAGAAGAAGCAGAAGAAGGAGAAGGAGAAGATGAAGTCTGGAGGGTGAATCAGAAGAAGTAGAAGAAGGAGAAGGAGAAGGTGAAGTCTGGAGGGTGAATCAGAAGTAGTAGAAAAAGGAGAAGGAGAAGGTGAAGTCTGGAGGGTGAATCAGAAGAAACAGAATAAGGAGAAGGAGAAGGTGAAGTCTGGAGGGTGAATCAGAAGAAGTAGAAGAAGGAGAAGGAGAAGGTGTAGTCTGGAGGGTGAATCAGAAGAAGTAGACGAAGGAGAAGGAGAAGGTGAAGTCTGGAGGGTGAATCAGATGAAGCAGAAGAAGGAGATGGAGAAGGTGAAGTCTGGAGGGTGAATCAGAAGAAGTAGAAGAAGGAGAAGGAGAAGGTGAAGTCTGGAGGGTGAATCAGAAGAAGCAGAAGAAGGAGAAGGAGAAGGTGAAGTCTGGAGGGTGAATCAGAAGAAGCAGAAGAAGGAGAAGGAGAAGGTGAAGTCTGGAGGGTGATTCAGAAGAAGCAGAATAAGGAGAAGGAGAAGGTGAAGTCTGGAGGGTGAATCAGAAGAAGCAGAAGAAGGAGAAGGAGAAGGTGAAGTCTGGAGGGTGAATCAGAAGAAGTAGAAGAAGGAGAAGGAGAAGGTGAAGTCTGGAGGGTGAATCAGAAGAAGTAGAAGAAGGAGAAGGAGAAGGTGAAGTCTGGAGGGTGAATCAGAAGACGTAGAAGAAGGAGAAGGAGAAGGTGAAGTCTGGAGGGTGAAGCAGAAGAAGTAGAAGAAGGAGAAGGAGAAGGTGAAGTCAGGAGGGTGAATCAGAAGATGTAGAAGAAGGAGAAGGAGAAGGTGAAGTCAGGAGGGTGAATCAGAAGAAGCAGAAGAAGGAGAAGGAGAAGGTGAAGTCTGGAGGGTGAATCAGAAGAATCAGAAGAAGGAGAAGGAGAAGGTGAAGTCTGGAGGGTGAATCAGAAGAAGCAGAAGAAAGAGAAGGAGAAGGGGAAGTCTGGAGGGTGAATCAGAAGAAGTAGAAGAAGGAGAAGGAGAAGGTGAAGTCTGGAGGGTGAATCAGAAGAAGCAGAAGAAGGAAAATGAGAAGGTGAAGTCTGGAGGGTGAATCAGAAGAAGTAGACGAAGGAGAAGGAGAAGGTGAAGTCTGGAGGGTGAATCAGAAGAAGCAGAAGAAGGAGATGGAGAAGGTGAAGTCTGGAGGGTGAATCAGAAGAAGTAGAAGAAGGAGAAGGAGAAGGTGAAGTCTGGAGGGTGAATCAGAAGAAGTAGAAGAAGGAGAAGGAGAAGGTGAAGTCTGGAGGGTGAATCAGAAGAAGCAGAAGAAGGAGAAGGAGAAGGTGAAGGCTGGAGGGTGAATCAGAAGAAGTAGAAGAAGGAGAAGGAGAAGGTGAAGTCTGGAGGGTGAAGCAGAAGAAGTAGAAGAAGGAGAAGGAGAAGGTGAAGTCTGGAGGGTGAATCAGAAGAAGCAGAAGAAGGAGAAGTAGAAGGTGAAGTCTGGAGGGTGAATCAGAAGAAGTAGAAGAAGGAGAAGGAGAAGGTGAAGTCTGGAGGGTGAAGCAGAAGAAGTAGAAGAAGGAGAAGGAGAAGGTGAAGTCTGGAGGGTGAATCAGAAGAAGTAGAAGAAGGAGAAGGAGAAGGTGAGGTCTGGAGGGTGAATCAGAAGAAGCAGAAGAAGGAGAAGGAGAAGGTGAAGTCTGGAGGGTGAATCAGAAGAAGCAGAAGAAGGAGAAGGAGAAGGTGAAGTCTGGAGGGAGAATCAGAAGAAGCAGAAGAAGGAGAAGGAGAAGGTGAAGTCAGGAGGGTGAATCAGAAGAAGCAGAAGAAGGAGAAGGAGAAGGTGAAGTTAGGAGGGTGAAGCAGAAGAAGCAGAAGAAGGAGAAGGAGCAGGTGAAGTCAGGGGGGTGTAGCAGAAGAAGTAGAAGAAGGAGAAGGAGAAGAGGAAGTCAGGACGGTGAAGCAGAAGAAGCAGAAGAAGGAGAAGGAGAAGGTGAAGCCTGGAGGGCGCAGCAGAAGAAGCAGAAGAAGGAGAAGGAGAAGGTGAAGTCTGGAGGGTGAATCAGAAGAAGCAGAAGAAGGAGAAGGAGAAGGTGAAGTCTGCAGGGTGAATCAGAAGAAGCAGAAGAAGGAGAAGGAGAAGGTGAAGTCTGGAGGGTGAATCAGAAGAAGTAGAAGAAGGAGAAGGAGAAGGTGAAGTCTGGAGGGTGAATCAGAAGAAGTGGAAGAAGGAGAGGAGAAGGTGAAGTCTGGAGGGTGAATCAGAAGAAGCAGAAGAAGGAGAAGGAGAAGGTGAAGTCTGGAGGGTGAATCAGAAGAAGCAGAAGAAGGAGAAGGAGAAGATGAAGTCTGGAGGGTGAATCAGAAGAAGTAGAAGAAGGAGAAGGAGAAGGTGAAGTCTGGAGGGTGAATCAGAAGTAGTAGAAAAAGGAGAAGGAGAAGGTGAAGTCTGGAGGGTGAATCAGAAGAAACAGAATAAGGAGAAGGAGAAGGTGAAGTCTGGAGGGTGAATCAGAAGAAGTAGAAGAAGGAGAAGGAGAAGGTGTAGTCTGGAGGGTGAATCAGAAGAAGTAGACAAAGGAGAAGGAGAAGGTGAAGTCTGGAGGGTGAATCAGATGAAGCAGAAGAAGGAGATGGAGTAGGTGAAGTCTGGAGGGTGAATCAGAAGAAGTAGAAGAAGGAGAAGGAGAAGTTGAAGTCTGGAGGGTGAAGCAGAAGAAGTAGAAGATGGAGAAGGAGAAGGTGAAGTCAGGAGGGTGAATCAGAAGAAGTAGAAGAAGGAGAAGGAGAAGGTGAAGTCAGGAGGGTGAATCAGAAGAAGCAGAAGATGGAGAAGGAGAAGGTGAAGTCTGGAGGGTGAATCAGAAGAATCAGAAGAAGGAGAAGGAGAAGGTGAAGTCTGGAGGGTGAATCAGAAGAAGCAGAGGAAGGAGAAGGAGAAGGTGAAGTCTGGAGGGTGAATCAGAAGAAGCAGAATAAGGAGAAGGAGAAGGTGAAGTCTGGAGGGTGAATCAGAAGAAGCAGAATAAGGAGAAGGAGAAGGTGAAGTCTGGAGGGTGAATCAGAAGAAGCAGAAGAAGGAGAAGGAGAAGGTGAAGTCTGGAGGGTGAATGAGAAGAAGTAGAAGAAGGAGAAGGAGAAGGTGAAGTCTGGAGGGTGAAGCAGAAGAAGTAGAAGAAGGAGAAGGAGAAGGTGAAGTCAGGAGGGTGAATCAGAAGAAGTAGAAGAAGGAGAAGGAGAAGGTGAAGTCAGGAGGGTGAATCAGAAGAAGCAGAAGAAGGAGAAGGAGAAGGTGCAGTCTGGAGGGTGAATCAGAAGAATCAGAAGAAGGAGAAGGAGAAGGTGAAGTCTGGAGGGTGAATCAGAAGAAGCAGAAGAAAGAGAAGGAGAAGGTGAAGTCTGGAGGGTGAAGCAGAAGAAACAGAAGAAGGAGAAGGAGAAGGTGAAGACTGGAGGGTGAATCAGAAGAAGTAGAAGAAGGAGAAGGAGAAGGTGAAGTCTGGAGGGTGAATCAGAAGAAGTAGAAGAAGGAGAAGGAGAAGGTGAAGTCTGGAGGGTGAATCAGAAGAAGCAGAAGAAGGAGAAGGAGAAGGTGAAGTCTGGAGGGTGAATCAGAAGAAGCAGAAGAAGGAGAAGGAGAAGATGAAGTCTGGAGGGTGAATCGGAAGAAGTAGAAGAAGGAGAAGGAGAAGGTGAAGTCTGGAGGGTGAATCAGAAGAAGTAGAAGAAGGAGAAGGAGAAGTTGAAGTCTGGAGGGTGAATCAGAAGAAGCAGAAGAAGGAGAAGGAGAAGGTGAAGTCTGGAGGGTGAATCAGAAGAAGCAGAAGAAGGAGAAGGAGAAGATGAAGTCTGGAGGGTGAATCAGAAGAAGTAGAAGAAGGAGAAGGAGAAGGTGAAGTCTGGAGGGTGAATCAGAAGAAGTAGAAGAAGGAGAAGGAGAAGATGAAGTCTGGAGGGTGAATCAGAAGAAGCAGAAGAAGGAGAAGGAGAAGGTGAAGTCTAGAGGGTGAATCAGAAGAAGTAGACGAAGGAAAAGGAGTAGGTGAAGTCTGGAGGGTGAATCAGAAGAAGCAGAAGAAGGAGATGGAGAAGGTGAAGTCTGGAGGGTGAATCAGAAGAAGTAGAAGAAGGAGAAGGAGAAGGTGAAGTCTGGAGGGTGAATCAGAAGAAGCAGAAGAAGGAGAAGGAGAAGGTGAAGTCTGGAGGGTGAATCAGAAGAAGCAGAAGAAGGAGAAGGAGAAGGTGAAGTCTGGAGGGTGATTCAGAAGAAGCAGAATAAGGAGAAGGAGAAGGTGAAGTCTGGAGGGTGAATCAGAAGAAGCAGAAGAAGGAGAAGGAGAAGGTGAAGTCTGGAGGGTGAATCAGAAGAAGTAGAAGAAGGAGAAGGAGAAGGTGAAGCCTGGAGGGTGAATCCGAAGATGTAGAAGAAGGAGAAGGAGAAGGTGAAGTCTGGAGGGTGAATCAGAAGAAGTAGAAGAAGGAGAAGGAGAAGGTGAAGTCTGGAGGGTGAAGCAGAAGAAGTAGAAGAAGGAGAAGGAGAAGGTGAAGTCAGGAGGGTGAATCAGAAGATGTAGAAGAAGGAGAAGGAGAAGGTGAAGTCAGGAGGGTGAATCAGAAGAAGCAGAAGAAGGAGAAGGAGAAGGTGAAGTCTGGAGGGTGAATCAGAAGAAGTAGAAGAAGGAGAAGGAGAAGGTGAAGTCTGGAGGGTGAATCAGAAGAAGCAGAAGAAGGAGAAGGAGAAGGTGAAGTCTGGAGGGTGAATCAGAAGAAGCAGAAGAAGGAGAAGGAGAAGGTGAAGTCTGGAGGGTGAATCAGAAGAAGCAGAATAAGGAGAAGGAGAAGGTTAAGTCTGGAGGGTGAATCAGAAGAAGCAGAAGAAGGAGAAGGAGAAGGTGAAGTCTGGAGGGTGAATCAGAAGAAGTAGAAGAAGGAGAAGGAGAAGGTGAAGTCTGGAGGGTGAAGCAGAAGAAGTAGAAGAAGGAGAAGGAGAAGGTGAAGTCAGGAGGGTGAATCAGAAGAAGTAGAAGAAGGAGAAGGAGAAGGTGAAGTCAGGAGGGTGAATCAGAAGAAGCAGAAGAAGGAGATAGAGAAGGTGAAGTCTGGAAGGTGAATCGGAAGAATCAGAAGAAGGAGAAGGAGAAGGTGAAGTCTGGAGGGTGAAGCAGAAGAAGCAGAAGAAAGAGAAGGAGAAGGTGAAGTCTGGAGGGTGAAGCAGAAGAAACAGAAGAAGGAGAAGGAGAAGGTGAAGTCTGGAGGGTGAATCAGAAGAAGTAGAAGAAGGAGAAGGAGAAGGTGAAGTCTGGAGGGTGAATCAGAAGAAGCAGAAGAAGGAGAAGGAAAAGGTGAAGTCTGGAGGGTGAATCAGAAGAAGCAGAAGAAGGAGAAGGAGAAGATGAAGTCTGGAGGGTGAATCAGAAGAAGCAGAAGAAGGAGAAGGAGAAGGTGAAGTCAGGAGGGTGTAGCAGAAGAAGTAGAAGAAGGAGAAGGAGAAGGTGAAGTCAGGACGGTGAAGCAGAAGAAGCAGAAGAAGGAGAAGGAGAAGGTGAAGCCTGGAGCGTGCAGCAGAAGAAGCAGAAGAATGAGAAGGAGAAGGTGAAGTCTGGAGTGTGAAGCAGAAGAAGCAGAAGAAGGAGAAGGAGAAGGTGAAGTCTGGAGGGCGCAGCAGAAGAAGCAGAAGAAGGATAATGAGAAGGTGAAGTCTGGAGGGTGAATCAGAAGAAGCAGAAGAAGGAGAAGGAGAAGGTGAAGTCTGGAGGGTGAATCAGAAGAAGCAGAAGAAGGAGAAGGAGAAGATGAAGTCTGGAGGGTGAATCAGAAGAAGTAGAAGAAGGAGAAGGAGAAGGTGAAGTCTGGAGGGTGAATCAGAAGAAGTAGAAGAAGGAGAAGGAGAAGGTGAAGTCAGGAGGGTGAATCAGAAGAAGCAGAAGAAGGAGAAGGAGAAGGTGAAGTTTGGAGGGTGAATCAGAAGAATCAGAATAAGGAGAAGGAGAAGGTGAAGTCTGGAGGGTGAATCAGAAGAAGCAGAAGAAGGAGAAGGAGAAGGTGAAGTCTGGAGGGTGAATCAGAAGAAGCAGAAGAAGGAGAAGGAGAAGGTGAAGTCTTCAGGGTGAATCTGAAGAAGCAGAAGAAGGAGAAGGAGAAGCTGAAGTCTGGAGGGTGAATCAGAAGAAGCAGAATAAGGAGAAGGAGAAGGTGAAGTCTGGAGGGTGAATCAGAAGAAGCAGAAGAAGGAGAAGGAGAAGGTGAAGTCTGGAGGGTGAATCAGAAGAAGTAGAAGAAGGAGAAGGAGAAGTTGAAGTCTGGAGGTGAAGCAGAAGAATTAGAAGATGGAGAAGGAGAAGGTGAAGTCAGGAGGGTGAATCAGAAGAAGTAGAAGAAGGAGAAGGAGAAGGTGAAGTCAGGAGGGTGAATCAGAAGAAGCAGAAGATGGAGAAGGAGAAGGTGAAGTCTGGAGGGTGAATCAGAAGAATCAGAAGAAGGAGAAGGAGAAGGTGAAGTCTGGAGGGTGAATCAGAAGAAGCAGAGGAAGGAGAAGGAGAAGGTGAAGTCTGGAGGGTGAATCAGAAGAAGCAGAATAAGGAGAAGGAGAAGGTGAAGTCTGGAGGGTGAATCAGAAGAAGCAGAATAAGGAGAAGGAGAAGGTGAAGTCTGGAGGGTGAATCAGAAGAAGCAGAAGAAGGAGAAGGAGAAGGTGAAGTCTGGAGGGTGAATCAGAAGAAGTAGAAGAAGGAGAAGGAGAAGGTGAAGTCTGGAGGGTGAAGCAGAAGAAGTAGAAGAAGGAGAAGGAGAAGGTGAAGTCAGGTGGGTGAATCAGAAGAAGTAGAAGAAGGAGAAGGAGAAGGTGAAGTCAGGAGGGTGAATCAGAAGAAGCAGAATAAGGAGAAGGAGAAGGTGAAGTCTGGAGGGTGAATCAGAAGAATCAGAAGAAGGAGAAGGAGAAGGTGAAGTCTGGAGGGTGAATCAGAAGAAGCAGAAGAAAGAGAAGGAGAAGGTGAAGTCTGGAGGGTGAAGCAGAAGAAACAGAAGAAGGAGAAGGAGAAGGTGAAGACTGGAGGGTGAATCAGAAGAAGTAGAAGAAGGAGAAGGAGAAGGTGAAGTCTGGAGGGTGAATCAGAAGAAGTGGAAGAAGGAGAAGGAGAAGGTGAAGTCTGGAGGGTGAATCAGAAGAAGCAGAAGAAGGAGAAGGAGAAGGTGAAGTCTGGAGGGTGAATCAGAAGAAGCAGAAGAAGGAGAAGGAGAAGATGAAGTCTGGAGGGTGAATCAGAAGTAGTAGAAGAAGGAGAAGGAGAAGGTGAAGTCTGGAGGTTGAATCAGAAGTAGTAGAAAAAGGAGAAGGAGAAGGTGAAGTCTGGAGGGTGAATCAGAAGAAGCAGAAGAAGGAGAAGGAGAAGGTGAAGTCTGGAGGGTGAATCAGAAGAAGTAGAAGAAGGAGAAGGAGAAGGTGAAGTCTGGAGGGTGAATCAGAAGAAGTAGAAGAAGGAGAAGGAGAAGGTGAAGTCTGGAGGGTGAATCAGAAGACGTAGAAGAAGGAGAAGGAGAAGGTGAAGTCTGGAGGGTGAAGCAGAAGAAGTAGAAGAAGGAGAAGGAGAAGGTGATGTCAGGAGGGTGAATCAGAAGATGTAGAAGAAGGAGAAGGAGAAGGTGAAGTCAGGAGGGTGAATCAGAAGAAGCAGAAGAAGGAGAAGGAGAAGGTGAAGTCTGGAGGGTGAATCAGAAGAATCAGAAGAAGGAGAAGGAGAAGGTGAAGTCTGGAGGGTGAATCAGAAGAAGCAGAAGAAAGAGAAGGAGAAGGGGAAGTCTGGAGGGTGAATCAGAAGAAGTAGAAGAAGGAGAAGGAGAAGGTGTAGTCTGGAGGGTGAATCAGAAGAAGTAGACGAAGGAGAAGGAGAAGCTGAAGTCTGGAGGGTGAATCAGATGAAGCAGAAGAAGGAGATGGAGAAGGTGAAGTCTGGAGGGGGAATCAGAAGAAGTAGAAGAAGGAGAAGGAGAAGGTGAAGTCTGGAGGGTGAATCAGAAGAAGCAGAAGAAAGAGAAGGAGAAGGTGAAGTCTGGAGGGTGAATCAGAAGAAGCAGAAGAAGGAGAAGGAGAAGGTGAAGTCTGGAGGGTGATTCAGAAGAAGCAGAATAAGGAGAAGGAGAAGGTGAAGTCTGGAGGGTGAATCAGAAGAAGCAGAAATAGGAGAAGGAGAAGGTGAAGTCTGGAGCGTGAATCAGAAGAAGTAGAAGAAGGAGAAGGAGAAGGTGAAGCCTGGAGGGTGAATCCGAAGATGTAGAAGAAGGAGAAGGAGAAGGTGAAGTCTGGAGGGTGAATCAGAAGAAGTAGAAGAAGGAGAAGGAGAAGGTGAAGTCTGGAGGGTGAAGCAGAAGAAGTAGAAGAAGGAGAAGGAGAAGGTGAAGTCAGGAGGGTGAATCAGAAGATGTAGAAGAAGGAGAAGGAGAAGGTGAAGTCAGGAGGGTGAATCAGAAGAAGCAGAAGAAGGAGAAGGAGAAAGTGAAGTCTGGAGGGTGAATCAGAAGAAGTAGAAGAAGGAGAAGGAGAAGGTGAAGTCTGGAGGGTGAATCAGAAGAAGCAGAAGAAGGAGAAGGAGAAGGTGAAGTCTGGAGGGTGAATCAGAAGAAGCAGAAGAAGGAGAAGGAGAAGGTGAAGTCTGGAGGGTGAATCAGAAGAAGCAGAATAAGGAGAAGGAGAAGGTTAAGTCTGGAGGGTGAATCAGAAGAAGCAGAAGAAGGAGAAGGAGAAGGTGAAGTCTGGAGGGTGAATCAGAAGAAGTAGAAGAAGGAGAAGGAGAAGGTGAAGTCTGGAGGGTGAAGCAGAAGAAGTAGAAGAAGGAGAAGGAGAAGGTGAAGTCAGGAGGGTGAATCAGAAGAAGTAGAAGAAGGAGAAGGAGAAGGTGAAGTCAGGAGGGTGAATCAGAAGAAGCAGAAGAAGGAGATAGAGAAGGTGAAGTCTGGAAGGCGAATCGGAAGAATCAGAAGAAGGAGAAGGAGAAGGTGAAGTCTGGAGGGTGAAGCAGAAGAAGCAGAAGAAAGAGAAGGAGAAGGTGAAGTCTGGAGGGTGAAGCAGAAGAAACAGAAGAAGGAGAAGGAGAAGGTGAAGACTGGAGGGTGAATCAGAAGAAGTAGAAGAAGGAGAAGGAGAAGGTGAAGTCTGGAGGGTGAATCAGAAGAAGTAGAAGAAGGAGAAGGAGAAGGTGAAGTCTGGAGGGTGAATCAGAAGAAGCAGAAGAAGGAGAAGGAGAAGGTGAAGTCTGGAGGGTGAATCAGAAGAAGCAGAAGAAGGAGAAGGAGAAGATGAAGTCTGGAGGGTGAATCAGAAGAAGTAGAAGAAGGAGAAGGAGAAGGTGAAGTCTGGAGGGTGAATCAGAAGAAGCAGAAGAAGGAGAAGGAGAAGGTGAAGTCTGGAGGGTGAATCAGAAGAAGCAGAAGAAGGAGAAGGAGAAGATGAAGTCTGGAGGGTGAATCAGAAGAAGCAGAAGAAGGAGAAGGGAAGGTGAAGTCAGGAGGGTGAATCAGAAGAAGCAGAAGAAGGAGAAGGAGAAGGTGAAGTTAGGAGGGTGAATCAGAAGAAGCAGAAGAAGGATGAGGAGCAGGTGAAGTCAGGGGGGTGTAGCAGAAGAAGTAGAAGAAGGAGAAGGAGAAGGTGAAGTCAGGACGGTGAAGCAGAAGAAGCAGAAGAAGGAGAAGGAGAAGGTGAAGCCTGGAGCGTGCAGCAGAAGAAGCAGAAGAATGAGAAGGAGAAGGTGAAGTCTGGAGTGTGAAGCAGAAGAAGCAGAAGAAGGAGAAGGAGAAGGTGAAGTCTGGAGGGCGCAGCAGAAGAAGCAGAAGAAGGATAATGAGAAGGTGAAGTCTGGAGGGTGAATCAGAAGAAGCAGAAGAAGGAGAAGGAGAAGGTGAAGTCTGGAGGGTGAATCAGAAGAAGCAGAAGAAGGAGAAGGAGAAGATGAAGTCTGGAGGGTGAATCAGAAGAAGTAGAAGAAGGAGAAGGAGAAGGTGAAGTCTGGAGGGTGAATCAGAAGAAGTAGAAGAAGGAGAAGGAGAAGGTGAAGTCAGGAGGGTGAATCAGAAGAAGCAGAAGAAGGAGAAGGAGAAGGTGAAGTTTGGAGGGTGAATCAGAAGAATCAGAAGAAGGAGAAGGAGAAGGTGAAGTCTGGAGGGTGAATCAGAAGAAGCAGAAGAAGGAGAAGGAGAAGGTGAAGTCTGGAGGGTGAATCAGAAGAAGCAGAAGAAGGAGAAGGAGAAGGTGAAGTCTTCAGGGTGAATCTGAAGAAGCAGAAGAAGGAGAAGGAGAAGCTGAAGTCTGGAGGGTGAATCAGAAGAAGCAGAATAAGGAGAAGGAGAAGGTGAAGTCTGGAGGGTGAATCAGAAGAAGCAGAAGAAGGAGAAGGAGAAGGTGAAGTCTGGAGGGTGAATCAGAAGAAGTAGAAGAAGGAGAAGGAGAAGTTGAAGTCTGGAGGGTGAAGCAGAAGAATTAGAAGATGGAGAAGGAGAAGGTGAAGTCAGGAGGGTGAATCAGAAGAAGTAGAAGAAGGAGAAGGAGAAGGTGAAGTCAGGAGGGTGAATCAGAAGAAGCAGAAGATGGAGAAGGAGAAGGTGAAGTCTGGAGGGTGAATCAGAAGAATCAGAAGAAGGAGAAGGAGAAGGTGAAGTCTGGAGGGTGAATCAGAAGAAGCAGAGGAAGGAGAAGGAGAAGGTGAAGTCTGGAGGGTGAATCAGAAGAAGCAGAATAAGGAGAAGGAGAAGGTGAAGTCTGGAGGGTGAATCAGAAGAAGCAGAATAAGGAGAAGGAGAAGGTGAAGTCTGGAGGGTGAATCAGAAGAAGCAGAAGAAGGAGAAGGAGAAGGTGAAGTCTGGAGGGTGAATCAGAAGAAGTAGAAGAAGGAGAAGGAGAAGGTGAAGTCTGGAGGGTGAAGCAGAAGAAGTAGAAGAAGGAGAAGGAGAAGGTGAAGTCAGGTGGGTGAATCAGAAGAAGTAGAAGAAGGAGAAGGAGAAGGTGAAGTCAGGAGGGTGAATCAGAAGAAGCAGAATAAGGAGAAGGAGAAGGTGAAGTCTGGAGGGTGAATCAGAAGAATCAGAAGAAGGAGAAGGAGAAGGTGAAGTCTGGAGGGTGAATCAGAAGAAGCAGAAGAAAGAGAAGGAGAAGGTGAAGTCTGGAGGGTGAAGCAGAAGAAACAGAAGAAGGAGAAGGAGAAGGTGAAGACTGGAGGGTGAATCAGAAGAAGTAGAAGAAGGAGAAGGAGAAGGTGAAGTCTGGAGGGTGAATCAGAAGAAGTGGAAGAAGGAGAAGGAGAAGGTGAAGTCTGGAGGGTGAATCAGAAGAAGCAGAAGAAGGAGAAGGAGAAGGTGAAGTCTGGAGGGTGAATCAGAAGAAGCAGAAGAAGGAGAAGGAGAAGATGAAGTCTGGAGGGTGAATCAGAAGTAGTAGAAGAAGGAGAAGGAGAAGGTGAAGTCTGGAGGTTGAATCAGAAGTAGTAGAAAAAGGAGAAGGAGAAGGTGAAGTCTGGAGGGTGAATCAGAAGAAGCAGAAGAAGGAGAAGGAGAAGGTGAAGTCTGGAGGGTGAATCAGAAGAAGTAGAAGAAGGAGAAGGAGAAGGTGAAGTCTGGAGGGTGAATCAGAAGAAGTAGAAGAAGGAGAAGGAGAAGGTGAAGTCTGGAGGGTGAATCAGAAGACGTAGAAGAAGGAGAAGGAGAAGGTGAAGTCTGGAGGGTGAAGCAGAAGAAGTAGAAGAAGGAGAAGGAGAAGGTGAAGTCAGGAGGGTGAATCAGAAGATGTAGAAGAAGGAGAAGGAGAAGGTGAAGTCAGGAGGGTGAATCAGAAGAAGCAGAAGAAGGAGAAGGAGAAGGTGAAGTCTGGAGGGTGAATCAGAAGAATCAGAAGAAGGAGAAGGAGAAGGTGAAGTCTGGAGGGTGAATCAGAAGAAGCAGAAGAAAGAGAAGGAGAAGGGGAAGTCTGGAGGGTGAATCAGAAGAAGTAGAAGAAGGAGAAGGAGAAGGTGTAGTCTGGAGGGTGAATCAGAAGAAGTAGACGAAGGAGAAGGAGAAGGTGAAGTCTGGAGGGTGAATCAGATGAAGCAGAAGAAGGAGATGGAGAAGGTGAAGTCTGGAGGGGGAATCAGAAGAAGTAGAAGAAGGAGAAGGAGAAGGTGAAGTCTGGAGGGTGAATCAGAAGAAGCAGAAGAAAGAGAAGGAGAAGGTGAAGTCTGGAGGGTGAATCAGAAGAAGCAGAAGAAGGAGAAGGAGAAGGTGAAGTCTGGAGGGTGATTCAGAAGAAGCAGAATAAGGAGAAGGAGAAGGTGAAGTCTGGAGGGTGAATCAGAAGAAGCAGAAGAAGGAGAAGGAGAAGGTGAAGTCTGGAGGGTGAATCAGAAGAAGTAGAAGAAGGAGAAGGAGAAGGTGAAGTCTGGAGGATGAAGCAGAAGAAGTAAAAGAAGGAGAAGGAGAAGGTGAAGTCTGGAGGGTGAATCAGAAGAAGTAGAAGAAGGAGAAGGAGAAGGTGAGGTCTGGAGGGTGAATCAGAAGAAGCAGAAGAAGGAGAAGGAGAAGGTGAAGTCTGGAGGGTGAATCAGAAGAAGCAGAAGAAGGAGAAGGAGAAGGTGAAGTCTGGAGGGTGAATCAGAAGAAGCAGAAGAAGGAGAAGGAGAAGGTGAAGTCAGGAGGGTGAATCAGAAGAAGCAGAAGAAGGAGAAGGAGAAGGTGAAGTTAGGAGGGTGAATCAGAAGAAGCAGAAGAAGGAGAAGGAGCAGGTGAAGTCAGGGGGGTGTAGCAGAAGAAGTAGAAGAAGGAGAAGGAGAAGGGGAAGTCAGGACGGTGAAGCAGAAGAAGCAGAAGAAGGAGAAGGAGAAGGTGAAGCCTGGAGGGCGCAGCAGAAGAAGCAGAAGAAGGAGAAGGAGAAGGTGAAGTCTGGAGGGTGAATCAGAAGAAGCAGAAGAAGGAGAAGGAGAAGGTGAAGTCTGCAGGGTGAATCAGAAGAAGCAGAAGAAGGAGAAGGAGAAGGTGAAGTCTGGAGGGTGAATCAGAAGAAGTAGAAGAAGGAGAAGGAGAAGGTGAAGTCTGGAGGGTGAATCAGAAGAAGTGGAAGAAGGAGAAGGAGAAGGTGAAGTCTGGAGGGTGAATCAGAAGAAGCAGAAGAAGGAAAAGGAGAAGGTGAAGTCTGGAGGGTGAATCAGAAGAAGCAGAAGAAGGAGAAGGAGAAGATGAAGTCTGGAGGGTGAATCAGAAGAAGTAGAAGAAGGAGAAGGAGAAGGTGAAGTCTGGAGGGTGAATCAGAAGTAGTAGAAAAAGGAGAAGGAGAAGGTGAAGTCTGGAGGGTGAATCAGAAGAAACAGAATAAGGAGAAGGAGAAGGTGAAGTCTGGAGGGTGAATCAGAAGAAGTAGAAGAAGGAGAAGGAGAAGGTGTAGTCTGGAGGGTGAATCAGAAGAAGTAGACGAAGGAGAAGGAGAAGGTGAAGTCTGGAGGGTGAATCAGATGAAGCAGAAGAAGGAGATGGAGTAGGTGAAGTCTGGAGGGTGAATCAGAAGAAGTAGAAGAAGGAGAAGGAGAAGTTGAAGTCTGGAGGGTGAAGCAGAAGAAGTAGAAGATGGAGAAGGAGAAGGTGAAGTCAGGAGGGTGAATCAGAAGAAGTAGAAGAAGGAGAAGGAGAAGGTGAAGTCAGGAGGGTGAATCAGAAGAAGCAGAAGATGGAGAAGGAGAAGGTGAAGTCTGGAGGGTGAATCAGAAGAATCAGAAGAAGGAGAAGGAGAAGGTGAAGTCTGGAGGGTGAATCAGAAGAAGCAGAGGAAGGAGAAGGAGAAGGTGAAGTCTGGAGGGTGAATCAGAAGAAGCAGAATAAGGAGAAGGAGAAGGTGAAGTCTGGAGGGTGAATCAGAAGAAGCAGAATAAGGAGAAGGAGAAGGTGAAGTCTGGAGGGTGAATCAGAAGAAGCAGAAGAAGGAGAAGGAGAAGGTGAAGTCTGGAGGGTGAATCAGAAGAAGTGGAAGAAGGAGAAGGAGAAGGTGAAGTCTGGAGGGTGAATCAGAAGAAGCAGAAGAAGGAGAAGGAGAAGGTGAAGTCTGGAGGGTGAATCAGAAGAAGCAGAAGAAGGAGAAGGAGAAGATGAAGTCTGGAGGGTGAATCAGAAGTAGTAGAAGAAGGAGAAGGAGAAGGTGAAGTCTGGAGGTTGAATCAGAAGTAGTAGAAAAAGGAGAAGGAGAAGGTGAAGTCTGGAGGGTGAATCAGAAGAAGCAGAAGAAGGAGAAGGAGAAGGTGAAGTCTGGAGGGTGAATCAGAAGAAGCAGAGGAAGGAGAAGGAGAAGGTGAAGTCTGGAGGGTGAATCAGAAGAAGCAGAAGAAAGAGAAGGAGAAGGTGAAGTCTGGAGGGTGAAGCAGAAGAAACAGAAGAAGGAGAAGGAGAAGGTGAAGACTGGAGGGTGAATCAGAAGAAGTAGAAGAAGGAGAAGGAGAAGGTGAAGTCTGGAGGGTGAATCAGAAGAAGTGGAAGAAGGAGAAGGAGAAGGTGAAGTCTGGAGGGTGAATCAGAAGAAGCAGAAGAAGGAGAAGGAGAAGGTGAAGTCTGGAGGGTGAATCAGAAGAAGCAGAAGAAGGAGAAGGAGAAGATGAAGTCTGGAGGGTGAATCAGAAGTAGTAGAAGAAGGAGAAGGAGAAGGTGAAGTCTGGAGGTTGAATCAGAAGTAGTAGAAAAAGGAGAAGGAGAAGGTGAAGTCTGGAGGGTGAATCAGAAGAAGCAGAAGAAGGAGAAGGAGAAGGTGAAGTCTGGAGGGTGAATCAGAAGAAGTAGAAGAAGGAGAAGGAGAAGGTGAAGTCTGGAGGGTGAATCAGAAGAAGTAGAAGAAGGAGAAGGAGAAGGTGAAGTCTGGAGGGTGAATCAGAAGACGTAGAAGAAGGAGAAGGAGAAGGTGAAGTCTGGAGGGTGAAGCAGAAGAAGTAGAAGAAGGAGAAGGAGAAGGTGATGTCAGGAGGGTGAATCAGAAGATGTAGAAGAAGGAGAAGGAGAAGGTGAAGTCAGGAGGGTGAATCAGAAGAAGCAGAAGAAGGAGAAGGAGAAGGTGAAGTCTGGAGGGTGAATCAGAAGAATCAGAAGAAGGAGAAGGAGAAGGTGAAGTCTGGAGGGTGAATCAGAAGAAGCAGAAGAAAGAGAAGGAGAAGGGGAAGTCTGGAGGGTGAATCAGAAGAAGTAGAAGAAGGAGAAGGAGAAGGTGTAGTCTGGAGGGTGAATCAGAAGAAGTAGACGAAGGAGAAGGAGAAGCTGAAGTCTGGAGGGTGAATCAGATGAAGCAGAAGAAGGAGATGGAGAAGGTGAAGTCTGGAGGGGGAATCAGAAGAAGTAGAAGAAGGAGAAGGAGAAGGTGAAGTCTGGAGGGTGAATCAGAAGAAGCAGAAGAAAGAGAAGGAGAAGGTGAAGTCTGGAGGGTGAATCAGAAGAAGCAGAAGAAGGAGAAGGAGAAGGTGAAGTCTGGAGGGTGATTCAGAAGAAGCAGAATAAGGAGAAGGAGAAGGTGAAGTCTGGAGGGTGAATCAGAAGAAGCAGAAATAGGAGAAGGAGAAGGTGAAGTCTGGAGCGTGAATCAGAAGAAGTAGAAGAAGGAGAAGGAGAAGGTGAAGCCTGGAGGGTGAATCCGAAGATGTAGAAGAAGGAGAAGGAGAAGGTGAAGTCTGGAGGGTGAATCAGAAGAAGTAGAAGAAGGAGAAGGAGAAGGTGAAGTCTGGAGGGTGAAGCAGAAGAAGTAGAAGAAGGAGAAGGAGAAGGTGAAGTCAGGAGGGTGAATCAGAAGATGTAGAAGAAGGAGAAGGAGAAGGTGAAGTCAGGAGGGTGAATCAGAAGAAGCAGAAGAAGGAGAAGGAGAAAGTGAAGTCTGGAGGGTGAATCAGAAGAAGTAGAAGAAGGAGAAGGAGAAGGTGAAGTCTGGAGGGTGAATCAGAAGAAGCAGAAGAAGGAGAAGGAGAAGGTGAAGTCTGGAGGGTGAATCAGAAGAAGCAGAAGAAGGAGAAGGAGAAGGTGAAGTCTGGAGGGTGAATCAGAAGAAGCAGAATAAGGAGAAGGAGAAGGTTAAGTCTGGAGGGTGAATCAGAAGAAGCAGAAGAAGGAGAAGGAGAAGGTGAAGTCTGGAGGGTGAATCAGAAGAAGTAGAAGAAGGAGAAGGAGAAGGTGAAGTCTGGAGGGTGAAGCAGAAGAAGTAGAAGAAGGAGAAGGAGAAGGTGAAGTCAGGAGGGTGAATCAGAAGAAGTAGAAGAAGGAGAAGGAGAAGGTGAAGTCAGGAGGGTGAATCAGAAGAAGCAGAAGAAGGAGATAGAGAAGGTGAAGTCTGGAAGGCGAATCGGAAGAATCAGAAGAAGGAGAAGGAGAAGGTGAAGTCTGGAGGGTGAAGCAGAAGAAGCAGAAGAAAGAGAAGGAGAAGGTGAAGTCTGGAGGGTGAAGCAGAAGAAACAGAAGAAGGAGAAGGAGAAGGTGAAGACTGGAGGGTGAATCAGAAGAAGTAGAAGAAGGAGAAGGAGAAGGTGAAGTCTGGAGGGTGAATCAGAAGAAGTAGAAGAAGGAGAAGGAGAAGGTGAAGTCTGGAGGGTGAATCAGAAGAAGCAGAAGAAGGAGAAGGAGAAGGTGAAGTCTGGAGGGTGAATCAGA
The DNA here is from genome assembly GCF_052327205.1 of Somniosus microcephalus. NCBI lineage: Eukaryota > Metazoa > Chordata > Chondrichthyes > Squaliformes > Somniosidae > Somniosus > Somniosus microcephalus. The sequence goes on along the minus strand of NW_028225302.1, from coordinate 517,155 downwards.
AGAAGCAGAAGAAGGAGAAGGAGAAGATGAAGTCTGGAGGGTGAATCAGAAGAAGTAGAAGAAGGAGAAGGAGAAGGTGAAGTCTGGAGGGTGAATCAGAAGAAGCAGAAGAAGGAGAAGGAGAAGGTGAAGTCTGGAGGGTGAATCAGAAGAAGCAGAAGAAGGAGAAGGAGAAGATGAAGTCTGGAGGGTGAATCAGAAGAAGCAGAAGAAGGAGAAGGGAAGGTGAAGTCAGGAGGGTGAATCAGAAGAAGCAGAAGAAGGAGAAGGAGAAGGTGAAGTTAGGAGGGTGAATCAGAAGAAGCAGAAGAAGGATGAGGAGCAGGTGAAGTCAGGGGGGTGTAGCAGAAGAAGTAGAAGAAGGAGAAGGAGAAGGTGAAGTCAGGACGGTGAAGCAGAAGAAGCAGAAGAAGGAGAAGGAGAAGGTGAAGCCTGGAGCGTGCAGCAGAAGAAGCAGAAGAATGAGAAGGAGAAGGTGAAGTCTGGAGTGTGAAGCAGAAGAAGCAGAAGAAGGAGAAGGAGAAGGTGAAGTCTGGAGGGCGCAGCAGAAGAAGCAGAAGAAGGATAATGAGAAGGTGAAGTCTGGAGGGTGAATCAGAAGAAGCAGAAGAAGGAGAAGGAGAAGGTGAAGTCTGGAGGGTGAATCAGAAGAAGCAGAAGAAGGAGAAGGAGAAGATGAAGTCTGGAGGGTGAATCAGAAGAAGTAGAAGAAGGAGAAGGAGAAGGTGAAGTCTGGAGGGTGAATCAGAAGAAGTAGAAGAAGGAGAAGGAGAAGGTGAAGTCAGGAGGGTGAATCAGAAGAAGCAGAAGAAGGAGAAGGAGAAGGTGAAGTTTGGAGGGTGAATCAGAAGAATCAGAAGAAGGAGAAGGAGAAGGTGAAGTCTGGAGGGTGAATCAGAAGAAGCAGAAGAAGGAGAAGGAGAAGGTGAAGTCTGGAGGGTGAATCAGAAGAAGCAGAAGAAGGAGAAGGAGAAGGTGAAGTCTTCAGGGTGAATCTGAAGAAGCAGAAGAAGGAGAAGGAGAAGCTGAAGTCTGGAGGGTGAATCAGAAGAAGCAGAATAAGGAGAAGGAGAAGGTGAAGTCTGGAGGGTGAATCAGAAGAAGCAGAAGAAGGAGAAGGAGAAGGTGAAGTCTGGAGGGTGAATCAGAAGAAGTAGAAGAAGGAGAAGGAGAAGTTGAAGTCTGGAGGGTGAAGCAGAAGAATTAGAAGATGGAGAAGGAGAAGGTGAAGTCAGGAGGGTGAATCAGAAGAAGTAGAAGAAGGAGAAGGAGAAGGTGAAGTCAGGAGGGTGAATCAGAAGAAGCAGAAGATGGAGAAGGAGAAGGTGAAGTCTGGAGGGTGAATCAGAAGAATCAGAAGAAGGAGAAGGAGAAGGTGAAGTCTGGAGGGTGAATCAGAAGAAGCAGAGGAAGGAGAAGGAGAAGGTGAAGTCTGGAGGGTGAATCAGAAGAAGCAGAATAAGGAGAAGGAGAAGGTGAAGTCTGGAGGGTGAATCAGAAGAAGCAGAATAAGGAGAAGGAGAAGGTGAAGTCTGGAGGGTGAATCAGAAGAAGCAGAAGAAGGAGAAGGAGAAGGTGAAGTCTGGAGGGTGAATCAGAAGAAGTAGAAGAAGGAGAAGGAGAAGGTGAAGTCTGGAGGGTGAAGCAGAAGAAGTAGAAGAAGGAGAAGGAGAAGGTGAAGTCAGGTGGGTGAATCAGAAGAAGTAGAAGAAGGAGAAGGAGAAGGTGAAGTCAGGAGGGTGAATCAGAAGAAGCAGAATAAGGAGAAGGAGAAGGTGAAGTCTGGAGGGTGAATCAGAAGAATCAGAAGAAGGAGAAGGAGAAGGTGAAGTCTGGAGGGTGAATCAGAAGAAGCAGAAGAAAGAGAAGGAGAAGGTGAAGTCTGGAGGGTGAAGCAGAAGAAACAGAAGAAGGAGAAGGAGAAGGTGAAGACTGGAGGGTGAATCAGAAGAAGTAGAAGAAGGAGAAGGAGAAGGTGAAGTCTGGAGGGTGAATCAGAAGAAGTGGAAGAAGGAGAAGGAGAAGGTGAAGTCTGGAGGGTGAATCAGAAGAAGCAGAAGAAGGAGAAGGAGAAGGTGAAGTCTGGAGGGTGAATCAGAAGAAGCAGAAGAAGGAGAAGGAGAAGATGAAGTCTGGAGGGTGAATCAGAAGTAGTAGAAGAAGGAGAAGGAGAAGGTGAAGTCTGGAGGTTGAATCAGAAGTAGTAGAAAAAGGAGAAGGAGAAGGTGAAGTCTGGAGGGTGAATCAGAAGAAGCAGAAGAAGGAGAAGGAGAAGGTGAAGTCTGGAGGGTGAATCAGAAGAAGTAGAAGAAGGAGAAGGAGAAGGTGAAGTCTGGAGGGTGAATCAGAAGAAGTAGAAGAAGGAGAAGGAGAAGGTGAAGTCTGGAGGGTGAATCAGAAGACGTAGAAGAAGGAGAAGGAGAAGGTGAAGTCTGGAGGGTGAAGCAGAAGAAGTAGAAGAAGGAGAAGGAGAAGGTGAAGTCAGGAGGGTGAATCAGAAGATGTAGAAGAAGGAGAAGGAGAAGGTGAAGTCAGGAGGGTGAATCAGAAGAAGCAGAAGAAGGAGAAGGAGAAGGTGAAGTCTGGAGGGTGAATCAGAAGAATCAGAAGAAGGAGAAGGAGAAGGTGAAGTCTGGAGGGTGAATCAGAAGAAGCAGAAGAAAGAGAAGGAGAAGGGGAAGTCTGGAGGGTGAATCAGAAGAAGTAGAAGAAGGAGAAGGAGAAGGTGTAGTCTGGAGGGTGAATCAGAAGAAGTAGACGAAGGAGAAGGAGAAGGTGAAGTCTGGAGGGTGAATCAGATGAAGCAGAAGAAGGAGATGGAGAAGGTGAAGTCTGGAGGGGGAATCAGAAGAAGTAGAAGAAGGAGAAGGAGAAGGTGAAGTCTGGAGGGTGAATCAGAAGAAGCAGAAGAAAGAGAAGGAGAAGGTGAAGTCTGGAGGGTGAATCAGAAGAAGCAGAAGAAGGAGAAGGAGAAGGTGAAGTCTGGAGGGTGATTCAGAAGAAGCAGAATAAGGAGAAGGAGAAGGTGAAGTCTGGAGGGTGAATCAGAAGAAGCAGAAGAAGGAGAAGGAGAAGGTGAAGTCTGGAGGGTGAATCAGAAGAAGTAGAAGAAGGAGAAGGAGAAGGTGAAGTCTGGAGGATGAAGCAGAAGAAGTAAAAGAAGGAGAAGGAGAAGGTGAAGTCTGGAGGGTGAATCAGAAGAAGTAGAAGAAGGAGAAGGAGAAGGTGAGGTCTGGAGGGTGAATCAGAAGAAGCAGAAGAAGGAGAAGGAGAAGGTGAAGTCTGGAGGGTGAATCAGAAGAAGCAGAAGAAGGAGAAGGAGAAGGTGAAGTCTGGAGGGTGAATCAGAAGAAGCAGAAGAAGGAGAAGGAGAAGGTGAAGTCAGGAGGGTGAATCAGAAGAAGCAGAAGAAGGAGAAGGAGAAGGTGAAGTTAGGAGGGTGAATCAGAAGAAGCAGAAGAAGGAGAAGGAGCAGGTGAAGTCAGGGGGGTGTAGCAGAAGAAGTAGAAGAAGGAGAAGGAGAAGGGGAAGTCAGGACGGTGAAGCAGAAGAAGCAGAAGAAGGAGAAGGAGAAGGTGAAGCCTGGAGGGCGCAGCAGAAGAAGCAGAAGAAGGAGAAGGAGAAGGTGAAGTCTGGAGGGTGAATCAGAAGAAGCAGAAGAAGGAGAAGGAGAAGGTGAAGTCTGCAGGGTGAATCAGAAGAAGCAGAAGAAGGAGAAGGAGAAGGTGAAGTCTGGAGGGTGAATCAGAAGAAGTAGAAGAAGGAGAAGGAGAAGGTGAAGTCTGGAGGGTGAATCAGAAGAAGTGGAAGAAGGAGAAGGAGAAGGTGAAGTCTGGAGGGTGAATCAGAAGAAGCAGAAGAAGGAAAAGGAGAAGGTGAAGTCTGGAGGGTGAATCAGAAGAAGCAGAAGAAGGAGAAGGAGAAGATGAAGTCTGGAGGGTGAATCAGAAGAAGTAGAAGAAGGAGAAGGAGAAGGTGAAGTCTGGAGGGTGAATCAGAAGTAGTAGAAAAAGGAGAAGGAGAAGGTGAAGTCTGGAGGGTGAATCAGAAGAAACAGAATAAGGAGAAGGAGAAGGTGAAGTCTGGAGGGTGAATCAGAAGAAGTAGAAGAAGGAGAAGGAGAAGGTGTAGTCTGGAGGGTGAATCAGAAGAAGTAGACGAAGGAGAAGGAGAAGGTGAAGTCTGGAGGGTGAATCAGATGAAGCAGAAGAAGGAGATGGAGTAGGTGAAGTCTGGAGGGTGAATCAGAAGAAGTAGAAGAAGGAGAAGGAGAAGTTGAAGTCTGGAGGGTGAAGCAGAAGAAGTAGAAGATGGAGAAGGAGAAGGTGAAGTCAGGAGGGTGAATCAGAAGAAGTAGAAGAAGGAGAAGGAGAAGGTGAAGTCAGGAGGGTGAATCAGAAGAAGCAGAAGATGGAGAAGGAGAAGGTGAAGTCTGGAGGGTGAATCAGAAGAATCAGAAGAAGGAGAAGGAGAAGGTGAAGTCTGGAGGGTGAATCAGAAGAAGCAGAGGAAGGAGAAGGAGAAGGTGAAGTCTGGAGGGTGAATCAGAAGAAGCAGAATAAGGAGAAGGAGAAGGTGAAGTCTGGAGGGTGAATCAGAAGAAGCAGAATAAGGAGAAGGAGAAGGTGAAGTCTGGAGGGTGAATCAGAAGAAGCAGAAGAAGGAGAAGGAGAAGGTGAAGTCTGGAGGGTGAATCAGAAGAAGTAGAAGAAGGAGAAGGAGAAGGTGAAGTCTGGAGGGTGAAGCAGAAGAAGTAGAAGAAGGAGAAGGAGAAGGTGAAGTCAGGAGGGTGAATCAGAAGAAGTAGAAGAAGGAGAAGGAGAAGGTGAAGTCAGGAGGGTGAATCAGAAGAAGCAGAAGAAGGAGAAGGAGAAGGTGCAGTCTGGAGGGTGAATCAGAAGAATCAGAAGAAGGAGAAGGAGAAGGTGAAGTCTGGAGGGTGAATCAGAAGAAGCAGAAGAAAGAGAAGGAGAAGGTGAAGTCTGGAGGGTGAAGCAGAAGAAACAGAAGAAGGAGAAGGAGAAGGTGAAGACTGGAGGGTGAATCAGAAGAAGTAGAAGAAGGAGAAGGAGAAGGTGAAGTCTGGAGGGTGAATCAGAAGAAGCAGAAGAAGGAGAAGGAGAAGGTGAAGTCTGGAGGGTGAATCAGAAGAAGCAGAAGAAGGAGAAGGAGAAGATGAAGTCTGGAGGGTGAATCGGAAGAAGTAGAAGAAGGAGAAGGAGAAGGTGAAGTCAGGAGGGTGAATCAGAAGAAGCAGAAGAAGGAGAAGGAGAAGGTGCAGTCTGGAGGGTGAATCAGAAGAATCAGAAGAAGGAGAAGGAGAAGGTGAAGTCTGGAGGGTGAATCAGAAGAAGCAGAAGAAAGAGAAGGAGAAGGTGAAGTCTGGAGGGTGAATCAGAAGAAGTAGACGAAGGAGAAGGAGAAGGTGAAGTCTGGAGGGTGAATCAGATGAAGCAGAAGAAGGAGATGGAGTAGGTGAAGTCTGGAGGGTGAATCAGAAGAAGTAGAAGAAGGAGAAGGAGAAGTTGAAGTCTGGAGGGTGAAGCAGAAGAAGTAGAAGATGGAGAAGGAGAAGGTGAAGTCAGGAGGGTGAATCAGAAGAAGTAGAAGAAGGAGAAGGAGAAGGTGAAGTCAGGAGGGTGAATCAGAAGAAGCAGAAGATGGAGAAGGAGAAGGTGAAGTCTGGAGGGTGAATCAGAAGAATCAGAAGAAGGAGAAGGAGAAGGTGAAGTCTGGAGGGTGAATCAGAAGAAGCAGAGGAAGGAGAAGGAGAAGGTGAAGTCTGGAGGGTGAATCAGAAGAAGCAGAATAAGGAGAAGGAGAAGGTGAAGTCTGGAGGGTGAATCAGAAGAAGCAGAATAAGGAGAAGGAGAAGGTGAAGTCTGGAGGGTGAATCAGAAGAAGCAGAAGAAGGAGAAGGAGAAGGTGAAGTCTGGAGGGTGAATCAGAAGAAGTAGAAGAAGGAGAAGGAGAAGGTGAAGTCTGGAGGGTGAAGCAGAAGAAGTAGAAGAAGGAGAAGGAGAAGGTGAAGTCAGGAGGGTGAATCAGAAGAAGTAGAAGAAGGAGAAGGAGAAGGTGAAGTCAGGAGGGTGAATCAGAAGAAGCAGAAGAAGGAGAAGGAGAAGGTGCAGTCTGGAGGGTGAATCAGAAGAATCAGAAGAAGGAGAAGGAGAAGGTGAAGTCTGGAGGGTGAATCAGAAGAAGCAGAAGAAAGAGAAGGAGAAGGTGAAGTCTGGAGGGTGAAGCAGAAGAAACAGAAGAAGGAGAAGGAGAAGGTGAAGACTGGAGGGTGAATCAGAAGAAGTAGAAGAAGGAGAAGGAGAAGGTGAAGTCTGGAGGGTGAATCAGAAGAAGTAGAAGAAGGAGAAGGAGAAGGTGAAGTCTGGAGGGTGAATCAGAAGAAGCAGAAGAAGGAGAAGGAGAAGGTGAAGTCTGGAGGGTGAATCAGAAGAAGCAGAAGAAGGAGAAGGAGAAGATGAAGTCTGGAGGGTGAATCGGAAGAAGTAGAAGAAGGAGAAGGAGAAGGTGAAGTCTGGAGGGTGAATCAGAAGAAGTAGAAGAAGGAGAAGGAGAAGTTGAAGTCTGGAGGGTGAATCAGAAGAAGCAGAAGAAGGAGAAGGAGAAGGTGAAGTCTGGAGGGTGAATCAGAAGAAGCAGAAGAAGGAGAAGGAGAAGATGAAGTCTGGAGGGTGAATCAGAAGAAGTAGAAGAAGGAGAAGGAGAAGGTGAAGTCTGGAGGGTGAATCAGAAGAAGTAGAAGAAGGAGAAGGAGAAGATGAAGTCTGGAGGGTGAAGCAGAAGAAACAGAAGAAGGAGAAAGAGAAGGTGACGTCTGGAGGGTGAATCAGAAGAAGCAGAAGAAGGAGAAGGAGAAGGTGAAGTCTGGAGGGTGAATCAGAAGAAGCAGAAGAAGGAGAAGGAGAAGATGAAGTCTGGAGGGTGAATCGGAAGAAGTAGAAGAAGGAGAAGGAGAAGGTGAAGTCTGGAGGGTGAATCAGAAGAAGTAGAAGAAGGAGAAGGAGAAGTTGAAGTCTGGAGGGTGAATCAGAAGAAGCAGAAGAAGGAGAAGGAGAAGGTGAAGTCTGGAGGGTGAATCAGAAGAAGCAGAAGAAGGAGAAGGAGAAGATGAAGTCTGGAGGGTGAATCAGAAGAAGTAGAAGAAGGAGAAGGAGAAGGTGAAGTCTGGAGGGTGAATCAGAAGAAGTAGAAGAAGGAGAAGGAGAAGATGAAGTCTGGAGGGTGAAGCAGAAGAAACAGAAGAAGGAGAAGGAGAAGGTGAAGTCTGGAGGGTGAATCAGAAGAAGTAGAAGAAGGAGAAGGAGAAGATGAAGTCTGGAGGGTGAATCAGAAGAAGCAGAAGAAGGAGATGGAGAAGGTGAAGTCTGGAGGGTGAATCAGAGGAAGTAGAAGAAGGAGAAGGAGAATGTGAAGTCTGGAGGGTGAATCAGAAGAAGTAGACGAAGGAGAAGGAGAAGGTGAAGTCTGGAGGGTGAATCAGAAGAAGCAGAAGAAGGAGAAGGAGAAGGTGAAGTCTGGAGGGTGAATCAGATGAAGTAGAAGAAGGAGAAGGAGAAGGTGAAGTCTGGAGGGTGAATCAGAAGAAGCAGAAGAAGGAGAAGGAGAAGGTGAAGTCTGGAGGGTGAATCAGAAGAAGCAGAAGAAGGAGAAGGAGAAGGTGAAGTCTGGAGGGTGAATCAGAAGAAGTAGAAGAAGGAGAAGGAGAAGTTGAAGTCTGGAGGGTGAAGCAGAAGAAGTAGAAGAAGGAGAAGGAGAAGGTGAAGGCAGGAGGGTGAATCAGAAGATGTAGAAGAAGGAGAAGGAGAAGGTGAAGTCAGGAGGGTGAATCAGAAGAAGCAGAAGAAGGAGAAGGAGAAGGTGAAGTCTGGAGGGTGAATCAGAAGAAGTAGAATAAGGAGAAGGAGAAGGTGAAGTCTGGAGGGTGAATCAGAAGAAGCAGAAGAAGGAGAAGGAGAAGGTGAAGTCTGGAGGGTGAATCAGAAGAAGCAGAAGAAGGAGAAGGAGAAGGTGAAGTCTGGAGGGTGAATCAGAAGAAGCAGAATAAGGAGAAGGAGAAGGTTATCTCTGGAGGGTGAATCAGAAGAAGCAGAAGAAGGAGAAGGAGAAGGTGAAGTCTGGAGGGTGAATCAGAAGAAGTAGAAGAAGGAGAAGGAGAAGGTGAAGTCTGGAGGGTGAAGCAGAAGAAGTAGAAGAAGGAGAAGGAGAAGGTGAAGTCAGGAGGGTGAATCAGAAGAAGTAGAAGAAGGAGAAGGAGAAGGTGAAGTCAGGACGGTGAATCAGAAGAAGCAGAAGAAGGAGATAGAGAAGGTGAAGTCTGGAGGGTGAATCAGAAGAATCAGAAGAAGGAGAAGGAGAAGGTGAAGTCTGGAGGGTGAAGCAGAAGAAGCAGAAGAAAGAGAAGGAGAAGGTGAAGTCTGGAGGGTGAAGCAGAAGAAACAGAAGAAGGAGAAGGAGAAGGTGAAGACTGGAGGGTGAATCAGAAGAAGTAGAAGAAGGAGAAGGAGAAGGTGAAGTCTGGAGGGTGAATCAGAAGAAGTAGAAGAAGGAGAAGGAGAAGGTGAAGTCTGGAGGGTGAATCAGAAGAAGCAGAAGAAGGAGAAGGAGAAGGTGAAGTCTGGAGGGTGAATCAGAAGAAGCAGAAGAAGGAGAAGGAGAAGATGAAGTCTGGAGGGTGAATCAGAAGAAGTAGAAGAAGTAGAAGGAGAAGGTGAAGTCTGGAGGGTGAATCAGAAGAAGTAGAAGAAGGAGAAGGAGAAGTTGAAGTCTGGAGGGTGAATCAGAAGAAGCAGAAGAAGGAGAAGGAGAAGGTGAAGTCTGGAGGGTGAATCAGAAGAAGCAGAAGAAGGAGAAGGAGAAGATGAAGTCTGGAGGGTGAATCAGAAGAAGTAGAAGAAGGAGAAGGAGAAGGTGAAGTCTGGAGGGTGAATCAGAAGAAGTAGAAAAGGAGAAGGAGAAGATGAAGTCTGGAGGGTGAATCAGAAGAAACAGAAGAAGGAGAAGGAGGAGGTGAAGTCTGGAGGGTGAATCAGAAGAAGTAGAAGAAGGAGAAGGAGAAGGAGTAGTCTGGAGGGTGAATCAGAAGAAGTAGACGAAGGAGAAGGAGAAGGTGAAGTCTGGAGGGTGAATCAGAAGAAGCAGAAGAAGGAGAAGGAGAAGGTGAAGTCTGGAGGGTGAATCAGATGAAGTAGAAGAAGGAGAAGGAGAAGGTGAAGTCTGGAGGGTGAATCAGAAGAAGCAGAAGAAGGAGAAGGAGAAGGTGAAGTCTGGAGGGTGAATCAGAAGAAGCAGAAGAAGGAGAAGGAGAAGGTGAACTCTGGAGGGTGAATCAGAAGAAGTAGAAGAAGGAGAAGGAGAAGTTGAAGTCTGGAGGGTGAAGCAGAAGAAGTAGAAGATGGAGAAGGAGAAGGTGAAGTCAGGAGGGTGAATCAGAAGAAGTAGAAGAAGGAGAAGGAGAAGGTGAAGTCAGGAGGGTGAATCAGAAGAAGCAGAAGATGGAGAAGGAGAAGGTGAAGTCTGGAGGGTGAATCAGAAGAATCAGAAGAAGGAGAAGGAGAAGGTGAAGTCTGGAGGGTGAATCAGAAGAAGCAGAGGAAGGAGAAGGAGAAGGTGAAGTCTGGAGGGTGAATCAGAAGAAGCAGAATAAGGAGAAGGAGAAGGTGAAGTCTGGAGGGTGAATCAGAAGAAGCAGAATAAGGAGAAGGAGAAGGTGAAGTCTGGAGGGTGAATCAGAAGAAGCAGAAGAAGGAGAAGGAGAAGGTGAAGTCTGGAGGGTGAATCAGAAGAAGTAGAAGAAGGAGAAGGAGAAGGTGAAGTCTGGAGGGTGAAGCAGAAGAACTAGAAGAAGGAGAAGGAGAAGGTGAAGTCAGGAGGGTGAATCAGAAGAAGTAGAAGAAGGAGAAGGAGAAGGTGAAGTCAGGAGGGTGAATCAGAAGAAGCAGAAGAAGGAGAAGGAGAAGGTGAAGTCTGGAAGGTGAATCAGAAGAATCAGAAGAAGGAGAAGGAGAAGGTGAAGTCTGTAGGGTGAATCAGAAGAAGCAGAAGAAAGAGAAGGAGAAGGTGAAGTCTGGAGGGTGAAGCAGAAGAAACAGAAGAAGGAGAAGGAGAAGGTGAAGACTGGAGGGTGAATCAGAAGAAGTAGAAGAAGGAGAAGGAGAAGGTGAAGTCTGGAGGGTGAATCAGAAGAAGTAGAAGAAGGAGAAGGAGAAGGTGAAGTCTGGAGGGTGAATCAGAAGAAGCAGAAGAAGGAGAAGGAGAAGGTGAAGTCTGGAGGGTGAAACAGAAGAAGCAGAAGAAGGAGAAGGAGAAGATGAAGTCTGGAGGGTGAATCGGAAGAAGTAGAAGAAGGAGAAGGGGAAGGTGAAGTCTGGAGGGTGAATCAGAAGAAGTAGAAGAAGGAGAAGGAGAAGTTGAAGTCTGGAGGGTGAATCAGAAGAAGCAGAAGAAGGAGAAGGAGAAGGTGAAGTCTGGAGGGTGAATCAGAAGAAGCAGAAGAAGGAGAAGGAGAAGATGAAGTCTGGAGGGTGAATCAGAAGAAGTAGAAGAAGGAGAAGGAGAAGGTGAAGTCTGGAGGGTGAATCAGAAGAAGTAGAAGAAGGAGAAGGAGAAGATGAAGTCTGGAGGGTGAATCAGAAGAAACAGAATAAGGAGAAGGAGAAGGTGAAGTCTGGAGGGTGAATCAGAAGAAGTAGAAGAAGGAGAAGGAGAAGGTGTAGTCTGGAGGGTGAATCAGAAGAAGTAGACGAAGGAGAAGGAGAAGGTGAAGTCTGGAGGGTGAATCAGAAGAAGCAGAAGAAGGAGAAGGAGAAGGTGAAGTCTGGAGGGTGAATCAGAAGAAGTAGAAGAAGGAGAAGGAGAAGGTGAAGTCTGGAGGGTGAATCAGAAGAAGCAGAAGAAGGAGAAGGAGAAGGTGAAGTCTGGAGGGTGAATCAGAAGAAGCAGAAGAAAGAGAAGGAGAAGGTGAAGTCTGGAGGGTGAAGCAGAAGAAACAGAAGAAGGAGAAGGAGAAGGTGAAGACTGGAGGGTGAATCAGAAGAAGTAGAAGAAGGAGAAGGAGAAGGTGAAGTCTGGAGGGTGAATCAGAAGAAGTAGAAGTAGGAGAAGGAGAAGGTGAAGTCTGGAGGGTGAATCAGAAGAAGCAGAAGAAGGAGAAGGAGAAGGTGATGTCTGGAGGGTGAATCAGAAGAAGCAGAAGAAGGAGAAGGAGAAGATGAAGTCTGGAGGGTGAATCAGAAGAAGTAGAAGAAGGAGAAGGAGAAGGTGAAGTCTGGAGGGTGAATCAGAAGTAGTAGAAGAAGGAGAAGGAGAAGGTGAAGTCTGGAGGGTGAATCAGAAGAAACAGAAGAAGGAGAAGGAGAAGGTGAAGTCTGGAGGGTGAATCAGAAGAAGTAGAAGAAGGAGAAGGAGAAGGTGTAGTCTGGAGGGTGAATCAGAAGAAGTAGACGAAGGAGAAGGAGAAGGTGAAGTCTGGAGGGTGAATCAGAAGAAGCAGAAGAAGGAGATGGAGAAGGTGAAGTCTGGAGGGTGAATCAGAGGAAGTAGAAGAAGGAGAAGGAGAAGGTGAAGTCTGGAGGGTGAATCAGAAGAAGTAGACGAAGGAGAAGGAGAAGGTGAAGTCTGGAGGGTGAATCAGAAGAAGCAGAAGAAGGAGAAGGAGAAGGTGAAGTCTGGAGGGTGAATCAGATGAAGTAGAAGAAGGAGAAGGAGAAGGTGAAGTCTGGAGGGTGAATCAGAAGAAGCAGAAGAAGGAGAAGGAGAAGGTGAAGTCTGGAGGGTGAATCAGAAGAAGCAGAAGAAGGAGAAGGAGAAGGTGAAGTCTGGAGGGTGAATCAGAAGAAGTAGAAGAAGGAGAAGGAGAAGTTGAAGTCTGGAGGGTGAAGCAGAAGAAGTAGAAGAAGGAGAAGGAGAAGGTGAAGTCAGGAGGGTGAATCAGAAGATGTAGAAGAAGGAGAAGGAGAAGGTGAAGTCAGGAGGGTGAATCAGAAGAAGCAGAAGAAGGAGAAGGAGGAGGTGAAGTCTGGAGGGTGAATCAGAAGAAGTAGAAGAAGGAGAAGGAGAAGGTGAAGTCTGGAGGGTTAATCAGAAGAAGCAGAAGAAGGAGAAGGAGAAGGTGAAGTCTGGAGGGTGAATCAGAAGAAGCAGAAGAAGGAGAAGGAGAAGGTGAAGTCTGGAGGGTGAATCAGAAGAAGCAGAATAAGGAGAAGGAGAAGGTTATCTCTGGAGGGTGAATCAGAAGAAGCAGAAGAAGGAGAAGGAGAAGGTGAAGTCTGGAGGGTGAATCAGAAGAAGTAGAAGAAGGAGAAGGAGAAGGTGAAGTCTGGAGGGTGAAGCAGAAGAAGTAGAAGAAGGAGAAGGAGAAGGTGAAGTCAGGAGGGTGAATCAGAAGAAGTCGAAGAAGGAGAAGGAGAAGGTGAAGTCAGGAGGGTGAATCAGAAGAAGCAGAAGAAGGAGATAGAGAAGGTGAAGTCTGGAGGGTGAATCAGAAGAATCAGAAGAAGGAGAAGGAGAAGGTGAAGTCTGGAGGGTGAAGCAGAAGAAGCAGAAGAAAGAGAAGGAGAAGGTGAAGTCTGGAGGGTGAAGCAGAAGAAACAGAAGAAGGAGAAGGAGAAGGTGAAGACTGGAGGGTGAATCAGAAGAAGTAGAAGAAGGAGAAGGAGAAGATGAAGTCTGGAGGGTGAATCAGAAGAAGTAGAAGAAGGAGAAGGAGAAGGTGAAGTCTGGAGGGTGAATCAGAAGAAGCAGAAGAAGGAGAAGGAGAAGGTGAAGTCTGGAGGGTGAATCAGAAGAAGCAGAAGAAGGAGAAGGAGAAGATGAAGTCTGGAGGGTGAATCAGAAGAAGTAGAAGAAGGAGAAGGAGAAGGTGAGGTCTGGAGGGTGAATCAGAAGAAGCAGAAGCAGGAGAAGGAGAAGGTGAAGTCTGGAGGGTGAATCAGAAGAAGCAGAAGAAGGAGAAGGAGAAGGTGAAGTCCGGAGGGTGAATCAAAAGAAGCAGAAGAAGGAGAAGGAGAAGGTGAAGTCAGGAGGGTGAATCAGAAGAAGCAGAAGAAGGAGAAGGAGAAGGTGAAGTTAGGAGGGTGAATCAGAAGAAGCAGAAGAAGGAGAAGGAGCAGGTGAAGTCAGGGGGGTGTAGCAGAAGAAGTAGAAGAAGGAGAAGGAGAAGGTGAAGTCAGGACGGTGAAGCAGAAGAAGCAGCTGAAGGAGAAGGAGAAGGTGAAGCCTGGAGGGCGCAGCAGAAGAAGCAGAAGAAGGAGAAGGAGAAGGTGAAGTCTGGAGTGTGAAGCAGAAGAAGCAGAAGAAGGAGAAGGAGAAGGTGAAGTCTGGAGGGCGCAGCAGAAGAAGCAGAAGAAGGAGAATGAGAAGGTGAAGTCTGGAGGGTGAATCAGAAGAAGCAGAAGAAGGAGAAGGAGAAGGTGAAGTCTGGAGGGTGAATCAGAAGAAGTAGAAGAAGGAGAAGGAGAAGGTGAAGTCTGGAGGGTGAAGCAGAAGAAGTAGAAGAAGGAGAAGGAGAAGGTGAAGTCAGGAGGGTGAATCAGAAGAAGTACAAGAAGGAGAAGGAGAAGGTGAAGTCAGGAGGGTGAATCAGAAGAATCAGAAGAAGGAGAAGGAGAAGGTGAAGTCTGAAGGGTGAATCAGAAGAAGCAGAAGAAAGAGAAGGAGAAGGTGAAGTCTGGAGGGTGAAGCAGAAGAAGTAGAAGAAGGAGAAGGAGAAGTTGAAGTCTGGAGGGTGAATCAGAAGAAGCAGAAGAAGTAGAAGGAGAAGGTGAAGTCTGGAGGGTGAATCAGAAGAAGCAGAAGAAGGAGAAGGAGAAGATGAAGTCTGGAGGGTGAATCAGAAGAAGTAGAAGAAGGAGAAGGAGAAGGTGAAGTCTGGAGGGTGAATCAGAAGAAGTAGAAGAAGGAGAAGGAGAAGGTGAAGTCTGGAGGGTGAATCAGAAGAAGCAGAAGAAGGAGAAGGAGAAGGTGAAGTCTGGAGGGTGAATCGGAAGAAGTAGAAGAAGGAGAAGGAGAAGGTGAAGTCTGGAGGGTGAATCAGAAGAAGTAGAAGAAGGAGAAGGAGAAGTTGAAGTCTGGAGGGTGAATCAGAAGAAGCAGAAGAAGGAGAAGGAGAAGGTGAAGTCTGGAGGGTGAATCAGAAGAAGCAGAAGAAGGAGAAGGAGAAGATGAAGTCTGGAGGGTGAATCAGAAGAAGTAGAAGAAGGAGAAGGAGAAGGGGAAGTCTGGAGGGTGAATCAGAAGAAGTAGAAGAAGGAGAAGGAGAAGATGAAGTCTAGAGGGTGAATCAGAAGAAACAGAAGAAGGAGAAGGAGAAGGTGAAGTCTGGAGGGTGAATCAGAAGAAGTAGAAGAAGGAGAAGGAGAAGGTGTAGTCTGGAGGGTGAATCAGAAGAAGTAGACGAAGGAGAAGGAGAAGGTGAAGTCTGGAGGGTGAATCAGAAGAAGTAGAAGAAGGAGAAGGGGAAGTTGAAGTCTGGAGGGTGAAGCAGAAGAAGTAGAAGATGGAGAAGGAGAAGGTGAAGTCAGGAGGGTGAATCAGAAGAAGTAGAAGAAGGAGAAGGAGAAGGTGAAGTCAGGAGGGTGGATCAGAAGAAGCAGAAGATGGAGAAGGAGAAGGTGAAGTCTGGAGGGTGAATCAGAAGAATCAGAAGAAGGAGAAGGAGAAGGTGAAGTCTGGAGGGTGAATCAGAAGAAGCAGAGGAAGGAGAAGGAGGAGGTGAAGTCTGGAGGGTGAATCAGAAGAAGCAGAATAAGGAGAAGGAGAAGGTGAAGTCTGGAGGGTGAATCAGAAGAAGCAGAATAAGGAGAAGGAGAAGGTGAAGTCTGGAGGGTGAATCAGAAGAAGCAGAATAAGGAGAAGGAGAAGGTGAAGTCTGGAGGGTGAATCAGAAGAAGTAGAAGAAGGAGAAGGAGAAGGTGAAGTCTGGAGGGTGAAGCAGAAGAAGTAGAAGAAGGAGAAGGAGAAGGTGAAGTCAGGAGGGTGAATCAGAAGAAGTAGAAGAAGGAGAAGGAGAAGGTGAAGTCAGGAGGGTGAATCAGAAGAAGCAGAAGAAGGAGAAGGAGAAGGTGAAGTCTGGAGGGTGAATCAGAAGAATCAGAAGAAGGAGAAGGAGAAGGTGAAGTCTGGAGGGTGAATCAGAAGAAGCAGAAGAAAGAGAAGGCGAAGGTGAAGTCTGGAGGGTGAAGCAGAAGAAACAGAAGAAGGAGAAGGAGAAGGTGAAGACTGGAGGGTGAATCAGAAGAAGTAGAAGAAGGAGAAGGAGAAGGTGAAGTCTGGAGGGTGAATCAGAAGAAGTAGAAGAAGGAGAAGGAGAAGGTGAAGTCTGGAGGGTGAATCAGAAGAAGCAGAAGAAGGAGAAGGAGAAGGTGAAGTCTGGAGGGTGAATCAGAAGAAGCAGAAGAAGGAGAAGGAGAAGATGAAGTCTGGAGGGTGAATCGGAAGAAGTAGAAGAAGGAGAAGGAGAAGGTGAAGTCTGGAGGGTGAATCAGAAGAAGTAGAAGAAGGAGAAGGAGAAGTTGAAGTCTGGAGGGTGAATCAGAAGAAGCAGAAGAAGGAGAAGGAGAAGGTGAAGTCTGGAGGGTGAATCAGAAGAAGCAGAAGAAGGAGAAGGAGAAGATGAAGTCTGGAGGGTGAATCAGAAGAAGTAGAAGAAGGAGAAGGAGAAGGTGAAGTCTGGAGGGTGAATCAGAAGAAGTAGAAGAAGGAGAAGGAGAAGATGAAGTCTGGAGGGTGAATCAGAAGAAACAGAAGAAGGAGAAGGAGAAGGTGAAGTCTGGAGGGTGAATCAGAAGAAGTAGAAGAAGGAGAAGGAGAAGGTGTAGTCTGGAGGGTGAATCAGAAGAAGTAGACGAAGGAGAAGGAGAAGGTGAAGTCTGGAGGGTGAATCAGAAGAAGCAGAAGAAGGAGAAGGAGAAGGTGAAGTCTGGAGGGTGAATCAGAAGAAGTAGAAGAAGGAGAAGGAGAAGGTGAAGTCTGGAGGGTGAATCAGAAGAAGCAGAAGAAGGAGAAGGAGAAGGTGAAGTCTGGAGGGTGAATCAGAAGAAGCAGAAGAAGGAGAAGGAGAAGGTGAAGTCTGGAGGGTGAATCAGAAGAAGTAGAAGAAGGAGAAGGAGAAGTTGAAGTCTGGAGTGTGAAGCAGAAGAAGTAGAAGATGGAGAAGGAGAAGGTGAAGTCAGGAGGGTGAATCAGAAGAAGTAGAAGAAGGAGAAGGAGAAGGTGAAGTCAGGAGGGTGAATCAGAAGAAGCAGAAGATGGAGAAGGAGAAGGTGAAGTCTGGAGGGTGAATCAGAAGAATCAGAAGAAGGAGAAGGAGAAGGTGAAGTCTGGAGGGTGAATCAGAAGAAGCAAAGGAAGGAGAAGGAGAAGGTGAAGTCTGGAGGGTGAATCAGAAGAAGCAGAATAAGGAGAAGGAGAAGGTGAAGTCTGGAGGGTGAATCAGAAGAAGCAGAATAAGGAGAAGGAGAAGGTGAAGTCTGGAGGGTGAATCAGAAGAAGCAGAAGAAGGAGAAGGAGAAGGTGAAGTCTGGAGGGTGAATCAGAAGAAGTAGAAGAAGGAGAAGGAGAAGGTGATGTCTGGAGGGTGAAGCAGAAGAAGTAGAAGAAGGAGAAGGAGAAGGTGAAGTCAGGAGGGTGAATCAGAAGAAGTAGAAGAAGGAGAAGGAGAAGGTGAAGTCAGGAGGGTGAATCAGAAGAAGCAGAAGAAGGAGAAGGAGAAGGTGAAGTCTGGAGGGTGAAGCAGAAGAAACAGAAGAAGGAGAAGGAGAAGGTGAAGACTGGAGGGTGAATCAGAAGAAGTAGAAGAAGGAGAAGGAGAAGGTGAAGTCTGGAGGGTGAATCAGAAGAAGTAGAAGAAGGAGAAAGAGAAGGTGAAGTCTGGAGGGTGAATCAGAAGAAGCAGAAGAAGGAGAAGGAGAAGGTGAAGTCTGGAGGGTGAATCAGAAGAAGCAGAAGAAGGAGAAGGAGAAGATGAAGTCTGGAGGGTGAATCAGAAGAAGTAGAAGAAGGAGAAGGAGAATGTGAAGTCTGGAGGGTGAATCAGAAGTAGTAGAAGAAGGAGAAGGAGAAGGTGAAGTCTGGAGGGTGAATCAGAAGAAACAGAAGAAGGAGAAGGAGAAGGTGAAGTCTGGAGGGTGAATCAGAAGAAGTAGAAGAAGGAGAAGGAGAAGGTGTAGTCTGGAGGGTGAATCAGAAGAAGTAGACGAAGGAGAAGGAGAAGGTGAAGTCTGGAGGGTGAATCAGAAGAAGCAGAAGAAGGAGATAGAGAAGGTGAAGTCTGGAGGGTGAATCAGAGGAAGTAGAAGAAGGAGAAGGAGAAGGTGAAGTCTGGAGGGTGAATCAGAAGAAGCAGAAGAAGGAGAAGGAGAAGGTGAAGTCTGGAGGGTGAATCAGAAGAAGCAGAAGAAGGAGAAGGAGAAGATGAAGTCTGGAGGGTGATTCAGAAGAAGCAGAATAAGGAGAAGGAGAAGGTGATGTCTGGAGGGTGAATCAGCAGAAGCAGAAGAAGGAGAAGGAGAAGATGAAGTCTGGAGGGTGAATCGGAAGAAGTAGAAGAAGGAGAAGGAGAAGGTGAAGTCTGGAGGGTGAATCAGAAGAAGTAGAAGAAGGAGAAGGAGAAGTTGAAGTCTGGAGGGTGAATCAGAAGAAGCAGAAGAAGGAGAAGGAGAAGGTGAAGTCTGGAGGGTGAATCAGAAGAAGCAGAAGAAGGAGAAGGAGAAGATGAAGTCTGGAGGGTGAATCAGAAGAAGTAGAAGAAGGAGAAGGAGAAGGTGAAGTCTGGAGGGTGAATCAGAAGAAGTAGAAGAAGGAGAAGGAGAAGATGAAGTCTGGAGGGTGAATCAGAAGAAACAGAAGAAGGAGAAGGAGAAGGTGAAGTCTGGAGGGTGAATCAGAAGAAGTAGAAGAAGGAGAAGGAGAAGGTGTAGTCTGGAGGGTGAATCAGAAGAAGTAGACGAAGGAGAAGGAGAAGGTGAAGTCTGGAGGGTGAATCAGAAGAAGCAGAAGAAGGAGAAGGAGAAGGTGAAGTCTGGAGGGTGAATCAGAAGAAGGAGAAGAAGGAGAAGGAGAAGGTGAAGTCTGGAGGGTGAATCAGAAGAAGCAGAAGAAGGAGAAGGAGAAGGTGAAGTCTGGAGGGTGAATCAGAAGAAGCAGAAGAAGGAGAAGGAGAAGGTGAAGTCTGGAGGGTGAATCAGAAGAAGTAGAAGAAGGAGAAGGAGAAGTTGAAGTCTGGAGGGTGAAGCAGAAGAAGTAGAAGATGGAGAAGGAGAAGGTGAAGTCAGGAGGGTGAATCAGAAGAAGTAGAAGAAGGAGAAGGAGAAGGTGAAGTCAGGAGGGTGAATCAGAAGAAGCAGAAGATGGAGAAGGAGAAGGTGAAGTCTGGAGGGTGAATCAGAAGAATCAGAAGAAGGAGAAGGAGAAGGTGAAGTCTGGAGGGTGAATCAGAAGAAGCAAAGGAAGGAGAAGGAGAAGGTGAAGTCTGGAGGGTGAATCAGAAGAAGCAGAATAAGGAGAAGGAGAAGGTGAAGTCTGGAGGGTGAATCAGAAGAAGCAGAATAAGGAGAAGGAGAAGGTGAAGTCTGGAGGGTGAATCAGAAGAAGCAGAAGAAGGAGAAGGAGAAGGTGAAGTCTGGAGGGTGAATCAGAAGAAGTAGAAGAAGGAGAAGGAGAAGGTGAAGTCTGGAGGGTGAAGCAGAAGAAGTAGAAGAAGGAGAAGGAGAAGGTGAAGTCAGGAGGGTGAATCAGAAGAAGTAGAAGAAGGAGAAGGAGAAGGTGAAGTCAGGAGGGTGAATCAGAAGAAGCAGAAGAAGGAGAAGGAGAAGGTGAAGTCTGGAGGGTGAAGCAGAAGAAACAGAAGAAGGAGAAGGAGAAGGTGAAGACTGGAGGGTGAATCAGAAGAAGCAGAAGAAGGAGAAGGAGAAGGTGAAGTCTGGAGAGTGAATCAGAAGAAGTAGAAGAAGGAGAAAGAGAAGGTGAAGTCTGGAGGGTGAATCAGAAGAAGCAGAAGAAGGAGAAGGAGAAGGTGAAGTCTGGAGGGTGAATCAGAAGAAGCAGAAGAAGGAGAAGGAGAAGATGAAGTCTGGAGGGTGAATCAGAAGAAGTAGAAGAAGGAGAAGGAGAAGGTGAAGTCTGGAGGGTGAATCAGAAGTAGTAGAAGAAGGAGAAGGAGAAGGTGAAGTCTGGAGGGTGAATCAGAAGAAACAGAAGAAGGAGAAGGAGAAGGTGAAGTCTGGAGGGTGAATCAGAAGAAGTAGAAGAAGGAGAAGGAGAAGGTTTAGTCTGGAGGGTGAATCAGAAGAAGTAGACGAAGGAGAAGAAGAAGGTGAAGTCTGGAGGGTGAATCAGAAGAAGCAGAAGAAGGAGATGGAGAAGGTGAAGTCTGGAGGGTGAATCAGAGGAAGTAGAAGAAGGAGAAGGAGAAGGTGAAGTCTGGAGGGTGAATCAGAAGAAGCAGAAGAAGGAGAAGGAGAAGGTGAAGTCTGGAGGGTGAATCAGAAGAAGCAGAAGAAGGAGAAGGAGAAGGTGAAGTCTGGAGGGTGATTCAGAAGAAGCAGAATAAGGAGAAGGAGAAGGTGATGTCTGGAGGGTGAATCAGAAGAAGCAGAAGAAGGAGAAGGAGAAGGTGAAGTCTGGAGGGTGAATCAGAAGAAGTAGAAGAAGGAGAAGGAGAAGGTGAAGTCTGGAGGGTGAATCAGAAGAAGTAGAAGAAGGAGAAGGAGAAGGTGAAGTCTGGAGGGTGAATCAGAAGAAGTAGAAGAAGGAGAAGGAGAAGGTGAAGTCTGGAGGGTGAAGCAGAAGAAGTAGAAGAAGGAGAAGGAGAAGGTGAAGTCAGGAGGGTGAATCAGAAGATGTAGAAGAAGGAGAAGGAGAAGGTGAAGTCAGGAGGGTGAATCAGAAGAAGCAGAAGAAGGAGAAGGAGAAGGTGAAGTCTGGAGGGTGAATCAGAAGAATCAGAAGAAGGAGAAGGAGAAGGTGAAGTCTGGAGGGTGAATCAGAAGAAGCAGAAGAAAGAGAAGGAGAAGGTAAAGTCTGGAGGGTGAATCAGAAGAAGTAGAAGAAGGAGAAGGAGAAGGTGAAGTCTGGAGGGTGAATCAGAAGAAGCAGAAGAAGGAGAAAGAGAAGGTGAAGTCTGGAGGGTGAATCAGAAGAAGTAGACGAAGGAGAAGGAGAAGGTGAAGTCTGGAGGGTGAATCAGAAGAAGCAGAAGAAGGAGATGGAGAAGGTGAAGTCTGGAGGGTGAATCAGAAGAAGTAGAAGAATGAGAAGGTGAAGGTGAAGTCTGGAGGGTGAATCAGAAGAAGCAGAAGAAGGAGAAGGAGAAGGTGAAGTCTGGAGGGTGATTCAGAAGAAGCAGAATAAGGAGAAGGAGAAGGTGAAGTCTGGAGGGTGAATCAGAAGAAGCAGAAGAAGGAGAAGGAGAAGGTGAAGTCTGGAGGGTGAATCAGAAGAAGTAGAAGAAGGAGAAGGAGAAGGTGAAGTCTGGAGGGTGAATCAGAAGAAGTAGAAGAAGGAGAAGGAGAAGGTGAAGTCTGGAGGGTGAATCAGAAGAAGTAGAAGTAGGAGAAGGAGAAGGTGAAGTCTGGAGGGTGAAGCAGAAGAAGTAGAAGAAGGAGAAGGAGAAGGTGAAGTCAGGAGGGTGAATCAGAAGATGTAGAAGAAGGAGAAGGAGAAGGTGAAGTCAGGAGGGTGAATCAGAAGAAGCAGAAGAAGGAGAAGGAGAAGGTGAAGTCTGGAGGGTGAATCAGAAGAAGCAGAAGAAGGAGAAGGAGAAGGTGAAGTCTGGAGGGTGAATCAGAAGAAGCAGAAGAAGGAGAAGGAGAAGGTGAAGTCTGGAGGGTGAATCAGAAGAAGCAGAATAAGGAGAAGGAGAAGGTGAAGTCTGGAGGGTGAATCAGAAGAAGCAGAAGAAGGAGAAGGAGAAGGTGAAGTCTGGAGGGTGAATCAGAAGAAGTAGAAGAAGGAGAAGGAGAAGGTGAAGTCTGGAGGGTGAAGCAGAAGAAGTAGAAGAAGGAGAAGGAGAAGGTGAAGTCAGGAGGGTGAATCAGAAGAAGTAGAAGAAGGAGAAGGAGAAGGTGAAGTCAGGAGGGTGAATCAGAAGAAGCAGAAGAAGGAGATAGAGAAGGTGAAGTCTGGAGGGTGAATCAGAAGAATCAGAAGAAGGAGAAGGAGAAGGTGAAGTCTGGAGGGTGAAGCAGAAGAAGCAGAAGAAAGAGAAGGAGAAGGTGAAGTCTGGAGGGTGAAGCAGAAGAAACAGAAGAAGGAGAAGGAGAAGGTGAAGACTGGAGGGTGAATCAGAAGAAGTAGAAGAAGGAGAAGGAGAAGGTGAAGTCTGGAGGGTGAATCAGAAGAAGTAGAAGAAGGAGAAGGAGAAGGTGAAATCTGGAGGGTGAATCAGAAGAAGCAGAAGAAGGAGAAGGAGAAGGTGAAGTCTGGAGGGTGAATCAGAAGAAGTAGAAGAAGGAAAAGGAGAAGGTGAGGTCTGGAGGGTGAATCAGAAGAAGCAGAAGAAGGAAAAGGAGAAGGTGAAGTCTGGAGGGTGAATCAGAAGAAGCAGAAGAAGGAGAAGGAGAAGGTGAAGTCTGGAGGGTGAATCAGAAGAAGCAGAAGAAGGAGAAGGAGAAGGTGAAGTCAGGAGGGTGAATCAGAAGAAGCAGAAGAAGGAGAAGGAGAAGGTGAAGTTAGGAGGGAGAATCAGAAGAAGCAGAAGAAGGAGAAGGAGCAGGTGAAGTCAGGGGGGTGTAGCAGAAGAAGTAGAAGAAGGAGAAGGAGAAGGTGAAGTCAGGACGGTGAAGCAGAAGAAGCAGAAGAAGGAGAAAAGAAGGTGAAGCCTGGAGGGCGCAGCAGAAGAAGCAGAAGAAGGAGAAGGAGAAGGTGAAGTCTGGAGTGTGAAGCAGAAGAAGCAGAAGAAGGAGAAGGAGAAGGTGAAGTCTGGAGGGCGCAGCAGAAGAAGCAGAAGAAGGAGAATGAGAAGGTGAAGTCTGGAGGGTGAATCAGAAGAAGCAGAAGAAGGAGAAGGAGAAGGTGAAGTCTGGAGGGTGAATCAGAAGAAGTAGAAGAAGGAGAAGGAGAAGGTGAAGTCTGGAGGGTGAAGCAGAAGAAGTAGAAGAAGGAGAAGGAGAAGGTGAAGTCAGGAGGGTGAATCAGAAGAAGTAGAAGAAGGAGAAGGAGAAGGTGAAGTCAGGAGGGTGAATCAGAAGAAGCAGAAGAAGGAGAAGGAGAAGGTGAAGTCTGGAGGGTGAATCAGAAGAATCAGAAGAAGGAGAAGGAGAAGGTGAAGTCTGGAGGGTGAATCAGAAGAAGCAGAAGAAAGAGAAGGAGAAGGTGAAGTCTGGAGGGTGAAGCAGAAGAAACAGAAGAAGGAGAAGGAGAAGGTGAAGACTGGAGGGTGAATCAGAAGAAGTAGAAGAAGGAGAAGGAGAAGGTGAAGTCTGGAGGGTGAATCAGAAGAAGTAGAAGAAGGAGAAGGAGAAGATGAAGTCTGGAGGGTGAATCAGAAGAAACAGAAGAAGGAGAAGGAGAAGGTGAAGTCTGGAGGGTGAATCAGAAGAAGTAGAAGAAGGAGAAGGAGAAGGTGTAGTCTGGAGGGTGAATCAGAAGAAGTAGACGAAGGAGAAGGAGAAGGTGAAGTCTGGAGGGTGAATCAGAAGAAGCAGAAGAAGGAGAAGGAGAAGGTGAAGTCTGGAGGGTGAATCAGAAGAAGTAGAAGAAGGAGAAGGAGAAGGTGAAATCTGGAGGGTGAATCAGAAGAAGCAGAAGAAGGAGAAGGAGAAGGTGAAGTCTGGAGGGTGAATCAGAAGAAGCAGAAGAAGCAGAAGGAGAAGGTGAAGTCTGGAGGGTGAATCAGAAGAAGTAGAAGAAGGAGAAGGAGAAGTTGAAGTCTGGAGGGTGAAGCAGAAGAAGTAGAAGATGGAGAAGGAGAAGGTGAAGTCAGGAGGGTGAATCAGAAGAAGTAGAAGAAGGAGAAGGAGTAGGTGAAGTCAGGAGGGTGAATCAGAAGAAGCAGAAGATGGAGAAGGAGAAGGTGAAGTCTGGAGGGTGAATCAGAAGAATCAGAAGAAGGAGAAGGAGAAGGTGAAGTCTGGAGGGTGAATCAGAAGAAGCAAAGGAAGGAGAAGGAGAAGGTGAAGTCTGGAGGGTGAATCAGAAGAAGCAGAATAAGGAGAAGGAGAAGGTGAAGTCTGGAGGGTGAATCAGAAGAAGCAGAATAAGGAGAAGGAGAAGGTGAAGTCTGGAGGGTGAATCAGAAGAAGCAGAAGAAGGAGAAGGAGAAGGTGAAGTCTGGAGGGTGAATCAGAAGAAGTAGAAGAAGGAGAAGGAGAAGGTGAAGTCTGGAGGGTGAAGCAGAAGAAGTAGAAGAAGGAGAAGGAGAAGGTGAAGTCAGGAGGGTGAATCAGAAGAAGTAGAAGAAGGAGAAGGAGAAGGTGAAGTCAGGAGGGTGAATCAGAAGAAGCAGAAGAAGGAGAAGGAGAAGGTGAAGTCTGGAGGGTGAAGCAGAAGAAACAGAAGAAGGAGAAGGAGAAGGTGACGACTGGAGGGTGAATCAGAAGAAGTAGAAGAAGGAGAAGGAGAAGGTGAAGTCTGGAGGGTGAATCAGAAGAAGTAGAAGAAGGAGAAGGAGAAGGTGAAGTCTGGAGGGTGAATCAGAAGAAGCAGAAGAAGGAGAAGGAGAAGGTGAAGTCTGGAGGGTGAATCAGAAGAAGCAGAAGAAGGAGAAGGAGAAGATGAAGTCTGGAGGGTGAATCAGAAGAAGTAGAAGAAGGAGAAGGAGAAGGTGAAGTCTGGAGGGTGAATCAGAAGTAGTAGAAGAAGGAGAAGGAGAAGGTGAAGTCTGGAGGGTGAATCAGAAGAAACAGAAGAAGGAGAAGGAGAAGGTGAAGTCTGGAGGGTGAATCAGAAGAAGTAGAAGAAGGAGAAGGAGAAGGTGTAGTCTGGAGGGTGAATCAGAAGAAGTAGACGAAGGAGAAGGAGAAGGTGAAGTCTGGAGGGTGAATCAGAAGAAGCAGAAGAAGGAGATGGAGAAGGTGAAGTCTGGAGGGTGAATCAGAGGAAGTAGAAGAAGGAGAAGGAGAAGGTGAAGTCTGGAGGGTGAATCAGAAGAAGCAGAAGAAGGAGAAGGAGAAGGTGAAGTCTGGAGGGTGAATCAGAAGAAGCAAAAGAAGGAGAAGGAGAAGGTGAAGTCTGGAGGGTGATTCAGAAGAAGCAGAATAAGGAGAAGGAGAAGGTGATGTCTGGAGGGTGAATCAGAAGAAGCAGAAGAAGGAGAAGGAGAAGGTGAAGTCTGGAGGGTGAATCAGAAGAAGTAGAAGAAGGAGAAGGAGAAGGTGAAGTCTGGAGGGTGAATCAGAAGAAGTAGAAGAAGGAGAAGGAGAAGGTGAAGTCTGGAGGGTGAATCAGAAGAAGTAGAAGAAGGAGAAGGAGAAGGTGAAGTCTGGAGGGTGAAGCAGAAGAAGTAGAAGAAGGAGAAGGAGAAGGTGAAGTCAGGAGGGTGAATCAGAAGATGTAGAAGAAGGAGAAGGAGAAGGTGAAGTCAGGAGGGTGAATCAGAAGAAGCAGAAGAAGGAGAAGGAGAAGGTGAAGTCTGGAGGGTGAATCAGAAGAATCAGAAGAAGGAGAAGGAGAAAGTGAAGTCTGGAGGGTGAATCAGAAGAAGCAGAAGAAAGAGAAGGAGAAGGTGAAGTCTGGAGGGTGAATCAGAAGAAGTAGAAGAAGGAGAAGGAGAAGGTGAAGTCTGGAGGGTGAATCAGAAGAAGCAGAAGAAGGAGAAGGAGAAGGTGAAGTCTGGAGGGTGAATCAGAAGAAGTAGACGAAGGAGAAGGAGAAGGTGAAGTCTGGAGGGTGAATCAGAAGAAGCAGAAGAAGGAGAAGGAGAAGGTGAAGTCTGGAGGGTGATTCAGAAGAAGCAGAATAAGGAGAAGGAGAAGGTGAAGTCTGGAGGGTGAATCAGAAGAAGCAGAAGAAGGAGAAGGAGAAGGTGAAGTCTGGAGGGTGAATCAGAAGAAGTAGAAGAAGGAGAAGGAGAAGGTGAAGTCTGGAGGGTGAATCAGAAGAAGTAGAAGAAGGAGAAGGAGAAGGTGAAGTCTGGAGGGTGAATCAGAAGAAGTAGAAGTAGGAGAAGGAGAAGGTGAAGTCTGGAGTGTGAAGCAGAAGAAGTAGAAGAAGGAGAAGGAGAAGGTGAAGTCAGGAGGGTGAATCAGAAGATGTAGAAGAAGGAGAAGGAGAAGGTGAAGTCAGGAGGGTGAATCAGAAGAAGCAGAAGAAGGAGAAGGAGAAGGTGAAGTCTGGAGGGTGAATCAGAAGAAGCAGAAGAAGGAGAAGGAGAAGGTGAAGTCTGGAGGGTGAATCAGAAGAAGCAGAAGAAGGAGAAGGAGAAGGTGAAGTCTGGAGGGTGAATCAGAAGAAGCAGAATAAGGAGAAGGAGAAGGTGAAGTCTGGAGGGTGAATCAGAAGAAGCAGAAGAAGGAGAAGGAGAAGGTGAAGTCTGGAGGGTGAAGCAGAAGAAGTAGAAGATGGAGAAGGAGAAGGTGAAGTCAGGAGGGTGAATCAGAAGAAGTAGAAGAAGGAGAAGGAGAAGGTGAAGTCAGGAGGGTGAATCAGAAGAAGCAGAAGATGGAGAAGGAGAAGGTGAAGTCTGGAGGGTGAATCAGAAGAATCAGAAGAAGGAGAAGGAGAAGGTGAAGTCTGGAGGGTGAATCAGAAGAAGCAAAGGAAGGAGAAGGAGAAGGTGAAGTCTGGAGGGTGAATCAGAAGAAGCAGAATAAGGAGAAGGAGAAGGTGAAGTCTGGAGGGTGAATCAGAAGAAGCAGAATAAGGAGAAGGAGAAGGTGAAGTATGGAGGGTGAATCAGAAGAAGCAGAAGAAGGAGAAGGAGAAGGTGAAGTCTGGAGGGTGAATCAGAAGAAGTAGAAGAAGGAGAAGGAGAAGGTGAAGTCTGGAGGGTGAAGCAGAAGAAGTAGAAGAAAGAGAAGGAGAAGGTGAAGTCAGGAGGGTGAATCAGAAGAAGTAGAAGAAGGAGAAGGAGAAGGTGAAGTCAGGAGGGTGAATCAGAAGAAGCAGAAGAAGGAGAAGGAGAAGGTGAAGTCTTGAGGGTGAAGCAGAAGAAACAGAAGAAGGAGAAGGAGAAGGTGAAGACTGGAGGGTGAATCAGAACAAGTAGAAGAAGGAGAAGGAGAAGGTGAAGTCTGGAGAGTGAATCAGAAGAAGTAGAAGAAGGAGAAAGAGAAGGTGAAGTCTGGAGGGTGAATCAGAAGAAGCAGAAGAAGGAGAAGGAGAAGGTGAAGTCTGGAGGGTGAATCAGAAGAAGCAGAAGAAGGAGAAGGAGAAGATGAAGTCTGGAGGGTGAATCAGAAGAAGTAGAAGAAGGAGAAGGAGAAGGTGAAGTCTGGAGGGTGAATCAGAAGTAGTAGAAGAAGGAGAAGGAGAAGGTGAAGTCTGGAGGGTGAATCAGAAGAAACAGAAGAAGGAGAAGGAGAAGGTGAAGTCTGGAGGGTGAATCAGAAGAAGTAGAAGAAGGAGAAGGAGAAGGTGTAGTCTGGAGGGTGAATCAGAAGAAGTAGACGAAGGAGAAGAAGAAGGTGAAGTCTGGAGGGTGAATCAGAAGAAGCAGAAGAAGGAGATGGAGAAGGTGAAGTCTGGAGGGTGAATCAGAGGAAGTAGAAGAAGGAGAAGGAGAAGGTGAAGTCTGGAGGGTGAATCAGAAGAAGCAGAAGAAGGAGAAGGAGAAGGTGAAGTCTGGAGGGTGAATCAGAAGAAGCAGAAGAAGGAGAAGGAGAAGGTGAAGTCTGGAGGGTGATTCAGAAGAAGCAGAATAAGGAGAAGGAGAAGGTGATGTCTGGAGGGTGAATCAGAAGAAGCAGAAGAAGGAGAAGGAGAAGGTGAGGTCTGGAGGGTGAATCAGAAGAAGTAGAAGAAGGAGAAGGAGAAGGTGAAGTCTGGAGGTTGAATCAGAAGAAGTAGAAGAAGGAGAAGGAGAAGGTGAAGTCTGGAGGGTGAATCAGAAGAAGTAGAAGAAGGAGAAGGAGAAGGTGAAGTCTGGAGGGTGAAGCAGAAGAAGTAGAAGAAGGAGAAGGAGAAGGTGAAGTCAGGAGGGTGAATCAGAAGATGTAGAAGAAGGAGAAGGAGAAGGTGAAGTCAGGAGGGTGAATCAGAAGAAGCAGAAGAAGGAGAAGGAGAAGATGAAGTCTGGAGGGTGAATCAGAAGAATCAGAAGAAGGAGAAGGAGAAGGTGAAGTCTGGAGGGTGAATCAGAAGAAGCAGAAGAAAGAGAAGGAGAAGGTGAAGTCTGGAGGGTGAATCAGAAGAAGTAGACGAAGGAGAAGGAGAAGGTGAAGTCTGGAGGGTGAATCAGAAGAAGCAGAAGAAGGAGATGGAGAAGGTGAAGTCTGGAGGGTGAATCAGAAGAAGTAGAAGAATGAGAAGGTGAAGGTGAAGTCTGGAGGGTGAATCAGAAGAAGCAGAAGAAGGAGAAGGAGAAGGTGAAGTCTGGAGGGTGATTCAGAAGAAGCAGAATAAGGAGAAGGAGAAGGTGAAGTCTGGAGGGTGAATCAGAAGAAGCAGAAGAAGGAGAAGGAGAAGGTGAAGTCTGGAGGGTGAATCAGAAGAAGTAGAAGAAGGAGAAGGAGAAGGTGAAGTCTGGAGGGTGAATCAGAAGAAGTAGAAGAAGGAGAAGGAGAAGGTGAAGTCTGGAGGGTGAATCAGAAGAAGTAGAAGAAGGAGAAGGAGAATGTGAAGTCTGGAGGGTGAATCAGAAGTAGTAGAAGAAGGAGAAGGAGAAGATGAAGTCTGGAGGGTGAATCAGAAGAAACAGAAGAAGGAGAAGGAGAAGGTGAAGTCTGGAGGGTGAATCAGAAGAAGTAGAAGAAGGAGAAGGAGAAGGTGTAGTCTGGAGGGTGAATCAGAAGAAGTAGACGAAGGAGAAGGAGAAGGTGAAGTCTGGAGGGTGAATCAGAAGAAGCAGAAGAAGGAGATGGAGAAGGTGAAGTCTGGAGGGTGAATCAGAGGAAGTAGAAGAAGGAGAAGGAGAAGGTGAAGTCTGGAGGGTGAATCAGAAGAAGCAGAAGAAGGAGAAGGAGAAGGTGAAGTCTGGAGGGTGAATCAGAAGAAGCAGAAGAAGGAGAAGGAGAAGATGAAGTCTGGAGGGTGATCCAGAAGAAGCAGAATAAGGAGAAGGAGAAGGTGATGTCTGGAGGGTGAATCAGAAGAAGCAGAAGAAGGAGAAGGAGAAGATGAAGTCTGGAGGGTGAATCGGAAGAAGTAGAAGAAGGAGAAGGAGAAGGTGAAGTCTGGAGGGTGAATCAGAAGAAGTAGAAGAAGGAGAAGGAGAAGTTGAAGTCTGGAGGGTGAATCAGAAGAAGCAGAAGAAGGAGAAGGAGAAGGTGAAGTCTGGAGGGTGAATCAGAAGAAGCAGAAGAAGGAGAAGGAGAAGATGAAGTCTGGAGGGTGAATCAGAAGAAGTAGAAGAAGGAGAAGGAGAAGGTGAAGTCTGGAGGGTGAATCAGAAGAAGTAGAAGAAGGAGAAGGAGAAGATGAAGTCTGGAGGGTGAATCAGAAGAAACAGAAGAAGGAGAAGGAGAAGGTGAAGTCTGGAGGGTGAATCAGAAGAAGTAGAAGAAGGAGAAGGAGAAGGTGTAGTCTGGAGGGTGAATCAGAAGAAGTAGACGAAGGAGAAGGAGAAGGTGAAGTCTGGAGGGTGAATCAGAAGAAGCAGAAGAAGGAGAAGGAGAAGGTGAAGTCTGGAGGGTGAATCAGAAGAAGGAGAAGAAGGAGAAGGAGAAGGTGAAGTCTGGAGGGTGAATCAGAAGAAGCAGAAGAAGGAGAAGGAGAAGGTGAAGTCTGGAGGGTGAATCAGAAGAAGCAGAAGAAGGAGAAGGAGAAGGTGAAGTCTGGAGGGTGAATCAGAAGAAGTAGAAGAAGGAGAAGGAGAAGTTGAAGTCTGGAGGGTGAAGCAGAAGAAGTAGAAGATGGAGAAGGAGAAGGTGAAGTCAGGAGGGTGAATCAGAAGAAGTAGAAGAAGGAGAAGGAGAAGGTGAAGTCAGGAGGGTGAATCAGAAGAAGCAGAAGATGGAGAAGGAGAAGGTGAAGTCTGGAGGGTGATTCAGAAGAATCAGAAGAAGGAGAAGGAGAAGGTGAAGTCTGGAGGGTGAATCAGAAGAAGCAAAGGAAGGAGAAGGAGAAGGTGAAGTCTGGAGGGTGAATCAGAAGAAGCAGAATAAGGAGAAGGAGAAGGTGAAGTCTGGAGGGTGAATCAGAAGAAGCAGAATAAGGAGAAGGAGAAGGTGAAGTCTGGAGGGTGAATCAGAAGAAGCAGAAGAAGGAGAAGGAGAAGGTGAAGTCTGGAGGGTGAATCAGAAGAAGTAGAAGAAGGAGAAGGAGAAGGTGAAGTCTGGAGGGTGAAGCAGAAGAAGTAGAAGAAGGAGAAGGAGAAGGTGAAGTCAGGAGGGTGAATCAGAAGAAGTAGAAGAAGGAGAAGGAGAAGGTGAAGTCAGGAGGGTGAATCAGAAGAAGCAGAAGAAGGAGAAGGAGAAGGTGAAGTCTGGAGGGTGAAGCAGAAGAAACAGAAGAAGAAGAAGGAGAAGGTGAAGACTGGAGGGTGAATCAGAAGAAGTAGAAGAAGGAGAAGGAGAAGGTGAAGTCTGGAGAGTGAATCAGAAGAAGTAGAAGAAGGAGAAAGAGAAGGTGAAGTCTGGAGGGTGAATCAGAAGAAGCAGAAGAAGGAGAAGGAGAAGGTGAAGTCTGGAGGGTGAATCAGAAGAAGCAGAAGAAGGAGAAGGAGAAGATGAAGTCTGGAGGGTGAATCAGAAGAAGTAGAAGAAGGAGAAGGAGAAGGTGAAGTCTGGAGGGTGAATCAGAAGTAGTAGAAGAAGGAGAAGGAGAAGGTGAAGTCTGGAGGGTGAATCAGAAGAAACAGAAGAAGGAGAAGGAGAAGGTGAAGTCTGGAGGGTGAATCAGAAGAAGTAGAAGAAGGAGAAGGAGAAGGTGTAGTCTGGAGGGTGAATCAGAAGAAGTAGACGAAGGAGAAGAAGAAGGTGAAGTCTGGAGGGTGAATCAGAAGAAGCAGAAGAAGGAGATGGAGAAGGTGAAGTCTGGAGGGTGAATCAGAGGAAGTAGAAGAAGGAGAAGGAGAAGGTGAAGTCTGGAGGGTGAATCAGAAGAAGCAGAAGAAGGAGAAGGAGAAGGTGAAGTCTGGAGGGTGAATCAGAAGAAGCAGAAGAAGGAGAAGGAGAAGGTGAAGTCTGGAGGGTGATTCAGAAGAAGCAGAATAAGGAGAAGGAGAAGGTGATGTCTGGAGGGTGAATCAGAAGAAGCAGAAGAAGGAGAAGGAGAAGGTGAAGTCTGGAGGGTGAATCAGAAGAAGTAGAAGAAGGAGAAGGAGAAGGTGAAGTCTGGAGGGTGAATCAGAAGAAGTAGAAGAAGGAGAAGGAGAAGGTGAAGTCTGGAGGGTGAATCAGAAGAAGTAGAAGAAGGAGAAGGAGAAGGTGAAGTCTGGAGGGTGAAGCAGAAGAAGTAGAAGAAGGAGAAGGAGAAGGTGAAGTCAGGAGGGTGAATCAGAAGATGTAGAAGAAGGAGAAGGAGAAGGTGAAGTCAGGAGGGTGAATCAGAAGAAGCAGAAGAAGGAGAAGGAGAAGGTGAAGTCTGGAGGGTGAATCAGAAGAATCAGAAGAAGGAGAAGGAGAAGGTGAAGTCTGGAGGGTGAATCAGAAGAAGCAGAAGAAAGAGAAGGAGAAGGTGAAGTCTGGAGGGTGAATCAGAAGAAGTAGACGAAGGAGAAGGAGAAGGTGAAGTCTGGAGGGTGAATCAGAAGAAGCAGAAGAAGGAGATGGAGAAGGTGAAGTCTGGAGGGTGAATCAGAAGAAGTAGAAGAATGAGAAGGTGAAGGTGAAGTCTGGAGGGTGAATCAGAAGAAGCAGAAGAAGGAGAAGGAGAAGGTGAAGTCTGGAGGGTGATTCAGAAGAAGCAGAATAAGGAGAAGGAGAAGGTGAAGTCTGGAGGGTGAATCAGAAGAAGCAGAAGAAGGAGAAGGAGAAGGTGAAGTCTGGAGGGTGAATCAGAAGAAGTAGAAGAAGGAGAAGGAGAAGGTGAAGTCTGGAGGGTGAATCAGAAGAAGTAGAAGAAGGAGAAGGAGAAGGTGAAGTCTGGAGGGTGAATCAGAAGAAGTAGAAGTAGGAGAAGGAGAAGGTGAAGTCTGGAGGGTGAAGCAGAAGAAGTAGAAGAAGGAGAAGGAGAAGGTGAAGTCAGGAGGGTGAATCAGAAGATGTAGAAGAAGGAGAAGGAGAAGGTGAAGTCTGGAGGGTGAATCAGAAGAAGCAGAAGAAGGAGAAGGAGAAGGTGAAGTCTGGAGGGTGAATCAGAAGAAGCAGAAGAAGGAGAAGGAGAAGGTGAAGTCTGGAGGGTGAATCAGAAGAAGCAGAAGAAGGAGAAGGAGAAGGTGAAGTCTGGAGGGTGAATCAGAAGAAGCAGAATAAGGAGAAGGAGAAGGTGAAGTCTGGAGGGTGAATCAGAAGAAGCAGAAGAAGGAGAAGGAGAAGGTGAAGTCTGGAGGGTGAATCAGAAGAAGTAGAAGTAGGAGAAAGAGAAGGTGAAGTCTGGAGGGTGAATCAGAAGAAGCAGAAGAAGGAGAAGGAGAAGGTGAAGTCTGGAGGGTGAATCAGAAGAAGCAGAATAAGGAGAAGGAGAAGGTGAAGTCTGGAGGGTGAATCAGAAGAAGCAGAAGAAGGAGAAGGAGAAGGTGAAGTCTGGAGGGTGAATCAGAAGAAGTAGAAGTAGGAGAAGGAGAAGGTGAAGTCTGGAGGGTGAAGCAGAAGAAGTAGAAGAAGGAGAAGGAGAAGGTGAAGTCAGGAGGGTGAATCAGAAGATGTAGAAGAAGGAGAAGGAGAAGGTGAAGTCAGGAGGGTGAATCAGAAGAAGCAGAAGAAGGAGAAGGAGAAGGTGAAGTCTGGAGGGTGAATCAGAAGAAGCAGAAGAAGGAGAAGGAGAAGGTGAAGTCTGGAGGGTGAATCAGAAGAAGCAGAAGAAGGAGAAGGAGAAGGTGAAGTCTGGAGGGTGAATCAGAAGAAGCAGAATAAGGAGAAGGAGAAGGTGAAGTCTGGAGGGTGAATCAGAAGAAGCAGAAGAAGGAGAAGGAGAAGGTGAAGTCTGGAGGGTGAATCAGAAGAAGTAGAAGAAGGAGAAGGAGAAGGTGAAGTCTGGAGGGTGAAGCAGAAGAAGTAGAAGAAGGAGAAGGAGAAGGTGAAGTCAGGAGGGTGAATCAGAAGAAGTAGAAGAAGGAGAAGGAGAAGGTGAAGTCAGGAGGGTGAATCAGAAGAAGCAGAAGAAGGAGATAGAGAAGGTGAAGTCTGGAGGGTGAATCAGAAGAATCAGAAGAAGGAGAAGGAGAAGGTGAAGTCTGGAGGGTGAAGCAGAAGAAGCAGAAGAAAGAGAAGGAGAAGGTGAAGTCTGGAGGGTGAAGCAGAAGAAACAGAAGAAGGAGAAGGAGAAGGTGAAGACTGGAGGGTGAATCAGAAGAAGTAGAAGAAGGAGAAGGAGAAGGTGAAGTCTGGAGGGTGAATCAGAAGAAGTAGAAGAAGGAGAAGGAGAAGGTGAAATCTGGAGGGTGAATCAGAAGAAGCAGAAGAAGGAGAAGGAGAAGGTGAAGTCTGGAGGGTGAATCAGAAGAAGTAGAAGAAGGAAAAGGAGAAGGTGAGGTCTGGAGGGTGAATCAGAAGAAGCAGAAGAAGGAGAAGGAGAAGGTGAAGTCTGGAGGGTGAATCAGAAGAAGCAGAAGAAGGAGAAGGAGAAGGTGAAGTCTGGAGGGTGAATCAGAAGAAGCAGAAGAAGGAGAAGGAGAAGGTGAAGTCAGGAGGGTGAATCAGAAGAAGCAGAAGAAGGAGAAGGAGAAGGTGAAGTTAGGAGGGAGAATCAGAAGAAGCAGAAGAAGGAGAAGGAGCAGGTGAAGTCAGGGGGGTGTAGCAGAAGAAGTAGAAGAAGGAGAAGGAGAAGGTGAAGTCTGGAGGGTGAATCAGAAGAAGCAGAAGAAGGAGAAGGAGAAGGTGAAGTTAGGAGGGAGAATCAGAAGAAGTAGAAGAAGGAGAAGGAGTAGGTGAAGTCAGGAGGGTGAAGCAGAAGAAACAGAAGAAGGAGAAGGAGAAGGTGAAGACTGGAGGGTGAATCAGAAGAAGTAGAAGAAGGAGAAGGAGAAGGTGAAGTCTGGAGAGTGAATCAGAAGAAGTAGAAGAAGGAGAAAGAGAAGGTGAAGTCTGGAGGGTGAATCAGAAGAAGCAGAAGAAGGAGAAGGAGAAGGTGAAGTCTGGAGGGTGAATCAGAAGAAGCAGAAGAAGGAGAAGGAGAAGATGAAGTCTGGAGGGTGAATCAGAAGAAGTAGAAGAAGGAGAAGGAGAAGGTGAAGTCTGGAGGGTGAATCAGAAGTAGTAGAAGAAGGAGAAGGAGAAGGTGAAGTCTGGAGGGTGAATCAGAAGAAACAGAAGAAGGAGAAGGAGAAGGTGAAGTCTGGAGGGTGAATCAGAAGAAGTAGAAGAAGGAGAAGGAGAAGGTGTAGTCTGGAGGGTGAATCAGAAGAAGTAGACGAAGGAGAAGAAGAAGGTGAAGTCTGGAGGGTGAATCAGAAGAAGCAGAAGAAGGAGATGGAGAAGGTGAAGTCTGGAGGGTGAATCAGAGGAAGTAGAAGAAGGAGAAGGAGAAGGTGAAGTCTGGAGGGTGAATCAGAAGAAGCAGAAGAAGGAGAAGGAGAAGGTGAAGTCTGGAGGGTGAATCAGAAGAAGCAGAAGAAGGAGAAGGAGAAGGTGAAGTCTGGAGGGTGATTCAGAAGAAGCAGAATAAGGAGAAGGAGAAGGTGATGTCTGGAGGGTGAATCAGAAGAAGCAGAAGAAGGAGAAGGAGAAGGTGAAGTCTGGAGGGTGAATCAGAAGAAGTAGAAGAAGGAGAAGGAGAAGGTGAAGTCTGGAGGGTGAATCAGAAGAAGTAGAAGAAGGAGAAGGAGAAGGTGAAGTCTGGAGGGTGAATCAGAAGAAGTAGAAGAAGGAGAAGGAGAAGGTGAAGTCTGGAGGGTGAAGCAGAAGAAGTAGAAGAAGGAGAAGGAGAAGGTGAAGTCAGGAGGGTGAATCAGAAGATGTAGAAGAAGGAGAAGGAGAAGGTGAAGTCAGGAGGGTGAATCAGAAGAAGCAGAAGAAGGAGAAGGAGAAGGTGAAGTCTGGAGGGTGAATCAGAAGAATCAGAAGAAGGAGAAGGAGAAGGTGAAGTCTGGAGGGTGAATCAGAAGAAGCAGAAGAAAGAGAAGGAGAAGGTAAAGTCTGGAGGGTGAATCAGAAGAAGTAGAAGAAGGAGAAGGAGAAGGTGAAGTCTGGAGGGTGAATCAGAAGAAGCAGAAGAAGGAGAAAGAGAAGGTGAAGTCTGGAGGGTGAATCAGAAGAAGTAGACGAAGGAGAAGGAGAAGGTGAAGTCTGGAGGGTGAATCAGAAGAAGCAGAAGAAGGAGATGGAGAAGGTGAAGTCTGGAGGGTGAATCAGAAGAAGTAGAAGAATGAGAAGGTGAAGGTGAAGTCTGGAGGGTGAATCAGAAGAAGCAGAAGAAGGAGAAGGAGAAGGTGAAGTCTGGAGGGTGATTCAGAAGAAGCAGAATAAGGAGAAGGAGAAGGTGAAGTCTGGAGGGTGAATCAGAAGAAGCAGAAGAAGGAGAAGGAGAAGGTGAAGTCTGGAGGGTGAATCAGAAGAAGTAGAAGAAGGAGAAGGAGAAGGTGAAGTCTGGAGGGTGAATCAGAAGAAGTAGAAGAAGGAGAAGGAGAAGGTGAAGTCTGGAGGGTGAATCAGAAGAAGCAGAAGAAGGAGAAGGAGAAGGTGAAGTCTGGAGGGTGAATCAGAAGAAGTAGAAGAAGGAGAAGGAGAAGGTGAAGTCTGGAGGGTGAAGCAGAAGAAGTAGAAGAAGGAGAAGGAGAAGGTGAAGTCAGGAGGGTGAATCAGAAGAAGTAGAAGAAGGAGAAGGAGAAGGTGAAGTCAGGAGGGTGAATCAGAAGAAGCAGAAGAAGGAGAAGGAGAAGGTGAAGTCTGGAGGGTGAAGCAGAAGAAACAGAAGAAGGAGAAGGAGAAGGTGAAGACTGGAGGGTGAATCAGAAGAAGTAGAAGAAGGAGAAGGAGAAGGTGAAGTCTGGAGAGTGAATCAGAAGAAGTAGAAGAAGGAGAAAGAGAAGGTGAAGTCTGGAGGGTGAATCAGAAGAAGCAGAAGAAGGAGAAGGAGAAGGTGAAGTCTGGAGGGTGAATCAGAAGAAGCAGAAGAAGGAGAAGGAGAAGATGAAGTCTGGAGGGTGAATCAGAAGAAGTAGAAGAAGGAGAAGGAGAAGGTGAAGTCTGGAGGGTGAATCAGAAGTAGTAGAAGAAGGAGAAGGAGAAGGTGAAGTCTGGAGGGTGAATCAGAAGAAACAGAAGAAGGAGAAGGAGAAGGTGAAGTCTGGAGGGTGATTCAGAAGAAGTAGAAGAAGGAGAAGGAGAAGGTGTAGTCTGGAGGGTGAATCAGAAGAAGTAGACGAAGGAGAAGAAGAAGGTGAAGTCTGGAGGGTGAATCAGAAGAAGCAGAAGAAGGAGATGGAGAAGGTGAAGTCTGGAGGGTGAATCAGAGGAAGTAGAAGAAGGAGAAGGAGAAGGTGAAGTCTGGAGGGTGAATCAGAAGAAGCAGAAGAAGGAGAAGGAGAAGGTGAAGTCTGGAGGGTGAATCAGAAGAAGCAGAAGAAGGAGAAGGAGAAGGTGAAGTCTGGAGGGTGATTCAGAAGAAGCAGAATAAGGAGAAGGAGAAGGTGATGTCTGGAGGGTGAATCAGAAGAAGCAGAAGAAGGAGAAGGAGAAGGTGAAGTCTGGAGGGTGAATCAGAAGAAGCAGAAGAAGGAGAAGGAGAAGGTGAAGTCTGGAGGGTGAATCAGAAGAAGTAGAAGAAGGAGAAGGAGAAGGTGAAGTCTGGAGGGTGAATCAGAAGAAGTAGAAGAAGGAGAAGGAGAAGGTGAAGTCTGGAGGGTGAAGCAGAAGAAGTAGAAGAAGGAGAAGGAGAAGGTGAAGTCAGGAGGGTGAATCAGAAGATGTAGAAGAAGGAGAAGGAGAAGGTGAAGTCAGGAGGGTGAATCAGAAGAAGCAGAAGAAGGAGAAGGAGAAGGTGAAGTCTGGAGGGTGAATCAGAAGAATCAGAAGAAGGAGAAGGAGAAGGTGAAGTCTGGAGGGTGAATCAGAAGAAGCAGAAGAAAGAGAAGGAGAAGGTAAAGTCTGGAGGGTGAATCAGAAGAAGTAGAAGAAGGAGAAGGAGAAGGTGAAGTCTGGAGGGTGAATCAGAAGAAGCAGAAGAAGGAGAAAGAGAAGGTGAAGTCTGGAGGGTGAATCAGAAGAAGTAGACGAAGGAGAAGGAGAAGGTGAAGTCTGGAGGGTGAATCAGAAGAAGCAGAAGAAGGAGATGGAGAAGGTGAAGTCTGGAGGGTGAATCAGAAGAAGTAGAAGAATGAGAAGGTGAAGGTGAAGTCTGGAGGGTGAATCAGAAGAAGCAGAAGAAGGAGAAGGAGAAGGTGAAGTCTGGAGGGTGATTCAGAAGAAGCAGAATAAGGAGAAGGAGAAGGTGAAGTCTGGAGGGTGAATCAGAAGAAGCAGAAGAAGGAGAAGGAGAAGGTGAAGTCTGGAGGGTGAATCAGAAGAAGTAGAAGAAGGAGAAGGAGAAGGTGAAGTCTGGAGGGTGAATCAGAAGAAGTAGAAGAAGGAGAAGGAGAAGGTGAAGTCTGGAGGGTGAATCAGAAGAAGTAGAAGTAGGAGAAGGAGAAGGTGAAGTCTGGAGGGTGAAGCAGAAGAAGTAGAAGAAGGAGAAGGAGAAGGTGAAGTCAGGAGGGTGAATCAGAAGATGTAGAAGAAGGAGAAGGAGAAGGTGAAGTCAGGAGGGTGAATCAGAAGAAGCAGAAGAAGGAGAAGGAGAAGGTGAAGTCTGGAGGGTGAATCAGAAGAAGCAGAAGAAGGAGAAGGAGAAGGTGAAGTCTGGAGGGTGAATCAGAAGAAGCAGAAGAAGGAGAAGGAGAAGGTGAAGTCTGGAGGGTGAATCAGAAGAAGCAGAATAAGGAGAAGGAGAAGGTGAAGTCTGGAGGGTGAATCAGAAGAAGCAGAAGAAGGAGAAGGAGAAGGTGAAGTCTGGAGGGTGAATCAGAAGAAGTAGAAGAAGGAGAAGGAGAAGGTGAAGTCTGGAGGGTGAAGCAGAAGAAGTAGAAGAAGGAGAAGGAGAAGGTGAAGTCTGGAGGGTGAATCAGAAGAAGCAGAAGAAGGAGAAGGAGAAGGTGAAGTCTGGAGGGTGAATCAGAAGAAGTAGAAGAAGGAGAAGGAGAAGTTGAAGTCTGGAGGGTGAAGCAGAAGAAGTAGAAGATGGAGAAGGAGAAGGTGAAGTCAGGAGGGTGAATCAGAAGAAGTAGAAGAAGGAGAAGGAGAAGTTGAAGTCTGGAGGGTGAAGCAGAAGAAGTAGAAGATGGAGAAGGAGAAGGTGAAGTCAGGAGGGTGAATCAGAAGAAGTAGAAGAAGGAGAAGGAGAAGGTGAAGTCAGGAGGGTGAATCAGAAGAAGCAGAAGATGGAGAAGGAGAAGGTGAAGTCTGGAAGGTGAATCAGAAGAATCAGAAGAAGGAGAAGGAGAAGGTGAAGTCTGGAGGGTGAATCAGAAGAAGCAAAGGAAGGAGAAGGAGAAGGTGAAGTCTGGAGGGTGAATCAGAAGAAGCAGAATAAGGAGAAGGAGAAGGTGAAGTCTGGAGGGTGAATCAGAAGAAGCAGAATAAGGAGAAGGAGAAGGTGAAGTCTGGAGGGTGAATCAGAAGAAGCAGAAGAAGGAGAAGGAGAAGGTGAAGTCTGGAGCGTGAATCAGAAGAAGTAGAAGAAGGAGAAGGAGAAGGTGAAGTCTGGAGGGTGAAGCAGAAGAAGTAGAAGAAGGAGAAGGAGAAGGTGAAGTCAGGAGGGTGAATCAGAAGAAGTAGAAGAAGGAGAAGGAGAAGGTGAAGTCAGGAGGGTGAATCAGAAGAAGCAGAAGAAGGAGAAGGAGAAGGTGAAGTCTGGAGGGTGAAGCAGAAGAAACAGAAGAAGGAGAAGGAGAAGGTGAAGACTGGAGGGTGAATCAGAAGAAGTAGAAGAAGGAGAAGGAGAAGGTGAAGTCTGGAGAGTGAATCAGAAGAAGTAGAAGAAGGAGAAAGAGAAGGTGAAGTCTGGAGGGTGAATCAGAAGAAGCAGAAGAAGGAGAAGGAGAAGGTGAAGTCTGGAGGGTGAATCAGAAGAAGCAGAAGAAGGAGAAGGAGAAGATGAAGTCTGGAGGGTGAATCAGAAGAAGTAGAAGAAGGAGAAGGAGAAGGTGAAGTCTGGAGGGTGAATCAGAAGTAGTAGAAGAAGGAGAAGGAGAAGGTGAAGTCTGGAGGGTGAATCAGAAGAAACAGAAGAAGGAGAAGGAGAAGGTGAAGTCTGGAGGGTGAATCAGAAGAAGTAGAAGAAGGAGAAGGAGAAGGTGTAGTCTGGAGGGTGAATCAGAAGAAGTAGACGAAGGAGAAGAAGAAGGTGAAGTCTGGAGGGTGAATCAGAAGAAGCAGAAGAAGGAGATGGAGAAGGTGAAGTCTGGAGGGTGAATCAGAGGAAGTAGAAGAAGGAGAAGGAGAAGGTGAAGTCTGGAGGGTGAATCAGAAGAAGCAGAAGAAGGAGAAGGAGAAGGTGAAGTCTGGAGGGTGAATCAGAAGAAGCAGAAGAAGGAGAAGGAGAAGGTGAAGTCTGGAGGGTGATTCAGAAGAAGCAGAATAAGGAGAAGGAGAAGGTGATGTCTGGAGGGTGAATCAGAAGAAGCAGAAGAAGGAGAAGGAGAAGGTGAAGTCTGGAGGGTGAATCAGAAGAAGCAGAAGAAGGAGAAGGAGAAGGTGAAGTCTGGAGGGTGAATCAGAAGAAGTAGAAGAAGGAGAAGGAGAAGGTGAAGTCTGGAGGGTGAATCAGAAGAAGTAGAAGAAGGAGAAGGAGAAGGTGAAGTCTGGAGGGTGAAGCAGAAGAAGTAGAAGAAGGAGAAGGAGAAGGTGAAGTCAGGAGGGTGAATCAGAAGATGTAGAAGAAGGAGAAGGAGAAGGTGAAGTCAGGAGGGTGAATCAGAAGAAGCAGAAGAAGGAGAAGGAGAAGGTGAAGTCTGGAGGGTGAATCAGAAGAATCAGAAGAAGGAGAAGGAGAATTTGAAGTCTGGAGGGTGAATCAGTAGAAGCAGAAGAAAGAGAAGGAGAAGGTAAAGTCTGGAGGGTGAATCAGAAGAAGTAGAAGAAGGAGAAGGAGAAGGTGAAGTCTGGAGGGTGAATCAGAAGAAGCAGAAGAAGGAGAAAGAGAAGGTGAAGTCTGGAGGGTGAATCAGAAGAAGTAGACGAAGGAGAAGGAGAAGGTGAAGTCTGGAGGGTGAATCAGAAGAAGCAGAAGAAGGAGATGGAGAAGGTGAAGTCTGGAGGGTGAATCAGAAGAAGTAGAAGAATGAGAAGGTGAAGGTGAAGTCTGGAGGGTGAATCAGAAGAAGCAGAAGAAGGAGAAGGAGAAGGTGAAGTCTGGAGGGTGATTCAGAAGAAGCAGAATAAGGAGAAGGAGAAGGTGAAGTCTGGAGGGTGAATCAGAAGAAGCAGAAGAAGGAGAAGGAGAAGGTGAAGTCTGGAGGGTGAATCAGAAGAAGTAGAAGAAGGAGAAGGAGAAGGTGAAGTCTGGAGGGTGAATCAGAAGAAGTAGAAGAAGGAGAAGGAGAAGGTGAAGTCTGGAGGGTGAATCAGAAGAAGTAGAAGTAGGAGAAGGAGAAGGTGAAGTCTGGAGGGTGAAGCAGAAGAAGTAGAAGAAGGAGAAGGAGAAGGTGAAGTCAGGAGGGTGAATCAGAAGATGTAGAAGAAGGAGAAGGAGAAGGTGAAGTCAGGAGGGTGAATCAGAAGAAGCAGAAGAAGGAGAAGGAGAAGGTGAAGTCTGGAGGGTGAATCAGAAGAAGCAGAAGAAGGAGAAGGAGAAGGTGAAGTCTGGAGGGTGAATCAGAAGAAGCAGAAGAAGGAGAAGGAGAAGGTGAAGTCTGGAGGGTGAATCAGAAGAAGCAGAATAAGGAGAAGGAGAAGGTGAAGTCTGGAGGGTGAATCAGAAGAAGCAGAAGAAGGAGAAGGAGAAGGTGAAGTCTGGAGGGTGAATCAGAAGAAGTAGAAGAAGGAGAAGGAGAAGGTGAAGTCTGGAGGGTGAAGCAGAAGAAGTAGAAGAAGGAGAAGGAGAAGGTGAAGTCAGGAGGGTGAATCAGAAGAAGTAGAAGAAGGAGAAGGAGAAGGTGAAGTCAGGAGGGTGAATCAGAAGAAGCAGAAGAAGGAGATAGAGAAGGTGAAGTCTGGAGGGTGAATCAGAAGAATCAGAAGAAGGAGAAGGAGAAGGTGAAGTCTGGAGGGTGAAGCAGAAGAAGCAGAAGAAAGAGAAGGAGAAGGTGAAGTCTGGAGGGTGAAGCAGAAGAAACAGAAGAAGGAGAAGGAGAAGGTGAAGACTGGAGGGTGAATCAGAAGAAGTAGAAGAAGGAGAAGGAGAAGGTGAAGTCTGGAGGGTGAATCAGAAGAAGTAGAAGAAGGAGAAGGAGAAGGTGAAATCTGGAGGGTGAATCAGAAGAAGCAGAAGAAGGAGAAGGAGAAGGTGAAGTCTGGAGGGTGAATCAGAAGAAGTAGAAGAAGGAAAAGGAGAAGGTGAGGTCTGGAGGGTGAATCAGAAGAAGCAGAAGAAGGAGAAGGAGAAGGTGAAGTCTGGAGGGTGAATCAGAAGAAGCAGAAGAAGGAGAAGGAGAAGGTGAAGTCTGGAGGGTGAATCAGAAGAAGCAGAAGAAGGAGAAGGAGAAGGTGAAGTCAGGAGGGTGAATCAGAAGAAGCAGAAGAAGGAGAAGGAGAAGGTGAAGTTAGGAGGGAGAATCAGAAGAAGCAGAAGAAGGAGAAGGAGCAGGTGAAGTCAGGGGGGTGTAGCAGAAGAAGTAGAAGAAGGAGAAGGAGAAGGTGAAGTCAGGACGGTGAAGCAGAAGAAGCAGAAGAAGGAGAAAAGAAGGTGAAGCCTGGAGGGCGCAGCAGAAGAAGCAGAAGAAGGAGAAGGAGAAGGTGAAGTCTGGAGTGTGAAGCAGAAGAAGCAGAAGAAGGAGAAGGAGAAGGTGAAGTCTGGAGGGCGCAGCAGAAGAAGCAGAAGAAGGAGAATGAGAAGGTGAAGTCTGGAGGGTGAATCAGAAGAAGCAGAAGAAGGAGAAGGAGAAGGTGAAGTCTGGAGGGTGAATCAGAAGAAGTAGAAGAAGGAGAAGGAGAAGGTGAAGTCTGGAGGGTGAAGCAGAAGAAGTAGAAGAAGGAGAAGGAGAAGGTGAAGTCAGGAGGGTGAATCAGAAGAAGTAGAAGAAGGAGAAGGAGAAGGTGAAGTCAGGAGGGTGAATCAGAAGAAGCAGAAGAAGGAGAAGGAGAAGGTGAAGTCTGGAGGGTGAATCAGAAGAATCAGAAGAAGGAGAAGGAGAAGGTGAAGTCTGGAGGGTGAATCAGAAGAAGCAGAAGAAAGAGAAGGAGAAGGTGAAGTCTGGAGGGTGAAGCAGAAGAAACAGAAGAAGGAGAAGGAGAAGGTGAAGACTGGAGGGTGAATCAGAAGAAGTAGAAGAAGGAGAAGGAGAAGGTGAAGTCTGGAGGGTGAATCAGAAGAAGTAGAAGAAGGAGAAGGAGAAGATGAAGTCTGGAGGGTGAATCAGAAGAAACAGAAGAAGGAGAAGGAGAAGGTGAAGTCTGGAGGGTGAATCAGAAGAAGTAGAAGAAGGAGAAGGAGAAGGTGTAGTCTGGAGGGTGAATCAGAAGAAGTAGACGAAGGAGAAGGAGAAGGTGAAGTCTGGAGGGTGAATCAGAAGAAGCAGAAGAAGGAGAAGGAGAA
This sequence comes from Somniosus microcephalus, assembly GCF_052327205.1. Taxonomy (NCBI): domain Eukaryota; kingdom Metazoa; phylum Chordata; class Chondrichthyes; order Squaliformes; family Somniosidae; genus Somniosus; species Somniosus microcephalus. Next base: position 475,284 of record NW_028225302.1, on the reverse strand, counting down.
GGTGAAGTCTGGAGGGTGAATCAGAAGAAGTAGAAGAAGGAGAAGGAGAAGGTGAAATCTGGAGGGTGAATCAGAAGAAGCAGAAGAAGGAGAAGGAGAAGGTGAAGTCTGGAGGGTGAATCAGAAGAAGCAGAAGAAGCAGAAGGAGAAGGTGAAGTCTGGAGGGTGAATCAGAAGAAGTAGAAGAAGGAGAAGGAGAAGTTGAAGTCTGGAGGGTGAAGCAGAAGAAGTAGAAGATGGAGAAGGAGAAGGTGAAGTCAGGAGGGTGAATCAGAAGAAGTAGAAGAAGGAGAAGGAGTAGGTGAAGTCAGGAGGGTGAATCAGAAGAAGCAGAAGATGGAGAAGGAGAAGGTGAAGTCTGGAGGGTGAATCAGAAGAATCAGAAGAAGGAGAAGGAGAAGGTGAAGTCTGGAGGGTGAATCAGAAGAAGCAAAGGAAGGAGAAGGAGAAGGTGAAGTCTGGAGGGTGAATCAGAAGAAGCAGAATAAGGAGAAGGAGAAGGTGAAGTCTGGAGGGTGAATCAGAAGAAGCAGAATAAGGAGAAGGAGAAGGTGAAGTCTGGAGGGTGAATCAGAAGAAGCAGAAGAAGGAGAAGGAGAAGGTGAAGTCTGGAGGGTGAATCAGAAGAAGTAGAAGAAGGAGAAGGAGAAGGTGAAGTCTGGAGGGTGAAGCAGAAGAAGTAGAAGAAGGAGAAGGAGAAGGTGAAGTCAGGAGGGTGAATCAGAAGAAGCAGAAGAAGGAGAAGGAGAAGGTGAAGTCTGGAGGGTGAAGCAGAAGAAACAGAAGAAGGAGAAGGAGAAGGTGAAGACTGGAGGGTGAATCAGAAGAAGTAGAAGAAGGAGAAGGAGAAGGTGAAGTCTGGAGGGTGAATCAGAAGAAGTAGAAGAAGGAGAAGGAGAAGGTGAAGTCTGGAGGGTGAATCAGAAGAAGCAGAAGAAGGAGAAGGAGAAGGTGAAGTCTGGAGGGTGAATCAGAAGAAGCAGAAGAAGGAGAAGGAGAAGATGAAGTCTGGAGGGTGAATCAGAAGAAGTAGAAGAAGGAGAAGGAGAAGGTGAAGTCTGGAGGGTGAATCAGAAGTAGTAGAAGAAGGAGAAGGAGAAGGTGAAGTCTGGAGGGTGAATCAGAAGAAACAGAAGAAGGAGAAGGAGAAGGTGAAGTCTGGAGGGTGAATCAGAAGAAGTAGAAGAAGGAGAAGGAGAAGGTGTAGTCTGGAGGGTGAATCAGAAGAAGTAGACGAAGGAGAAGGAGAAGGTGAAGTCTGGAGGGTGAATCAGAAGAAGCAGAAGAAGGAGATGGAGAAGGTGAAGTCTGGAGGGTGAATCAGAGGAAGTAGAAGAAGGAGAAGGAGAAGGTGAAGTCTGGAGGGTGAATCAGAAGAAGCAGAAGAAGGAGAAGGAGAAGGTGAAGTCTGGAGGGTGAATCAGAAGAAGCAAAAGAAGGAGAAGGAGAAGGTGAAGTCTGGAGGGTGATTCAGAAGAAGCAGAATAAGGAGAAGGAGAAGGTGATGTCTGGAGGGTGAATCAGAAGAAGCAGAAGAAGGAGAAGGAGAAGGTGAAGTCTGGAGGGTGAATCAGAAGAAGTAGAAGAAGGAGAAGGAGAAGGTGAAGTCTGGAGGGTGAATCAGAAGAAGTAGAAGAAGGAGAAGGAGAAGGTGAAGTCTGGAGGGTGAATCAGAAGAAGTAGAAGAAGGAGAAGGAGAAGGTGAAGTCTGGAGGGTGAAGCAGAAGAAGTAGAAGAAGGAGAAGGAGAAGGTGAAGTCAGGAGGGTGAATCAGAAGATGTAGAAGAAGGAGAAGGAGAAGGTGAAGTCAGGAGGGTGAATCAGAAGAAGCAGAAGAAGGAGAAGGAGAAGGTGAAGTCTGGAGGGTGAATCAGAAGAATCAGAAGAAGGAGAAGGAGAAGGTGAAGTCTGGAGGGTGAATCAGAAGAAGCAGAAGAAAGAGAAGGAGAAGGTGAAGTCTGGAGGGTGAATCAGAAGAAGTAGAAGAAGGAGAAGGAGAAGGTGAAGTCTGGAGGGTGAATCAGAAGAAGCAGAAGAAGGAGAAGGAGAAGGTGAAGTCTGGAGGGTGAATCAGAAGAAGTAGACGAAGGAGAAGGAGAAGGTGAAGTCTGGAGGGTGAATCAGAAGAAGCAGAAGAAGGAGAAGGAGAAGGTGAAGTCTGGAGGGTGATTCAGAAGAAGCAGAATAAGGAGAAGGAGAAGGTGAAGTCTGGAGGGTGAATCAGAAGAAGCAGAAGAAGGAGAAGGAGAAGGTGAAGTCTGGAGGGTGAATCAGAAGAAGTAGAAGAAGGAGAAGGAGAAGGTGAAGTCTGGAGGGTGAATCAGAAGAAGTAGAAGAAGGAGAAGGAGAAGGTGAAGTCTGGAGGGTGAATCAGAAGAAGTAGAAGTAGGAGAAGGAGAAGGTGAAGTCTGGAGTGTGAAGCAGAAGAAGTAGAAGAAGGAGAAGGAGAAGGTGAAGTCAGGAGGGTGAATCAGAAGATGTAGAAGAAGGAGAAGGAGAAGGTGAAGTCAGGAGGGTGAATCAGAAGAAGCAGAAGAAGGAGAAGGAGAAGGTGAAGTCTGGAGGGTGAATCAGAAGAAGCAGAAGAAGGAGAAGGAGAAGGTGAAGTCTGGAGGTTGAATCAGAAGAAGCAGAAGAAGGAGAAGGAGAAGGTGAAGTCTGGAGGGTGAATCAGAAGAAGCAGAATAAGGAGAAGGAGAAGGTGAAGTCTGGAGGGTGAATCAGAAGAAGCAGAAGAAGGAGAAGGAGAAGGTGAAGTCTGGAGGGTGAAGCAGAAGAAGTAGAAGATGGAGAAGGAGAAGGTGAAGTCAGGAGGGTGAATCAGAAGAAGTAGAAGAAGGAGAAGGAGAAGGTGAAGTCAGGAGGGTGAATCAGAAGAAGCAGAAGATGGAGAAGGAGAAGGTGAAGTCTGGAGGGTGAATCAGAAGAATCAGAAGAAGGAGAAGGAGAAGGTGAAGTCTGGAGGGTGAATCAGAAGAAGCAAAGGAAGGAGAAGGAGAAGGTGAAGTCTGGAGGGTGAATCAGAAGAAGCAGAATAAGGAGAAGGAGAAGGTGAAGTCTGGAGGGTGAATCAGAAGAAGCAGAATAAGGAGAAGGAGAAGGTGAAGTATGGAGGGTGAATCAGAAGAAGCAGAAGAAGGAGAAGGAGAAGGTGAAGTCTGGAGGGTGAATCAGAAGAAGTAGAAGAAGGAGAAGGAGAAGGTGAAGTCTGGAGGGTGAAGCAGAAGAAGTAGAAGAAAGAGAAGGAGAAGGTGAAGTCAGGAGGGTGAATCAGAAGAAGTAGAAGAAGGAGAAGGAGAAGGTGAAGTCAGGAGGGTGAATCAGAAGAAGCAGAAGAAGGAGAAGGAGAAGGTGAAGTCTGGAGGGTGAAGCAGAAGAAACAGAAGAAGGAGAAGGAGAAGGTGAAGACTGGAGGGTGAATCAGAAGAAGTAGAAGAAGGAGAAGGAGAAGGTGAAGTCTGGAGAGTGAATCAGAAGAAGTAGAAGAAGGAGAAAGAGAAGGTGAAGTCTGGAGGGTGAATCAGAAGAAGCAGAAGAAGGAGAAGGAGAAGGTGAAGTCTGGAGGGTGAATCAGAAGAAGCAGAAGAAGGAGAAGGAGAAGATGAAGTCTGGAGGGTGAATCAGAAGAAGTAGAAGAAGGAGAAGGAGAAGGTGAAGTCTGGAGGGTGAATCAGAAGTAGTAGAAGAAGGAGAAGGAGAAGGTGAAGTCTGGAGGGTGAATCAGAAGAAACAGAAGAAGGAGAAGGAGAAGGTGAAGTCTGGAGGGTGAATCAGAAGAAGTAGAAGAAGGAGAAGGAGAAGGTGTAGTCTGGAGGGTGAATCAGAAGAAGTAGACGAAGGAGAAGAAGAAGGTGAAGTCTGGAGGGTGAATCAGAAGAAGCAGAAGAAGGAGATGGAGAAGGTGAAGTCTGGAGGGTGAATCAGAGGAAGTAGAAGAAGGAGAAGGAGAAGGTGAAGTCTGGAGGGTGAATCAGAAGAAGCAGAAGAAGGAGAAGGAGAAGGTGAAGTCTGGAGGGTGAATCAGAAGAAGCAGAAGAAGGAGAAGGAGAAGGTGAAGTCTGGAGGGTGATTCAGAAGAAGCAGAATAAGGAGAAGGAGAAGGTGATGTCTGGAGGGTGAATCAGAAGAAGCAGAAGAAGGAGAAGGAGAAGGTGAAGTCTGGAGGGTGAATCAGAAGAAGTAGAAGAAGGAGAAGGAGAAGGTGAAGTCTGGAGGTTGAATCAGAAGAAGTAGAAGAAGGAGAAGGAGAAGGTGAAGTCTGGAGGGTGAATCAGAAGAAGTAGAAGAAGGAGAAGGAGAAGGTGAAGTCTGGAGGGTGAAGCAGAAGAAGTAGAAGAAGGAGAAGGAGAAGGTGAAGTCAGGAGGGTGAATCAGAAGATGTAGAAGAAGGAGAAGGAGAAGGTGAAGTCAGGAGGGTGAATCAGAAGAAGCAGAAGAAGGAGAAGGAGAAGGTGAAGTCTGGAGGGTGAATCAGAAGAATCAGAAGAAGGAGAAGGAGAAGGTGAAGTCTGGAGGGTGAATCAGAAGAAGCAGAAGAAAGAGAAGGAGAAGGTGAAGTCTGGAGGGTGAATCAGAAGAAGTAGACGAAGGAGAAGGAGAAGGTGAAGTCTGGAGGGTGAATCAGAAGAAGCAGAAGAAGGAGATGGAGAAGGTGAAGTCTGGAGGGTGAATCAGAGGAAGTAGAAGAAGGAGAAGGAGAAGGTGAAGTCTGGAGGGTGAATCAGAAGAAGCAGAAGAAGGAGAAGGAGAAGGTGAAGTCTGGAGGGTGAATCAGAAGAAGCAGAAGAAGGAGAAGGAGAAGATGAAGTCTGGAGGGTGATCCAGAAGAAGCAGAATAAGGAGAAGGAGAAGGTGATGTCTGGAGGGTGAATCAGAAGAAGCAGAAGAAGGAGAAGGAGAAGATGAAGTCTGGAGGGTGAATCGGAAGAAGTAGAAGAAGGAGAAGGAGAAGGTGAAGTCTGGAGGGTGAATCAGAAGAAGTAGAAGAAGGAGAAGGAGAAGTTGAAGTCTGGAGGGTGAATCAGAAGAAGCAGAAGAAGGAGAAGGAGAAGGTGAAGTCTGGAGGGTGAATCAGAAGAAGCAGAAGAAGGAGAAGGAGAAGATGAAGTCTGGAGGGTGAATCAGAAGAAGTAGAAGAAGGAGAAGGAGAAGGTGAAGTCTGGAGGGTGAATCAGAAGAAGTAGAAGAAGGAGAAGGAGAAGATGAAGTCTGGAGGGTGAATCAGAAGAAACAGAAGAAGGAGAAGGAGAAGGTGAAGTCTGGAGGGTGAATCAGAAGAAGTAGAAGAAGGAGAAGGAGAAGGTGTAGTCTGGAGGGTGAATCAGAAGAAGTAGACGAAGGAGAAGGAGAAGGTGAAGTCTGGAGGGTGAATCAGAAGAAGCAGAAGAAGGAGAAGGAGAAGGTGAAGTCTGGAGGGTGAATCAGAAGAAGGAGAAGAAGGAGAAGGAGAAGGTGAAGTCTGGAGGGTGAATCAGAAGAAGCAGAAGAAGGAGAAGGAGAAGGTGAAGTCTGGAGGGTGAATCAGAAGAAGCAGAAGAAGGAGAAGGAGAAGGTGAAGTCTGGAGGGTGAATCAGAAGAAGTAGAAGAAGGAGAAGGAGAAGTTGAAGTCTGGAGGGTGAAGCAGAAGAAGTAGAAGATGGAGAAGGAGAAGGTGAAGTCAGGAGGGTGAATCAGAAGAAGTAGAAGAAGGAGAAGGAGAAGGTGAAGTCAGGAGGGTGAATCAGAAGAAGCAGAAGATGGAGAAGGAGAAGGTGAAGTCTGGAGGGTGAATCAGAAGAATCAGAAGAAGGAGAAGGAGAAGGTGAAGTCTGGAGGGTGAATCAGAAGAAGCAAAGGAAGGAGAAGGAGAAGGTGAAGTCTGGAGGGTGAATCAGAAGAAGCAGAATAAGGAGAAGGAGAAGGTGAAGTCTGGAGGGTGAATCAGAAGAAGCAGAATAAGGAGAAGGAGAAGGTGAAGTCTGGAGGGTGAATCAGAAGAAGCAGAAGAAGGAGAAGGAGAAGGTGAAGTCTGGAGGGTGAATCAGAAGAAGTAGAAGAAGGAGAAGGAGAAGGTGAAGTCTGGAGGGTGAAGCAGAAGAAGTAGAAGAAGGAGAAGGAGAAGGTGAAGTCAGGAGGGTGAATCAGAAGAAGTAGAAGAAGGAGAAGGAGAAGGTGAAGTCAGGAGGGTGAATCAGAAGAAGCAGAAGAAGGAGAAGGAGAAGGTGAAGTCTGGAGGGTGAAGCAGAAGAAACAGAAGAAGAAGAAGGAGAAGGTGAAGACTGGAGGGTGAATCAGAAGAAGTAGAAGAAGGAGAAGGAGAAGGTGAAGTCTGGAGAGTGAATCAGAAGAAGTAGAAGAAGGAGAAAGAGAAGGTGAAGTCTGGAGGGTGAATCAGAAGAAGGAGAAGGAGAAGGTGAAGTCTGGAGGGTGAATCAGAAGAAGCAGAAGAAGGAGAAGGAGAAGATGAAGTCTGGAGGGTGAATCAGAAGAAGTAGAAGAAGGAGAAGGAGAAGGTGAAGTCTGGAGGGTGAATCAGAAGTAGTAGAAGAAGGAGAAGGAGAAGGTGAAGTCTGGAGGGTGAATCAGAAGAAACAGAAGAAGGAGAAGGAGAAGGTGAAGTCTGGAGGGTGAATCAGAAGAAGTAGAAGAAGGAGAAGGAGAAGGTGTAGTCTGGAGGGTGAATCAGAAGAAGTAGACGAAGGAGAAGAAGAAGGTGAAGTCTGGAGGGTGAATCAGAAGAAGCAGAAGAAGGAGATGGAGAAGGTGAAGTCTGGAGGGTGAATCAGAGGAAGTAGAAGAAGGAGAAGGAGAAGGTGAAGTCTGGAGGGTGAATCAGAAGAAGCAGAAGAAGGAGAAGGAGAAGGTGAAGTCTGGAGGGTGAATCAGAAGAAGCAGAAGAAGGAGAAGGAGAAGGTGAAGTCTGGAGGGTGATTCAGAAGAAGCAGAATAAGGAGAAGGAGAAGGTGATGTCTGGAGGGTGAATCAGAAGAAGCAGAAGAAGGAGAAGGAGAAGGTGAAGTCTGGAGGGTGAATCAGAAGAAGTAGAAGAAGGAGAAGGAGAAGGTGAAGTCTGGAGGGTGAATCAGAAGAAGTAGAAGAAGGAGAAGGAGAAGGTGAAGTCTGGAGGGTGTATCAGAAGAAGTAGAAGAAGGAGAAGGAGAAGGTGAAGTCTGGAGGGTGAAGCAGAAGAAGTAGAAGAAGGAGAAGGAGAAGGTGAAGTCAGGAGGGTGAATCAGAAGATGTAGAAGAAGGAGAAGGAGAAGGTGAAGTCAGGAGGGTGAATCAGAAGAAGCAGAAGAAGGAGAAGGAGAAGGTGAAGTCTGGAGGGTGAATCAGAAGAATCAGAAGAAGGAGAAGGAGAAGGTGAAGTCTGGAGGGTGAATCAGAAGAAGCAGAAGAAAGAGAAGGAGAAGGTGAAGTCTGGAGGGTGAATCAGAAGAAGTAGACGAAGGAGAAGGAGAAGGTGAAGTCTGGAGGGTGAATCAGAAGAAGCAGAAGAAGGAGATGGAGAAGGTGAAGTCTGGAGGGTGAATCAGAAGAAGTAGAAGAATGAGAAGGTGAAGGTGAAGTCTGGAGGGTGAATCAGAAGAAGCAGAAGAAGGAGAAGGAGAAGGTGAAGTCTGGAGGGTGATTCAGAAGAAGCAGAATAAGGAGAAGGAGAAGGTGAAGTCTGGAGGGTGAATCAGAAGAAGCAGAAGAAGGAGAAGGAGAAGGTGAAGTCTGGAGGGTGAATCAGAAGAAGTAGAAGAAGGAGAAGGAGAAGGTGAAGTCTGGAGGGTGAATCAGAAGAAGTAGAAGAAGGAGAAGGAGAAGGTGAAGTCTGGAGGGTGAATCAGAAGAAGTAGAAGTAGGAGAAGGAGAAGGGGAAGTCTGGAGGGTGAAGCAGAAGAAGTAGAAGAAGGAGAAGGAGAAGGTGAAGTCAGGAGGGTGAATCAGAAGATGTAGAAGAAGGAGAAGGAGAAGGTGAAGTCAGGAGGGTGAATCAGAAGAAGCAGAAGAAGGAGAAGGAGAAGGTGAAGTCTGGAGGGTGAATCAGAAGAAGCAGAAGAAGGAGAAGGAGAAGGTGAAGTCTGGAGGGTGAATCAGAAGAAGCAGAAGAAGGAGAAGGAGAAGGTGAAGTCTGGAGGGTGAATCAGAAGAAGCAGAATAAGGAGAAGGAGAAGGTGAAGTCTGGAGGGTGAATCAGAAGAAGCAGAAGAAGGAGAAGGAGAAGGTGAAGTCTGGAGGGTGAATCAGAAGAAGTAGAAGTAGGAGAAGGAGAAGGTGAAGTCTGGAGGGTGAATCAGAAGAAGCAGAAGAAGGAGAAGGAGAAGGTGAAGTCTGGAGGGTGAATCAGAAGAAGCAGAATAAGGAGAAGGAGAAGGTGAAGTCTGGAGGGTGAATCAGAAGAAGCAGAAGAAGGAGAAGGAGAAGGTGAAGTCTGGAGGGTGAATCAGAAGAAGTAGAAGTAGGAGAAGGAGAAGGTGAAGTCTGGAGGGTGAAGCAGAAGAAGTAGAAGAAGGAGAAGGAGAAGGTGAAGTCAGGAGGGTGAATCAGAAGATGTAGAAGAAGGAGAAGGAGAAGGTGAAGTCAGGAGGGTGAATCAGAAGAAGCAGAAGAAGGAGAAGGAGAAGGTGAAGTCTGGAGGGTGAATCAGAAGAAGCAGAAGAAGGAGAAGGAGAAGGTGAAGTCTGGAGGGTGAATCAGAAGAAGCAGAAGAAGGAGAAGGAGAAGGTGAAGTCTGGAGGGTGAATCAGAAGAAGCAGAATAAGGAGAAGGAGAAGGTGAAGTCTGGAGGGTGAATCAGAAGAAGCAGAAGAAGGAGAAGGAGAAGGTGAAGTCTGGAGGGTGAATCAGAAGAAGTAGAAGAAGGAGAAGGAGAAGGTGAAGTCTGGAGGGTGAAGCAGAAGAAGTAGAAGAAGGAGAAGGAGAAGGTGAAGTCAGGAGGGTGAATCAGAAGAAGTAGAAGAAGGAGAAGGAGAAGGTGAAGTCAGGAGGGTGAATCAGAAGAAGCAGAAGAAGGAGATAGAGAAGGTGAAGTCTGGAGGGTGAATCAGAAGAATCAGAAGAAGGAGAAGGAGAAGGTGAAGTCTGGAGGGTGAAGCAGAAGAAGCAGAAGAAAGAGAAGGAGAAGGTGAAGTCTGGAGGGTGAAGCAGAAGAAACAGAAGAAGGAGAAGGAGAAGGTGAAGACTGGAGGGTGAATCAGAAGAAGTAGAAGAAGGAGAAGGAGAAGGTGAAGTCTGGAGGGTGAATCAGAAGAAGTAGAAGAAGGAGAAGGAGAAGGTGAAATCTGGAGGGTGAATCAGAAGAAGCAGAAGAAGGAGAAGGAGAAGGTGAAGTCTGGAGGGTGAATCAGAAGAAGTAGAAGAAGGAAAAGGAGAAGGTGAGGTCTGGAGGGTGAATCAGAAGAAGCAGAAGAAGGAGAAGGAGAAGGTGAAGTCTGGAGGGTGAATCAGAAGAAGCAGAAGAAGGAGAAGGAGAAGGTGAAGTCTGGAGGGTGAATCAGAAGAAGCAGAAGAAGGAGAAGGAGAAGGTGAAGTCAGGAGGGTGAATCAGAAGAAGCAGAAGAAGGAGAAGGAGAAGGTGAAGTTAGGAGGGAGAATCAGAAGAAGCAGAAGAAGGAGAAGGAGCAGGTGAAGTCAGGGGGGTGTAGCAGAAGAAGTAGAAGAAGGAGAAGGAGAAGGTGAAGTCAGGACGGTGAAGCAGAAGAAGCAGAAGAAGGAGAAAAGAAGGTGAAGCCTGGAGGGCGCAGCAGAAGAAGCAGAAGAAGGAGAAGGAGAAGGTGAAGTCTGGAGTGTGAAGCAGAAGAAGCAGAAGAAGGAGAAGGAGAAGGTGAAGTCTGGAGGGCGCAGCAGAAGAAGCAGAAGAAGGAGAATGAGAAGGTGAAGTCTGGAGGGTGAATCAGAAGAAGCAGAAGAAGGAGAAGGAGAAGGTGAAGTCTGGAGGGTGAATCAGAAGAAGTAGAAGAAGGAGAAGGAGAAGGTGAAGTCTGGAGGGTGAAGCAGAAGAAGTAGAAGAAGGAGAAGGAGAAGGTGAAGTCAGGAGGGTGAATCAGAAGAAGTAGAAGAAGGAGAAGGAGAAGGTGAAGTCAGGAGGGTGAATCAGAAGAAGCAGAAGAAGGAGAAGGAGAAGGTGAAGTCTGGAGGGTGAATCAGAAGAATCAGAAGAAGGAGAAGGAGAAGGTGAAGTCTGGAGGGTGAATCAGAAGAAGCAGAAGAAAGAGAAGGAGAAGGTGAAGTCTGGAGGGTGAATCAGAAGAAGTAGAAGAAGGAGAAGGAGAAGGTGTAGTCTGGAGGGTGAATCAGAAGAAGTAGACGAAGGAGAAGGAGAAGGTGAAGTCTGGAGGGTGAATCAGAAGAAGCAGAAGAAGGAGAAGGAGAAGGTGAAGTCTGGAGGGTGAATCAGAAGAAGTAGAAGAAGGAGAAGGAGAAGGTGAAGTCTGGAGGGTGAATCAGAAGAAGCAGAAGAAGGAGAAGGAGAAGGTGAAGTCTGGAGGGTGAATCAGAAGAAGCAGAAGAAGCAGAAGGAGAAGGTGAAGTCTGGAGGGTGAATCAGAAGAAGTAGAAGAAGGAGAAGGAGAAGTTGAAGTCTGGAGGGTGAAGCAGAAGAAGTAGAAGATGGAGAAGGAGAAGGTGAAGTCAGGAGGGTGAATCAGAAGAAGTAGAAGAAGGAGAAGGAGTAGGTGAAGTCAGGAGGGTGAATCAGAAGAAGCAGAAGATGGAGAAGGAGAAGGTGAAGTCTGGAGGGTGAATCAGAAGAATCAGAAGAAGGAGAAGGAGAAGGTGAAGTCTGGAGGGTGAATCAGAAGAAGCAAAGGAAGGAGAAGGAGAAGGTGAAGTCTGGAGGGTGAATCAGAAGAAGCAGAATAAGGAGAAGGAGAAGGTGAAGTCTGGAGGGTGAATCAGAAGAAGCAGAATAAGGAGAAGGAGAAGGTGAAGTCTGGAGGGTGAATCAGAAGAAGCAGAAGAAGGAGAAGGAGAAGGTGAAGTCTGGAGGGTGAATCAGAAGAAGTAGAAGAAGGAGAAGGAGAAGGTGAAGTCTGGAGGGTGAAGCAGAAGAAGTAGAAGAAGGAGAAGGAGAAGGTGAAGTCAGGAGGGTGAATCAGAAGAAGTAGAAGAAGGAGAAGGAGAAGGTGAAGTCAGGAGGGTGAATCAGAAGAAGCAGAAGAAGGAGAAGGAGAAGGTGAAGTCTGGAGGGTGAAGCAGAAGAAACAGAAGAAGGAGAAGGAGAAGGTGAAGACTGGAGGGTGAATCAGAAGAAGTAGAAGAAGGAGAAGGAGAAGGTGAAGTCTGGAGGGTGAATCAGAAGAAGTAGAAGAAGGAGAAGGAGAAGGTGAAGTCTGGAGGGTGAATCAGAAGAAGCAGAAGAAGGAGAAGGAGAAGGTGAAGTCTGGAGGGTGAATCAGAAGAAGCAGAAGAAGGAGAAGGAGAAGATGAAGTCTGGAGGGTGAATCAGAAGAAGTAGAAGAAGGAGAAGGAGAAGGTGAAGTCTGGAGGGTGAATCAGAAGTAGTAGAAGAAGGAGAAGGAGAAGGTGAAGTCTGGAGGGTGAATCAGAAGAAACAGAAGAAGGAGAAGGAGAAGGTGAAGTCTGGAGGGTGAATCAGAAGAAGTAGAAGAAGGAGAAGGAGAAGGTGTAGTCTGGAGGGTGAATCAGAAGAAGTAGACGAAGGAGAAGGAGAAGGTGAAGTCTGGAGGGTGAATCAGAAGAAGCAGAAGAAGGAGATGGAGAAGGTGAAGTCTGGAGGGTGAATCAGAGGAAGTAGAAGAAGGAGAAGTAGAAGGTGAAGTCTGGAGGGTGAATCAGAAGAAGCAGAAGAAGGAGAAGGAGAAGGTGAAGTCTGGAGGGTGAATCAGAAGAAGCAGAAGAAGGAGAAGGAGAAGGTGAAGTCTGGAGGGTGATTCAGAAGAAGCAGAATAAGGAGAAGGAGAAGGTGATGTCTGGAGGGTGAATCAGAAGAAGCAGAAGAAGGAGAAGGAGAAGGTGAAGTCTGGAGGGTGAATCAGAAGAAGTAGAAGAAGGAGAAGGAGAAGGTGAAGTCTGGAGGGTGAATCAGAAGAAGTAGAAGAAGGAGAAGGAGAAGGTGAAGTCTGGAGGGTGAATCAGAAGAAGTAGAAGAAGGAGAAGGAGAAGGTGAAGTCTGGAGGGTGAAGCAGAAGAAGTAGAAGAAAGAGAAGGAGAAGGTGAAGTCAGGAGGGTGAATCAGAAGATGTAGAAGAAGGAGAAGGAGAAGGTGAAGTCAGGAGGGTGAATCAGAAGAATCAGAAGAAGGAGAAGGAGAAAGTGAAGTCTGGAGGGTGAATCAGAAGAAGCAGAAGAAAGAGAAGGAGAAGGTGAAGTCTGGAGGGTGAATCAGAAGAAGTAGAAGAAGGAGAAGGAGAAGGTGAAGTCTGGAGGGTGAATCAGAAGAAGTAGAAGAAGGAGAAGGAGAAGGTGAAGTCAGGAGGGTGAATCAGAAGAAGCAGAAGAAGGAGAAGGAGAAGGTGAAGTCTGGAGGGTGAAGCAGAAGAAACAGAAGAAGGAGAAGGAGAAGGTGAAGACTGGAGGGTGAATCAGAAGAAGTAGAAGAAGGAGAAGGAGAAGGTGAAGTCTGGAGGGTGAATCAGAAGAAGTAGAAGAAGGAGAAGGAGAAGGTGAAGTCTGGAGGGTGAATCAGAAGAAGCAGAAGAAGGAGAAGGAGAAGGTGAAGTCTGGAGGGTGAATCAGAAGAAGCAGAAGAAGGAGAAGGAGAAGATGAAGTCTGGAGGGTGAATCAGAAGAAGTAGAAGAAGGAGAAGGAGAAGGTGAAGTCTGGAGGGTGAATCAGAAGTAGTAGAAGAAGGAGAAGGAGAAGGTGAAGTCTGGAGGGTGAATCAGAAGAAACAGAAGAAGGAGAAGGAGAAGGTGAAGTCTGGAGGGTGAATCAGAAGAAGTAGAAGAAGGAGAAGGAGAAGGTGTAGTCTGGAGGGTGAATCAGAAGAAGTAGACGAAGGAGAAGGAGAAGGTGAAGTCTGGAGGGTGAATCAGAAGAAGCAGAAGAAGGAGATGGAGAAGGTGAAGTCTGGAGGGTGAATCAGAGGAAGTAGAAGAAGGAGAAGTAGAAGGTGAAGTCTGGAGGGTGAATCAGAAGAAGCAGAAGAAGGAGAAGGAGAAGGTGAAGTCTGGAGGGTGAATCAGAAGAAGCAGAAGAAGGAGAAGGAGAAGGTGAAGTCTGGAGGGTGATTCAGAAGAAGCAGAATAAGGAGAAGGAGAAGGTGATGTCTGGAGGGTGAATCAGAAGAAGCAGAAGAAGGAGAAGGAGAAGGTGAAGTCTGGAGGGTGAATCAGAAGAAGTAGAAGAAGGAGAAGGAGAAGGTGAAGTCTGGAGGGTGAATCAGAAGAAGTAGAAGAAGGAGAAGGAGAAGGTGAAGTCTGGAGGGTGAATCAGAAGAAGTAGAAGAAGGAGAAGGAGAAGGTGAAGTCTGGAGGGTGAAGCAGAAGAAGTAGAAGAAAGAGAAGGAGAAGGTGAAGTCAGGAGGGTGAATCAGAAGATGTAGAAGAAGGAGAAGGAGAAGGTGAAGTCAGGAGGGTGAATCAGAAGAAGCAGAAGAAGGAGAAGGAGAAGGTGAAGTCTGGAGGGTGAATCAGAAGAATCAGAAGAAGGAGAAGGAGAAAGTGAAGTCTGGAGGGTGAATCAGAAGAAGCAGAAGAAAGAGAAGGAGAAGGTGAAGTCTGGAGGGTGAATCAGAAGAAGTAGAAGAAGGAGAAGGAGAAGGTGAAGTCTGGAGGGTGAATCAGAAGAAGCAGAAGAAGGAGAAGGAGAAGGTGAAGTCTGGAGGGTGAATCAGAAGAAGTAGACGAAGGAGAAGGAGAAGGTGAAGTCTGGAGGGTGAATCAGAAGAAGCAGAAGAAGGAGAAGGAGAAGGTGAAGTCTGGAGGGTGATTCAGAAGAAGCAGAATAAGGAGAAGGAGAAGGTGAAGTCTGGAGGGTGAATCAGAAGAAGCAGAAGAAGGAGAAGTAGAAGGTGAAGTCTGGAGGGTGAATCAGAAGAAGTAGAAGAAGGAGAAGGAGAAGGTGAAGTCTGGAGGGTGAATCAGAAGAAGTAGAAGAAGGAGAAGGAGAAGGTGAAGTCTGGAGGGTGAATCAGAAGAAGTAGAAGTAGGAGAAGGAGAAGGTGAAGTCTGGAGTGTGAAGCAGAAGAAGTAGAAGAAGGAGAAGGAGAAGGTGAAGTCAGGAGGGTGAATCAGAAGATGTAGAAGAAGGAGAAGGAGAAGGTGAAGTCAGGAGGGTGAATCAGAAGAAGCAGAAGAAGGAGAAGGAGAAGGTGAAGTCTGGAGGGTGAATCAGAAGAAGCAGAAGAAGGAGAAGGAGAAGGTGAAGTCTGGAGGGTGAATCAGAAGAAGCAGAAGAAGGAGAAGGAGAAGGTGAAGTCTGGAGGGTGAATCAGAAGAAGCAGAATAAGGAGAAGGAGAAGGTGAAGTCTGGAGGGTGAATCAGAAGAAGCAGAAGAAGGAGAAGGAGAAGGTGAAGTCTGGAGGGTGAATCAGAAGAAGTAGAAGAAGGAGAAGGAGAAGGTGAAGTCTGGAGGGTGAAGCAGAAGAAGTAGAAGAAGGAGAAGGAGAAGGTGAAGTCAGGAGGGTGAATCAGAAGAAGTAGAAGAAGGAGAAGGAGAAGGTGAAGTCAGGAGGGTGAATCAGAAGAAGCAGAAGAAGGAGATAGAGAAGGTGAAGTCTGGAGGGTGAATCAGAAGAATCAGAAGAAGGAGAAGGAGAAGGTGAAGTCTAGAGGGTGAAGCAGAAGAAGCAGAAGAAAGAGAAGGAGAAGGTGAAGTCTGGAGGGTGAAGCAGAAGAAACAGAAGAAGGAGAAGGAGAAGGTGAAGACTGGAGGGTGAATCAGAAGAAGTAGAAGAAGGAGAAGGAGAAGGTGAAGTCTGGAGGGTGAATCAGAAGAAGTAGAAGAAGGAGAAGGAGAAGGTGAAGTCTGGAGGGTGAATCAGAAGAAGCAGAAGAAGGAGAAGGAGAAGGTGAAGTCTGGAGGGTGAATCAGAAGAAGCAGAAGAAGGAGAAGGAGAAGATGAAGTCTGGAGGGTGAATCAGAAGAAGTAGAAGAAGGAGAAGGAGAAGGTGAGGTCTGGAGGGTGAATCAGAAGAAGCAGAAGAAGGAGAAGGAGAAGGTGAAGTCTGGAGGGTGAATCAGAAGAAGCAGAAGAAGGAGAAGGAGAAGGTGAAGTCTGGAGGGTGAATCAGAAGAAGCAGAAGAAGGAGAAGGAGAAGGTGAAGTCAGGAGGGTGAATCAGAAGAAGCAGAAGAAGGAGAAGGAGAAGGTGAAGTTAGGAGGGAGAATCAGAAGAAGCAGAAGAAGGAGAAGGAGCAGGTGAAGTCAGGGGGGTGTAGCAGAAGAAGTAGAAGAAGGAGAAGGAGAAGGTGAAGTCAGGACGGTGAAGCAGAAGAAGCAGAAGAAGGAGAAAAGAAGGTGAAGCCTGGAGGGCGCAGCAGAAGAAGCAGAAGAAGGAGAAGGAGAAGGTGAAGTCTGGAGTGTGAAGCAGAAGAAGCAGAAGAAGGAGAAGGAGAAGGTGAAGTCTGGAGGGCGCAGCAGAAGAAGCAGAAGAAGGAGAATGAGAAGGTGAAGTCTGGAGGGTGAATCAGAAGAAGCAGAAGAAGGAGAAGGAGAAGGTGAAGTCTGGAGGGTGAATCAGAAGAAGTAGAAGAAGGAGAAGGAGAAGGTGAAGTCTGGAGGGTGAAGCAGAAGAAGTAGAAGAAGGAGAAGGAGAAGGTGAAGTCAGGAGGGTGAATCAGAAGAAGTAGAAGAAGGAGAAGGAGAAGGTGAAGTCAGGAGGGTGAATCAGAAGAAGCAGAAGAAGGAGAAGGAGAAGGTGAAGTCTGGAGGGTGAATCAGAAGAATCAGAAGAAGGAGAAGGAGAAGGTGAAGTCTGGAGGGTGAATCAGAAGAAGCAGAAGAAAGAGAAGGAGAAGGTGAAGTCTGGAGGGTGAAGCAGAAGAAACAGAAGAAGGAGAAGGAGAAGGTGAAGACTGGAGGGTGAATCAGAAGAAGTAGAAGAAGGAGAAGGAGAAGGTGAAGTCTGGAGGGTGAATCAGAAGAAGTAGAAGAAGGAGAAGGAGAAGTTGAAGTCTGGAGGGTGAATCAGAAGAAGCAGAAGAAGGAGAAGGAGAAGGTGAAGTCTGGAGGGTGAATCAGAAGAAGCAGAAGAAGGAGAAGGAGAAGATGAAGTCTGGAGGGTGAATCAGAAGAAGTAGAAGAAGGAGAAGGAGAAGGTGAAGTCTGGAGGGTGAAGCAGAAGAAGTAGAAGAAGGAGAAGGAGAAGGTGAAGTCAGGCGGGTGAATCAGAAGAAGTAGAAGAAGGAGAAGGAGAAGGTGAAGTCAGGAGGGTGAATCAGAAGAAGCAGAAGAAGGAGATAGAGAAGGTGAAGTCTGGAGGGTGAATCAGAAGAATCAGAAGAAGGAGAAGGAGAAGGTGAAGTCTGGAGGGTGAAGCAGAAGAAGCAGAAGAAAGAGAAGGGGAAGGTGAAGTCTGGAGGGTGAAGCAGAAGAAACAGAAGAAGGAGAAGGAGAAGGTGAAGACTGGAGGGTGAATCAGAAGAAGTAGAAGAAGGAGAAGGAGAAGGTGAAGTCTGGAGGGTGAATCAGAAGAAGTAGAAGAAGGAGAAGGAGAAGGTGAAGTCTGGAGGGTGAATCAGAAGAAGCAGAAGAAGGAGAAGGAGAAGGTGAAGTCTGGAGGGTGAATCAGAAGAAGCAGAAGAAGGAGAAGGAGAAGATGAAGTCTGGAGGGTGAATCAGAATAAGTAGAAGAAGGAGAAGGAGAAGGTGAGGTCTGGAGGGTGAATCAGAAGAAGCAGAAGAAGGAGAAGGAGAAGGTGAAGTCTGGAGGGTGAATCAGAAGAAGCAGAAGAAGGAGAAGGAGAAGGTGATGTCTGGAGGGTGAATCAGAAGAAGCAGAAGAAGGAGGAGAAGGTGAAGTCAGGAGGGTGAATCAGAAGAAGCAGAAGAAGGAGAAGGAGAAGGTGAAGTTAGGAGGGTGAATCAGAAGAAGCAGAAGAAGGAGAAGGAGCAGGTGAAGTCAGGGGGGTGTAGCAGAAGAAGTAGAAGAAGGAGAAGGAGAAGATGAAGTCTGGAGGGTGAATCAGAAGAAGTAGAAGAAGGAGAAGGAGAAGGTGAAGTCTGGAGGGTGAATCAGAAGAAGTAGAAGAAGGAGAAGGAGAAGATGAAGTCTGGAGGGTGAATCAGAAGAAACAGAAGAAGGAGAAGGAGAAGGTGAAGTCTGGAGGGTGAATCAGAAGAAGTAGAAGAAGGAGAAGGAGAAGGTGAAGTCTGGAGGGTGAATCAGAAGAAGTAGAAGAAGGAGAAGGAGAAGATGAAGTCTGGAGGGTGAATCAGAAGAAACAGAAGAAGGAGAAGGAGAAGGTGAAGTCTGGAGGGTGAATCAGAAGAAGTAGAAGAAGGAGAAGGAGAAGGTGTAGTCTGGAGGGTGAATCAGAAGAAGTAGACGAAGGAGAAGGAGAAGGTGAAGTCTGGAGGGTGAATCAGAAGAAGCAGAAGAAGGAGAAGGAGAAGGTGAAGTCTGGAGGGTGAATCAGAAGAAGTAGAAGAAGGAGAAGGAGAAGGTGAAGTCTGGAGGGTGAATCAGAAGAAGCAGAAGAAGGAGAAGGAGAAGGTGAAGTCTGGAGGGTGAATCAGAAGAAGCAGAAGAAGGAGAAGGTGAAGTCTGGAGGGTGAATCAGAAGAAGTAGAAGAAGGAGAAGGAGAAGTTGAAGTCTGGAGGGTGAAGCAGAAGAAGTAGAAGATGGAGAAGGAGAAGGTGAAGTCAGGAGGGTGAATCAGAAGAAGTAGAAGAAGGGGAATGAGAAGGTGAAGTCAGGAGGGTGAATCAGAAGAAGCAGAAGATGGAGAAGGAGAAGGTGAAGTCTGGAGGGTGAATCAGAAGAATCAGAAGAAGGAGAAGGAGAAGGTGAAGTCTGGAGGGTGAATCAGAAGAAGCAAAGGAAGGAGAAGGAGAAGGTGAAGTCTGGAGGGTGAATCAGAAGAAGCAGAAGAAGGAGAAGGAGAAGGTGAAGTCTGGAGGGTGAATCAGAAGAAGCAGAATAAGGAGAAGGAGAAGGTGAAGTCTGGAGGGTGAATCAGAAGAAGCAGAAGAAGGAGAAGGAGAAGGTGAAGTCTGGAGGGTGAATCAGAAGAAGTAGAAGAAGGAGAAGGAGAAGGTGAAATCTGGAGGGTGAAGCAGAAGAAGTAGAAGAAGGAGAAGGAGAAGGTGAAGTCAGGAGGGTGAATCAGAAGAAGTAGAAGAAGGAGAAGGAGAAGGTGAAGTCAGGAGGGTGAATCAGAAGAAGCAGAAGAAGGAGAAGGAGAAGGTGAAGTCTGGAGGGTGAATCAGAAGAATCAGAAGAAGGAGAAGGAGAAGGTGAAGTCTGGAGGGTGAATCAGAAGAAGCAGAAGAAAGAGAAGGAGAAGGTGAAGTCTGGAGGGTGAATCCGAAGAAGTAGAAGAAGGAGAAGTAGAAGGTGAAGTCTGGAGGGTGAATCAGAAGAAGCAGAAGAAGGAGAAGGAGAAGGTGAAGTCTGGAGGGTGAATCAGAAGAAGTAGAAGAAGGAGAAGGAGAAGGTGAAGTCAGGAGGGTGAATCAGAAGAAGCAGAAGAAGGAGAAGGAGAAGGTGAAGTCTGGAGGTTGAATCAGAAGAATCAGAAGAAGGAGAAGGAGAAGGTGAAGTCTGGAGGGCGAATCAGAAGAAGCAGAAGAAAGAGAAGGAGAAGGTGAAGTCTGGAGGGTGAAGCAGAAGAAACAGAAGAAGGAGAAGGAGAAGGTGAAGACTGGAGGGTGAATCAGAAGAAGTAGAAGAAGGAGAAGGAGAAGGTGAAGTCTGGAGGGTGAATCAGAAGAAGTAGAAGAAGGAGAAGGAGAAGGTGAAGTCTGGAGGGGGAATCAGAAGAAGCAGAAGAATGAGAAGGAGAAGGTGAAGTCTGGAGGGTGAATCAGAAGAAGCAGAAGAAGGAGAAGGAGAAGATGAAGTCTGGAGGGTGAATCAGAAGAAGTAGAAGAAGGAGAAGGAGAAGGTGAAGTCTGGAGGGTGAATCAGAAGTAGTAGAAGAAGGAGAAGGAGAAGGTGAAGTCTGGAGGGTGAATCAGAAGAAACAGAAGAAGGAGAAGGAGAAGGTGAAGTCTGGAGGGTGAAGGAGAAGGTGCAGTCTGGAGGGTGAATCAGAAGAAGTAGACGAAGGAGAAGGAGAAGGTGAAGTCTGGAGGGTGAATCAGAGGAAGTAGAAGAAGGAGAAGGAGAAGGTGAAGTCTGGAGGGTGAATCAGAAGAAGCAGAAGAAGGAGAAGGAGAAGGTGAAGTCTGGAGGGTGAATCAGAAGAAGCAGAAGAAGGAGAAGGAGAAGGTGAAGTCTGGAGGGTGATTCAGAAGAAGCAGAATAAGGAGAAGGAGAAGCTGATGTCTGGAGGGTGAATCAGAAGAAGCAGAAGAAGGAGAAGGAGAAGGTGAAGTCTGGAGGGTGAATCAGAAGAAGTAGAAGAAGAAGAAGGAGAAGGTGAAGTCTGGAGGGTGAATCAGAAGAAGTAGAAGAAGGAGAAGGAGAAGGTGAAGTCTGGAGGGTGAATCAGAAGAAGGAGAAGAAGGAGAAGGAGAAGGTGAAGTCTGGAGGGTGAAGCAGAAGAAGTAGAAGAAGGAGAAGGAGAAGGTGAAGTCAGGACGGTGAATCAGAAGATGTAGAAGAAGGAGAAGGAGAAGGTGAAGTCAGGAGGGTGAATCAGAAGAAGCAGAAGAAGGAGAAGGAGAAGGTGTAGTCTGGAGGGTGAATCAGAAGAATCAGAAGAAGGAGAAGGAGAAGTTGAAGTCTGGAGGGGGAATCAGAAGAAGCAGAAGAAAGAGAAGGAGAAGGTGAAGTCTGGAGGGTGAATCAGAAGAAGTAGAAGAAGGAGAAGGTGAAGGTGACGTCTCGAGGGTGAATCAGAAGAAGCAGAAGAAGGAGAAGGAGAAGGTGAAGTCTGGAGGGTGATTCAGAAGAAGCAGAATAAGGAGAAGGAGAAGGTGAAGTCTGGAGGGTGAATCAGAAGAAGCAGAAGAAGGAGAAGGAGAAGGTGAAGTCTGGAGGGTGAATCAGAAGAAGTAGAAGAAGGAGAAGGAGAAGGTGAAGTCTGGAGGGTGAATCAGAAGAAGCAGAAGAAGGAGAAGGAGAAGGTGAAGTCTGGAGGGTGAATCAGAAGAAGTAGAAGAAGGAGAAGGAGAAGGTGAAGTCAGGAGGGTGAATCAGAAGAAGCAGAAGAAGGAGAAGGAGAAGGTGAAGTCTGGAGGTTGAATCAGAAGAATCAGAAGAAGGAGAAGGAGAAGGTGAAGTCTGGAGGGTGAATCAGAAGAAGCAGAAGAAAGAGAAGGAGAAGGTGAAGTCTGGAGGGTGAAGCAGAAGAAACAGAAGAAGGAGAAGGAGAAGGTGAAGACTGGAGGGTGAATCAGAAGAAGTAGAAGAAGGAGAAGGAGAAGGTGAAGTCTGGAGGGTGAATCAGAAGAAGTAGAAGAAGGAGAAGGAGAAGGTGAAGTCTGGAGGGGGAATCAGAAGAAGCAGAAGAATGAGAAGGAGAAGGTGAAGTCTGGAGGGTGGATCAGAAGAAGCAGAAGAAGGAGAAGGAGAAGATGAAGTCTGGAGGGTGAATCAGAAGAAGTAGAAGAAGGAGAAGGAGAAGGTGAAGTCTGGAGGGTGAATCAGAAGTAGTAGAAGAAGGAGAAGGAGAAGGTGAAGTCTGGAGGGTGAATCAGAAGAAACAGAAGAAGGAGAAGGAGAAGGTGAAGTCTGGAGGGTGAATCAGAAGAAGTAGAAGAAGGAGAAGGAGAAGGTGCAGTCTGGAGGGTGAATCAGAAGAAGTAGACGAAGGAGAAGGAGAAGGTGAAGTCTGGAGGGTGAATCAGAGGAAGTAGAAGAAGGAGAAGGAGAAGGTGAAGTCTGGAGGGTGAATCAGAAGAAGCAGAAGAAGGAGAAGGAGAAGGTGAAGTCTGGAGGGTGAATCAGAAGAAGCAGAAGAAGGAGAAGGAGAAGGTGAAGTCTGGAGGGTGATTCAGAAGAAGCAGAATAAGGAGAAGGAGAAGCTGATGTCTGGAGGGTGAATCAGAAGAAGCAGAAGAAGGAGAAGGAGAAGGTGAAGTCTGGAGGGTGAATCAGAAGAAGTAGAAGAAGAAGAAGGAGAAGGTGAAGTCTGGAGGGTGAATCAGAAGAAGTAGAAGAAGGAGAAGGAGAAGGTGAAGTCTGGAGGGTGAATCAGAAGAAGGAGAAGAAGGAGAAGGAGAAGGTGAAGTCTGGAGGGTGAAGCAGAAGAAGTAGAAGAAGGAGAAGGAGAAGGTGAAGTCAGGACGGTGAATCAGAAGATGTAGAAGAAGGAGAAGGAGAAGGTGAAGTCAGGAGGGTGAATCAGAAGAAGCAGAAGAAGGAGAAGGAGAAGGTGTAGTCTGGAGGGTGAATCAGAAGAATCAGAAGAAGGAGAAGGAGAAGTTGAAGTCTGGAGGGGGAATCAGAAGAAGCAGAAGAAAGAGAAGGAGAAGGTGAAGTCTGGAGGGTGAATCAGAAGAAGTAGAAGAAGGAGAAGGTGAAGGTGACGTCTCGAGGGTGAATCAGAAGAAGCAGAAGAAGGAGAAGGAGAAGGTGAAGTCTGGAGGGTGATTCAGAAGAAGCAGAATAAGGAGAAGGAGAAGGTGAAGTCTGGAGGGTGAATCAGAAGAAGCAGAAGAAGGAGAAGGAGAAGGTGAAGTCTGGAGGGTGAATCAGAAGAAGTAGAAGAAGGAGAAGGAGAAGGTGAAGTCTGGAGGGTGAATCAGAAGAAGTAGAAGAAGGAGAAGGAGAAGGTGAAGTCTGGAGGGTGAATCAGAAGAAGTAGAAGAAGGAGAAGGAGAAGGTGAAGTCTGGAGGGTGAAGCAGAAGAAGTAGAAGAAGGAGAAGGAGAAGGTGAAGTCAGGAGGGTGAATCAGAAGATGTAGAAGAAGGAGAAGGAGAAGGTGAAGTCAGGAGGGTGAATCAGAAGAAGCAGAAGAAGGAGAAGGAGAAGGTGAAGTCTGGAGGGTGAATCAGAAGAAGCAGAAGAAGGAGAAGGAGAAGGTGAAGTCTGGAGGGTGAATCAGAAGAAGCAGTAGAAGGAGAAGGAGAAGGTGAAGTCTGGAGGGTGAATCAGAAGAAGCAGAATAAGGAGAAGGAGAAGGTGAAGTCTGGAGGGTGAATCAGAAGAAGCAGAAGAAGGAGAAGGAGAAGGTGAAGTCTGGAGGGTGAATCAGAAGAAGTAGAAGAAGGAGAAGGAGAAGGTGAAGTCTGGAGGGTGAAGCAGAAGAAGTAGAAGAAGGAGAAGGAGAAGGTGAAGTCAGGAGGGTGAATCAGAAGAAGTAGAAGAAGGAGAAGGTGAAGTCAAGAGGGTGAATCAGAAGAAGCAGAAGAAGGAGATAGAGAAGGTGAAGTCTGGAGGGTGAATCAGAAGAATCAGAAGAAGGAGAAGGAGAAGGTGAAGTCTGGAGGGTGAAGCAGAAGAAGCAGAAGAAAGAGAAGGAGAAGGTGAAGTCTGGAGGGTGAAGCAGAAGAAACAGAAGAAGGAGAAGGAGAAGGTGAAGACTGGAGGGTGAATCAGAAGAAGTAGAAGAAGGAGAAGGAGAAGGTGAAGTCTGGAGGGTGAATCAGAAGAAGTAGAAGAAGGAGAAGGAGAACGTGAAGTCTGGAGGGTGAATCAGAAGAAGCAGAAGAAAGAGAAGGAGAAGGTGAAGTCTGGAGGGTGAAGCAGAAGAAACAGAAGAAGGAGAAGGAGAAGGTGAAGACTGGAGGGTGAATCAGAAGAAGTAGAAGAAGGAGAAGGAGAAGGTGAAGTCTGGAGGGTGAATCAGAAGAAGTAGAAGAAGGAGAAGGAGAAGGTGAAGTCTGGAGGGGAAATCAGAAGAAGCAGAAGAAGGAGAAGGAGAAGGTGAAGTCTGGAGGGTGAATCAGAAGAAGCAGAAGAAGGAGAAGGAGAAGATGAAGTCTGGAGGGTGAATCAGAAGAAGTAGAAGAAGGAGAAGGAGAAGGTGAAGTCTGGAGGGTGAATCAGAAGAAGCAGAAGAAGGAGAAGGAGAAGGTGAAGTCTGGAGGGTGAATCAGAAGAAGTAGAAGAAGGAGAAGGAGAAGGTGAAGTCTGGAGGGTGAATCAGAAGAAGCAGAATAAGGAGAAGGAGAAGGTGAAGTCTGGAGGGTGAATCAGAAGAAGCAGAAGAAGGAGAAGGAGAAGGTGATGTCTGGAGGGTGAATCAGAAGAAGTAGAAGAAGGAGAAGGAGAAGATGAAGTCTGGAGGGTGAATCAGAAGAAGTAGAAGAAGGAGAAGGAGAAGGTGAAGTCTGGAGGGTGAATCAGAAGAAGTAGAAGAAGGAGAAGGAGAAGATGAAGTCTGGAGGGTGAATCAGAAGAAACAGAAGAAGGAGAAGGAGAAGGTGAAGTCTGGAGGGTGAATCAGAAGAAGTAGAAGAAGGAGAAGGAGAAGGTGTAGTCTGGAGGGTGAATCAGAAGAAGTAGACGAAGGAGAAGGAGAAGGTGAAGTCTGGAGGGTGAATCAGAAGAAGCAGAAGAAGGAGAAGGAGAAGGTGAAGTCTGGAGGGTGAATCAGAAGAAGTAGAAGAAGGAGAAGGAGAAGGTGAAGTCTGGAGGGTGAATCAGAAGAAGCAGAAGAAGGAGAAGGAGAAGGTGAAGTCTGGAGGGTGAATCAGAAGAAGCAGAAGAAGGAGAAGGAGAAGGTGAAGTCTGGAGGGTGAATCAGAAGAAGTAGAAGAAGGAGAAGGAGAAGTTGAAGTCTGGAGGGTGAAGCAGAAGAAGTAGAAGATGGAGAAGGAGAAGGTGAAGTCAGGAGGGTGAATCAGAAGAAGTAGAAGAAGGGGAAGGAGAAGGTGAAGTCAGGAGGGTGAATCAGAAGAAGCAGAAGATGGAGAAGGAGAAGGTGAAGTCTGGAGGGTGAATCAGAAGAATCAGAAGAAGGAGAAGGAGAAGGTGAAGTCTGGAGGGTGAATCAGAAGAAGCAAAGGAAGGAGAAGGAGAAGGTGAAGTCTGGAGGGTGAATCAGAAGAAGCAGAATAAGGAGAAGGAGAAGGTGAAGTCTGGAGGGTGAATCAGAAGAAGCAGAATAAGGAGAAGGAGAAGGTGAAGTCTGGAGGGTGAATCAGAAGAAGCAGAAGAAGGAGAAGGAGAAGGTGAAGTCTGGAGGGTGAATCAGAAGAAGTAGAAGAAGGAGAAGGAGAAGGTGAAGTCTGGAGGGTGAAGCAGAAGAAGTAGAAGAAGGAGAAGGAGAAGGTGAAGTCAGGAGGGTGAATCAGAAGAAGTAGAAGAAGGAGAAGGAGAAGGTGAAGTCAGGAGGGTGAATCAGAAGAAGCAGAAGAAGGAGAAGGAGAAGGTGAATTCTGGAGGGTGAATCAGAAGAATCAGAAGAAGGAGAAGGAGAAGGTGAAGTCTGGAGGGTGAATCAGAAGAAGCAGAAGAAAGAGAAGGAGAAGGTGAAGTCTGGAGGGTGAATCAGAAGAAGTAGAAGAAGGAGAAGGAGAAGGTGAAGTCTGGAGGGTGAATCAGAAGAAGCAGAAGAAGGAGAAGGAGAAGGTGAAGTCTGGAGGGTGAATCAGAAGAAGTAGAAGAAGGAGAAGGAGAAGGTGAAGTCAGGAGGGTGAATCAGAAGAAGCAGAAGAAGGAGAATGAGAAGGTGAAGTCTGGAGGTTGAATCAGAAGAATCAGAAGAAGGAGAAGGAGAAGGTGAAGTCTGGAGGGTGAATCAGAAGAATCAGAAGAAGGAGAAGGAGAAGTTGAAGTCTGGAGGGTGAATCAGAAGAAGCAGAAGAAAGAGAAGGAGAAGGTGAAGTCTGGAGGGTGAATCAGAAGAAGTAGAAGAAGGAGAAGGAGAAGGTGAAGTCTGGAGGGTGAATCAGAAGAAGCAGAAGAAGGAGAAGGAGAAGGTGAAGTCTGGAGGGTGAATCAGAAGAAGTAGACGAAGGAGAAGGAGAAGGTGAAGTCTGGAGGGTGAATCAGAAGAAGCAGAAGAAGGAGATGGAGAAGGTGAAGTCTGGAGGGTGAATCAGAAGAAGTAGAAGAAGGAGAAGGTGAGGGTGACGTCTGGAGGGTGAATCAGAAGAAGCAGAAGAAGGAGAAGGAGAAGGTGAAGTCTGGAGGGTGATTCAGAAGAAGCAGAATAAGGAGAAGGAGAAGGTGAAGTCTGGAGGGTGAATCAGAAGAAGCAGAAGAAGGAGAAGGAGAAGGTGAAGTCTGGAGGGTGAATCAGAAGAAGTAGAAGAAGGAGAAGGAGAAGGTGAAGTCTGGAGGGTGAATCAGAAGAAGTAGAAGAAGGAGAAGGAGAAGGTGAAGTCTGGAGGGTGAATCAGAAGAAGTAGAAGAAGGAGAAGGAGAAGGTGAAGTCTGGAGGGTGAAGCAGAAGAAGTAGAAGAAGGAGAAGGAGAAGGTGAAGTCAGGAGGGTGAATCAGAAGATGTAGAAGAAGGAGAAGGAGAAGGTGAAGTCAGGAGGGTGAATCAGAAGAAGCAGAAGAAGGAGAAGGAGAAGGTGAAGTCTGGAGGGTGAATCAGAAGAAGCAGAAGAAGGAGAAGGAGAAGGTGAAGTCTGGAGGGTGAATCAGAAGAAGCAGAAGAAGGAGAAGGAGAAGGTGAAGTCTGGAGGGTGAATCAGAAGAAGTAGAAGAAGGAGAAGGAGAAGGTGAAGTCTGGAGGGTGAATCAGAAGAAGCAGAAGAAGGAGAAGGAGAAGGTGAAGTCTGGAGGGTGAATCAGAAGAAGCAGAAGAAGGAGAAGGAGAAGATGAAGTCTGGAGGGTGAATCAGAAGAAGTAGAAGAAGGAGAAGGAGAAGGTGAGGTCTGGAGGGTGAAGCAGAAGAAACAGAAGAAGGAGAAGGAGAAGATGAAGTCTGGAGGGTGAAGCAGAAGAAACAGAAGAAGGAGAAGGAGAAGGTGAAGACTGGAGGGTGAATCAGAAGAAGTAGAAGAAGGAGAAGGAGAAGGTGAAGTCTGGAGGGTGAATCAGAAGAAGTAGAAGAAGGAGAAGGAGAAGGTGAAGTCTGGAGGGGGAATCAGAAGAAGCAGAAGAAGGAGAAGGAGAAGGTGAAGTCTGGAGGGTGAATCAGAAGAAGCAGAAGAAGGAGAAGGAGAAGATGAAGTCTGGAGGGTGAATCAGAAGAAGTAGAAGAAGGAGAAGGAGAAGGTGAAGTCTGGAGGGTGAATCAGAAGAAACAGAAGAAGGAGAAGGAGAAGGTGAAGTCTGGAGGGTGAATCAGAAGAAGTAGAAGAAGGAGAAGGAGAAGGTGTAGTCTGGAGGGTGAATCAGAAGAAGTAGACGAAGGAGAAGGAGAAGGTGAAGTCTGGAGGGTGAATCAGAAGAAGCAGAAGAAGGAGATGGAGAAGGTGAAGTCTGGAGGGTGAATCAGAGGAAGTAGAAGAAGGAGAAGGAGAAGGTGAAGTCTGGAGGGTGAATCAGAAGAAGCAGAAGAAGGAGAAGGAGAAGGTGAAGTCTGGAGGGTGAATCAGAAGAAGCAGAAGAAGGAGAAGGAGAAGGTGAAGTCTGGAGGGTGATTCAGAAGAAGCAGAATAAGGAGAAGGAGAAGGTGATGTCTGGAGGGTGAATCAGAAGAAGCAGAAGAAGGAGAAGGAGAAGGTGAAGTCTGGAGGGTGAATCAGAAGAAGTAGAAGAAGGAGAAGGAGAAGGTGAAGTCTGGAGGGTGAATCAGAAGAAGTAGAAGAAGGAGAAGGAGAAGGTGAAGTCTGGAGGGTGAATCAGAAGAAGTAGAAGAAGGAGAAGGAGAAGGTGAAGTCTGGAGGGTGAAGCAGAAGAAGTAGAAGAAGGAGAAGGAGAAGGTGAAGTCAGGAGGGTGAATCAGAAGATGTAGAAGAAGGAGAAGGAGAAGGTGAAGTCAGGAGGGTGAATCAGAAGAAGCAGAAGAAGGAGAAGGAGAAGGTGAAGTCTGGAGGGTGAATCAGAAGAATCAGAAGAAGGAGAAGGAGAAGGTGAAGTCTGGAGGGTGAATCAGAAGAAGCAGAAGAAAGAGAAGGAGAAGGTGAAGTCTGGAGGGTGAATCAGAAGAAGTAGAAGAAGGAGAAGGAGAAGGTGAAGTCTGGAGGGTGAATCAGAAGAAGCAGAAGAAGGAGAAGGAGAAGGTGAAGTCTGGAGGGTGAATCAGAAGAAGTAGACGAAGGAGAAGGAGAAGGTGAAGTCTGGAGGGTGAATCAGAAGAAGCAGAAGAAGTAGATGGAGAAGGTGAAGTCTGGAGGGCGAATCAGAAGAAGTAGAAGAATGAGAAGGTGAAGGTGAAGTCTGGAGGGTGAATCAGAAGAAGCAGAAGAAGGAGAAGGAGAAGGTGAAGTCTGGAGGGTGATTCAGAAGAAGCAGAATAAGGAGAAGGAGAAGGTGAAGTCTGGAGGGTGAATCAGAAGAAGCAGAAGAAGGAGAAGGAGAAGGTGAAGTCTGGAGGGTGTATCAGAAGAAGTAGAAGAAGGAGAAGGAGAAGGTGAAGTCTGGAGGGTGAATCAGAAGAAGTAGAAGAAGGAGAAGGAGAAGGTGAAGTCTGGAGGGTGAATCAGAAGAAGTAGAAGTAGGAGAAGGAGAAGGTGAAGTCTGGAGGGTGAAGCAGAAGAAGTAGAAGAAGGAGAAGGAGAAGGTGAAGTCAGGAGGGTGAATCAGAAGATGTAGAAGAAGGAGAAGGAGAAGGTGAAGTCAGGATGGTGAATCAGAAGAAGCAGAAGAAGGAGAAGGAGAAGGTGAAGTCTGGAGGGTGAATCAGAAGAAGCAGAAGAAGGAGAAGGAGAAGGTGAAGTCTGGAGGGTGAATCAGAAGAAGCAGAAGAAGGAGAAGGAGAAGGTGAAGTCTGGAGGGTGAATCAGAAGAAGCAGAATAAGGAGAAGGAGAAGGTGAAGTCTGGAGGGTGAATCAGAAGAAGCAGAAGAAGGAGAAGGAGAAGGTGAAGTCTGGAGGGTGAATCAGAAGAAGTAGAAGAAGGAGAAGGAGAAGGTGAAGTCTGGAGGGTGAAGCAGAAGAAGTAGAAGAAGGAGAAGGAGAAGGTGAAGTCAGGAGGGTGAATCAGAAGAAGTAGAAGAAGGAGAAGGAGAAGGTGAAGTCAGGAGGGTGAATCAGAAGAAGCAGAAGAAGGAGATAGAGAAGGTGAAGTCTGGAGGGTGAATCAGAAGAATCAGAAGAAGGAGAAGGAGAAGGTGAAGTCTAGAGGGTGAAGCAGAAGAAGCAGAAGAAAGAGAAGGAGAAGGTGAAGTCTGGAGGGTGAAGCAGAAGAAACAGAAGAAGGAGAAGGAGAAGGTGAAGACTGGAGGGTGAATCAGAAGAAGTAGAAGAAGGAGAAGGAGAAGGTGAGGTCTGGAGGGTGAATCAGAAGAAGTAGAAGAAGGAGAAGGAGAAGGTGAAGTCTGGAGGGTGAATCAGAAGAAGCAGAAGAAGGAGAAGGAGAAGGTGAAGTCTGGAGGGTGAATCAGAAGAAGTAGAAGAAGGAGAAGGAGAAGGTGTAGTCTGGAGGGTGAATCAGAAGAAGAAGACGAAGGAGAAGGAGAAGGTGAAGTCTGGAGGGTGAATCAGAAGAAGCAGAAGAAGGAGATGGAGAAGGTGAAGTCTGGAGGGTGAATCAGAGGAAGTAGAAGAAGGAGAAGGAGAAGGTGAAGTCTGGAGGGTGAATCAGAAGAAGCAGAAGAAGGAGAAGGAGAAGGTGAAGTCTGGAGGGTGAATCAGAAGAAGCAGAAGAAGGAGAAGGAGAAGGTGAAGTCTGGAGGGTGAATCAGAAGAAGCAGAAGAAGGAGAAGGAGAAGGTGAAGTCTGGAGGGTGAATCAGAAGAAGTAGACGAAGGAGAAGGAGAAGGTGAAGTCTGGAGGGTGAATCAGAAGAAGCAGAAGAAGGAGATGGAGAAGGTGAAGTCTGGAGGGTGAATCAGAAGAAGTAGAAGAAGGAGAAGGTGAGGGTGACGTCTGGAGGGTGAATCAGAAGAAGCAGAAGAAGGAGAAGGAGAAGGTGAAGTCTGGAGGGTGATTCAGAAGAAGCAGAATAAGGAGAAGGAGAAGGTGAAGTCTGGAGGGTGAATCAGAAGAAGCAGAAGAAGGAGAAGGAGAAGGTGAAGTCTGGAGGGTGAATCAGAAGAAGTAGAAGAAGGAGAAGGAGAAGGTGAAGTCTGGAGGGTGAATCAGAAGAAGTAGAAGAAGGAGAAGGAGAAGGTGAAGTCTGGAGGGTGAATCAGAAGAAGTAGAAGAAGGAGAAGGAGAAGGTGAAGTCTGGAGGGTGAAGCAGAAGAAGTAGAAGAAGGAGAAGGAGAAGGTGAAGTCAGGAGGGTGAATCAGAAGATGTAGAAGAAGGAGAAGGAGAAGGTGAAGTCAGGAGGGTGAATCAGAAGAAGCAGAAGAAGGAGAAGGAGAAGGTGAAGTCTGGAGGGTGAATCAGAAGAAGCAGAAGAAGGAGAAGGAGAAGGTGAAGTCTGGAGGGTGAATCAGAAGAAGCAGAAGAAGGAGAAGGAGAAGGTGAAGTCTGGAGGGTGAATCAGAAGAAGTAGAAGAAGGAGAAGGAGAAGGTGAAGTCTGGAGGGTGAATCAGAAGAAGCAGAAGAAGGAGAAGGAGAAGGTGAAGTCTGGAGGGTGAATCAGAAGAAGCAGAAGAAGGAGAAGGAGAAGATGAAGTCTGGAGGGTGAATCAGAAGAAGTAGAAGAAGGAGAAGGAGAAGGTGAGGTCTGGAGGGTGAAGCAGAAGAAACAGAAGAAGGAGAAGGAGAAGATGAAGTCTGGAGGGTGAAGCAGAAGAAACAGAAGAAGGAGAAGGAGAAGGTGAAGACTGGAGGGTGAATCAGAAGAAGTAGAAGAAGGAGAAGGAGAAGGTGAAGTCTGGAGGGTGAATCAGAAGAAGTAGAAGAAGGAGAAGGAGAAGGTGAAGTCTGGAGGGGGAATCAGAAGAAGCAGAAGAAGGAGAAGGAGAAGGTGAAGTCTGGAGGGTGAATCAGAAGAAGCAGAAGAAGGAGAAGGAGAAGATGAAGTCTGGAGGGTGAATCAGAAGAAGTAGAAGAAGGAGAAGGAGAAGGTGAAGTCTGGAGGGTGAATCAGAAGAAACAGAAGAAGGAGAAGGAGAAGGTGAAGTCTGGAGGGTGAATCAGAAGAAGTAGAAGAAGGAGAAGGAGAAGGTGTAGTCTGGAGGGTGAATCAGAAGAAGTAGACGAAGGAGAAGGAGAAGGTGAAGTCTGGAGGGTGAATCAGAAGAAGCAGAAGAAGGAGATGGAGAAGGTGAAGTCTGGAGGGTGAATCAGAGGAAGTAGAAGAAGGAGAAGGAGAAGGTGAAGTCTGGAGGGTGAATCAGAAGAAGCAGAAGAAGGAGAAGGAGAAGGTGAAGTCTGGAGGGTGAATCAGAAGAAGCAGAAGAAGGAGAAGGAGAAGGTGAAGTCTGGAGGGTGATTCAGAAGAAGCAGAATAAGGAGAAGGAGAAGGTGATGTCTGGAGGGTGAATCAGAAGAAGCAGAAGAAGGAGAAGGAGAAGGTGAAGTCTGGAGGGTGAATCAGAAGAAGTAGAAGAAGGAGAAGGAGAAGGTGAAGTCTGGAGGGTGAATCAGAAGAAGTAGAAGAAGGAGAAGGAGAAGGTGAAGTCTGGAGGGTGAATCAGAAGAAGTAGAAGAAGGAGAAGGAGAAGGTGAAGTCTGGAGGGTGAAGCAGAAGAAGTAGAAGAAGGAGAAGGAGAAGGTGAAGTCAGGAGGGTGAATCAGAAGATGTAGAAGAAGGAGAAGGAGAAGGTGAAGTCAGGAGGGTGAATCAGAAGAAGCAGAAGAAGGAGAAGGAGAAGGTGAAGTCTGGAGGGTGAATCAGAAGAATCAGAAGAAGGAGAAGGAGAAGGTGAAGTCTGGAGGGTGAATCAGAAGAAGCAGAAGAAAGAGAAGGAGAAGGTGAAGTCTGGAGGGTGAATCAGAAGAAGTAGAAGAAGGAGAAGGAGAAGGTGAAGTCTGGAGGGTGAATCAGAAGAAGCAGAAGAAGGAGAAGGAGAAGGTGAAGTCTGGAGGGTGAATCAGAAGAAGTAGACGAAGGAGAAGGAGAAGGTGAAGTCTGGAGGGTGAATCAGAAGAAGCAGAAGAAGTAGATGGAGAAGGTGAAGTCTGGAGGGCGAATCAGAAGAAGTAGAAGAATGAGAAGGTGAAGGTGAAGTCTGGAGGGTGAATCAGAAGAAGCAGAAGAAGGAGAAGGAGAAGGTGAAGTCTGGAGGGTGATTCAGAAGAAGCAGAATAAGGAGAAGGAGAAGGTGAAGTCTGGAGGGTGAATCAGAAGAAGCAGAAGAAGGAGAAGGAGAAGGTGAAGTCTGGAGGGTGTATCAGAAGAAGTAGAAGAAGGAGAAGGAGAAGGTGAAGTCTGGAGGGTGAATCAGAAGAAGTAGAAGAAGGAGAAGGAGAAGGTGAAGTCTGGAGGGTGAATCAGAAGAAGTAGAAGTAGGAGAAGGAGAAGGTGAAGTCTGGAGGGTGAAGCAGAAGAAGTAGAAGAAGGAGAAGGAGAAGGTGAAGTCAGGAGGGTGAATCAGAAGATGTAGAAGAAGGAGAAGGAGAAGGTGAAGTCAGGAGGGTGAATCAGAAGAAGCAGAAGAAGGAGAAGGAGAAGGTGAAGTCTGGAGGGTGAATCAGAAGAAGCAGAAGAAGGAGAAGGAGAAGGTGAAGTCTGGAGGGTGAATCAGAAGAAGCAGAAGAAGGAGAAGGAGAAGGTGAAGTC
This sequence comes from Somniosus microcephalus, assembly GCF_052327205.1. Lineage (NCBI taxonomy): Eukaryota > Metazoa > Chordata > Chondrichthyes > Squaliformes > Somniosidae > Somniosus > Somniosus microcephalus. Next base: position 443,675 of record NW_028225302.1, on the reverse strand, counting down.
TGGAGGGTGAATCAGAAGAAGCAGAATAAGGAGAAGGAGAAGGTGAAGTCTGGAGGGTGAATCAGAAGAAGCAGAAGAAGGAGAAGGAGAAGGTGAAGTCTGGAGGGTGAATCAGAAGAAGTAGAAGAAGGAGAAGGAGAAGGTGAAGTCTGGAGGGTGAAGCAGAAGAAGTAGAAGAAGGAGAAGGAGAAGGTGAAGTCAGGAGGGTGAATCAGAAGAAGTAGAAGAAGGAGAAGGAGAAGGTGAAGTCAGGAGGGTGAATCAGAAGAAGCAGAAGAAGGAGATAGAGAAGGTGAAGTCTGGAGGGTGAATCAGAAGAATCAGAAGAAGGAGAAGGAGAAGGTGAAGTCTAGAGGGTGAAGCAGAAGAAGCAGAAGAAAGAGAAGGAGAAGGTGAAGTCTGGAGGGTGAAGCAGAAGAAACAGAAGAAGGAGAAGGAGAAGGTGAAGACTGGAGGGTGAATCAGAAGAAGTAGAAGAAGGAGAAGGAGAAGGTGAGGTCTGGAGGGTGAATCAGAAGAAGTAGAAGAAGGAGAAGGAGAAGGTGAAGTCTGGAGGGTGAATCAGAAGAAGCAGAAGAAGGAGAAGGAGAAGGTGAAGTCTGGAGGGTGAATCAGAAGAAGTAGAAGAAGGAGAAGGAGAAGGTGTAGTCTGGAGGGTGAATCAGAAGAAGAAGACGAAGGAGAAGGAGAAGGTGAAGTCTGGAGGGTGAATCAGAAGAAGCAGAAGAAGGAGATGGAGAAGGTGAAGTCTGGAGGGTGAATCAGAGGAAGTAGAAGAAGGAGAAGGAGAAGGTGAAGTCTGGAGGGTGAATCAGAAGAAGCAGAAGAAGGAGAAGGAGAAGGTGAAGTCTGGAGGGTGAATCAGAAGAAGCAGAAGAAGGAGAAGGAGAAGGTGAAGTCTGGAGGGTGATTCAGAAGAAGCAGAATAAGGAGAAGGAGAAGGTGATGTCTGGAGGGTGAATCAGAAGAAGCAGAAGAAGGAGAAGGAGAAGGTGAAGTCTGGAGGGTGAATCAGAAGAAGTAGAAGAAGGAGAAGGAGAAGGTGAAGTCTGGAGGGTGAATCAGAAGAAGTAGACGAAGGAGAAGGAGAAGGTGAAGTCTGGAGGGTGAATCAGAAGAAGCAGAAGAAGGAGATGGAGAAGGTGAAGTCTGGAGGGTGAATCAGAAGAAGTAGAAGAATGAGAAGGTGAAGGTGAAGTCTGGAGGGTGAATCAGAAGAAGCAGAAGAAAGAGAAGGAGAAGGTGAAGTCTGGAGGGTGAATCAGAAGAAGTAGAAGAAGGAGAAGGAGAAGGTGAAGTCTGGAGGGTGAATCAGAAGAAGCAGAAGAAGGAGAAGGAGAAGGTGAAGTCTGGAGGGTGAATCAGAAGAAGTAGACGAAGGAGAAGGAGAAGGTGAAGTCTGGAGGGTGAATCAGAAGAAGCAGAAGAAGGAGATGGAGAAGGTGAAGTCTGGAGGGTGAATCAGAAGAAGTAGAAGAATGAGAAGGTGAAGGTGAAGTCTGGAGGGTGAATCAGAAGAAGCAGAAGAAGGAGAAGGAGAAGGTGAAGTCTGGAGGGTGATTCAGAAGAAGCAGAATAAGGAGAAGGAGAAGGTGAAGTCTGGAGGGTGAATCAGAAGAAGCAGAAGAAGGAGAAGGAGAAGGTGAAGTCTGGAGGGTGAATCAGAAGAAGTAGAAGAAGGAGAAGGAGAAGGTGAAGTCTGGAGGGTGAATCAGAAGAAGTAGAAGAAGGAGAAGGAGAAGGTGAAGTCTGGAGAGTGAATCAGAAGAAGTAGAAGTAGGAGAAGGAGAAGGTGAAGTCTGGAGGGTGAAGCAGAAGAAGTAGAAGAAGGAGAAGGAGAAGGTGAAGTCAGGAGGGTGAATCAGAAGATGTAGAAGAAGGAGAAGGAGAAGGTGAAGTCAGGAGGGTGAATCAGAAGAAGCAGAAGAAGGAGAAGGAGAAGGTGAAGTCTGGAGGGTGAATCAGAAGAAGCAGAAGAAGGAGAAGGAGAAGGTGAAGTCTGGAGGGTGAATCAGAAGAAGCAGAAGAAGGAGAAGGAGAAGGTGAAGTCTGGAGGGTGAATCAGAAGAAGCAGAATAAGGAGAAGGAGAAGGTGAAGTCTGGAGGGTGAATCAGAAGAAGCAGAAGAAGGAGAAGGAGAGGTGAAGTCTGGAGGGTGAATCAGAAGAAGTAGAAGAAGGAGAAGGAGAAGGTGAAGTCTGGAGGGTGAAGCAGAAGAAGTAGAAGAAGGAGAAGGAGAAGGTGAAGTCAGGAGGGTGAATCAGAAGAAGTAGAAGAAGGAGAAGGAGAAGGTGAAGTCAGGAGGGTGAATCAGAAGAAGCAGAAGAAGGAGATAGAGAAGGTGAAGTCTGGAGGGTGAATCAGAAGAATCAGAAGAAGGAGAAGGAGAAGGTGAAGTCTGGAGGTGAAGCAGAAGAAGCAGAAGAAAGAGAAGGAGAAGGTGAAGTCTGGAGGGTGAAGCAGAAGAAACAGAAGAAGGAGAAGGAGAAGGTGAAGACTGGAGGGTGAATCAGAAGAAGTAGAAGAAGGAGAAGGAGAAGGTGAAGTCTGGAGGGTGAATCAGAAGAAGTAGAAGAAGGAGAAGGAGAAGGTGAAGTCTGGAGGGTGAATCAGAAGAAGCAGAAGAAGGAGAAGGAGAAGGTGAAGTCTGGAGGGTGAATCAGAAGAAGCAGAAGAAGGAGAAGGAGAAGATGAAGTCTGGAGGGTGAATCAGAAGAAGTAGAAGAAGGAGAAGGAGAAGGTGAGGTCTGGAGGGTGAAGCAGAAGAAACAGAAGAAGGAGAAGGAGAAGATGAAGTCTGGAGGGTGAAGCAGAAGAAACAGAAGAAGGAGAAGGAGAAGGTGAAGACTGGAGGGTGAATCAGAAGAAGTAGAAGAAGGAGAAGGAGAAGGTGAAGTCTGGAGGGTGAATCAGAAGAAGTAGAAGAAGGAGAAGGAGAAGGTGAAGTCTGGAGGGGGAATCAGAAGAAGCAGAAGAAGGAGAAGGTGAAGTCTGGAGGGTGAATCAGAAGAAGCAGAAGAAGGAGAAGGAGAAGATGAAGTCTGGAGGGTGAATCAGAAGAAGTAGAAGAAGGAGAAGGAGAAGGTGAAGTCTGGAGGGTGAATCAGAAGAAACAGAAGAAGGAGAAGGAGAAGGTGAAGTCTGGAGGGTGAATCAGAAGAAGTAGAAGAAGGAGAAGGAGAAGGTGTAGTCTGGAGGTTGAATCAGAAGAAGTAGACGAAGGAGAAGGAGAAGGTGAAGTCTGGAGGGTGAATCAGAAGAAGCAGAAGAAGGAGATGGAGAAGGTGAAGTCTGGAGGGTGAATCAGAGGAAGTAGAAGAAGGAGAAGGAGAAGGTGAAGTCTGGAGGGTGAATCAGAAGAAGCAGAAGAAGGAGAAGGAGAAGGTGAAGTCTGGAGGGTGAATCAGAAGAAGCAGAAGAAGGAGAAGGAGAAGGTGAAGTCTGGAGGGTGATTCAGAAGAAGCAGAATAAGGAGAAGGAGAAGGTGATGTCTGGAGGGTGAATCAGAAGAAGCAGAAGAAGGAGAAGGAGAAGGTGAAGTCTGGAGGGTGAATCAGAAGAAGTAGAAGAAGGAGAAGGAGAAGGTGAAGTCTGGAGGGTGAATCAGAAGAAGTAGAAGAAGGAGAAGGAGAAGGTGAAGTCTGGAGGGTGAATCAGAAGAAGTAGAAGAAGGAGAAGGAGAAGGTGAAGTCTGGAGGGTGAAGCAGAAGAAGTAGAAGAAGGAGAAGGAGAAGGTGAAGTCAGGAGGGTGAATCAGAAGATGTAGAAGAAGGAGAAGGAGAAGGTGAAGTCAGGAGGGTGAATCAGAAGAAGCAGAAGAAGGAGAAGGAGAAGGTGAAGTCTGGAGGGTGAATCAGAAGAATCAGAAGAAGGAGAAGGAGAAGGTGAAGTCTGGAGGGTGAATCAGAAGAAGCAGAGAAAGAGAAGGAGAAGGTGAAGTCTGGAGGGTGAATCAGAAGAAGTAGAAGAAGGAGAAGGAGAAGGTGAAGTCTGGAGGGTGAATCAGAAGAAGCAGAAGAAGGAGAAGGAGAAGGTGAAGTCTGGAGGGTGAATCAGAAGAAGTAGACGAAGGAGAAGGAGAAGGTGAAGTCTGGAGGTGAATCAGAAGAAGCAGAAGAAGTAGATGGAGAAGGTGAAGTCTGGAGGGCGAATCAGAAGAAGTAGAAGAATGAGAAGGTGAAGGTGAAGTCTGGAGGGTGAATCAGAAGAAGCAGAAGAAGGAGAAGGAGAAGGTGAAGTCTGGAGGGTGATTCAGAAGAAGCAGAATAAGGAGAAGGAGAAGGTGAAGTCTGGAGGGTGAATCAGAAGAAGCAGAAGAAGGAGAAGGAGAAGGTGAAGTCTGGAGGTGAATCAGAAGAAGTAGAAGAAGGAGAAGGAGAAGGTGAAGTCTGGAGGGTGAATCAGAAGAAGTAGAAGAAGGAGAAGGAGAAGGTGAAGTCTGGAGGGTGAATCAGAAGAAGTAGAAGTAGGAGAAGGAGAAGGTGAAGTCTGGAGGTGAAGCAGAAGAAGTAGAAGAAGGAGAAGGAGAAGGTGAAGTCAGGAGGGTGAATCAGAAGATGTAGAAGAAGGAGAAGGAGAAGGTGAAGTCAGGAGGGTGAATCAGAAGAAGCAGAAGAAGGAGAAGGAGAAGGTGAAGTCTGGAGGGTGAATCAGAAGAAGCAGAAGAAGGAGAAGGAGAAGGTGAAGTCTGGAGGGTGAATCAGAAGAAGCAGAAGAAGGAGAAGGAGAAGGTGAAGTCTGGAGGGTGAATCAGAAGAAGCAGAATAAGGAGAAGGAGAAGGTGAAGTCTGGAGGGTGAATCAGAAGAAGCAGAAGAAGGAGAAGGAGAAGGTGAAGTCTGGAGAAGTCTGGAGGGTGAATCAGAAGAAGTAGAAGAAGGAGAAGGAGAAGGTGAAGTCTGGAGGGTGAAGCAGAAGAAGTAGAAGAAGGAGAAGGAGAAGGTGAAGTCAGGAGGGTGAATCAGAAGAAGTAGAAGAAGGAGAAGGAGAAGGTGAAGTCAGGAGGGTGAATCAGAAGAAGCAGAAGAAGGAGATAGAGAAGGTGAAGTCTGGAGGGTGAATCAGAAGAATCAGAAGAAGGAGAAGGAGAAGGTGAAGTCTGGAGGGTGAAGCAGAAGAAGCAGAAGAAAGAGAAGGAGAAGGTGAAGTCTGGAGGGTGAAGCAGAAGAAACAGAAGAAGGAGAAGGAGAAGGTGAAGACTGGAGGGTGAATCAGAAGAAGTAGAAGAAGGAGAAGGAGAAGGTGAAGTCTGGAGGGTGAATCAGAAGAAGTAGAAGAAGGAGAAGGAGAAGGTGAAGTCTGGAGGGTGAATCAGAAGAAGCAGAAGAAGGAGAAGGAGAAGGTGAAGTCTGGAGGGTGAAGCAGAAGAAGTAGTAGAAGGAGAAGGAGAAGGTGAAGTCAGGAGGGTGAATCAGAAGATGTAGAAGAAGGAGAAGGAGAAGGTGAAGTCAGGAGGGTGAATCAGAAGAAGCAGAAGAAGGAGAAGGAGAAGGTGAAGTCTGGAGGGTGAATCAGAAGAATCAGAAGAAGGAGAAGGAGAAGGTGAAGTCTGGAGGGTGAATCAGAAGAAGCAGAAGAAAGAGAAGGAGAAGGTGAAGTCTGGAGGGTGAATCAGAAGAAGTAGAAGAAGGAGAAGGAGAAGGTGAAGTCTGGAGGGTGAATCAGAAGAAGCAGAAGAAGGAGAAGGAGAAGGTGAAGTCTGGAGGGTGAATCAGAAGAAGTAGACGAATGAGAAGGAGAAGGTGAAGTCTGGAGGGTGAATCAGAAGAAGCAGAAGAAGGAGATGGAGAAGGTGAAGTCTGGAGGGTGAATCAGAAGAAGTAGAAGAATGAGAAGGTGAAGGTGAAGTCTGGAGGGTGAATCAGAAGAAGCAGAAGAAGGAGAAGGAGAAGGTGAAGTCTGGAGGGTGATTCAGAAGAAGCAGAATAAGGAGAAGGAGAAGGTGAAGTCTGGAGGGTGAATCAGAAGAAGCAGAAGAAGGAGAAGGAGAAGGTGAAGTCTGGAGGGTGAATCAGAAGAAGTAGAAGAAGGAGAAGGAGAAGGTGAAGTCTGGAGGGTGAATCAGAAGAAGTAGAAGAAGGAGAAGGAGAAGGTGAAGTCTGGAGAGTGAATCAGAAGAAGTAGAAGTAGGAGAAGGAGAAGGTGAAGTCTGGAGGGTGAAGCAGAAGAAGTAGAAGAAGGAGAAGGAGAAGGTGAAGTCAGGAGGGTGAATCAGAAGATGTAGAAGAAGGAGAAGGAGAAGGTGAAGTCAGGAGGGTGAATCAGAAGAAGCAGAAGAAGGAGAAGGAGAAGGTGAAGTCTGGAGGGTGAATCAGAAGAAGCAGAAGAAGGAGAAGGAGAAGGTGAGGTCTGGAGGGTGAATCAGAAGAAGCAGAAGAAGGAGAAGGAGAAGATGAAGTCTGGAGGGTGAATCAGAAGAAGCAGAATAAGGAGAAGGAGAAGGTGAAGTCTGGAGGGTGAATCAGAAGAAGCAGAAGAAGGAGAAGGAGAAGGTGAAGTCTGGAGGGTGAATCAGAAGAAGCAGAAGAAGGAGAAGGAGAAGGTGAAGTCTGGAGGGTGAAGCAGAAGAAGTAGAAGAAGGAGAAGGAGAAGGTGAAGTCAGGAGGGTGAATCAGAAGAAGTAGAAGAAGGAGAAGGAGAAGGTGAAGTCAGGAGGGTGAATCAGAAGAAGCAGAAGAAGGAGATAGAGAAGGTGAAGTCTGGAGGGTGAATCAGAAGAATCAGAAGAAGGAGAAGGAGAAGGTGAAGTCTGGAGGGTGAAGCAGAAGAAGCAGAAGAAAGAGAAGGAGAAGGTGAAGTCTGGAGGGTGAAGCAGAAGAAACAGAAGAAGGAGAAGGAGAAGGTGAAGACTGGAGGGTGAATCAGAAGAAGTAGAAGAAGGAGAAGGAGAAGGTGAAGTCTGGAGGGTGAATCAGAAGAAGTAGAAGAAGGAGAAGGAGAAGGTGAAGTCTGGAGGGTGAATCAGAAGAAGCAGAAGAAGGAGAAGGAGAAGGTGAAGTCTGGAGGGTGAATCAGAAGAAGCAGAAGAAGGAGAAGGAGAAGATGAAGTCTGGAGGGTGAATCAGAAGAAGTAGAAGAAGGAGAAGGAGACGGTGAGGTCTGGAGGGTGAAGCAGAAGAAACAGAAGAAGGAGAAGGAGAAGATGAAGTCTGGAGGGTGAAGCAGAAGAAACAGAAGAAGGAGAAGGAGAAGGTGAAGACTGGAGGGTGAATCAGAAGAAGTAGAAGAAGGAGAAGGAGAAGGTGAAGTCTGGAGGGTGAATCAGAAGAAGTAGAAGAAGGAGAAGGAGAAGGTGAAGTCTGGAGGGGGAATCAGAAGAAGCAGAAGAAGGAGAAGGAGAAGGTGAAGTCTGGAGGGTGAATCAGAAGAAGCAGAAGAAGGAGAAGGAGAAGATGAAGTCTGGAGGGTGAATCAGAAGAAGTAGAAGAAGGAGAAGGAGAAGGTGAAGTCTGGAGGGTGAATCAGAAGAAACAGAAGAAGGAGAAGGAGAAGGTGAAGTCTGGAGGGTGAATCAGAAGAAGTAGAAGAAGGAGAAGGAGAAGGTGTAGTCTGGAGGGTGAATCAGAAGAAGTAGACGAAGGAGAAGGAGAAGGTGAAGTCTGGAGGGTGAATCAGAAGAAGCAGAAGAAGGAGATGGAGAAGGTGAAGTCTGGAGGGTGAATCAGAGGAAGTAGAAGAAGGAGAAGGAGAAGGTGAAGTCTGGAGGGTGAATCAGAAGAAGCAGAAGAAGGAGAAGGAGAAGGTGAAGTCTGGAGGGTGAATCAGAAGAAGCAGAAGAAGGAGAAGGAGAAGGTGAAGTCTGGAGGGTGATTCAGAAGAAGCAGAATAAGGAGAAGGAGAAGGTGATGTCTGGAGGGTGAATCAGAAGAAGCAGAAGAAGGAGAAGGAGAAGGTGAAGTCTGGAGGGTGAATCAGAAGAAGTAGAAGAAGGAGAAGGAGAAGGTGAAGTCTGGAGGGTGAATCAGAAGAAGTAGAAGAAGGAGAAGGAGAAGGTGAAGTCTGGAGGGTGAATCAGAAGAAGTAGAAGAAGGAGAAGGAGAAGGTGAAGTCTGGAGGGTGAAGCAGAAGAAGTAGAAGAAGGAGAAGGAGAAGGTGAAGTCAGGAGGGTGAATCAGAAGATGTAGAAGAAGGAGAAGGAGAAGGTGAAGTCAGGAGGGTGAATCAGAAGAAGCAGAAGAAGGAGAAGGAGAAGGTGAAGTCTGGAGGGTGAATCAGAAGAATCAGAAGAAGGAGAAGGAGAAGGTGAAGTCTGGAGGGTGAATCAGAAGAAGCAGAAGAAAGAGAAGGAGAAGGTGAAGTCTGGAGGGTGAATCAGAAGAAGTAGAAGAAGGAGAAGGAGAAGGTGAAGTCTGGAGGGTGAATCAGAAGAAGCAGAAGAAGGAGAAGGAGAAGGTGAAGTCTGGAGGGTGAATCAGAAGAAGTAGACGAAGGAGAAGGAGAAGGTGAAGTCTGGAGGGTGAATCAGAAGAAGCAGAAGAAGTAGATGGAGAAGGTGAAGTCTGGAGGGCGAATCAGAAGAAGTAGAAGAATGAGAAGGTGAAGGTGAAGTCTGGAGGGTGAATCAGAAGAAGCAGAAGAAGGAGAAGGAGAAGGTGATCTGGAGGGTGATTCAGAAGAAGCAGAATAAGGAGAAGGAGAAGGTGAAGTCTGGAGGGTGAATCAGAAGAAGCAGAAGAAGGAGAAGGAGAAGGTGAAGTCTGGAGGGTGAATCAGAAGAAGTAGAAGAAGGAGAAGGAGAAGGTGAAGTCTGGAGGGTGAATCAGAAGAAGTAGAAGAAGGAGAAGGAGAAGGTGAAGTCAGGAGGGTGAATCAGAAGATGTAGAAGAAGGAGAAGGAGAAGGTGAAGTCAGGAGGGTGAATCAGAAGAAGCAGAAGAAGGAGAAGGAGAAGGTGAAGTCTGGAGGGTGAATCAGAAGAAGTAGAAGAAGGAGAAGGAGAAGGTGAAGTCTGGAGGGTGAATCAGAAGAAGCAGAAGAAGGAGAAGGAGAAGGTGAAGTCTGGAGGGTGAATCAGAAGAAGCAGAAGAAGGAGAAGGAGAAGGTGAAGTCTGGAGGGTGAATCAGAAGAAGCAGAAGAAGGAGAAGGAGAAGGTGAAGTCTGGAGGGTGAATCAGAAGAAGCAGAAGAAGTAGAAGGAGAAGGTGATGTCTGGAGGGTGAATCAGAAGAAGTAGAAGAAGGAGAAGGTGAAATCTGGAGGGTGAATCAGAAGAAGCAGAAGAAGGAGAAGGAGAAGGTGAAGTCAGGAGGGTGAATCAGAAGAAGCAGAAGAAGGAGAAGGAGAAGGTGAAGTCTGGAGCGAGATTCAGAAGAAGCAGAAGAAGGAGATGGAGAAGGTGAAGACTGGTGGGTGAATCAGAAGAAGTAGAAGAAGGAGAAGGAGAAGGTGAAGTCTGGAGGGTGAATCAGAAGAAGTAGAAGAAGGAGAAGGAGAAGGCGAAGTCTGGAGGGTGAATCAGAAGAAGCAGAAGAAGGAGAAGGAGAAGGTGAAGTCTGGAGGGTGAATCAGAAGAAGCAGAAGAAGGAGAAGGAGAAGATGAAGTCTGGAGGGTGAATCAGAAAAAGTAGAAGAAGGAGAAGGAGAAGGTGAGGTCTGGAGGGTGAATCAGAAGAAGCAGAAGAAGGAGAAGGAGAAGGTGAAGTCTGAAGGGTGAATCAGAAGATGCAGAAGAAGGAGAAGGAGAAGGTGAAGTCTGGAGGGTGAATCAGAAGAAGCAGAAGAAGGAGAAGGAGAAGGTGAAGTCTGGAGGGTGAATCAGAAGAATCAGAAGAAGGAGAAGGAGAAGGTGAAGTCTGGAGGGTGAATCAGAAGAAGTAGAAAGAGGAGAAGGAGAAGGTGAAGTCTGGAGGGTGAATCAGAAGAAGTAGAAGAAGGAGAAGGAGAAGGTGATGTCTGGAGGGTGAATCAGAAGAAGCAGAAGAAGGAGAAGGAGAAGGTGATGTCTGGAGGGTGAATCAGAAGAAGCAGAAGAAGGAGAAGGAGAAGATGAAGTCTGGAGGGTGAATCAGAAGAAGTAGAAGAAGGAGAAGGAGAAGGTGAAGTCTGGAGGGTGAATCAGAAGAAGCAGAAGAAGGAGAAGGAGAAGGTGAAGTCTGGAGGGTGAAGCAGAAGAAGCAGAAGAAGGAGAAGGAGAAGGTGAAGTCTGGAGGGTGAATCAGAAGAAGCAGAATAAGGAGAAGGAGAAGGTGAAGTCTGGAGGGTGAATCAGAAGAAGCAGAAGAAGGAGAAGGAGAAGGTGAAGTCTGGAGGGTGAATCAGAAGAAGTAGAAGAAGGAGAAGGAGAAGGTGAAGTTTGGAGGGTGAAGCAGAAGAAGTAGAAGAAGGAGAAGGAGAAGGTGAAGTCAGGAGGGTGAATCAGTAGAAGTAGAAGAAGGAGAAGGAGAAGGTGAAGTCAGGAGGGTGAATCAGAAGAATCAGAAGAAGGAGAAGGAGAAGGTGAAGTCTGGAAGGTGAATCAGAAGAATCAGAAGAAGGAGAAGGAGAAGGTGAAGTCTGGAGGGTGAATCAGAAGAAGCAGACGAAAGAGAAGGAGAAGGTGAAGTCTGGAGGGTGAAGCAGAAGAAGCAGAAGAAGGAGAAGGAGAAGGTGAAAGCTGGAGGGTGAATCAGAAGAAGTAGAAGAAGGAGAAGGAGAAGGTGAAGTCTGGAGGGTGAATCAGAAGAAGTAGAAGAAGGAGAAGGAGAAGGTGAAGTCTGGAGGGTGAATCAGAAGAAGCAGAAGAAGGAGAAGGAGACGATGAAGTCTGGAGGGTGAATCAGAAGAAGTAGAAGAAGGAGAAGGAGAAGGTGAGGTCTGGAGGGTGAATCAGAAGAAGCAGAAGAAGGAGAAGGAGAAGGTGAAGTCTGGAGGGTGAATCAGAAGAAGCAGAAGAAGGAGAAGGAGAAGGTGAAGTCTGGAGGGTGAATCAGAAGAAGCAGAAGAAGGAGAAGGAGAAGGTGAAGTCAGGAGGGAGAATCAGAAGAAGCAGAAGAAGGAGAAGGAGAAGGTGAAGTTAGGGGGGTGAATCAGAAGAATCAGAAGAAGGAGAAGGAGAAGGTAACGTCAGGGGGGTGAAGCAGAAGAAGTAGAAGAAGGAGAAGGAGAAGGTGAAGTCAGGAGGGTGAAGCAGAAGAAGCAGAAGAAGGAGAAGGAGAAGGTGAAGTCTGGAGGGTGAATCAGAAGAAGTAGAAGAAGGAGAAGGAGAAGGTGATGTCAGGAGGGTGAAGCAGAAGAAGCAGTAGAAGGAGAAGGAGAAGGTGAAGTCTGGAGGGTGAAGCAGAAGAAGCAGAAGAAGGAGAAGGAGAAGGTGAAGTCTGGAGGGCGAAGCAGAAGAAGGAGAAGAAGGAGAAGGAGAAGCTGAAGTCTGGAGGGTGAAGCAGAAGAAGCAGAAGAAGGAGAAGTAGAAGGTGAAGTCTGGAGGGTGAATCAGAAGAAGTAGAAGAAGGAGAAGGAGAAGGTGAAGTCAGGAGGGTGAAGCAGAAGAAGCAGAAGAAGGAGAAGGAGAAGGTGAAGTCTGGAGGGTGAAGCAGAAGAAGAAGAAGAAGGAGAAGGAGAAGGTGAAGTCTGGAGGGTGAAGCAGAAGAAGCAGAAGAAGGAGAAGGAGAAGGTGAAGTCAGGAGGGTGAATCAGAAGAAGTAGAAGAAGGAGAAGGAGAAGGTGAAGTCTGGAGGGTGAATCAGAAGAAGTAGAAGAAGGATAAGGAGAAGGTGAAGTCTGGAGGGTGAATCAGAAGAAGTAGAAGAAGGAGAAGGAGAAGGTGAATTCTGGAGGGTGAATCAGAAGAAGCAGAAGAAGGAGAAGGAGAAGGTGAAGTCCGGAGGGAGAAGCAGAAGAAGTAGAAGAAGGAGAAGGAGAAGGTGAAGTCTGGAGGGTGAATCAGAAGAAGTAGAAGAAGGGGAAGGAGAAGGTGAAGTCTGGAGGGTGAATCAGAAGAAGTAGAAGAATGAGAAGGAGAAGGTGTAGTCTGGAGGGTGAATCAGAAGAAGTAGACGAAGGAGAAGGAGAAGGTGAAGTCTGGAGGGTGAATCAGAAGAAGTAGAAGAAGGAGAAGGAGAAGGTGAAGTCTGGAGGGTGAATGAGAAGAAGCAGAAGAAGGAGAAGGAGAAGGTGAAGTCTGGAGGGTGAATCGGAAGAAGCAGAAGAAGGAGAAGGAGAAGGTGAAGTCTGGAGGGTGAATCAGAAGAAGCAGAAGAAGGAGAAGGAGAAGGTGAAGTCTGGAGGGTGAATCAGAAGAAGCAGAAGAAGTAGAAGGAGAAGGTGAAGTCTGGAGGGTGGATCAGAAGAAGTAGAAGAAGGAGAAGGAGAAGGTGAAGTCTGGAGCGTGAATCAGAAGAAGCAGAAGAAGGAGAAGGAGAAGGTGAAGTCAGGAGGGTGAATCAGAAGAAGCAGAAGAAGGAGAAGGAGATGGTGAAGACTGGAGGGTGAATCAGAAGAAGTAGAAGAAGGAGAAGGAGAAGGTGAAGTCATAAGGGTGAATCAGAAGAAGTAGAAGAAGGAGAAGGAGAAGGCGAAGTCTGGAGGGTGAATCAGAAGAAGCAGAAGGAGGAGAAGGAGAAGGTGAAGTCTGGAGGGTAAATCAGAAGAAGCAGAAGAAGGAGAAGGAGCAGATGAAGTCTGGAGGGTGAATCAGAAGAAGTAGAAGAAGGAGAAGGAGAAGGTGAGGTCTGGAGGGTGAATCAGAAGAAGTAGAAGAAGGAGAAGGAGAAGGTGATGTCAGGAGGGTGAAGCAGAAGAAGCAGTAGAAGGAGAAGGAGAAGGTGAAGTCTGGAGGGTGAAGCAGAAGAAGCAGAAGAAGGAGAAGGAGAAGGTGAAGTCTGGAGGGCGAAGCAGAAGAAGCAGAAGAAGGAGAAGGAGAAGCTGAAGTCTGGAGGGTGAAGCAGAAGAAGCAGAAGAAGGAGAAGTAGAAGGTGAAGTCTGGAGGGTGAATCAGAAGAAGTAGAAGAAGGAGAAGGAGAAGGTGAAGTCAGGAGGGTGAAGCAGAAGAAGCAGAAGAAGGAGAAGGAGAAGGTGAAGTCAGGAGGGTGAATCAGAAGAAGCAGAAGAAGGAGATAGAGAAGGTGAAGTCTGGAGGGTGAATCAGAAGAATCAGAAGAAGGAGAAGTAGAAGGTGAAGTCTGGAGGGTGAATCAGAAGAAGTAGAAGAAGGAGAAGGAGAAGGTGAAGTCAGGAGGGTGAAGCAGAAGAAGCAGAAGAAGGAGAAGGAGAAGGTGAAGTCTGGAGGGTGAAGCAGAAGAAGAAGAAGAAGGAGAAGGAGAAGGTGAAGTCTGGAGGGTGAAGCAGAAGAAGCAGAAGAAGGAGAAGGAGAAGGTGAAGTCAGGAGGGTGAATCAGAAGAAGTAGAAGAAGGAGAAGGAGAAGGTGAAGTCTGGAGGGTGAATCAGAAGAAGTAGAAGAAGGATAAGGAGAAGGTGAAGTCTGGAGGGTGAATCAGAAGAAGTAGAAGAAGGAGAAGGAGAAGGTGAATTCTGGAGGGTGAATCAGAAGAAGCAGAAGAAGGAGAAGGAGAAGGTGAAGTCCGGAGGGAGAAGCAGAAGAAGTAGAAGAAGGAGAAGGAGAAGGTGAAGTCTGGAGGGTGAATCAGAAGAAGTAGAAGAAGGGGAAGGAGAAGGTGAAGTCTGGAGGGTGAATCAGAAGAAGTAGAAGAATGAGAAGGAGAAGGTGTAGTCTGGAGGGTGAATCAGAAGAAGTAGACGAAGGAGAAGGAGAAGGTGAAGTCTGGAGGGTGAATCAGAAGAAGTAGAAGAAGGAGAAGGAGAAGGTGAAGTCTGGAGGGTGAATGAGAAGAAGCAGAAGAAGGAGAAGGAGAAGGTGAAGTCTGGAGGGTGAATCGGAAGAAGCAGAAGAAGGAGAAGGAGAAGGTGAAGTCTGGAGGGTGAATCAGAAGAAGCAGAAGAAGGAGAAGGAGAAGGTGAAGTCTGGAGGGTGAATCAGAAGAAGCAGAAGAAGTAGAAGGAGAAGGTGAAGTCTGGAGGGTGGATCAGAAGAAGTAGAAGAAGGAGAAGGAGAAGGTGAAGTCTGGAGCGTGAATCAGAAGAAGCAGAAGAAGGAGAAGGAGAAGGTGAAGTCAGGAGGGTGAATCAGAAGAAGCAGAAGAAGGAGAAGGAGATGGTGAAGACTGGAGGGTGAATCAGAAGAAGTAGAAGAAGGAGAAGGAGAAGGTGAAGTCATAAGGGTGAATCAGAAGAAGTAGAAGAAGGAGAAGGAGAAGGCGAAGTCTGGAGGGTGAATCAGAAGAAGCAGAAGGAGGAGAAGGAGAAGGTGAAGTCTGGAGGGTAAATCAGAAGAAGCAGAAGAAGGAGAAGGAGCAGATGAAGTCTGGAGGGTGAATCAGAAGAAGTAGAAGAAGGAGAAGGAGAAGGTGAGGTCTGGAGGGTGAATCAGAAGAAGTAGAAGAAGGAGAAGGAGAAGGTGATGTCAGGAGGGTGAAGCAGAAGAAGCAGTAGAAGGAGAAGGAGAAGGTGAAGTCTGGAGGGTGAAGCAGAAGAAGCAGAAGGAGAAGGAGAAGGTGAAGTCTGGAGGGCGAAGCAGAAGAAGCAGAAGAAGGAGAAGGAGAAGCTGAAGTCTGGAGGGTGAAGCAGAAGAAGCAGAAGAAGGAGAAGTAGAAGGTGAAGTCTGGAGGGTGAATCAGAAGAAGTAGAAGAAGGAGAAGGAGAAGGTGAAGTCAGGAGGGTGAAGCAGAAGAAGCAGAAGAAGGAGAAGGAGAAGGTGAAGTCTGGAGGGTGAAGCAGAAGAAGAAGAAGAAGGAGAAGGAGAAGGTGAAGTCTGGAGGGTGAAGCAGAAGAAGCAGAAGAAGGAGAAGGAGAAGGTGAAGTCAGGAGGGTGAATCAGAAGAAGTAGAAGAAGGAGAAGGAGAAGGTGAAGTCTGGAGGGTGAATCAGAAGAAGTAGAAGAAGGATAAGGAGAAGGTGAAGTCTGGAGGGTCAATCAGAAGAAGTAGAAGAAGGAGAAGGAGAAGGTGAAATCTGGAGGGTGAATCAGAAGAAGCAGAAGAAGGAGAAGGAGAAGGTGAAGTCCGGAGGGAGAAGCAGAAGAAGTAGAAGAAGGAGAAGGAGAAGGTGAAGTCTGGAGGGTGAATCAGAAGAAGTAGAAGAAGGGGAAGGAGAAGGTGAAGTCTGGAGGGTGAATCAGAAGAAGTAGAAGAAGGAGAAGGAGAAGGTGTAGTCTGGAGGGTGAATCACAAGAAGTAGACGAAGGAGAAGGAGAAGGTGAAGTCTGGAGGGTGAATCAGAAGAAGCAAAAGAAGGAGAAGGAGAAGGTGAAGTCTGGAGGGTGGATCAGAAGAAGTAGAAGAAGGAGAAGGAGAAGGTGAAGTCTGGAGCGTGAATCAGAAGAAGCAGAAGAAGGAGAAGGAGAAGGTGAAGTCAGGAGGGTGAATCAGAAGAAGCAGAAGAAGGAGAAGGAGATGGTGAAGACTGGAGGGTGAATCAGAAGAAGTAGAAGAAGGAGAAGGAGAAGGTGAAGTCATAAGGGTGAATCAGAAGAAGTAGAAGAAGGAGAAGGAGAAGGCGAAGTCTGGAGGGTGAATCAGAAGAAGCAGAAGGAGGAGAAGGAGAAGGTGAAGTCTGGAGGGTAAATCAGAAGAAGCAGAAGATGGAGAAGGAGCAGATGAAATCTGGAGGGTGAATCAGAAGAAGCAGAAGAAGGAGAAGGAGAAGGTGAAGTCCGGAGGGAGAAGCAGAAGAAGTAGAAGAAGGAGAAGGAGAAGGTGAAGTCTGGAGGGTGAATCAGAAGAAGTAGAAGAAGGGGAAGGAGAAGGTGAAGTCTGGAGGGTGAATCAGAAGAAGTAGAAGAAGGAGAAGGAGAAGGTGTAGTCTGGAGGGTGAATCAGAAGAAGTAGACGAAGGAGAAGGAGAAGGTGAAGTCTGGAGGGTGAATCAGAAGAAGCAAAAGAAGGAGAAGGAGAAGGTGAAGTCTGGAGGGTGGATCAGAAGAAGTAGAAGAAGGAGAAGGAGAAGGTGAAGTCTGGAGCGTGAATCAGAAGAAGCAGAAGAAGGAGAAGGAGAAGGTGAAGTCAGGAGGGTGAATCAGAAGAAGCAGAAGAAGGAGAAGGAGATGGTGAAGACTGGAGGGTGAATCAGAAGAAGTAGAAGAAGGAGAAGGAGAAGGTGAAGTCATAAGGGTGAATCAGAAGAAGTAGAAGAAGGAGAAGGAGAAGGCGAAGTCTGGAGGGTGAATCAGAAGAAGCAGAAGGAGGAGAAGGAGAAGGTGAAGTCTGGAGGGTAAATCAGAAGAAGCAGAAGAAGGAGAAGGAGCAGATGAAGTCTGGAGGGTGAATCAGAAGAAGTAGAAGAAGGAGAAGGAGAAGGTGAGGTCTGGAGGGTGAATCAGAAGAAGTAGAAGAAGGAGAAGGAGAAGGTGATGTCAGGAGGGTGAAGCAGAAGAAGCAGTAGAAGGAGAAGGAGAAGGTGAAGTCTGGAGGGTGAAGCAGAAGAAGCAGAAGAAGGAGAAGGAGAAGGTGAAGTCTGGAGGGCGAAGCAGAAGAAGCAGAAGAAGGAGAAGGAGAAGCTGAAGTCTGGAGGGTGAAGCAGAAGAAGCAGAAGAAGGAGAAGTAGAAGGTGAAGTCTGGAGGGTGAATCAGAAGAAGTAGAAGAAGGAGAAGGAGAAGGTGAAGTCAGGAGGGTGAAGCAGAAGAAGCAGAAGAAGGAGAAGGAGAAGGTGAAGTCTGGAGGGTGAAGCAGAAGAAGAAGAAGAAGGAGAAGGAGAAGGTGAAGTCTGGAGGGTGAAGCAGAAGAAGCAGAAGAAGGAGAAGGAGAAGGTGAAGTCAGGAGGGTGAATCAGAAGAAGTAGAAGAAGGAGAAGGAGAAGGTGAAGTCTGGAGGGTGAATCAGAAGAAGTAGAAGAAGGATAAGGAGAAGGTGAAGTCTGGAGGGTCAATCAGAAGAAGTAGAAGAAGGAGAAGGAGAAGGTGAAATCTGGAGGGTGAATCAGAAGAAGCAGAAGAAGGAGAAGGAGAAGGTGAAGTCCGGAGGGAGAAGCAGAAGAAGTAGAAGAAGGAGAAGGAGAAGGTGAAGTCTGGAGGGTGAATCAGAAGAAGTAGAAGAAGGGGAAGGAGAAGGTGAAGTCTGGAGCGTGAATCAGAAGAAGCAGAAGAAGGAGAAGGAGAAGGTGAAGTCAGGAGGGTGAATCAGAAGAAGCAGAAGAAGGAGAAGGAGATGGTGAAGACTGGAGGGTGAATCAGAAGAAGTAGAAGAAGGAGAAGGAGAAGGTGAAGTCTGGAGCGTGAATCAGAAGAAGCAGAAGAAGGAGAAGGAGAAGGTGAAGTCAGGAGGGTGAATCAGAAGAAGCAGAAGAAGGAGAAGGAGATGGTGAAGACTGGAGGGTGAATCAGAAGAAGTAGAAGAAGGAGAAGGAGAAGGTGAAGTCATAAGGGTGAATCAGAAGAAGTAGAAGAAGGAGAAGGAGAAGGCGAAGTCTGGAGGGTGAATCAGAAGAAGCAGAAGGAGGAGAAGGAGAAGGTGAAGTCTGGAGGGTAAATCAGAAGAAGCAGAAGATGGAGAAGGAGCAGATGAAATCTGGAGGGTGAATCAGAAGAAGCAGAAGAAGGAGAAGGAGAAGGTGAAGTCCGGAGGGAGAAGCAGAAGAAGTAGAAGAAGGAGAAGGAGAAGGTGAAGTCTGGAGGGTGAATCAGAAGAAGTAGAAGAAGGGGAAGGAGAAGGTGAAGTCTGGAGGGTGAATCAGAAGAAGTAGAAGAAGGAGAAGGAGAAGGTGTAGTCTGGAGGGTGAATCAGAAGAAGTAGACGAAGGAGAAGGAGAAGGTGAAGTCTGGAGGGTGAATCAGAAGAAGCAAAAGAAGGAGAAGGAGAAGGTGAAGTCTGGAGGGTGGATCAGAAGAAGTAGAAGAAGGAGAAGGAGAAGGTGAAGTCTGGAGCGTGAATCAGAAGAAGCAGAAGAAGGAGAAGGAGAAGGTGAAGTCAGGAGGGTGAATCAGAAGAAGCAGAAGAAGGAGAAGGAGATGGTGAAGACTGGAGGGTGAATCAGAAGAAGTAGAAGAAGGAGAAGGAGAAGGTGAAGTCATAAGGGTGAATCAGAAGAAGTAGAAGAAGGAGAAGGAGAAGGCGAAGTCTGGAGGGTGAATCAGAAGAAGCAGAAGGAGGAGAAGGAGAAGGTGAAGTCTGGAGGGTAAATCAGAAGAAGCAGAAGAAGGAGAAGGAGCAGATGAAGTCTGGAGGGTGAATCAGAAGAAGTAGAAGAAGGAGAAGGAGAAGGTGAGGTCTGGAGGGTGAATCAGAAGAAGTAGAAGAAGGAGAAGGAGAAGGTGATGTCAGGAGGGTGAAGCAGAAGAAGCAGTAGAAGGAGAAGGAGAAGGTGAAGTCTGGAGGGTGAAGCAGAAGAAGCAGAAGAAGGAGAAGGAGAAGGTGAAGTCTGGAGGGCGAAGCAGAAGAAGCAGAAGAAGGAGAAGGAGAAGCTGAAGTCTGGAGGGTGAAGCAGAAGAAGCAGAAGAAGGAGAAGTAGAAGGTGAAGTCTGGAGGGTGAATCAGAAGAAGTAGAAGAAGGAGAAGGAGAAGGTGAAGTCAGGAGGGTGAAGCAGAAGAAGCAGAAGAAGGAGAAGGAGAAGGTGAAGTCTGGAGGGTGAAGCAGAAGAAGAAGAAGAAGGAGAAGGAGAAGGTGAAGTCTGGAGGGTGAAGCAGAAGAAGCAGAAGAAGGAGAAGGAGAAGGTGAAGTCAGGAGGGTGAATCAGAAGAAGTAGAAGAAGGAGAAGGAGAAGGTGAAGTCTGGAGGGTGAATCAGAAGAAGTAGAAGAAGGATAAGGAGAAGGTGAAGTCTGGAGGGTCAATCAGAAGAAGTAGAAGAAGGAGAAGGAGAAGGTGAAATCTGGAGGGTGAATCAGAAGAAGCAGAAGAAGGAGAAGGAGAAGGTGAAGTCCGGAGGGAGAAGCAGAAGAAGTAGAAGAAGGAGAAGGAGAAGGTGAAGTCTGGAGGGTGAATCAGAAGAAGTAGAAGAAGGGGAAGGAGAAGGTGAAGTCTGGAGGGTGAATCAGAAGAAGTAGAAGAAGGAGAAGGAGAAGGTGTAGTCTGGAGGGTGAATCAGAAGAAGTAGACGAAGGAGAAGGAGAAGGTGAAGTCTGGAGGGTGAATCAGAAGAAGCAAAAGAAGGAGAAGGAGAAGGTGAAGTCTGGAGGGTGAATCAGAAGAAGTAGAAGAAGGAGAAGGAGAAGGTGAAGTCTGGAGGGTGAATCAGAAGGAGCAGAAGAAGGAGAAGGAGAAGGTGAAGTCTGGAGGGTGAATCAGAAGAAGCAGAAGAAGGAGAAGGAGAAGGTGAAGTCTGGAGGGTGAATCAGAAGAAGCAGAAGAAGGAGAAGGAGAAGGTGAAGTCTGGAGGGTGAATCAGAAGAAGCACAAGAAGTAGAAGGAGAAGGTGAAGTCTGGAGGGTGAATCAGAAGAAGTAGAAGAAGGAGAAGGAGAAGGTGAAGTCTGGAGCGTGAATCAGAAGAAGCAGAAGAAGGAGAAGGAGAAGGTGAAGTCAGGAGGGTGAATCAGCAGAAGAAGGAGAAGGAGATGGTGAAGACTGGAGGGTGAATCAGAAGAAGTAGAAGAAGGAGAAGGAGAAGGTGGAGTCTGAAGGGTACATCAGAAGAAGTAGAAGAAGGAGAAGGAGAAGGTGAAGTCTGGAGGGTGAATCAGAAGAAACAGAAGAAGGAGAAGGAGAAGGTGAAGTCTGGAGGGTGAATCAGAAGAAGTAGAAGAAGGAGAAGGAGAAGGTGTAGTCTGGAGG
This sequence comes from Somniosus microcephalus, assembly GCF_052327205.1. Lineage (NCBI taxonomy): Eukaryota > Metazoa > Chordata > Chondrichthyes > Squaliformes > Somniosidae > Somniosus > Somniosus microcephalus. The sequence continues at coordinate 423,988 of NW_028225302.1, read as the reverse complement.
GTGAATCAGAAGAAGTAGACGAAGGAGAAGGAGAAGGTGAAGTCTGGAGGGTGAATCAGAAGAAGCAGAAGAAGGAGAAGGAGAAGGTGAAGTCTGGAGGGTGAAGCAGAAGAAGAAGAAGAAGGAGAAGGAGAAGGTGAAGTCTGGAGGGTGAAGCAGAAGAAGCAGAAGAAGGAGAAGGAGAAGGTGAAGTCAGGAGGGTGAATCAGAAGAAGTAGAAGAAGGAGAAGGAGAAGGTGAAGTCTGGAGGGTGAATCAGAAGAAGTAGAAGAAGGATAAGGAGAAGGTGAAGTCTGGAGGGTGAATCAGAAGAACTAGAAGAAGGAGAAGGAGAAGGTGAAGTCTGGAGGGTGAAGCAGAAGAAGTAGAAGAAGGAGAAGGAGAAGGTGAAGTCAGGAGGGTGAATCAGAAGATGTAGAAGAAGGAGAAGGAGAAGGTGAAGTCAGGAGGGTGAATCAGAAGGAGCAGAAGAAGGAGAAGGAGAAGGTGAAGTCTGGAGGGTGAATCAGAAGAAGCAGAAGAAGGAGAAGGAGAAGGTGAAGTCTGGAGGGTGAATCAGAAGAAGCAGAAGAAAGAGAAGGAGAAGGTGAAGTCTGGAGGGTGAATCAGAAGAAGTAGAAGAAGGAGAAGGAGAAGGTGAAGTCTGGAGGGTGAATCAGAAGAAGCAGAAGAAGGAGAAGGAGAAGGTGAAGTCTGGAGGGTGAATCAGAAGAAGTAGACGAAGGAGAAGGAGAAGGTGAAGTCTGGAGGGTGAATCGAAGAAGCAGAAGAAGGAGATGGAGAAGGTGAAGTCTGGAGGGTGAATCAGAAGAAGTAGAAGAATGAGAAGGTGAAGGTGAAGTCTGGAGGGTGAATCAGAAGAAGCAGAAGAAGGAGAAGGAGAAGGTGAAGTCTGGAGGGTGATTCAGAAGAAGCAGAATAAGGAGAAGGAGAAGGTGAAGTCTGGAGGGTGAATCAGAAGAAGCAGAAGAAGGAGAAGGAGAAGGTGAAGTCTGGAGGGTGAATCAGAAGAAGTAGAAGAAGGAGAAGGAGAAGGTGAAGTCTGGAGGGTGAATCAGAAGAAGTAGAAGAAGGAGAAGGAGAAGGTGAAGTCTGGAGAGTGAATCAGAAGAAGTAGAAGTAGGAGAAGGAGAAGGTGAAGTCTGGAGGGTGAAGCAGAAGAAGTAGAAGAAGGAGAAGGAGAAGGTGAAGTCAGGAGGGTGAATCAGAAGATGTAGAAGAAGGAGAAGGAGAAGGTGAAGTCAGGAGGGTGAATCAGAAGAAGCAGAAGAAGGAGAAGGAGAAGGTGAAGTCTGGAGGGTGAATCAGAAGAAGCAGAAGAAGGAGAAGGAGAAGGTGAAGTCTGGAGGGTGAATCAGAAGAAGCAGAAGAAGGAGAAGGAGAAGGTGAAGTCTGGAGGGTGAATCAGAAGAAGCAGAATAAGGAGAAGGAGAAGGTGAAGTCTGGAGGGTGAATCAGAAGAAGCAGAAGAAGGAGAAGGAGAAGGTGAAGTCTGGAGGGTGAATCAGAAGAAGTAGAAGAAGGAGAAGGAGAAGGTGAAGTCTGGAGGGTGAAGCAGAAGAAGTAGAAGAAGGAGAAGGAGAAGGTGAAGTCAGGAGGGTGAATCAGAAGAAGTAGAAGAAGGAGAAGGAGAAGGTGAAGTCAGGAGGGTGAATCAGAAGAAGCAGAAGAAGGAGATAGAGAAGGTGAAGTCTGGAGGGTGAATCAGAAGAATCAGAAGAAGGAGAAGGAGAAGGTGAAGTCTGGAGGGTGAAGCAGAAGAAGCAGAAGAAAGAGAAGGAGAAGGTGAAGTCTGGAGGGTGAAGCAGAAGAAACAGAAGAAGGAGAAGGAGAAGGTGAAGACTGGAGGGTGAATCAGAAAAAGTAGAAGAAGGAGAAGGAGAAGGTGAAGTCTGGAGGGTGAATCAGAAGAAGTAGAAGAAGGAGAAGGAGAAGGTGAAGTCTGGAGGGTGAATCAGAAGAAGCAGAAGAAGGAGAAGGAGAAGGTGAAGTCTGGAGGGTGAATCAGAAGAAGCAGAAGAAGGAGAAGGAGAAGATGAAGTCTGGAGGGTGAATCAGAAGAAGTAGAAGAAGGAGAAGGAGAAGGTGAGGTCTGGAGGGTGAAGCAGAAGAAACAGAAGAAGGAGAAGGAGAAGATGAAGTCTGGAGGGTGAAGCAGAAGAAACAGAAGAAGGAGAAGGAGAAGGTGAAGACTGGAGGGTGAATCAGAAGAAGTAGAAGAAGGAGAAGGAGAAGGTGAAGTCTGGAGGGTGAATCAGAAGAAGTAGAAGAAGGAGAAGGAGAAGGTGAAGTCTGGAGGGGGAATCAGAAGAAGCAGAAGAAGGAGAAGGAGAAGGTGAAGTCTGGAGGGTGAATCAGAAGAAGCAGAAGAAGGAGAAGGAGAAGATGAAGTCTGGAGGGTGAATCAGAAGAAGTAGAAGAAGGAGAAGGAGAAGGTGAAGTCTGGAGGGTGAATCAGAAGAAACAGAAGAAGGAGAAGGAGAAGGTGAAGTCTGGAGGGTGAATCAGAAGAAGTAGAAGAAGGAGAAGGAGAAGGTGTAGTCTGGAGGGTGAATCAGAAGAAGTAGACGAAGGAGAAGGAGAAGGTGAAGTCTGGAGGGTGAATCAGAAGAAGCAGAAGAAGGAGATGGAGAAGGTGAAGTCTGGAGGGTGAATCAGAGGAAGTAGAAGAAGGAGAAGGAGAAGGTGAAGTCTGGAGGGTGAATCAGAAGAAGCAGAAGAAGGAGAAGGAGAAGGTGAAGTCTGGAGGGTGAATCAGAAGAAGCAGAAGAAGGAGAAGGAGAAGGTGAAGTCTGGAGGGTGATTCAGAAGAAGCAGAATAAGGAGAAGGAGAAGGTGATGTCTGGAGGGTGAATCAGAAGAAGCAGAAGAAGGAGAAGGAGAAGGTGAAGTCTGGAGGGTGAATCAGAAGAAGTAGAAGAAGGAGAAGGAGAAGGTGAAGTCTGGAGGGTGAATCAGAAGAAGTAGAAGAAGGAGAAGGAGAAGGTGAAGTCTGGAGGGTGAATCAGAAGAAGTAGAAGAAGGAGAAGGAGAAGGTGAAGTCTGGAGGGTGAAGCAGAAGAAGTAGAAGAAGGAGAAGGAGAAGGTGAAGTCAGGAGGGTGAATCAGAAGATGTAGAAGAAGGAGAAGGAGAAGGTGAAGTCAGGAGGGTGAATCAGAAGAAGCAGAAGAAGGAGAAGGAGAAGGTGAAGTCTGGAGGGTGAATCAGAAGAATCAGAAGAAGGAGAAGGAGAAGGTGAAGTCTGGAGGGTGAATCAGAAGAAGCAGAAGAAAGAGAAGGAGAAGGTGAAGTCTGGAGGGTGAATCAGAAGAAGTAGAAGAAGGAGAAGGAGAAGGTGAAGTCTGGAGGGTGAATCAGAAGAAGCAGAAGAAGGAGAAGGAGAAGGTGAAGTCTGGAGGGTGAATCAGAAGAAGTAGACGAAGGAGAAGGAGAAGGTGAAGTCTGGAGGGTGAATCAGAAGAAGCAGAAGAAGTAGATGGAGAAGGTGAAGTCTGGAGGGCGAATCAGAAGAAGTAGAAGAATGAGAAGGTGAAGGTGAAGTCTGGAGGGTGAATCAGAAGAAGCAGAAGAAGGAGAAGGAGAAGGTGAAGTCTGGAGGGTGATTCAGAAGAAGCAGAATAAGGAGAAGGAGAAGGTGAAGTCTGGAGGGTGAATCAGAAGAAGCAGAAGAAGGAGAAGGAGAAGGTGAAGTCTGGAGGGTGAATCAGAAGAAGTAGAAGAAGGAGAAGGAGAAGGTGAAGTCTGGAGGGTGAATCAGAAGAAGTAGAAGAAGGAGAAGGAGAAGGTGAAGTCTGGAGGGTGAATCAGAAGAAGTAGAAGTAGGAGAAGGAGAAGGTGAAGTCTGGAGGGTGAAGCAGAAGAAGTAGAAGAAGGAGAAGGAGAAGGTGAAGTCAGGAGGGTGAATCAGAAGATGTAGAAGAAGGAGAAGGAGAAGGTGAAGTCAGGAGGGTGAATCAGAAGAAGCAGAAGAAGGAGAAGGAGAAGGTGAAGTCTGGAGGGTGAATCAGAAGAAGCAGAAGAAGGAGAAGGAGAAGGTGAAGTCTGGAGGGTGAATCAGAAGAAGTAGAAGAAGGAGAAGGAGAAGGTGAAGTCTGGAGGGTGAAGCAGAAGAAGTAGAAGAAGGAGAAGGAGAAGGTGAAGTCAGGAGGGTGAATCAGAAGATGTAGAAGAAGGAGAAGGAGAAGGTGAAGTCAGGAGGGTGAATCAGAAGAAGCAGAAGAAGGAGAAGGAGAAGGTGAAGTCTGGAGGGTGAATCAGAAGAATCAGAAGAAGGAGAAGGAGAAGGTGAAGTCTGGAGGGTGAATCAGAAGAAGCAGAAGAAAGAGAAGGAGAAGGTGAAGTCTGGAGGGTGAATCAGAAGAAGTAGAAGAAGGAGAAGGAGAAGGTGAAGTCTGGAGGGTGAATCAGAAGAAGCAGAAGAAGGAGAAGGAGAAGGTGAAGTCTGGAGGGTGAATCAGAAGAAGTAGACGAAGGAGAAGGAGAAGGTGAAGTCTGGAGGGTGAATCAGAAGAAGCAGAAGAAGTAGATGGAGAAGGTGAAGTCTGGAGGGCGAATCAGAAGAAGTAGAAGAATGAGAAGGTGAAGGTGAAGTCTGGAGGGTGAATCAGAAGAAGCAGAAGAAGGAGAAGGAGAAGGTGAAGTCTGGAGGGTGATTCAGAAGAAGCAGAATAAGGAGAAGGAGAAGGTGAAGTCTGGAGGGTGAATCAGAAGAAGCAGAAGAAGGAGAAGGAGAAGGTGAAGTCTGGAGGGTGAATCAGAAGAAGTAGAAGAAGGAGAAGGAGAAGGTGAAGTCTGGAGGGTGAATCAGAAGAAGTAGAAGAAGGAGAAGGAGAAGGTGAAGTCTGGAGGGTGAATCAGAAGAAGTAGAAGTAGGAGAAGGAGAAGGTGAAGTCTGGAGGGTGAAGCAGAAGAAGTAGAAGAAGGAGAAGGAGAAGGTGAAGTCAGGAGGGTGAATCAGAAGATGTAGAAGAAGGAGAAGGAGAAGGTGAAGTCAGGAGGGTGAATCAGAAGAAGCAGAAGAAGGAGAAGGAGAAGGTGAAGTCTGGAGGGTGAATCAGAAGAAGCAGAAGAAGGAGAAGGAGAAGGTGAAGTCTGGAGGGTGAATCAGAAGAAGCAGAAGAAGGAGAAGGAGAAGGTGAAGTCTGGAGGGTGAATCAGAAGAAGCAGAATAAGGAGAAGGAAAAGGTGAAGTCTGGAGGGTGAATCAGAAGAAGCAGAAGAAGGAGAAGGAGAAGGTGAAGTCTGGAGGGTGAATCAGAAGAAGTAGAAGAAGGAGAAGGAGAAGGTGAAGTCTGGAGGGTGAAGCAGAAGAAGTAGAAGAAGGAGAAGGAGAAGGTGAAGTCAGGAGGGTGAATCAGAAGAAGTAGAAGAAGGAGAAGGAGAAGGTGAAGTCAGGAGGGTGAATCAGAAGAAGCAGAAGAAGGAGATAGAGAAGGTGAAGTCTGGAGGGTGAATCAGAAGAATCAGAAGAAGGAGAAGGAGAAGGTGAAGTCTGGAGGGTGAAGCAGAAGAAGCAGAAGAAAGAGAAGGAGAAGGTGAAGTCTGGAGGGTGAAGCAGAAGAAACAGAAGAAGGAGAAGGAGAAGGTGAAGACTGGAGGGTGAATCAGAAGAAGTAGAAGAAGGAGAAGGAGAAGGTGAAGTCTGGAGGGTGAATCAGAAGAAGTAGAAGAAGGAGAAGGAGAAGGTGAAGTCTGGAGGGTGAATCAGAAGAAGCAGAAGAAGGAGAAGGAGAAGGTGAAGTCTGGAGGGTGAATCAGAAGAAGTAGAAGAAGGAGAAGGAGAAGGTGTAGTCTGGAGGGTGAATCAGAAGAAGTAGACGAAGGAGAAGGAGAAGGTGAAGTCTGGAGGGTGAATCAGAAGAAGCAGAAGAAGGAGATGGAGAAGGTGAAGTCTGGAGGGTGAATCAGAGGAAGTAGAAGAAGGAGAAGGAGAAGGTGAAGTCTGGAGGGTGAATCAGAAGAAGCAGAAGAAGGAGAAGGAGAAGGTGAAGTCTGGAGGGTGAATCAGAAGAAGCAGAAGAAGGAGAAGGAGAAGGTGAAGTCTGGAGGGCGATTCAGAAGAAGCAGAATAAGGAGAAGGAGAAGGTGATGTCTGGAGGGTGAATCAGAAGAAGCAGAAGAAGGAGAAGGAGAAGGTGAAGTCTGGAGGGTGAATCAGAAGAAGTAGAAGAAGGAGAAGGAGAAGGTGAAGTCTGGAGGGTGAATCAGAAGAAGTAGAAGAAGGAGAAGGAGAAGGTGAAGTCTGGAGGGTGAATCAGAAGAAGTAGAAGAAGGAGAAGGAGAAGGTGAAGTCTGGAGGGTGAAGCAGAAGAAGTAGAAGAAGGAGAAGGAGAAGGTGAAGTCAGGAGGGTGAATCAGAAGATGTAGAAGAAGGAGAAGGAGAAGGTGAAGTCAGGAGGGTGAATCAGAAGAAGCAGAAGAAGGAGAAGGAGAAGGTGAAGTCTGGAGGGTGAATCAGAAGAATCAGAAGAAGGAGAAGGAGAAGGTGAAGTCTGGAGGGTGAATCAGAAGAAGCAGAAGAAAGAGAAGGAGAAGGTGAAGTCTGGAGGGTGAATCAGAAGAAGTAGAAGAAGGAGAAGGAGAAGGTGAAGTCTGGAGGGTGAATCAGAAGAAGCAGAAGAAGGAGAAGGAGAAGGTGAAGTCTGGAGGGTGAATCAGAAGAAGTAGACGAAGGAGAAGGAGAAGGTGAAGTCTGGAGGGTGAATCAGAAGAAGCAGAAGAAGGAGATGGAGAAGGTGAAGTCTGGAGGGTGAATCAGAAGAAGTAGAAGAATGAGAAGGTGAAGGTGAAGTCTGGAGGGTGAATCAGAAGAAGCAGAAGAAGGAGAAGGAGAAGGTGAAGTCTGGAGGGTGATTCAGAAGAAGCAGAATAAGGAGAAGGAGAAGGTGAAGTCTGGAGGGTGAATCAGAAGAAGCAGAAGAAGGAGAAGGAGAAGGTGAAGTCTGGAGGGTGAATCAGAAGAAGTAGAAGAAGGAGAAGGAGAAGGTGAAGTCTGGAGGGTGAATCAGAAGAAGTAGAAGAAGGAGAAGGAGAAGGTGAAGTCTGGAGAGTGAATCAGAAGAAGTAGAAGTAGGAGAAGGAGAAGGTGAAGTCTGGAGGGTGAAGCAGAAGAAGTAGAAGAAGGAGAAGGAGAAGGTGAAGTCAGGAGGGTGAATCAGAAGATGTAGAAGAAGGAGAAGGAGAAGGTGAAGTCAGGAGGGTGAATCAGAAGAAGCAGAAGAAGGAGAAGGAGAAGGTGAAGTCTGGAGGGTGAATCAGAAGAAGCAGAAGAAGGAGAAGGAGAAGGTGAAGTCTGGAGGGTGAATCAGAAGAAGCAGAAGAAGGAGAAGGAGAAGGTGAAGTCTGGAGGGTGAATCAGAAGAAGCAGAATAAGGAGAAGGAGAAGGTGAAGTCTGGAGGGTGAATCAGAAGAAGTAGAAGAAGGAGAAGGAGAAGGTGAAGTCTGGAGGGTGAAGCAGAAGAAGTAGAAGAAGGAGAAGGAGAAGGTGAAGTCAGGAGGGTGAATCAGAAGAAGTAGAAGAAGGAGAAGGAGAAGGTGAAGTCAGGAGGGTGAATCAGAAGAAGCAGAAGAAGGAGATAGAGAAGGTGAAGTCTGGAGGGTGAATCAGAAGAATCAGAAGAAGGAGAAGGAGAAGGTGAAGTCTGGAGGGTGAAGCAGAAGAAGCAGAAGAAAGAGAAGGAGAAGGTGAAGTCTGGAGGGTGAAGCAGAAGAAACAGAAGAAGGAGAAGGAGAAGGTGAAGACTGGAGGGTGAATCAGAAGAAGTAGAAGAAGGAGAAGGAGAAGGTGAAGTCTGGAGGGTGAATCAGAAGAAGTAGAAGAAGGAGAAGGAGAAGGTGAAGTCTGGAGGGTGAATCAGAAGAAGCAGAAGAAGGAGAAGGAGAAGGTGAAGTCTGGAGGGTGAATCAGAAGAAGCAGAAGAAGGAGAAGGAGAAGATGAAGTCTGGAGGGTGAACCAGAAGAAGTAGAAGAAGGAGAAGGAGAAGGTGAGGTCTGGAGGGTGAAGCAGAAGAAACAGAAGAAGGAGAAGGAGAAGGTGAAGTCTGGAGGGTGAAGCAGAAGAAACAGAAGAAGGAGAAGGAGAAGGTGAAGACTGGAGGGTGAATCAGAAGAAGTAGAAGAAGGAGAAGGAGAAGGTGAAGTCTGGAGGGTGAATCAGAAGAAGTAGAAGAAGGAGAAGGAGAAGGTGAAGTCTGGAGGGGGAATCAGAAGAAGCAGAAGAAGGAGAAGGAGAAGGTGAAGTCTGGAGGGTGAATCAGAAGAAGCAGAAGAAGGAGAAGGAGAAGATGAAGTCTGGAGGGTGAATCAGAAGAAGTAGAAGAAGGAGAAGGAGAAGGTGAAGTCTGGAGGGTGAATCAGAAGAAACAGAAGAAGGAGAAGGAGAAGGTGAAGTCTGGAGGGTGAATCAGAAGAAGTAGAAGAAGGAGAAGGAGAAGGTGTAGTCTGGAGGGTGAATCAGAAGAAGTAGACGAAGGAGAAGGAGAAGGTGAAGTCTGGAGGGTGAATCAGAAGAAGCAGAAGAAGGAGATGGAGAAGGTGAAGTCTGGAGGGTGAATCAGAGGAAGTAGAAGAAGGAGAAGGAGAAGGTGAAGTCTGGAGGGTGAATCAGAAGAAGCAGAAGAAGGAGAAGGAGAAGGTGAAGTCTGGAGGGTGAATCAGAAGAAGCAGAAGAAGGAGAAGGAGAAGGTGAAGTCTGGAGGGTGATTCAGAAGAAGCAGAATAAGGAGAAGGAGAAGGTGATGTCTGGAGGGTGAATCAGAAGAAGCAGAAGAAGGAGAAGGAGAAGGTGAAGTCTGGAGGGTGAATCAGAAGAAGTAGAAGAAGGAGAAGGAGAAGGTGAAGTCTGGAGGGTGAATCAGAAGAAGTAGAAGAAGGAGAAGGAGAAGGTGAAGTCTGGAGGGTGAATCAGAAGAAGTAGAAGAAGGAGAAGGAGAAGGTGAAGTCTGGAGGGTGAAGCAGAAGAAGTAGAAGAAGGAGAAGGAGAAGGTGAAGTCAGGAGGGTGAATCAGAAGATGTAGAAGAAGGAGAAGGAGAAGGTGAAGTCAGGAGGGTGAATCAGAAGAAGCAGAAGAAGGAGAAGGAGAAGGTGAAGTCTGGAGGGTGAATCAGAAGAATCAGAAGAAGGAGAAGGAGAAGGTGAAGTCTGGAGGGTGAATCAGAAGAAGCAGAAGAAAGAGAAGGAGAAGGTGAAGTCTGGAGGGTGAATCAGAAGAAGTAGAAGAAGGAGAAGGAGAAGGTGAAGTCTGGAGGGTGAATCAGAAGAAGCAGAAGAAGGAGAAGGAGAAGGTGAAGTCTGGAGGGTGAATCAGAAGAAGTAGACGAAGGAGAAGGAGAAGGTGAAGTCTGGAGGGTGAATCAGAAGAAGCAGAAGAAGTAGATGGAGAAGGTGAAGTCTGGAGGGCGAATCAGAAGAAGTAGAAGAATGAGAAGGTGAAGGTGAAGTCTGGAGGGTGAATCAGAAGAAGCAGAAGAAGGAGAAGGAGAAGGTGAAGTCTGGAGGGTGATTCAGAAGAAGCAGAATAAGGAGAAGGAGAAGGTGAAGTCTGGAGGGTGAATCAGAAGAAGCAGAAGAAGGAGAAGGAGAAGGTGAAGTCTGGAGGGTGAATCAGAAGAAGTAGAAGAAGGAGAAGGAGAAGGTGAAGTCTGGAGGGTGAATCAGAAGAAGTAGAAGAAGGAGAAGGAGAAGGTGAAGTCTGGAGGGTGAATCAGAAGAAGTAGAAGTAGGAGAAGGAGAAGGTGAAGTCTGGAGGGTGAAGCAGAAGAAGTAGAAGAAGGAGAAGGAGAAGGTGAAGTCAGGAGGGTGAATCAGAAGATGTAGAAGAAGGAGAAGGAGAAGGTGAAGTCAGGAGGGTGAATCAGAAGAAGCAGAAGAAGGAGAAGGAGAAGGTGAAGTCTGGAGGGTGAATCAGAAGAAGCAGAAGAAGGAGAAGGAGAAGGTGAAGTCTGGAGGGTGAATCAGAAGAAGCAGAAGAAGGAGAAGGAGAAGGTGAAGTCTGGAGGGTGAATCAGAAGAAGCAGAATAAGGAGAAGGAGAAGGTGAAGTCTGGAGGGGGAATCAGAAGAAGCAGAAGAAGGAGAAGGAGAAGGTGAAGTCTGGAGGGTGAATCAGAAGAAGTAGAAGAAGGAGAAGGAGAAGGTGAAGTCTGGAGGGTGAAGCAGAAGAAGTAGAAGAAGGAGAAGGAGAAGGTGAAGTCAGGAGGGTGAATCAGAAGAAGTAGAAGAAGGAGAAGGAGAAGGTGAAGTCAGGAGGGTGAATCAGAAGAAGCAGAAGAAGGAGATAGAGAAGGTGAAGTCTGGAGGGTGAATCAGAAGAATCAGAAGAAGGAGAAGGAGAAGGTGAAGTCTGGAGGGTGAAGCAGAAGAAGCAGAAGAAAGAGAAGGAGAAGGTGAAGTCTGGAGGGTGAAGCAGAAGAAACAGAAGAAGGAGAAGGAGAAGGTGAAGACTGGAGGGTGAATCAGAAGAAGTAGAAGAAGGAGAAGGAGAAGGTGAAGTCTGGAGGGTGAATCAGAAGAAGTAGAAGAAGGAGAAGGAGAAGGTGAAGTCTGGTGGGTGAATCAGAAGAAGCAGAAGAAGGAGAAGGTGAAGTCTGGAGGGTGAATCAGAAGAAGCAGAAGAAGGAGAAGGAGAAGATGAAGTCTGGAGGGTGAATCAGAAGAAGTAGAAGAATGAAAAGGAGAAGGTGAGGTCTGGAGGGTGAATCAGAAGAAGCAGAAGAAGGAGAAGGAGAACGTGAAGTCTGGAGGGTGAATCAGAAGAAGCAGAAGAAGGAGAAGGAGAAGGTGAAGTCTGGAGGGTGAATCAGAAGAAGCAGAAGAAGGAGAAGGAGAAGGTGAAGTCAGGAGGGTGAATCAGAAGAAGCAGAAGAAGGAGAAGGAGAAGGTGAAGTTAGGAGGGAGAATCAGAAGAAGCAGAAGAAGGAGAAGGAGCAGGTGAAGTCAGGGGGGTGTAGCAGAAGAAGTAGAAGAAGGAGAAGGAGAAGGTGAAGTCAGGACGGTGAAGCAGAAGAAGCAGAAGAAGGAGAAAAGAAGGTGAAGTCTGGAGGGCGCAGCAGAAGAAGCAGAAGAAGGAGAAGGAGAAGGTGAAGTCTGGAGTGTGAAGCAGAAGAAGCAGAAGAAGGAGAAGGAGAAGGTGAAGTCTGGAGGGCGCAGCAGAAGAAGCAGAAGAAGGAGAATGAGAAGGTGAAGTCTGGAGGGTGAATCAGAAGAAGCAGAAGAAGGAGAAGGAGAAGGTGAAGTCTGGAGGGTGAATCAGAAGAAGTAGAAGAAGGAGAAGGAGAAGGTGAAGTCAGGAGGGTGAATCAGAAGAAGTAGAAGAAGGAGAAGGAGAAGGTGAAGTCAGGAGGGTGAATCAGAAGAAGCAGAAGAAGGAGAAGGAGAAGGTGAAGTCTGGAGGGTGAATCAGAAGAATCAGAAGAAGGAGAAGGAGAAGGTGAAGTCTGGAGGGTGAATCAGAAGAAGCAGAAGAAAGAGAAGGAGAAGGTGAAGTCTGGAGGGTGAAGCAGAAGAAACAGAAGAAGGAGAAGGAGAAGGTGAAGACTGGAGGGTGAATCAGAAGAAGTAGAAGAAGGAGAAGGAGAAGGTGAAGTCTGGAGGGTGAATCAGAAGAAGTAGAAGAAGGAGAAGGAGAAGATGAAGTCTGGAGGGTGAATCAGAAGAAACAGAAGAAGGAGAAGGAGAAGGTGAAGTCTGGAGGGTGAATCAGAAGAAGTAGAAGAAGGAGAAGGAGAAGGTGTAGTCTGGAGGGTGAATCAGAAGAAGTAGACGAAGGAGAAGGAGAAGGTGAAGTCTGGAGGGTGAATCAGAAGAAGCAGAAGAAGGAGAAGGAGAAGGTGAAGTCTGGAGGGTGAATCAGAAGAAGTAGAAGAAGGAGAAGGAGAAGGTGAAGTCTGGAGGGTGAATCAGAAGAAGCAGAAGAAGGAGAAGGAGAAGGTGAAGTCTGGAGGGTGAATCAGAAGAAGCAGAAGAAGCAGAAGGAGAAGGTGAAGTCTGGAGGGTGAATCAGAAGAAGTAGGAGAAGGAGAAGGAGAAGTTGAAGTCTGGAGGGTGAAGCAGAAGAAGTAGAAGATGGAGAAGGAGAAGGTGAAGTCAGGAGGGTGAATCAGAAGAAGTAGAAGAAGTAGAAGGAGTAGGTGAAGTCAGGAGGGTGAATCAGAAGAAGCAGAAGATGGAGAAGGAGAAGGTGAAGTCTGGAGGGTGAATCAGAAGAATCAGAAGAAGGAGAAGGAGAAGGTGAAGTCTGGAGGGTGAATCAGAAGAAGCAAAGGAAGGAGAAGGAGAAGGTGAAGTCTGGAGGGTGAATCAGAAGAAGCAGAATAAGGAGAAGGAGAAGCTGAAGTCTGGAGGGTGAATCAGAAGAAGCAGAATAAGGAGAAGGAGAAGGTGAAGTCTGGAGGGTGAATCAGAAGAAGCAGAAGAAAGAGAAGGAGAAGGTGAAGTCTGGAGGGTGAATCAGAAGAAGTAGAAGAAGGAGAAGGAGAAGGTGAAGTCTGGAGGGTGAAGCAGAAGAAGTAGAAGAAGGAGAAGGAGAAGGTGAAGTCAGGAGGGTGAATCAGAAGAAGTAGAAGAAGGAGAAGGAGAAGGTGAAGTCAGGAGGGTGAATCAGAAGAAGCAGAAGAAGGAGAAGGAGAAGGTGAAGTCTGGAGGGTGAAGCAGAAGAAACAGAAGAAGGAGAAGGAGAAGGTGAAGACTGGAGGGTGAATCAGAAGAAGTAGAAGAAGGAGAAGGAGAAGGTGAAGTCTGGAGGGTGAATCAGAAGAAGTAGAAGAAGGAGAAGGAGAAGGTGAAGTCTGGAGGGTGAATCAGAAGAAGCAGAAGAAGGAGAAGGAGAAGGTGAAGTCTGGAGGGTGAATCAGAAGAAGCAGAAGAAGGAGAAGGAGAAGATGAAGTCTGGAGGGTGAATCAGAAGAAGTAGAAGAAGGAGAAGGAGAAGGTGAAGTCTGGAGGGTGAATCAGAAGTAGTAGAAGAAGGAGAAGGAGAAGGTGAAGTCTGGAGGGTGAATCAGAAGAAACAGAAGAAGGAGAAGGAGCAGGTGAAGTCTGGAGGGTGAATCAGAAGAAGTAGAAGAAGGAGAAGGAGAAGGTGAAGTCTGGAGGGTGAATCAGAAGAAGCAGAAGAAGGAGAAGGAGAAGGTGAAGTCTGGAGGGTGAATCAGAAGAAGTAGAAGAAGGAGAAGGAGAAGGTGAAGTCTGGAGGGTGAATCAGAAGAAGTAGAAGAAGGAGAAGGAGAAGGTGAAGTCTGGAGGGTGAATCAGAAGAAGTAGAAGTAGGAGAAGGAGAAGGTGAAGTCTGGAGGGTGAAGCAGAAGAAGTAGAAGAAGGAGAAGGAGAAGGTGAAGTCAGGAGGGTGAATCAGAAGATGTAGAAGAAGGAGAAGGAGAAGGTGAAGTCAGGAGGGTGAATCAGAAGAAGCAGAAGAAGGAGAAGGAGAAGGTGAAGTCTGGAGGGTGAATCAGAAGAAGCAGAAGAAGGAGAAGGAGAAGGTGAAGTCTGGAGGGTGAATCAGAAGAAGTAGAAGAAGGAGAAGGAGAAGGTGAAGTCTGGAGGGTGAAGCAGAAGAAGTAGAAGAAGGAGAAGGAGAAGGTGAAGTCAGGAGGGTGAATCAGAAGATGTAGAAGAAGGAGAAGGAGAAGGTGAAGTCAGGAGGGTGAATCAGAAGAAGCAGAAGAAGGAGAAGGAGAAGGTGAAGTCTGGAGGGTGAATCAGAAGAATCAGAAGAAGGAGAAGGAGAAGGTGAAGTCTGGAGGGTGAATCAGAAGAAGCAGAAGAAAGAGAAGGAGAAGGTGAAGTCTGGAGGGTGAATCAGAAGAAGTAGAAGAAGGAGAAGGAGAAGGTGAAGTCTGGAGGGTGAATCAGAAGAAGCAGAAGAAGGAGAAGGAGAAGGTGAAGTCTGGAGGGTGAATCAGAAGAAGTAGACGAAGGAGAAGGAGAAGGTGAAGTCTGGAGGGTGAATCAGAAGAAGCAGAAGAAGTAGATGGAGAAGGTGAAGTCTGGAGGGCGAATCAGAAGAAGTAGAAGAATGAGAAGGTGAAGGTGAAGTCTGGAGGGTGAATCAGAAGAAGCAGAAGAAGGAGAAGGAGAAGGTGAAGTCTGGAGGGTGATTCAGAAGAAGCAGAATAAGGAGAAGGAGAAGGTGAAGTCTGGAGGGTGAATCAGAAGAAGCAGAAGAAGGAGAAGGAGAAGGTGAAGTCTGGAGGGTGAATCAGAAGAAGTAGAAGAAGGAGAAGGAGAAGGTGAAGTCTGGAGGGTGAATCAGAAGAAGTAGAAGAAGGAGAAGGAGAAGGTGAAGTCTGGAGGGTGAATCAGAAGAAGTAGAAGTAGGAGAAGGAGAAGGTGAAGTCTGGAGGGTGAAGCAGAAGAAGTAGAAGAAGGAGAAGGAGAAGGTGAAGTCAGGAGGGTGAATCAGAAGATGTAGAAGAAGGAGAAGGAGACGGTGAAGTCAGGAGGGTGAATCAGAAGAAGCAGAAGAAGGAGAAGGAGAAGGTGAAGTCTGGAGGGTGAATCAGAAGAAGCAGAAGAAGGAGAAGGAGAAGGTGAAGTCTGGAGGGTGAATCAGAAGAAGCAGAAGAAGGAGAAGGAGAAGGTGAAGTCTGGAGGGTGAATCAGAAGAAGCAGAATAAGGAGAAGGAAAAGGTGAAGTCTGGAGGGTGAATCAGAAGAAGCAGAAGAAGGAGAAGGAGAAGGTGAAGTCTGGAGGGTGAATCAGAAGAAGTAGAAGAAGGAGAAGGAGAAGGTGAAGTCTGGAGGGTGAAGCAGAAGAAGTAGAAGAAGGAGAAGGAGAAGGTGAAGTCAGGAGGGTGAATCAGAAGAAGTAGAAGAAGGAGAAGGAGAAGGTGAAGTCAGGAGGGTGAATCAGAAGAAGCAGAAGAAGGAGATAGAGAAGGTGAAGTCTGGAGGGTGAATCAGAAGAATCAGAAGAAGGAGAAGGAGAAGGTGAAGTCTGGAGGGTGAAGCAGAAGAAGCAGAAGAAAGAGAAGGAGAAGGTGAAGTCTGGAGGGTGAAGCAGAAGAAACAGAAGAAGGAGAAGGAGAAGGTGAAGACTGGAGGGTGAATCAGAAGAAGTAGAAGAAGGAGAAGGAGAAGGTGAAGTCTGGAGGGTGAATCAGAAGAAGTAGAAGAAGGAGAAGGAGAAGGTGAAGTCTGGAGGGTGAATCAGAAGAAGCAGAAGAAGGAGAAGGAGAAGGTGAAGTCTGGAGGGTGAATCAGAAGAAGTAGAAGAAGGAGAAGGAGAAGGTGTAGTCTGGAGGGTGAATCAGAAGAAGTAGACGAAGGAGAAGGAGAAGGTGAAGTCTGGAGGGTGAATCAGAAGAAGCAGAAGAAGGAGATGGAGAAGGTGAAGTCTGGAGGGTGAATCAGAGGAAGTAGAAGAAGGAGAAGGAGAAGGTGAAGTCTGGAGGGTGAATCAGAAGAAGCAGAAGAAGGAGAAGGAGAAGGTGAAGTCTGGAGGGTGAATCAGAAGAAGCAGAAGAAGGAGAAGGAGAAGGTGAAGTCTGGAGGGTGAATCAGAAGAAGCAGAATAAGGAGAAGGAGAAGCTGAAGTCTGGAGGGTGAATCAGAAGAAGCAGAATAAGGAGAAGGAGAAGGTGAAGTCTGGAGGGTGAATCAGAAGAAGCAGAAGAAAGAGAAGGAGAAGGTGAAGTCTGGAGGGTGAATCAGAAGAAGTAGAAGAAGGAGAAGGAGAAGGTGAAGTCTGGAGGGTGAAGCAGAAGAAGTAGAAGAAGGAGAAGGAGAAGGTGAAGTCAGGAGGGTGAATCAGAAGAAGTAGAAGAAGGAGAAGGAGAAGGTGAAGTCAGGAGGGTGAATCAGAAGAAGCAGAAGAAGGAGAAGGAGAAGGTGAAGTCTGGAGGGTGAAGCAGAAGAAACAGAAGAAGGAGAAGGAGAAGGTGAAGACTGGAGGGTGAATCAGAAGAAGTAGAAGAAGGAGAAGGAGAAGGTGAAGTCTGGAGGGTGAATCAGAAGAAGTAGAAGAAGGAGAAGGAGAAGGTGAAGTCTGGAGGGTGAATCAGAAGAAGCAGAAGAAGGAGAAGGAGAAGGTGAAGTCTGGAGGGTGAATCAGAAGAAGCAGAAGAAGGAGAAGGAGAAGATGAAGTCTGGAGGGTGAATCAGAAGAAGTGGAAGAAGGAGAAGGAGAAGGTGAAGTCTGGAGGGTGAATCAGAAGTAGTAGAAGAAGGAGAAGGAGAAGGTGAAGTCTGGAGGGTGAATCAGAAGAAACAGAAGAAGGAGAAGGAGCAGGTGAAGTCTGGAGGGTGAATCAGAAGAAGTAGAAGAAGGAGAAGGAGAAGGTGAAGTCTGGAGGGTGAATCAGAAGAAGCAGAAGAAGGAGAAGGAGAAGGTGAAGTCTGGAGGGTGAATCAGAAGAAGTAGAAGAAGGAGAAGGAGAAGGTGAAGTCTGGAGGGTGAATCAGAAGAAGTAGAAGAAGGAGAAGGAGAAGGTGAAGTCTGGAGGGTGAATCAGAAGAAGTAGAAGTAGGAGAAGGAGAAGGTGAAGTCTGGAGGGTGAAGCAGAAGAAGTAGAAGAAGGAGAAGGAGAAGGTGAAGTCAGGAGGGTGAATCAGAAGATGTAGAAGAAGGAGAAGGAGAAGGTGAAGTCAGGAGGGTGAATCAGAAGAAGCAGAAGAAGGAGAAGGAGAAGGTGAAGTCTGGAGGGTGAATCAGAAGAAGCAGAAGAAGGAGAAGGAGAAGGTGAAGTCTGGAGGGTGAATCAGAAGAAGTAGAAGAAGGAGAAGGAGAAGGTGAAGTCTGGAGGGTGAAGCAGAAGAAGTAGAAGAAGGAGAAGGAGAAGGTGAAGTCAGGAGGGTGAATCAGAAGATGTAGAAGAAGGAGAAGGAGAAGGTGAAGTCAGGAGGGTGAATCAGAAGAAGCAGAAGAAGGAGAAGGAGAAGGTGAAGTCTGGAGGGTGAATCAGAAGAATCAGAAGAAGGAGAAGGAGAAGGTGAAGTCTGGAGGGTGAATCAGAAGAAGCAGAAGAAAGAGAAGGAGAAGGTGAAGTCTGGAGGGTGAATCAGAAGAAGTAGAAGAAGGAGAAGGAGAAGGTGAAGTCTGGACGGTGAATCAGAAGAAGCAGAAGAAGGAGAAGGAGAAGGTGAAGTCTGGAGGGTGAATCAGAAGAAGTAGACGAAGGAGAAGGAGAAGGTGAAGTCTGGAGGGTGAAGCAGAAGAAGTAGAAGAAGGAGAAGGAGAAGGTGAAGTCAGGAGGGTGAATCAGAAGAAGTAGAAGAAGGAGAAGGAGAAGGTGAAGTCAGGAGGGTGAATCAGAAGAAGCAGAAGAAGGAGATAGAGAAGGTGAAGTCTGGAGGGTGAATCAGAAGAATCAGAAGAAGGAGAAGGAGAAGGTGAAGTCTGGAGGGTGAAGCAGAAGAAGCAGAAGAAAGAGAAGGAGAAGGTGAAGTCTGGAGGGTGAAGCAGAAGAAACAGAAGAAGGAGAAGGAGAAGGTGAAGACTGGAGGGTGAATCAGAAGAAGTAGAAGAAGGAGAAGGAGAAGGTGAAGTCTGGAGGGTGAATCAGAAGAAGTAGAAGAAGGAGAAGGAGAAGGTGAAGTCTGGAGGGTGAATCAGAAGAAGCAGAAGAAGGAGAAGGAGAAGGTGAAGTCTGGAGGGTGAATCAGAAGAAGTAGAAGAAGGAGAAGGAGAAGGTGTAGTCTGGAGGGTGAATCAGAAGAAGTAGACGAAGGAGAAGGAGAAGGTGAAGTCTGGAGGGTGAATCAGAAGAAGCAGAAGAAGGAGATGGAGAAGGTGAAGTCTGGAGGGTGAATCAGAGGAAGTAGAAGAAGGAGAAGGAGAAGGTGAAGTCTGGAGGGTGAATCAGAAGAAGCAGAAGAAGGAGAAGGAGAAGGTGAAGTCTGGAGGGTGAATCAGAAGAAGCAGAAGAAGG
Organism: Somniosus microcephalus; assembly: GCF_052327205.1. NCBI lineage: Eukaryota > Metazoa > Chordata > Chondrichthyes > Squaliformes > Somniosidae > Somniosus > Somniosus microcephalus. Next base: position 406,121 of record NW_028225302.1, on the reverse strand, counting down.
AGAAGGAGAAGGTGAAGTCTGGAGGGTGATTCAGAAGAAGCAGAATAAGGAGAAGGAGAAGGTGATGTCTGGAGGGTGAATCAGAAGAAGCAGAAGAAGGAGAAGGAGAAGGTGAAGTCTGGAGGGTGAATCAGAAGAAGTAGAAGAAGGAGAAGGAGAAGGTGAAGTCTGGAGGGTGAATCAGAAGAAGTAGAAGAAGGAGAAGGAGAAGGTGAAGTCTGGAGGGTGAATCAGAAGAAGTAGAAGAAGGAGAAGGAGAAGGTGAAGTCTGGAGGGTGAAGCAGAAGAAGTAGAAGAAGGAGAAGGAGAAGGTGAAGTCAGGAGGGTGAATCAGAAGATGTAGAAGAAGGAGAAGGAGAAGGTGAAGTCAGGAGGGTGAATCAGAAGAAGCAGAAGAAGGAGAAGGAGAAGGTGAAGTCTGGAGGGTGAATCAGAAGAATCAGAAGAAGGAGAAGGAGAAGGTGAAGTCTGGAGGGTGAATCAGAAGAAGCAGAAGAAAGAGAAGGAGAAGGTGAAGTCTGGAGGGTGAATCAGAAGAAGTAGAAGAAGGAGAAGGAGAAGGTGAAGTCTGGAGGGTGAATCAGAAGAAGCAGAAGAAGGAGAAGGAGAAGGTGAAGTCTGGAGGGTGAATCAGAAGAAGTAGACGAAGGAGAAGGAGAAGGTGAAGTCTGGAGGGTGAATCAGAAGAAGCAGAAGAAGGAGATGGAGAAGGTGAAGTCTGGAGGGTGAATCAGAAGAAGTAGAAGAATGAGAAGGTGAAGGTGAAGTCTGGAGGGTGAATCAGAAGAAGCAGAAGAAGGAGAAGGAGAAGGTGAAGTCTGGAGGGTGATTCAGAAGAAGCAGAATAAGGAGAAGGAGAAGGTGAAGTCTGGAGGGTGAATCAGAAGAAGCAGAAGAAGGAGAAGGAGAAGGTGAAGTCTGGAGGGTGAATCAGAAGAAGTAGAAGAAGGAGAAGGAGAAGGTGAAGTCTGGAGGGTGAATCAGAAGAAGTAGAAGAAGGAGAAGGAGAAGTTGAAGTCTGGAGAGTGAATCAGAAGAAGTAGAAGTAGGAGAAGGAGAAGGTGAAGTCTGGAGGGTGAAGCAGAAGAAGTAGAAGAAGGAGAAGGAGAAGGTGAAGTCAGGAGGGTGAATCAGAAGATGTAGAAGAAGGAGAAGGAGAAGGTGAAGTCAGGAGGGTGAATCAGAAGAAGCAGAAGAAGGAGAAGGAGAAGGTGAAGTCTGGAGGGTGAATCAGAAGAAGCAGAAGAAGGAGAAGGAGAAGGTGAAGTCTGGAGGGTGAATCAGAAGAAGCAGAAGAAGGAGAAGGAGAAGGTGAAGTCTGGAGGGTGAATCAGAAGAAGCAGAATAAGGAGAAGGAGAAGGTGAAGTCTGGAGGGTGAATCAGAAGAAGCAGAAGAAGGAGAAGGAGAAGGTGAAGTCTGGAGGGTGAATCAGAAGAAGTAGAAGAAGGAGAAGGAGAAGGTGAAGTCTGGAGGGTGAAGCAGAAGAAGTAGAAGAAGGAGAAGGAGAAGGTGAAGTCAGGAGGGTGAATCAGAAGAAGTAGAAGAAGGAGAAGGAGAAGGTGAAGTCAGGAGGGTGAATCAGAAGAAGCAGAAGAAGGAGATAGAGAAGGTGAAGTCTGGAGGGTGAATCAGAAGAATCAGAAGAAGGAGAAGGAGAAGGTGAAGTCTGGAGGGTGAAGCAGAAGAAGCAGAAGAAAGAGAAGGAGAAGGTGAAGTCTGGAGGGTGAAGCAGAAGAAACAGAAGAAGGAGAAGGAGAAGGTGAAGACTGGAGGGTGAATCAGAAGAAGTAGAAGAAGGAGAAGGAGAAGGTGAAGTCTGGAGGGTGAATCAGAAGAAGTAGAAGAAGGAGAAGGAGAAGGTGAAGTCTGGAGGGTGAATCAGAAGAAGCAGAAGAAGGAGAAGGAGAAGGTGAAGTCTGGAGGGTGAATCAGAAGAAGCAGAAGAAGGAGAAGGAGAAGATGAAGTCTGGAGGGTGAATCAGAAGAAGTAGAAGAAGGAGAAGGAGAAGGTGAGGTCTGGAGGGTGAAGCAGAAGAAACAGAAGAAGGAGAAGGAGAAGATGAAGTCTGGAGGGTGAAGCAGAAGAAACAGAAGAAGGAGAAGGAGAAGGTGAAGACTGGAGGGTGAATCAGAAGAAGTAGAAGAAGGAGAAGGAGAAGGTGAAGTCTGGAGGGTGAATCAGAAGAAGTAGAAGAAGGAGAAGGAGAAGGTGAAGTCTGGAGGGGGAATCAGAAGAAGCAGAAGAAGGAGAAGGAGAAGGTGAAGTCTGGAGGGTGAATCAGAAGAAGCAGAAGAAGGAGAAGGAGAAGATGAAGTCTGGAGGGTGAATCAGAAGAAGTAGAAGAAGGAGAAGGAGAAGGTGAAGTCTGGAGGGTGAATCAGAAGAAACAGAAGAAGGAGAAGGAGAAGGTGAAGTCTGGAGGGTGAATCAGAAGAAGTAGAAGAAGGAGAAGGAGAAGGTGTAGTCTGGAGGGTGAATCAGAAGAAGTAGACGAAGGAGAAGGAGAAGGTGAAGTCTGGAGGGTGAATCAGAAGAAGCAGAAGAAGGAGATGGAGAAGGTGAAGTCTGGAGGGTGAATCAGAGGAAGTAGAAGAAGGAGAAGGAGAAGGTGAAGTCTGGAGGGTGAATCAGAAGAAGCAGAAGAAGGAGAAGGAGAAGGTGAAGTCTGGAGGGTGAATCAGAAGAAGCAGAAGAAGGAGAAGGAGAAGGTGAAGTCTGGAGGGTGATTCAGAAGAAGCAGAATAAGGAGAAGGAGAAGGTGATGTCTGGAGGGTGAATCAGAAGAAGCAGAAGAAGGAGAAGGAGAAGGTGAAGTCTGGAGGGTGAATCAGAAGAAGTAGAAGAAGGAGAAGGAGAAGGTGAAGTCTGGAGGGTGAATCAGAAGAAGTAGAAGAAGGAGAAGGAGAAGGTGAAGTCTGGAGGGTGAATCAGAAGAAGTAGAAGAAGGAGAAGGAGAAGGTGAAGTCTGGAGGGTGAAGCAGAAGAAGTAGAAGAAGGAGAAGGAGAAGGTGAAGTCAGGAGGGTGAATCAGAAGATGTAGAAGAAGGAGAAGGAGAAGGTGAAGTCAGGAGGGTGAATCAGAAGAAGCAGAAGAAGGAGAAGGAGAAGGTGAAGTCTGGAGGGTGAATCAGAAGAATCAGAAGAAGGAGAAGGAGAAGGTGAAGTCTGGAGGGTGAATCAGAAGAAGCAGAAGAAAGAGAAGGAGAAGGTGAAGTCTGGAGGGTGAATCAGAAGAAGTAGAAGAAGGAGAAGGAGAAGGTGAAGTCTGGAGGGTGAATCAGAAGAAGCAGAAGAAGGAGAAGGAGAAGGTGAAGTCTGGAGGGTGAATCAGAAGAAGTAGACGAAGGAGAAGGAGAAGGTGAAGTCTGGAGGGTGAATCAGAAGAAGCAGAAGAAGTAGATGGAGAAGGTGAAGTCTGGAGGGCGAATCAGAAGAAGTAGAAGAATGAGAAGGTGAAGGTGAAGTCTGGAGGGTGAATCAGAAGAAGCAGAAGAAGGAGAAGGAGAAGGTGAAGTCTGGAGGGTGATTCAGAAGAAGCAGAATAAGGAGAAGGAGAAGGTGAAGTCTGGAGGGTGAATCAGAAGAAGCAGAAGAAGGAGAAGGAGAAGGTGAAGTCTGGAGGGTGAATCAGAAGAAGTAGAAGAAGGAGAAGGAGAAGGTGAAGTCTGGAGGGTGAATCAGAAGAAGTAGAAGAAGGAGAAGGAGAAGGTGAAGTCTGGAGGGTGAATCAGAAGAAGTAGAAGTAGGAGAAGGAGAAGGTGAAGTCTGGAGGGTGAAGCAGAAGAAGTAGAAGAAGGAGAAGGAGAAGGTGAAGTCAGGAGGGTGAATCAGAAGATGTAGAAGAAGGAGAAGGAGAAGGTGAAGTCAGGAGGGTGAATCAGAAGAAGCAGAAGAAGGAGAAGGAGAAGGTGAAGTCTGGAGGGTGAATCAGAAGAAGCAGAAGAAGGAGAAGGAGAAGGTGAAGTCTGGAGGGTGAATCAGAAGAAGCAGAAGAAGGAGAAGGAGAAGGTGAAGTCTGGAGGGTGAATCAGAAGAAGCAGAATAAGGAGAAGGAGAAGGTGAAGTCTGGAGGGGGAATCAGAAGAAGCAGAAGAAGGAGAAGGAGAAGGTGAAGTCTGGAGGGTGAATCAGAAGAAGTAGAAGAAGGAGAAGGAGAAGGTGAAGTCTGGAGGGTGAAGCAGAAGAAGTAGAAGAAGGAGAAGGAGAAGGTGAAGTCAGGAGGGTGAATCAGAAGAAGTAGAAGAAGGAGAAGGAGAAGGTGAAGTCAGGAGGGTGAATCAGAAGAAGCAGAAGAAGGAGATAGAGAAGGTGAAGTCTGGAGGGTGAATCAGAAGAATCAGAAGAAGGAGAAGGAGAAGGTGAAGTCTGGAGGGTGAAGCAGAAGAAGCAGAAGAAAGAGAAGGAGAAGGTGAAGTCTGGAGGGTGAAGCAGAAGAAACAGAAGAAGGAGAAGGAGAAGGTGAAGACTGGAGGGTGAATCAGAAGAAGTAGAAGAAGGAGAAGGAGAAGGTGAAGTCTGGAGGGTGAATCAGAAGAAGTAGAAGAAGGAGAAGGAGAAGGTGAAGTCTGGTGGGTGAATCAGAAGAAGCAGAAGAAGGAGAAGGTGAAGTCTGGAGGGTGAATCAGAAGAAGCAGAGGAAGGAGAAGGAGAAGATGAAGTCTGGAGGGTGAATCAGAAGAAGTAGAAGAATGAAAAGGAGAAGGTGAGGTCTGGAGGGTGAATCAGAAGAAGCAGAAGAAGGAGAAGGAGAAGGTGAAGTCTGGAGGGTGAATCAGAAGAAGCAGAAGAAGGAGAAGGAGAAGGTGAAGTCTGGAGGGTGAATCAGAAGAAGCAGAAGAAGGAGAAGGAGAAGGTGAAGTCAGGAGGGTGAATCAGAAGAAGCAGAAGAAGGAGAAGGAGAAGGTGAAGTTAGGAGGGAGAATCAGAAGAAGCAGAAGAAGGAGAAGGAGCAGGTGAAGTCAGGGGGGTGTAGCAGAAGAAGTAGAAGGAAGGAGAAGGAGAAGGTGAAGTCAGGACGGTGAAGCAGAAGAAGCAGAAGAAGGAGAAAAGAAGGTGAAGTCTGGAGGGTGAATCAGAAGAAGCAGAAGAAAGAGAAGGAGAAGGTGAAGTCTGGAGGGTGAATCAGAAGAAGTAGAAGAAGGAGAAGGAGAAGGTGAAGTCTGGAGGGTGAATCAGAAGAAGCAGAAGAAGGAGAAGGAGAAGGTGAAGTCTGGAGGGTGAATCAGAAGAAGTAGACGAAGGAGAAGGAGAAGGTGAAGTCTGGAGGGTGAATCAGAAGAAGCAGAAGAAGTAGATGGAGAAGGTGAAGTCTGGAGGGCGAATCAGAAGAAGTAGAAGAATGAGAAGGTGAAGGTGAAGTCTGGAGGGTGAATCAGAAGAAGCAGAAGAAGGAGAAGGAGAAGGTGAAGTCTGGAGGGTGATTCAGAAGAAGCAGAATAAGGAGAAGGAGAAGGTGAAGTCTGGAGGGTGAATCAGAAGAAGCAGAAGAAGGAGAAGGAGAAGGTGAAGTCTGGAGGGTGAATCAGAAGAAGTAGAAGAAGGAGAAGGAGAAGGTGAAGTCTGGAGGGTGAATCAGAAGAAGTAGAAGAAGGAGAAGGAGAAGGTGAAGTCTGGAGGGTGAATCAGAAGAAGTAGAAGTAGGAGAAGGAGAAGGTGAAGTCTGGAGGGTGAAGCAGAAGAAGTAGAAGAAGGAGAAGGAGAAGGTGAAGTCAGGAGGGTGAATCAGAAGATGTAGAAGAAGGAGAAGGAGAAGGTGAAGTCAGGAGGGTGAATCAGAAGAAGCAGAAGAAGGAGAAGGAGAAGGTGAAGTCTGGAGGGTGAATCAGAAGAAGCAGAAGAAGGAGAAGGAGAAGGTGAAGTCTGGAGGGTGAATCAGAAGAAGCAGAAGAAGGAGAAGGAGAAGGTGAAGTCTGGAGGGTGAATCAGAAGAAGCAGAATAAGGAGAAGGAGAAGGTGAAGTCTGGAGGGGGAATCAGAAGAAGCAGAAGAAGGAGAAGGAGAAGGTGAAGTCTGGAGGGTGAATCAGAAGAAGTAGAAGAAGGAGAAGGAGAAGGTGAAGTCTGGAGGGTGAAGCAGAAGAAGTAGAAGAAGGAGAAGGAGAAGGTGAAGTCAGGAGGGTGAATCAGAAGAAGTAGAAGAAGGAGAAGGAGAAGGTGAAGTCAGGAGGGTGAATCAGAAGAAGCAGAAGAAGGAGATAGAGAAGGTGAAGTCTGGAGGGTGAATCAGAAGAATCAGAAGAAGGAGAAGGAGAAGGTGAAGTCTGGAGGGTGAAGCAGAAGAAGCAGAAGAAAGAGAAGGAGAAGGTGAAGTCTGGAGGGTGAAGCAGAAGAAACAGAAGAAGGAGAAGGAGAAGGTGAAGACTGGAGGGTGAATCAGAAGAAGTAGAAGAAGGAGAAGGAGAAGGTGAAGTCTGGAGGGTGAATCAGAAGAAGTAGAAGAAGGAGAAGGAGAAGGTGAAGTCTGGTGGTGAATCAGAAGAAGCAGAAGAAGGAGAAGGTGAAGTCTGGAGGGTGAATCAGAGAAGCAGAGGAAGGAGAAGGAGAAGATGAAGTCTGGAGGGTGAATCAGAAGAAGTAGAAGAATGAAAAGGAGAAGGTGAGGTCTGGAGGTGAATCAGAAGAAGCAGAAGAAGGAGAAGGAGAAGGTGAAGTCTGGAGGGTGAATCAGAAGAAGCAGAAGAAGGAGAAGGAGAAGGTGAAGTCTGAGGGTGAATCAGAAGAAGCAGAAGAAGGAGAAGGAGAAGGTGAAGTCAGGAGGGTGAATCAGAAGAAGCAGAAGAAGGAGAAGGAGAAGGTGAAGTTAGGAGGGAGAATCAGAAGAAGCAGAAGAAGGAGAAGGAGCAGGTGAAGTCAGGGGGTGTAGCAGAAGAAGTAGAAGAAGGAGAAGGAGAAGGTGAAGTCAGGACGGTGAAGCAGAAGAAGCAGAAGAAGGAGAAAAGAAGGTGAAGTCTGGAGGGCGCAGCAGAAGAAGCAGAAGAAGGAGAAGGAGAAGGTGAAGTCTGGAGTGTGAAGCAGAAGAAGCAGAAGAAGGAGAAGGAGAAGGTGAAGTCTGGAGGGCGCAGCAGAAGAAGCAGAAGAAGGAGAATGAGAAGGTGAAGTCTGGAGGGTGAATCAGAAGAAGCAGAAGAAGGAGAAGGAGAAGGTGAAGTCTGGAGGGTGAATCAGAAGAAGTAGAAGAAGGAGAAGGAGAAGGTGAAGTCAGGAGGGTGAATCAGAAGAAGTAGAAGAAGGAGAAGGAGAAGGTGAAGTCAGGAGGGTGAATCAGAAGAAGCAGAAGAAGGAGAAGGAGAAGGTGAAGTCTGGAGGGTGAATCAGAAGAATCAGAAGAAGGAGAAGGAGAAGGTGAAGTCTGGAGGGTGAATCAGAAGAAGCAGAAGAAAGAGAAGGAGAAGGTGAAGTCTGGAGGGTGAAGCAGAAGAAACAGAAGAAGGAGAAGGAGAAGGTGAAGACTGGAGGGTGAATCAGAAGAAGTAGAAGAAGGAGAAGGAGAAGGTGAAGTCTGAGGGTGAATCAGAAGAAGTAGAAGAAGGAGAAGGAGAAGATGAAGTCTGGAGGGTGAATCAGAAGAAACAGAAGAAGGAGAAGGAGAAGGTGAAGTCTGGAGGGTGAATCAGAAGAAGTAGAAGAAGGAGAAGGAGAAGGTGTAGTCTGGAGGGTGAATCAGAAGAAGTAGACGAAGGAGAAGGAGAAGGTGAAGTCTGGAGGGTGAATCAGAAGAAGCAGAAGAAGGAGAAGGAGAAGGTGAAGTCTGGAGGGTGAATCAGAAGAAGTAGAAGAAGGAGAAGGAGAAGGTGAAGTCTGGAGGGTGAATCAGAAGAAGCAGAAGAAGGAGAAGGAGAAGGTGAAGTCTGAGGGTGATCAGAAGAAGCAGAAGAAGGAGAAGGAGAAGGTGAAGTCTGGAGGGTGAATCAGAAGAAGTAAGAAGAAGGAGAAGGAGAAGGTGAAGTCTGGAGGGTGAATCAGAAGAAGCAGAAGAAAGAGAAGGAGAAGGTGAAGGTGAAGTCAGGAGGGTGAATCAGAAGAAGTAGAAGAAGTAGAAGGAGTAGGTGAAGTCAGGAGGGTGAATCAGAAGAAGCAGAAGATGGAGAAGGAGAAGGTGAAGTCTGGAGGGTGAATCAGAAGAATCAGAAGAAGGAGAAGGAGAAGGTGAAGTCTGGAGGGTGAATCAGAAGAAGCAAAGGAAGGAGAAGGAGAAGGTGAAGTCTGGAGGGTGAATCAGAAGAAGCAGAATAAGGAGAAGGAGAAGCTGAAGTCTGGAGGGTGAATCAGAAGAAGCAGAATAAGGAGAAGGAGAAGGTGAAGTCTGGAGGGTGAATCAGAAGAAGCAGAAGAAAGAGAAGGAGAAGGTGAAGTCTGGAGGGTGAATCAGAAGAAGTAGAAGAAGGAGAAGGAGAAGGTGAAGTCTGGAGGGTGAAGCAGAAGAAGTAGAAGAAGGAGAAGGAGAAGGTGAAGTCAGGAGGGTGAATCAGAAGAAGTAGAAGAAGGAGAAGGAGAAGGTGAAGTCAGGAGGGTGAATCAGAAGAAGCAGAAGAAGGAGAAGGAGAAGGTGAAGTCTGGAGGGTGAAGCAGAAGAAACAGAAGAAGGAGAAGGAGAAGGTGAAGACTGGAGGGTGAATCAGAAGAAGTAGAAGAAGGAGAAGGAGAAGGTGAAGTCTGGAGGGTGAATCAGAAGAAGTAGAAGAAGGAGAAGGAGAAGGTGAAGTCTGGAGGGTGAATCAGAAGAAGCAGAAGAAGGAGAAGGAGAAGGTGAAGTCTGGAGGGTGAATCAGAAGAAGCAGAAGAAGGAGAAGGAGAAGATGAAGTCTGGAGGGTGAATCAGAAGAAGTAGAAGAAGGAGAAGGAGAAGGTGAAGTCTGGAGGGTGAATCAGAAGTAGTAGAAGAAGGAGAAGGAGAAGGTGAAGTCTGGAGGGTGAATCAGAAGAAACAGAAGAAGGAGAAGGAGCAGGTGAAGTCTGGAGGGTGAATCAGAAGAAGTAGAAGAAGGAGAAGGAGAAGGTGTAGTCTGGAGGGTGAATCAGAAGAAGTAGACGAAGGAGAAGAAGAAGGTGAAGTCTGGAGGGTGAATCAGAAGAAGCAGAAGAAGGAGATGGAGAAGGTGAAGTCTGGAGGGTGAATCAGAGGAAGTAGAAGAAGGAGAAGGAGAAGGTGAAGTCTGGAGGGTGAATCAGAAGAAGCAGAAGAAGGAGAAGGAGAAGGTGAAGTCTGGAGGGTGAATCAGAAGAAGCAGAAGAAGGAGAAGGAGAAGGTGAAGTCTGGAGGGTGATTCAGAAGAAGCAGAATAAGGAGAAGGAGAAGGTGATGTCTGGAGGGTGAATCAGAAGAAGCAGAAGAAGGAGAAGGAGAAGGTGAAGTCTGGAGGGTGAATCAGAAGAAGTAGAAGAAGGAGAAGGAGAAGGTGAAGTCTGGAGGGTGAATCAGAAGAAGTAGAAGAAGGAGAAGGAGAAGGTGAAGTCTGGAGGGTGAATCAGAAGAAGTAGAAGAAGGAGAAGGAGAAGGTGAAGTCTGGAGGGTGAAGCAGAAGAAGTAGAAGAAGGAGAAGGAGAAGGTGAAGTCAGGAGGGTGAATCAGAAGAAGTAGAAGAAGGAGAAGGAGAAGGTGAAGTCAGGAGGGTGAATCAGAAGAAGCAGAAGAAGGAGATAGAGAAGGTGAAGTCTGGAGGGTGAACCAGAAGAATCAGAAGAAGGAGAAGGAGAAGGTGAAGTCTGGAGGGTGAAGCAGAAGAAGCAGAAGAAAGAGAAGGAGAAGGTGAAGTCTGGAGGGTGAAGCAGAAGAAACAGAAGAAGGAGAAGGAGAAGGTGAAGACTGGAGGGTGAATCAGAAGAAGTAGAAGAAGGAGAAGGAGAAGGTGAAGTCTGGAGGGTGAATCAGAAGAAGTAGAAGAAGGAGAAGGAGAAGGTGAAGTCTGGAGGGTGAATCAGAAGAAGCAGAAGAAGGAGAAGGTGAAGTCTGGAGGGTGAATCAGAAGAAGCAGAAGAAGGAGAAGGAGAAGATGAAGTCTGGAGGGTGAATCAGAAGAAGTAGAAGAATGAAAAGGAGAAGGTGAGGTCTGGAGGGTGAATCAGAAGAAGCAGAAGAAGGAGAAGGAGAAGGTGAAGTCTGGAGGGTGAATCAGAAGAAGCAGAAGAAGGAGAAGGAGAAGGTGAAGTCTGGAGGGTGAATCAGAAGAAGCAGAAGAAGGAGAAGGAGAAGGTGAAGTCAGGAGGGTGAATCAGAAGAAGCAGAAGAAGGAGAAGGAGAAGGTGAAGTTAGGAGGGAGAATCAGAAGAAGCAGAAGAAGGAGAAGGAGCAGGTGAAGTCAGGGGGTGTAGCAGAAGAAGTAGAAGAAGGAGAAGGAGAAGGTGAAGTCAGGACGGTGAAGCAGAAGAAGCAGAAGAAGGAGAAAAGAAGGTGAAGTCTGGAGGGCGCAGCAGAAGAAGCAGAAGAAGGAGAAGGAGAAGGTGAAGTCTGGAGTGTGAAGCAGAAGAAGCAGAAGAAGGAGAAGGAGAAGGTGAAGTCTGGAGGGCGCAGCAGAAGAAGCAGAAGAAGGAGAATGAGAAGGTGAAGTCTGGAGGGTGAATCAGAAGAAGCAGAAGAAGGAGAAGGAGAAGGTGAAGTCTGGAGGGTGAATCAGAAGAAGTAGAAGAAGGAGAAGGAGAAGGTGAAGTCAGGAGGGTGAATCAGAAGAAGTAGAAGAAGGAGAAGGAGAAGGTGAAGTCAGGAGGGTGAATCAGAAGAAGCAGAAGAAGGAGAAGGAGAAGGTGAAGTCTGGAGGGTGAATCAGAAGAATCAGAAGAAGGAGAAGGAGAAGGTGAAGTCTGGAGGGTGAATCAGAAGAAGCAGAAGAAAGAGAAGGAGAAGGTGAAGTCTGGAGGGTGAAGCAGAAGAAACAGAAGAAGGAGAAGGAGAAGGTGAAGACTGGAGGGTGAATCAGAAGAAGTAGAAGAAGGAGAAGGAGAAGGTGAAGTCTGGAGGGTGAATCAGAAGAAGTAGAAGAAGGAGAAGGAGAAGATGAAGTCTGGAGGGTGAATCAGAAGAAACAGAAGAAGGAGAAGGAGAAGGTGAAGTCTGGAGGGTGAATCAGAAGAAGTAGAAGAAGGAGAAGGAGAAGGTGTAGTCTGGAGGGTGAATCAGAAGAAGTAGACGAAGGAGAAGGAGAAGGTGAAGTCTGGAGGGTGAATCAGAAGAAGCAGAAGAAGGAGAAGGAGAAGGTGAAGTCTGGAGGGTGAATCAGAAGAAGTAGAAGAAGGAGAAGGAGAAGGTGAAGTCTGGAGGGTGAATCAGAAGAAGCAGAAGAAGGAGAAGGAGAAGGTGAAGTCTGGAGGGTGAATCAGAAGAAGCAGAAGAAGCAGAAGGAGAAGGTGAAGTCTGGAGGGTGAATCAGAAGAAGTAGAAGAAGGAGAAGGAGAAGTTGAAGTCTGGAGGGTGAAGCAGAAGAAGTAGAAGATGGAGAAGGAGAAGGTGAAGTCAGGAGGGTGAATCAGAAGAAGTAGAAGAAGTAGAAGGAGTAGGTGAAGTCAGGAGGGTGAATCAGAAGAAGCAGAAGATGGAGAAGGAGAAGGTGAAGTCTGGAGGGTGAATCAGAAGAATCAGAAGAAGGAGAAGGAGAAGGTGAAGTCTGGAGGGTGAATCAGAAGAAGCAAAGGAAGGAGAAGGAGAAGGTGAAGTCTGGAGGGTGAATCAGAAGAAGCAGAATAAGGAGAAGGAGAAGGTGAAGTCTGGAGGGTGAATCAGAAGAAGCAGAATAAGGAGAAGGAGAAGGTGAAGTCTGGAGGGTGAATCAGAAGAAGCAGAAGAAAGAGAAGGAGAAGGTGAAGTCTGGAGGGTGAATCAGAAGAAGTAGAAGAAGGAGAAGGAGAAGGTGAAGTCTGGAGGGTGAAGCAGAAGAAGTAGAAGAAGGAGAAGGAGAAGGTGAAGTCAGGAGGGTGAATCAGAAGAAGTAGAAGAAGGAGAAGGAGAAGGTGAAGTCAGGAGGGTGAATCAGAAGAAGCAGAAGAAGGAGAAGGAGAAGGTGAAGTCTGGAGGGTGAAGCAGAAGAAACAGAAGAAGGAGAAGGAGAAGGTGAAGACTGGAGGGTGAATCAGAAGAAGTAGAAGAAGGAGAAGGAGAAGGTGAAGTCTGGAGGGTGAATCAGAAGAAGTAGAAGAAGGAGAAGGAGAAGGTGAAGTCTGGAGGGTGAATCAGAAGAAGCAGAAGAAGGAGAAGGAGAAGGTGAAGTCTGGAGGGTGAATCAGAAGAAGCAGAAGAAGGAGAAGGAGAAGATGAAGTCTGGAGGGTGAATCAGAAGAAGTAGAAGAAGGAGAAGGAGAAGGTGAAGTCTGGAGGGTGAATCAGAAGTAGTAGAAGAAGGAGAAGGAGAAGGTGAAGTCTGGAGGGTGAATCAGAAGAAACAGAAGAAGGAGAAGGAGCAGGTGAAGTCTGGAGGGTGAATCAGAAGAAGTAGAAGAAGGAGAAGGAGAAGGTGTAGTCTGGAGGGTGAATCAGAAGAAGTAGACGAAGGAGAAGAAGAAGGTGAAGTCTGGAGGGTGAATCAGAAGAAGCAGAAGAAGGAGATGGAGAAGGTGAAGTCTGGAGGGTGAATCAGAGGAAGTAGAAGAAGGAGAAGGAGAAGGTGAAGTCTGGAGGGTGAATCAGAAGAAGCAGAAGAAGGAGAAGGAGAAGGTGAAGTCTGGAGGGTGAATCAGAAGAAGCAGAAGAAGGAGAAGGAGAAGGTGAAGTCTGGAGGGTGATTCAGAAGAAGCAGAATAAGGAGAAGGAGAAGGTGATGTCTGGAGGGTGAATCAGAAGAAGCAGAAGAAGGAGAAGGAGAAGGTGAAGTCTGGAGGGTGAATCAGAAGAAGTAGAAGAAGGAGAAGGAGAAGGTGAAGTCTGGAGGGTGAATCAGAAGAAGTAGAAGAAGGAGAAGGAGAAGGTGAAGTCTGGAGGGTGAATCAGAAGAAGTAGAAGAAGGAGAAGGAGAAGGTGAAGTCTGGAGGGTGAAGCAGAAGAAGTAGAAGAAGGAGAAGGAGAAGGTGAAGTCAGGAGGGTGAATCAGAAGATGTAGAAGAAGGAGAAGGAGAAGGTGAAGTCAGGAGGGTGAATCAGAAGAAGCAGAAGAAGGAGAAGGAGAAGGTGAAGTCTGGAGGGTGAATCAGAAGAATCAGAAGAAGGAGAAGGAGAAGGTGAAGTCTGGAGGGTGAATCAGAAGAAGCAGAAGAAAGAGAAGGAGAAGGTGAAGTCTGGAGGGTGAATCAGAAGAAGTAGAAGAAGGAGAAGGAGAAGGTGAAGTCTGGAGGGTGAATCAGAAGAAGCAGAAGAAGGAGAAGGAGAAGGTGAAGTCTGGAGGGTGAATCAGAAGAAGTAGACGAAGGAGAAGGAGAAGGTGAAGTCTGGAGGGTGAATCAGAAGAAGCAGAAGAAGGAGAAGGAGAAGGTGAAGTCTGGAGGGTGATTCAGAAGAAGCAGAATAAGGAGAAGGAGAAGGTGAAGTCTGGAGGGTGAATCAGAAGAAGCAGAAGAAGGAGAAGGAGAAGGTGAAGTCTGGAGGGTGAATCAGAAGAAGTAGAAGAAGGAGAAGGAGAAGGTGAAGTCTGGAGGGTGAATCAGAAGAAGTAGAAGAAGGAGAAGGAGAAGGTGAAGTCAGGAGGGTGAATCAGAAGATGTAGAAGAAGGAGAAGGAGAAGGTGAAGTCAGGAGGGTGAATCAGAAGAAGCAGAAGAAGGAGAAGGAGAAGGTGAAGTCTGGAGGGTGAATCAGAAGAAGCAGAAGAAGGAGAAGGAGAAGGTGAAGTCTGGAGGGTGAATCAGAAGAAGCAGAAGAAGGAGAAGGAGAAGGTGAAGTCTGGAGGGTGAATCAGAAGAAGCAGAATAAGGAGAAAGAGAAGGTGAAGTCTGGAGGGTGAATCAGAAGAAGCAGAAGAAGGAGAAGGAGAAGGTGAAGTCTGGAGGGTGAATCAGAAGAAGTAGAAGAAGGAGAAGGAGAAGGTGAAGTCTGGAGGGTGAAGCAGAAGAAGTAGAAGAAGGAAAAGGAGAAGGTGAAGTCAGGAGGGTGAATCAGAAGAAGTAGAAGAAGGAGAAGGAGAAGGTGAAGTCAGGAGGGTGAATCAGAAGAAGCAGAAGAAGGAGATAGAGAAGGTGAAGTCTGGAGGGTGAATCAGAAGAATCAGAAGAAGGAGAAGGAGAAGGTGAAGTCTGGAGGGTGAAGCAGAAGAAGCAGAAGAAAGAGAAGGAGAAGGTGAAGTCTGGAGGGTGAAGCAGAAGAAACAGAAGAAGGAGAAGGAGAAGGTGAAGACTGGAGGGTGAATCAGAAGAAGTAGAAGAAGGAGAAGGAGAAGGTGAAGTCTGGAGGGTGAATCAGAAGAAGTAGAAGAAGGAGAAGGAGAAGGTGAAGTCTGGAGGGTGAATCAGAAGAAGCAGAAGAAGGAGAAGGAGAAGGTGAAGTCTGGAGGGCGCAGCAGAAGAAGCAGAAAAAGGAGAATGAGAAGGTGAAGTCTGGAGGGTGAATCAGAAGAAGTAGAAGAAGGAGAAGGAGAAGGTGAAGTCTGGAGGGTGAAGCAGAAGAAACAGAAGAAGGAGAAGGAGAAGGTGAAGACTGGAGGGTGAATCAGAAGAAGTAGAAGAAGGAGAAGGAGAAGGTGAAGTCTGGAGGGTGAATCAGAAGAAGTAGAAGAAGGAGAAGGAGAAGGTGAAGTCTGGAGTGTGAAGCAGAAGAAGCAGAAGAAGGAGAAGGAGAAGGTGAAGTCTGGAGGGCGCAGCAGAAGAAGCAGAAGAAGGAGAATGAGAAGGTGAAGTCTGGAGGGTGAATCAGAAGAAGCAGAAGAAGGAGAAGGAGAAGGTGAAGTCTGGAGGGTGAATCAGAAGAAGTAGAAGAAGGAGAAGGAGAAGGTGAAGTCTGGAGGGTGAAGCAGAAGAAGTAGAAGAAGGAGAAGGAGAAGGTGAAGTCAGGAGGGTGAATCAGAAGAAGTAGAAGAAGGAGAAGGAGAAGGTGAAGTCAGGAGGGTGAATCAGAAGAAGCAGAAGAAGGAGAAGGAGAAGGTGAAGTCTGGAGGGTGAATCAGAAGAATCAGAAGAAGGAGAAGGAGAAGGTGAAGTCTGGAGGGTGAATCAGAAGAAGCAGAAGAAAGAGAAGGAGAAGGTGAAGTCTGGAGGGTGAAGCAGAAGAAACAGAAGAAGGAGAAGGAGAAGGTGAAGACTGGAGGGTGAATCAGAAGAAGTAGAAGAAGGAGAAGGAGAAGGTGAAGTCTGGAGGGTGAATCAGAAGAAGTAGAAGAAGGAGAAGGAGAAGATGAAGTCTGGAGGGTGAATCAGAAGAAACAGAAGAAGGAGAAGGAGAAGGTGAAGTCTGGAGGGTGAATCAGAAGAAGTAGAAGAAGGAGAAGGAGAAGGTGTAGTCTGGAGGGTGAATCAGAAGAAGTAGACGAAGGAGAAGGAGAAGGTGAAGTCTGGAGGGTGAATCAGAAGAAGCAGAAGAAGGAGAAGGAGAAGGTGAAGTCTGGAGGGTGAATCAGAAGAAGTAGAAGAAGGAGAAGGAGAAGGTGAAGTCTGGAGGGTGAATCAGAAGAAGCAGAAGAAGGAGAAGGAGAAGGTGAAGTCTGGAGGGTGAATCAGAAGAAGCAGAAGAAGCAGAAGGAGAAGGTGAAGTCTGGAGGGTGAATCAGAAGAAGTAGAAGAAGGAGAAGGAGAAGTTGAAGTCTGGAGGGTGAAGCAGAAGAAGTAGAAGATGGAGAAGGATAAGGTGAAGTCAGGAGGGTGAATCAGAAGAAGTAGAAGAAGTAGAAGGAGTAGGTGAAGTCAGGAGGGTGAATCAGAAGAAGCAGAAGATGGAGAAGGAGAAGGTGAAGTCTGGAGGGTGAATCAGAAGAATCAGAAG
Organism: Somniosus microcephalus; assembly: GCF_052327205.1. Classification (NCBI taxonomy): domain Eukaryota; kingdom Metazoa; phylum Chordata; class Chondrichthyes; order Squaliformes; family Somniosidae; genus Somniosus; species Somniosus microcephalus. The sequence goes on along the minus strand of NW_028225302.1, from coordinate 390,297 downwards.
AAGGAGAAGGAGAAGGTGAAGTCTGGAGGGTGAATCAGAAGAAGCAAAGGAAGGAGAAGGAGAAGGTGAAGTCTGGAGGGTGAAGCAGAAGAAGCAGAAGAAGGAGAAGGAGAAGGTGAAGTCTGGAGGGCGCAGCAGAAGAAGCAGAAGAAGGAGAATGAGAAGGTGAAGTCTGGAGGGTGAATCAGAAGAAGCAGAAGAAGGAGAAGGAGAAGGTGAAGTCTGGAGGGTGAATCAGAAGAAGTAGAAGAAGGAGAAGGAGAAGGTGAAGTCAGGAGGGTGAATCAGAAGAAGTAGAAGAAGGAGAAGGAGAAGGTGAAGTCAGGAGGGTGAATCAGAAGAAGCAGAAGAAGGAGAAGGAGAAGGTGAAGTCTGGAGGGTGAATCAGAAGAATCAGAAGAAGGAGAAGGAGAAGGTGAAGTCTGGAGGGTGAATCAGAAGAAGCAGAAGAAAGAGAAGGAGAAGGTGAAGTCTGGAGGGTGAATCAGAAGAAGCAGAAGAAGGAGAAGGAGAAGGTGAAGACTGGAGGGTGAATCAGAAGAAGTAGAAGAAGGAGAAGGAGAAGGTGAAGTCTGGAGGGTGAATCAGAAGAAGTAGAAGAAGGAGAAGGAGAAGATGAAGTCTGGAGGGTGAATCAGAAGAAACAGAAGAAGGAGAAGGAGAAGATGAAGTCTGGAGGGTGAATCAGAAGAAGTAGAAGAAGGAGAAGGAGAAGGTGTAGTCTGGAGGGTGAATCAGAAGAAGTAGACGAAGGAGAAGGAGAAGGTGAAGTCTGGAGGGTGAATCAGAAGAAGCAGAAGAAGGAGAAGGAGAAGGTGAAGTCTGGAGGGTGAATCAGAAGAAGTAGAAGAAGGAGAAGGAGAAGGTGAAGTCTGGAGGGTGAATCAGAAGAAGCAGAAGAAGGAGAAGGAGAAGGTGAAGTCTGGAGGGTGAATCAGAAGAAGCAGAAGAAGCAGAAGGAGAAGGTGAAGTCTGGAGGGTGAATCAGAAGAAGTAGAAGAAGGAGAAGGAGAAGTTGAAGTCTGGAGGGTGAAGCAGAAGAAGTAGAAGATGGAGAAGGAGAAGGTGAAGTCAGGAGGGTGAATCAGAAGAAGTAGAAGAAGTAGAAGGAGTAGGTGAAGTCAGGAGGGTGAATCAGAAGAAGCAGAAGATGGAGAAGGAGAAGGTGAATTCTGGAGGGTGAATCAGAAGAATCAGAAGAAGGAGAAGCAGAAGGTGAAGTCTGGAGGGTGAATCAGAAGAAGCAAAGGAAGGAGAAGGAGAAGGTGAAGTCTGGAGGGTGAATCAGAAGAAGCAGAATAAGGAGAAGGAGAAGGTGAAGTCTGGAGGGTGAATCAGAAGAAGCAGAATAAGGAGAAGGAGAAGGTGAAGTCTGGAGGGTGAATCAGAAGAAGCAGAAGAAAGAGAAGGAGAAGGTGAAGTCTGGAGGGTGAATCAGAAGAAGTAGAAGAAGGAGAAGGAGAAGGTGAAGTCCGGAGGGTGAAGCAGAAGAAGTAGAAGAAGGAGAAGGAGAAGGTGAAATCAGGAGGGTGAATCAGAAGAAGTAGAAGAAGGAGAAGGAGAAGGTGAAGTCAGGAGGGTGAATCAGAAGAAGCAGAAGAAGGAGAAGGAGAAGGTGAAGTCTGGAGGGTGAAGCAGAAGAAACAGAAGAAGGAGAAGGAGAAGGTGAAGACTGGAGGGTGAATCAGAAGAAGTAGAAGAAGGAGAAGGAGAAGGTGAAGTCTGGAGGGTGAATCAGAAGAAGTAGAAGAAGGAGAAGGAGAAGGTGAAGTCTGGAGGGTGAATCAGAAGAAGCAGAAGAAGGAGAAGGAGAAGGTGAAGTCTGGAGGGTGAATCAGAAGAAGCAGAAGAAGGAGAAGGAGAAGATGAAGTCTGGAGGGTGAATCAGAAGAAACAGAAGAAGGAGAAGGAGCAGGTGAAGTCTGGAGGGTGAATCAGAAGAAGTAGAAGAAGGAGAAGGAGAAGGTGTAGTCTGGAGGGTGAATCAGAAGAAGCAGACGAAGGAGAAGAAGAAGGTGAAGTCTGGAGGGTGAATCAGAAGAAGCAGAAGAAGGAGATGGAGAAGGTGAAGTCTGGAGGGTGAATCAGAGGAAGTAGAAGAAGGAGAAGGAGAAGGTGAAGTCTGGAGGGTGAATCAGAAGAAGCAGAAGAAGGAGAAGGAGAAGGTGAAGTCTGGAGGGTGAATCAGAAGAAGCAGAAGAAGGAGAAGGAGAAGGTGAAGTCTGGAGGGTGATTCAGAAGAAGCAGAATAAGGAGAAGGAGAAGGTGATGTCTGGAGGGTGAATCAGAAGAAGCAGAAGAAGGAGAAGGAGAAGGTGAAGTCTGGAGGGTGAATCAGAAGAAGTAGAAGAAGGAGAAGGAGAAGGTGAAGTCTGGAGGGTGAATCAGAAGAAGTAGAAGAAGGAGAAGGAGAAGGTGAAGTCTGGAGGGTGAATCAGAAGAAGTAGAAGAAGGAGAAGGAGAAGGTGAAGTCTGGAGGGTGAAGCAGAAGAAGTAGAAGAAGGAGAAGGAGAAGGTGAAGTCAGGAGGGTGAATCAGAAGATGTAGAAGAAGGAGAAGGAGAAGGTGAAGTCAGGAGGGTGAATCAGAAGAAGCAGAAGAAGGAGAAGGAGAAGGTGAAGTCTGGAGGGTGAATCAGAAGAATCAGAAGAAGGAGAAGGAGAAGGTGAAGTCTGGAGGGTGAATCAGAAGAAGCAGAAGAAAGAGAAGGAGAAGGTGAAGTCTGGAGGGTGAATCAGAAGAAGTAGAAGAAGGAGAAGGAGAAGGTGAAGTCTGGAGGGTGAATCAGAAGAAGCAGAAGAAGGAGAAGGAGAAGGTGAAGTCTGGAGGGTGAATCAGAAGAAGTAGACGAAGGAGAAGGAGAAGGTGAAGTCTGGAGGGTGAATCAGAAGAAGCAGAAGAAGGAGAAGGAGAAGGTGAAGTCTGGAGGGTGATTCAGAAGAAGCAGAATAAGGAGAAGGAGAAGGTGAAGTCTGGAGGGTGAATCAGAAGAAGCAGAAGAAGGAGAAGGAGAAGGTGAAGTCTGGAGGGTGAATCAGAAGAAGTAGAAGAAGGAGAAGGAGAAGGTGAAGTCTGGAGGGTGAATCAGAAGAAGTAGAAGAAGGAGAAGGAGAAGGTGAAGTCAGGAGGGTGAATCAGAAGATGTAGAAGAAGGAGAAGGAGAAGGTGAAGTCAGGAGGGTGAATCAGAAGAAGCAGAAGAAGGAGAAGGAGAAGGTGAAGTCTGGAGGGTGAATCAGAAGAAGCAGAAGAAGGAGAAGGAGAAGGTGAAGTCTGGAGGGTGAATCAGAAGAAGCAGAAGAAGGAGAAGGAGAAGGTGAAGTCTGGAGGGTGAATCAGAAGAAGCAGAATAAGGAGAAGGAGAAGGTGAAGTCTGGAGGGTGAATCAGAAGAAGCAGAAGAAGGAGAAGGAGAAGGTGAAGTCTGGAGGGTGAATCAGAAGAAGTAGAAGAAGGAGAAGGAGAAGGTGAAGTCTGGAGGGTGAAGCAGAAGAAGTAGAAGAAGGAAAAGGAGAAGGTGAAGTCAGGAGGGTGAATCAGAAGAAGTAGAAGAAGGAGAAGGAGAAGGTGAAGTCAGGAGGGTGAATCAGAAGAAGCAGAAGAAGGAGATAGAGAAGGTGAAGTCTGGAGGGTGAATCAGAAGAATCAGAAGAAGGAGAAGGAGAAGGTGAAGTCTGGAGGGTGAAGCAGAAGAAGCAGAAGAAAGAGAAGGAGAAGGTGAAGTCTGGAGGGTGAAGCAGAAGAAACAGAAGAAGGAGAAGGAGAAGGTGAAGACTGGAGGGTGAATCAGAAGAAGTAGAAGAAGGAGAAGGAGAAGGTGAAGTCTGGAGGGTGAATCAGAAGAAGTAGAAGAAGGAGAAGGAGAAGGTGAAGTCTGGAGGGTGAATCAGAAGAAGCAGAAGAAGGAGAAGGAGAAGGTGAAGTCTGGAGGGCGCAGCAGAAGAAGCAGAAGAAGGAGAATGAGAAGGTGAAGTCTGGAGGGTGAATCAGAAGAAGTAGAAGAAGGAGAAGGAGAAGGTGAAGTCTGGAGGGTGAAGCAGAAGAAACAGAAGAAGGAGAAGGAGAAGGTGAAGACTGGAGGGTGAATCAGAAGAAGTAGAAGAAGGAGAAGGAGAAGGTGAAGTCTGGAGGGTGAATCAGAAGAAGTAGAAGAAGGAGAAGGAGAAGGTGAAGTCTGGAGTGTGAAGCAGAAGAAGCAGAAGAAGGAGAAGGAGAAGGTGAAGTCTGGAGGGCGCAGCAGAAGAAGCAGAAGAAGGAGAATGAGAAGGTGAAGTCTGGAGGGTGAATCAGAAGAAGCAGAAGAAGGAGAAGGAGAAGGTGAAGTCTGGAGGGTGAATCAGAAGAAGTAGAAGAAGGAGAAGGAGAAGGTGAAGTCTGGAGGGTGAAGCAGAAGAAGTAGAAGAAGGAGAAGGAGAAGGTGAAGTCAGGAGGGTGAATCAGAAGAAGTAGAAGAAGGAGAAGGAGAAGGTGAAGTCAGGAGGGTGAATCAGAAGAAGCAGAAGAAGGAGAAGGAGAAGGTGAAGTCTGGAGGGTGAATCAGAAGAATCAGAAGAAGGAGAAGGAGAAGGTGAAGTCTGGAGGGTGAATCAGAAGAAGCAGAAGAAAGAGAAGGAGAAGGTGAAGTCTGGAGGGTGAAGCAGAAGAAACAGAAGAAGGAGAAGGAGAAGGTGAAGACTGGAGGGTGAATCAGAAGAAGTAGAAGAAGGAGAAGGAGAAGGTGAAGTCTGGAGGGTGAATCAGAAGAAGTAGAAGAAGGAGAAGGAGAAGATGAAGTCTGGAGGGTGAATCAGAAGAAACAGAAGAAGGAGAAGGAGAAGGTGAAGTCTGGAGGGTGAATCAGAAGAAGTAGAAGAAGGAGAAGGAGAAGGTCTAGTCTGGAGGGTGAATCAGAAGAAGTAGACGAAGGAGAAGGAGAAGGTGAAGTCTGGAGGGTGAATCAGAAGAAGCAGAAGAAGGAGAAGGAGAAGGTGAAGTCTGGAGGGTGAATCAGAAGAAGTAGAAGAAGGAGAAGGAGAAGGTGAAGTCTGGAGGGTGAATCAGAAGAAGCAGAAGAAGGAGAAGGAGAAGGTGAAGTCTGGAGGGTGAATCAGAAGAAGCAGAAGAAGCAGAAGGAGAAGGTGAAGTCTGGAGGGTGAATCAGAAGAAGTAGAAGAAGGAGAAGGAGAAGTTGAAGTCTGGAGGGTGAAGCAGAAGAAGTAGAAGATGGAGAAGGAGAAGGTGAAGTCAGGAGGGTGAATCAGAAGAAGTAGAAGAAGTAGAAGGAGTAGGTGAAGTCAGGAGGGTGAATCAGAAGAAGCAGAAGATGGAGAAGGAGAAGGTGAAGTCTGGAGGGTGAATCAGAAGAATCAGAAGAAGGAGAAGGAGAAGGTGAAGTCTGGAGGGTGAATCAGAAGAAGCAGAATAAGGAGAAGGAGAAGGTGAAGTCTGGAGGGTGAATCAGAAGAAGCAGAATAAGGAGAAGGAGAAGGTGAAGTCTGGAGGGTGAATCAGAAGAAGCAGAAGAAAGAGAAGGAGAAGGTGAAGTCTGGAGGGTGAATCAGAAGAAGTAGAAGAAGGAGAAGGAGAAGGTGAAGTCTGGAGGGTGAAGCAGAAGAAGTAGAAGAAGGAGAAGGAGAAGGTGAAGTCAGGAGGGTGAATCAGAAGAAGTAGAAGAAGGAGAAGGAGAAGGTGAAGTCAGGAGGGTGAATCAGAAGAAGCAGAAGAAGGAGAAGGAGAAGGTGAAGTCTGGAGGGTGAAGCAGAAGAAACAGAAGAAGGAGAAGGAGAAGGTGAAGACTGGAGGGTGAATCAGAAGAAGTAGAAGAAGGAGAAGGAGAAGGTGAAGTCTGGAGGGTGAATCAGAAGAAGTAGAAGAAGGAGAAGGAGAAGGTGAAGTCTGGAGGGTGAATCAGAAGAAGCAGAAGAAGGAGAAGGAGAAGGTGAAGTCTGGAGGGTGAATCAGAAGAAGCAGAAGAAGGAGAAGGAGAAGATGAAGTCTGGAGGGTGAATCAGAAGAAGTAGAAGAAGGAGAAGGAGAAGGTGAAGTCTGGAGGGTGAATCAGAAGTAGTAGAAGAAGGAGAAGGAGAAGGTGAAGTCTGGAGGGTGAATCAGAAGAAACAGAAGAAGGAGAAGGAGCAGGTGAAGTCTGGAGGGTGAATCAGAAGAAGTAGAAGAAGGAGAAGGAGAAGGTGTAGTCTGGAGGGTGAATCAGAAGAAGTAGACGAAGGAGAAGGAGAAGGTGAAGTCTGGAGGGTGAATCAGAAGAAGCAGAAGAAGGAGATGGAGAAGGTGAAGTCTGGAGGGTGAATCAGAGGAAGTAGAAGAAGGAGAAGGAGAAGGTGAAGTCTGGAGGGTGAATCAGAAGAAGCAGAAGAAGGAGAAGGAGAAGGTGAAGTCTGGAGGGTGAATCAGAAGAAGCAGAAGAAGGAGAAGGAGAAGGTGAAGTCTGGAGGGTGATTCAGAAGAAGCAGAATAAGGAGAAGGAGAAGGTGATGTCTGGAGGGTGAATCAGAAGAAGCAGAAGAAGGAGAAGGAGAAGGTGAAGTCTGGAGGGTGAATCAGAAGAAGTAGAAGAAGGAGAAGGAGAAGGTGAAGTCTGGAGGGTGAATCAGAAGAAGTAGAAGAAGGAGAAGGAGAAGGTGAAGTCTGGAGGGTGAATCAGAAGAAGTAGAAGAAGGAGAAGGAGAAGGTGAAGTCTGGAGGGTGAAGCAGAAGAAGTAGAAGAAGGAGAAGGAGAAGGTGAAGTCAGGAGGGTGAATCAGAAGATGTAGAAGAAGGAGAAGGAGAAGGTGAAGTCAGGAGGGTGAATCAGAAGAAGCAGAAGAAGGAGAAGGAGAAGGTGAAGTCTGGAGGGTGAATCAGAAGAATCAGAAGAAGGAGAAGGAGAAGGTGAAGTCTGGAGGGTGAATCAGAAGAAGCAGAAGAAAGAGAAGGAGAAGGTGAAGTCTGGAGGGTGAATCAGAAGAAGTAGAAGAAGGAGAAGGAGAAGGTGAAGTCTGGAGGGTGAATCAGAAGAAGCAGAAGAAGGAGAAGGAGAAGGTGAAGTCTGGAGGGTGAATCAGAAGAAGTAGACGAAGGAGAAGGAGAAGGTGAAGTCTGGAGGGTGAATCAGAAGAAGCAGAAGAAGGAGAAGGAGAAGGTGAAGTCTGGAGGGTGATTCAGAAGAAGCAGAATAAGGAGAAGGAGAAGGTGAAGTCTGGAGGGTGAATCAGAAGAAGCAGAAGAAGGAGAAGGAGAAGGTGAAGTCTGGAGGGTGAATCAGAAGAAGTAGAAGAAGGAGAAGGAGAAGGTGAAGTCTGGAGGGTGAATCAGAAGAAGTAGAAGAAGGAGAAGGAGAAGGTGAAGTCTGGAGGGTGAATCAGAAGAAGTAGAAGTAGGAGAAGGAGAAGGTGAAGTCTGGAGGGTGAAGCAGAAGAAGTAGAAGAAGGAGAAGGAGAAGGTGAAGTCAGGAGGGTGAATCAGAAGATGTAGAAGAAGGAGAAGGAGAAGGTGAAGTCAGGAGGGTGAATCAGAAGAAGCAGAAGAAGGAGAAGGAGAAGGTGAAGTCTGGAGGGTGAATCAGAAGAAGCAGAAGAAGGAGAAGGAGAAGGTGAAGTCTGGAGGGTGAATCAGAAGAAGCAGAAGAAGGAGAAGGAGAAGGTGAAGTCTGGAGGGTGAATCAGAAGAAGCAGAATAAGGAGAAGGAGAAGGTGAAGTCTGGAGGGTGAATCAGAAGAAGCAGAAGAAGGAGAAGGAGAAGGTGAAGTCTGGAGGGTGAATCAGAAGAAGTAGAAGAAGGAGAAGGAGAAGGTGAAGTCTGGAGGGTGAAGCAGAAGAAGTAGAAGAAGGAAAAGGAGAAGGTGAAGTCAGGAGGGTGAATCAGAAGAAGTAGAAGAAGGAGAAGGAGAAGGTGAAGTCAGGAGGGTGAATCAGAAGAAGCAGAAGAAGGAGATAGAGAAGGTGAAGTCTGGAGGGTGAATCAGAAGAATCAGAAGAAGGAGAAGGAGAAGGTGAAGTCTGGAGGGTGAAGCAGAAGAAGCAGAAGAAAGAGAAGGAGAAGGTGAAGTCTGGAGGGTGAAGCAGAAGAAACAGAAGAAGGAGAAGGAGAAGGTGAAGACTGGAGGGTGAATCAGAAGAAGTAGAAGAAGGAGAAGGAGAAGGTGAAGTCTGGAGGGTGAATCAGAAGAAGTAGAAGAAGGAGAAGGACAAGGTGAAGTCTGGAGGGTGAATCAGAAGAAGCAGAAGAAGGAGAAGGAGAAGGTGAAGTCTGGAGGGTGAATCAGAAGAAGCAGAAGAAGGAGAAGGAGAAGGTGAAGTCTGGAGGGTGAATCAGAAGAAGTAGAAGAAGGAGAAGGAGAAGGTGAGGTCTGGAGGGTGAATCAGAAGAAGCAGAAGAAGGAGAAGGAGAAGGTGAAGTCTGGAGGGTGAATCAGAAGAAGCAGAAGAAGGAGAAGGAGAAGGTGAAGTCTGGAGGGTGAATCAGAAGAAGCAGAAGAAGGAGTAGGAGAAGGTGAAGTCAGGAGGGTGAATCAGAAGAATCAGAAGAAGGAGAAGGAGAAGGTGAAGTTAGGAGGGAGAATCAGAAGAAGCAGAAGAAGGAGAAGGAGCAGGTGAAGTCAGGGGGGTGTAGCAGAAGAAGTAGAAGAAGGAGAAGGAGAAGGTGAAGTCAGGATGGTGAAGCAGAAGAAGCAGAAGAAGGAGAAAAGAAGGTGAAGCCTGGAGGGCGCAGCAGAAGAAGCAGAAGAAGGAGAAGGAGAAGGTGAAGTCTGGAGTGTGAAGCAGAAGAAGCAGAAGAAGGAGAAGGAGAAGGTGAAGTCTGGAGGGCGCAGCAGAAGAAGCAGAAGAAGGAGAATGAGAAGGTGAAGTCTGGAGGGTGAATCAGAAGAAGCAGAAGAAGGAGAAGGAGAAGGTGAAGTCTGGAGGGTGAATCAGAAGAAGTAGAAGAAGGAGAAGGAGAAGGTGAAGTCTGGAGGGTGAAGCAGAAGAAGTAGAAGAAGGAGAAGGAGAAGGTGAAGTCAGGAGGGTGAATCAGAAGAAGTAGAAGAAGGAGAAGGAGAAGGTGAAGTCAGGAGGGTTAATCAGAAGAAGCAGAAGAAGGAGAAGGAGAAGGTGAAGTCTGGAGGGTGAATCAGAAGAATCAGAAGAAGGAGAAGGAGAAGGTGAAGTCTGGAGGGTGAATCAGAAGAAGCAGAAGAAAGAGAAGGAGAAGTTGAAGTCTGGAGGGTGAAGCAGAAGAAACAGAAGAAGGAGAAGGAGAAGGTGAAGACTGGAGGGTGAATCAGAAGAAGTAGAAGAAGGAGAAGGAGAAGGTGAAGTCTGGAGGGTGAATCAGAAGAAGTAGAAGAAGGAGAAGGAGAAGTTGAAGTCTGGAGGGTGAATCAGAAGAAGCAGAAGAAGGAGAAGGAGAAGGTGAAGTCTGGAGGGTGAATCAGAAGAAGCAGAAGAAGGAGAAGGAGAAGATGAAGTCTGGAGGGTGAATCAGAAGAAGTAGAAGAAGGAGAAGGAGAAGGTGAAGTCTGGAGGGTGAAGCAGAAGAAGTAGAAGAAGGAGAAGGAGAAGGTGAAGTCAGGAGGAAGAATCAGAAGAAGTAGAAGAAGGAGAAGGAGAAGGTGAAGTCAGGAGGGTGAATCAGAAGAAGCAGAAGAAGGAGATAGAGAAGGTGAAGTCTGGAGGGTGAATCAGAAGAATCAGAAGAAGGAGAAGGAGAAGGTGAAGTCTGGAGGGTGAAGCAGAAGAAGCAGAAGAAAGAGAAGGGGAAGGTGAAGTCTGGAGGGTGAAGCAGAAGGAGCAGAAGAAGGAGAAGGAGAAGGTGAAGACTGGAGGGTGAATCAGAAGAAGTAGAAGAAGGAGAAGGAGAAGGTGAAGTCTGGAGGGTGAATCAGAAGAAGTAGAAGAAGGAGAAGGAGAAGGTGAAGTCTGGAGGGTGAATCAGAAGAAGCAGAAGAAGGAGAAGGAGAAGGTGAAGTCTGGAGGGTGAATCAGAAGAAGCAGAAGAAGGAGAAGGAGAAGATGAAGTCTGGAGGGTGAATCAGAATAAGTAGAAGAAGGAGAAGGAGAAGGTGAGGTCTGGAGGGTGAATCAGAAGAAGCAGAAGAAGGAGAAGGAGAAGGTGAAGTCTGGAGGGTGAATCAGAAGAAGCAGAAGAAGGAGAAGGAGAAGGTGAAGTCTGGAGGGTGAATCAGAAGAAGCAGAAGAAGGAGAAGGAGAAGGTGAAGTCAGGAGGGTAAATCAGAAGAAGCAGAAGAAGGAGAAGGAGAAGGTGAAGTTAGGAGGGTGAATCAGAAGAAGCAGAAGAAGGAGAAGGAGCAGGTGAAGTCAGGGGGGTGTAGCAGAAGAAGTAGAAGAAGGAGAAGGAGAAGGTGAAGTCAGGACGGTGAAGCAGAAGAAGCAGAAGAAGGAGAAGGAGAAGGTGAAGTCTGGAGTGTGAAGCAGAAGAAGCAGAAGAAGGAGAAGGAGAAGGTGAAGTCTGGAGGGTGCAGCAGAAGAAGCAGAAGAAGGAGAATGAGAAGGTGAAGTCTGGAGGGTGAATCAGAAGAAGCAGAAGAAGGAGAAGGAGAAGGTGAAGTCTGGAGGGTGAATCAGAAGAAGTATAAGAAGGAGAAGGAGAAGGTGAAGTCTGGAGGGTGAAGCAGAAGAAGTAGAAGAAGGAGAAGGAGAAGGTGAAGTCAGGAGGGTGAATCAGAAGAAGTAGAAGAAGGAGAAGGAGAAGGTGAAGTCAGGAGGGTGAACCGGAAGAAGCAGAAGAAGGAGAAGGAGAAGGTGAAGTCTGGAGGGTGAATCAGAAGAATCAGAAGAAGGAGAAGGAGAAGGTGAAGTCTGGAGGGTGAATCAGAAGAAGCAGAAGAAAGAGAAAGAGAAGGTGAAGTCTGGAGGGTGAAGCAGAAGAAACAGAAGAAGGAGAAGGAGAAGGTGAAGACTGGAGGGTGAATCAGAAGAAGTAGAAGAAGGAGAAGGAGAAGGTGAAGTCTGGAGGGTGAATCAGAAGAAGTAGAAGAAGGAGAAGGAGAAGTTGAAGTCTGGAGGGTGAATCAGAAGAAGCAGAAGAAGGAGAAGGAGAAGGTGAAGTCTGGAGGGTGAATCAGAAGAAGCAGAAGAAGGAGAAGGAGAAGATGAAGTCTGGAGGGTGAATCAGAAGAAGTAGAAGAAGGAGAAGGAGAAGGTGATGTCTGGAGGGTGAATCAGAAGAAGTAGAAGAAGGAGAAGGAGAAGATGAAGTCTGGAGGGTGAATCAGAAGAAACAGAAGAAGGAGAAGGAGAAGGTGAAGTCTGGAGGGTGAATCAGAAGAAGTAGAAGAAGGAGAAGGAGAAGGTGTAGTCTGGAGGGTGAATCAGAAGAAGTAGACGAAGGAGAAGGAGAAGGTGAAGTCTGGAGGGTGAATCAGAAGAAGCAGAAGAAGGAGAAGGAGAAGGTGAAGTCTGGAGGGTGAATCAGAAGAAGTAGAAGAAGGAGAAGGAGAAGGTGAAGTCTGGAGGGTGAATCAGAAGAAGCGGAAGAAGGAGAAGGAGAAGGTGAAGTCTGGAGGGTGAATCAGAAGAAGCAGAAGAAGGAGAAGGTGAAGTCTGGAGGGTGAATCAGAAGAAGCAGAATAAGGAGAAGGAGAAGGTGAAGTCTGGAGGGTGAATCAGAAGAAGCAGAAGAAGGAGAAGGAGAAGGTGAAGTCTGGAGGGTGAATCAGAAGAAGTAGAAGAAGGAGAAGGAGAAGATAAAGTCTGGAGGGTGAATCAGAAGAAGTAGAAGAAGGAGAAGGAGAAGGTGAAGTCTGGAGGGTGAATCAGAAGAAGTAGAAGAAGGAGAAGGAGAAGATGAAGTCTGGAGGGTGAATCAGAAGAAACAGAAGAAGGAGAAGGAGAAGGTGAAGTCTGGAGGGTGAATCAGAAGAAGTAGAAGAAGGAGAAGGAGAAGGTGTAGTCTGGAGGGTGAATCAGTAGAAGTAGACGAAGGAGAAGGAGAAGGTGAAGTCTGGAGGGTGAATCAGAAGAAGCAGAAGAAGGAGAAGGAGAAGGTGAAGTCTGGAGGGTGAATCAGAAGAAGTAGAAGAAGGAGAAGGAGAAGGTGAAGTCTGGAGGGTGAATCAGAAGAAGCAGAATAAGGAGAAGGAGAAGGTGAAGTCTGGAGGGTGAATCAGAAGAAGCAGAAGAAGGAGAAGGAGAAGGTGAAGTCTGGAGGGTGAATCAGAAGAAGTAGAAGAAGGAGAAGGAGAAGATGAAGTCTGGAGGGTGAATCAGAAGAAGTAGAAGAAGGAGAAGGAGAAGGTGAAGTCTGGAGGGTGAATCAGAAGAAGTAGAAGAAGGAGAAGGAGAAGGTGTAGTCTGGAGGGTGAATCAGAAGAAGTAGACGAAGGAGAAGGAGAAGGTGAAGTCTGGAGGGTGAATCAGAAGAAGCAGAAGAAGGAGAAGGAGAAGGTGAAGTCTGGAGGTTGAATCAGAAGAAGTAGAAGAAGGAGAAGGAGAAGGTGAAGTCTGGAGGGTGAATCAGAAGAAGCAGAAGAAGGAGAAGGAGAAGGTGAAGTCTGGAGGGTGAATCAGAAGAAGCAGAAGAAGGAGAAGGAGAAGGTGAAGTCTGGAGGGTGAATCAGAAGAAGTAGAAGAAGGAGAAGGAGAAGTTGAAGTCTGGAGGGTGAAGCAGAAGAAGTAGAAGATGGAGAAGGAGAAGGTGAAGTCAGGAGGGTGAATCAGAAGAAGTAGAAGAAGGGGAAGGAGAATGTGAAGTCAGAAGGGTGAATCAGAAGAAGCAGAAGATGGAGAAGGAGAAGGTGAAGTCTGGAGGGTGAATCAGAAGAATCAGAAGAAGGAGAAGGAGAAGGTGAAGTCTGGAGGGTGAATCAGAAGAAGCAAAGGAAGGAGAAGGAGAAGGTGAAGTCTGGAGGGTGAATCAGAAGAAGCAGAATAAGGAGAAGGAGAAGGTGAAGTCTGGAGGGTGAATCAGAAGAAGCAGAATAAGGAGAAGGAGAAGGTGAAGTCTGGAGGGTGAATCAGAAGAAGCAGAAGAAGGAGAAGGAGAAGGTGAAGTCTGGAGGGTGAATCAGAAGAAGTAGAAGAAGGAGAAGGAGAAGGTGAAGTCAGGAGGGTGAATCAGAAGAAGCAGAAGAAGGAGAAGGAGAAGGTGAAGTCTGGAGGGTGAATCAGAAGAATCAGAAGAAGGAGAAGGAGAAGGTGAAGTCTGGAGGGTGAATCAGAAGAAGCAGAAGAAAGAGAAGGAGAAGGTGAAGTTTGGAGGGTGAATCAGAAGAAGTAGAAGAAGGAGAAGATGAAGGTGAAGTCTGGAGGGTGAATCAGAAGAAGCAGAAGAAGGAGAAGGAGAAGGTGAAGTCTGGAGGGTGAATCAGAAGAAGTAGAAGAAGGAGAAGGAGAAGGTGAAGTCAGGAGGGTGAATCAGAAGAAGCAGAAGAAGGAGAAGGAGAAGGTGAAGTCTGGAGGTTGAATCAGAAGAATCAGAAGAAGGAGAAGGAGAAGGTGAAGTCTGGAGGGTGAATCAGAAGAAGCAGAAGAAAGAGAAGGAGAAGGTGAAGTCTGGAGGGTGAAGCAGAAGAAACAGAAGAAGGAGAAGGAGAAGGTGAAGACTGGAGGGTGAATCAGAAGAAGTAGAAGAAGGAGAAGGAGAAGGTGAAGTCTGGAGGGTGAATCAGAAGAAGTAGAAGAAGGAGAAGGAGAAGGTGAAGTCTGGAGGGGGAATCAGAAGAAGCAGAAGAAGGAGAAGGAGAAGGTGAAGTCTGGAGGGTGAATCAGAGGAACAGAAGAAGGAGAAGGAGAAGATGAAGTCTGGAGGGTGAATCAGAAGAAGTAGAAGAAGGAGAAGGAGAAGGTGAAGTCTGGAGGGTGAATCAGAAGTAGTAGAAGAAGGAGAAGGAGAAGGTGAAGTCTGGAGGGTGAATCAGAAGAAACAGAACAAGGAGAAGGAGAAGGTGAAGTCTGGAGGGTGAATCAGAAGAAGTAGAAGAAGGAGAAGGAGAAGGTGCAGTCTGGAGGGTGAATCAGAAGAAGTAGACGAAGGAGAAGGAGAAGGTGAAGTCTGGAGGGTGAATCAGAGGAAGTAGAAGAAGGAGAAGGAGAAGGTGAAGTCTGGAGGGTGAATCAGAAGAAGCAGAAGAAGGAGAAGGAGAAGGTGAAGTCTGGAGGGTGAATCAGAAGAAGCAGAAGAAGGAGAAGGAGAAGGTGAAGTCTGGAGGGTGAATCAGAAGAAGCAGAAAAAGGAGAAGGAGAAGGTGAAGTCAGGAGGGTGAATCAGAAGAAGCAGAAGAGGGAGAAGGAGAAGGTGAAGTCTGGAGGGTGAAGCAGAAGAAGCAGAAGAAAGAGAAGCAGAAGGTGAAGTCTGGAGGGTGAAGCAGAAGAAACAGAAGAAGGAGAAGGAGAAGGTGAAGACTGGAGGGTGAATCAGAAGAAGTAGAAGAAGGAGAATGAGAAGGTGAAGTCTGGAGGGTGAATCAGAAGAAGTAGAAGAATGAGAAGGAGAAGGTGAAGTCTGGAGGGTGAATCAGAAGAAGCAGAAGAAAGAGAAGGAGAAGATGAAGTCTGGAGGGTGAAGCAGAAGAAACAGAAGAAGGAGAAGGAGAAGGTGAAGACTGGAGGGTGAATCAGAAGAAGTAGAAGAAGGAGAAGGAGAAGGTGAAGTCTGGAGGGTGAAGCAGAAGAAGTAGAAGAAGGAGAAGGAGAAGGTGAAGTCAGGAGGGTGAATCAGAAGATGTAGAAGAAGGAGAAGGAGAAGGTGAAGTCAGGAGGGTGAATCAGAAGAAGAGAAGGAGAAGGAGAAGGTGAAAGAAGAAGGAGAAGGAGAAGGTGAAGTCTGGAGGTGAATCAGAAGAATCAGAAGAAGGAGAAGGAGAAGTTGAAGTCTGGAGGGTGAATCAGAAGAAGCAGAAGAAAGAGAAGGAGAAGGTGAAGTCTGGAGGGTGAATCAGAAGAAGTAGAAGAAGGAGAAGGAGAAGGTGAAGTCTGGACGGTGAATCAGAAGAAGCAGAAGAAGGAGAAGGAGAAGGTGAAGTCTGGAGGGTGAATCAGAAGAAGTAGACGAAGGAGAAGGAGAAGGTGAAGTCTGGAGGGTGAATCAGAAGAAGCAGAAGAAGGAGATGGAGAAGGTGAAGTCTGGAGGGTGAATCAGAAGAAGTAGAAGAAGGAGAAGGTGAAGGTGAAGTCTGGAGGGTGAATCAGAAGAAGCAGAAGAAGGAGAAGTAGAAGGTGAAGTCTGGAGGGTGATTCAGAAGAAGCAGAATAAGGAGAAGGAGAAGGTGAAGTCTGGAGGGTGAATCAGAAGAAGCAGAAGAAGGAGAAGGAGAAGGTGAAGTCTGGAGGGTGAATCAGAAGAAGTAGAAGAAGGAGAAGGAGAAGGTGAAGTCTGGAGGGTGAATCAGAAGAAGTAGAAGAAGGAGAAGGAGAAGGTGAAGTCTGGAGGGTGAATCAGAAGAAGTAGAAGAAGGAGAAGGAGAAGGTGAAGTCTGGAGGGTGAAGCAGAAGAAGTAGAAGAAGGAGAAGGAGAAGGTGAAGTCAGGAGGGTGAATCAGAAGATGTAGAAGAAGGAGAAGGAGAAGGTGAAGTCAGGAGGGTGAATCAGAAGAAGCAGAAGAAGGAGAAGGAGAAGGTGAAGTCTGGAGGGTGAATCAGAAGAAGCAGAAGAAGGAGAAGGAGAAGGTGAAGTCTGGAGGGTGAATCAGAAGAAGCAGAAGAAGGAGAAGGAGAAGGTGAAGTCTGGAGGGTGAATCAGAAGAAGCAGAATAAGGAGAAGGAGAAGGTGAAGTCTGGAGGGTGAATCAGAAGAAGCAGAAGAAGGAGAAGGAGAAGGTGAAGTCTGGAGGGTGAATCAGAAGAAGTAGAAGAAGGAGAAGGAGAAGGTGAAGTCTGGAGGGTGAAGCAGAAGAAGTAGAAGAAGGAGAAGGAGAAGGTGAAGTCAGGAGGGTGAATCAGAAGAAGTAGAAGAAGGAGAAGGAGAAGGTGAAGTCAGGAGGGTGAATCAGAAGAAGCAGAAGAAGGAGATAGAGAAGGTGAAGTCTGGAGGGTGAATCAGAAGAATCAGAAGAAGGAGAAGGAGAAGGTGAAGTCTGGAGGGTGAAGCAGAAGAAGCAGAAGAAAGAGAAGCAGAAGGTGAAGTCTGGAGGGTGAAGCAGAAGAAACAGAAGAAGGAGAAGGAGAAGGTGAAGACTGGAGGGTGAATCAGAAGAAGTAGAAGAAGGAGAATGAGAAGGTGAAGTCTGGAGGGTGAATCAGAAGAAGTAGAAGAAGGAGAAGGAGAAGGTGAAGTCTGGAGGGTGAATCAGAAGAAGCAGAAGAAAGAGAAGGAGAAGGTGAAGTCTGGAGGGTGAAGCAGAAGAAACAGAAGAAGGAGAAGGAGAAGGTGAAGACTGGAGGGTGAATCAGAAGAAGTAGAAGAATGAGAAGGAGAAGGTGAAGTCTGGAGGGTGAATCAGAAGAAGTAGAAGAAGGAGAAGGAGAAGGTGAAGTCAGGAGGGTGAATCAGAAGAAGCAGAAGAAGGAGAAGGAGAAGGTGAAGTCTGGAGGTTGAATCAGAAGAATCAGAAGAAGGAGAAGGAGAAGGTGAAGTCTGGAGGGTGAATCAGAAGAAGCAGAAGAAAGAGAAGGAGAAGGTGAAGTCTGGAGGGTGAAGCAGAAGAAACAGAAGAAGGAGAAGGAGAAGGTGAAGACTGGAGGGTGAATCAGAAGAAGTAGAAGAAGGAGAAGGAGAAGGTGAAGTCTGGAGGGTGAATCAGAAGAAGTAGAAGAAGGAGAAGGAGAAGGTGAAGTCTGGAGGGGGAATCAGAAGAAGCAGAAGAAGGAGAAGGAGAAGGTGAAGTCTGGAGGGTGAATCAGAAGAAGCAGAAGAAGGAGAAGGAGAAGATGAAGTCTGGAGGGTGAATCAGAAGAAGTAGAAGAAGGAGAAGGAGAAGGTGAAGTCAGGAGGGTGAATCAGAAGATGTAGAAGAAGGAGAAGGAGAAGGTGAAGTCAGGAGGGTGAATCAGAAGAAGCAGAAGAAGGAGAAGGAGAAGGTGAAGTCTGGAGGGTGAATCAGAAGAATCAGAAGAAGGAGAAGGAGAAGTTGAAGTCTTGAGGGTGAATCAGAAGAAGCAGAAGAAAGAGAAGGAGAAGGTGAAGTCTGGAGGGTGAATCAGAAGAAGTAGAAGAAGGAGAAGGAGAAGGTGAAGTCTGGAGGGTGAATCAGAAGAAGCAGAAGAAGGAGAAGGAGAAGGTGAAGTCTGGAGGGTGAATCAGAAGAAGTAGACGAAGGAGAAGGAGAAGGTGAAGTCTGGAGGGTGAATCAGAAGAAGCAGAAGAAGGAGATGGAGAAGGTGAAGTCTGGAGGGTGAATCAGAAGAAGTAGAAGAAGGAGAAGGTGAAGGTGAAGTCTGGAGGGTGAATCAGAAGAAGCAGAAGAAGGAGAAGTAGAAGGTGAAGTCTGGAGGGTGATTCAGAAGAAGCAGAATAAGGAGAAGGAGAAGGTGAAGTCTGGAGGGTGAATCAGAAGAAGCAGAAGAAGGAGAAGGAGAAGGTGAAGTCTGGAGGGTGAATCAGAAGAAGTAGAAGAAGGAGAAGGAGAAGGTGAAGTCTGGAGGGTGAATCAGAAGAAGTAGAAGAAGGAGAAGGAGAAGGTGAAGTCTGGAGGGTGAATCAGAAGAAGTAGAAGAAGGAGAAGGAGAAGGTGAAGTCTGGAGGGTGAAGCAGAAGAAGTAGAAGAAGGAGAAGGAGAAGGTGAAGTCAGGAGGGTGAATCAGAAGATGTAGAAGAAGGAGAAGGAGAAGGTGAAGTCAGGAGGGTGAATCAGAAGAAGCAGAAGAAGGAGAATGAGAAGGTGAAGTCTGGAGGGTGAATCAGAAGAAGCAGAAGAAGGAGAAGGAGAAGGTGAAGTCTGGAGGGTGAATCAGAAGAAGCAGAAGAAGGAGAAGGAGAAGGTGAAGTCTGGAGGGTGAATCAGAAGAAGCAGAATAAGGAGAAGGAGAAGGTGAAGTCTGGAGGGTGAATCAGAAGAAGTAGAAGAAGGAGAAGGAGAAGGTGAAGTCAGGAGGGTGAATCAGAAGAAGTAGAAGAAGGAGAAGGAGAAGGTGAAGTCAGGAGGGTGAATCAGAAGAAGTAGAAGAAGGAGAAGGAGAAGGTGAAGTCAGGAGGGTGAATCAGAAGAAGCAGAAGAAGGAGATAGAGAAGGTGAAGTCTGGAGGGTGAATCAGAAGAATCAGAAGAAGGAGAAGGAGAAGGTGAAGTCTGGAGGGTGAAGCAGAAGAAGCAGAAGAAAGTGAAGCAGAAGGTGAAGTCTGGAGGGTGAAGCAGAAGAAACAGAAGAAGGAGAAGGAGAAGGTGAAGACTGGAGGGTGAATCAGAAGAAGTAGAAGAAGGAGAATGAGAAGGTGAAGTCTGGAGGGTGAATCAGAAGAAGTAGAAGAAGGAGAAGGAGAAGGTGAAGTCTGGAGGGTGAATCAGAAGAAGCAGAAGAAAGAGAAGGAGAAGGTGAAGTCTGGAGGGTGAAGCAGAAGAAACAGAAGAAGGAGAAGGAGAAGGTGAAGACTGGAGGGTGAATCAGAAGAAGTAGAAGAATGAGAAGGAGAAGGTGAAGTCTGGAGGGTGAATCAGAAGAAGTAGAAGAAGGAGAAGGAGAAGGTGAAGTCTGGAGGGGGAATCAGAAGAAGCAAAAGAAGGAGAAGGAGAAGGTGAAGTCTGGAGGGTGAATCAGAAGAAGCAGAAGAAGGAGAAGGAGAAGATGAAGTCTGGAGGGTGAATCAGAAGAAGTAGAAGAAGGAGAAGGAGAAGGTGAAGTCTGGAGGGTGAATCAGAAGTAGTAGAAGAAGGAGAAGGAGAAGGTGAAGTCTGGAGGGTGAATCAGAAGAAACAGAAGAAGGAGAAGGAGAAGGTGAAGTCTGGAGGGTGAATCAGAAGAAGTAGAAGAAGGAGAAGGAGAAGGTGTAGTCTGGAGGGTGAATCAGAAGAAGTAGACGAAGGAGAAGGAGAAGGTGAAGTCTGGAGGGTGAATCAGAAGAAGCAGAAGAAGGAGATGGAGAAGGTGAAGTCTGGAGGGTGAATCAGAGGAAGTAGAAGAAGGAGAAGGAGAAGGTGAAGTCTGGAGGGTGAATCAGAAGAAGCAGAAGAAGGAGAAGCAGAAGGTGAAGTCTGGAGGGTGAATCAGAAGAAGCAGATAAGGAGAAGGAGAAGGTGAAGTCTGGAGGGTGATTCAGAAGAAGCAGAATAAGGAGAAGGAGAAGGTGATGTCTGGAGGGTGAATCAGAAGAAGCAGAAGAAGGAGAAGGAGAAGGTGAAGTCTGGAGGGTGAATCAGAAGAAGTAGAAGAAGGAGAAGGAGAAGGTGAAGTCTGGAGGGTGAATCAGAAGAAGTAGAAGAAGGAGAAGGAGAAGGTGAAGTCTGGAGGGTGAATCAGAAGAAGTAGAAGAAGGAGAAGGAGAAGGTGAAGTCTGGAGGGTGAAGCAGAAGAAGTAGAAGAAGGAGAAGGAGAAGGTGAAGTCAGGAGGGTGAATCAGAAGATGTAGAAGAAGGAGAAGGAGAAGGTGAAGTCAGGAGGGTGAATCAGAAGAAGCAGAAGAAGGAGAAGGAGAAGGTGAAGTCTGGAGGGTGAATCAGAAGAATCAGAAGAAGGAGAAGGAGAAGGTGAAGTCTGGAGGGTGAATCAGAAGAAGCAGAAGAAAGAGAAGGAGAAGGTGAAGTCTGGAGGGTGAATCAGAAGAAGTAGAAGAAGGAGAAGGAGAAGGTGAAGTCTGGAGGGTGAATCAGAAGAAGCAGAAGAAGGAGAAGGAGAAGGTGAAGTCTGGAGGGTGAATCAGAAGAAGTAGACGAAGGAGAAGGAGAAGGTGAAGTCTGGAGGGTGAATCAGAAGAAGCAGAAGAAGGAGATGGAGAAGGTGAAGTCTGGAGGGTGAATCAGAAGAAGTAGAAGAAGGAGAAGGTGAAGGTGAAGTCTGGAGGGTGAATCAGAAGAAGCAGAAGAAGGAGAAGGAGAAGGTGAAGTCTGGAGGGTGATTCAGAAGAAGCAGAATAAGGAGAAGGAGAAGGTGAAGTCTGGAGGGTGAATCAGAAGAAGCAGAAGAAGGAGAAGGAGAAGGTGAAGTCTGGAGGGTGAATCAGAAGAAGTAGAAGAAGGAGAAGGAGAAGGTGAAGTCTGGAGGGTGAATCAGAAGAAGTAGAAGAAGGAGAAGGAGAAGGTGAAGTCTGGAGGGTGAATCAGAAGAATTAGAAGAAGGAGAAGGAGAAGGTGAAGTCTGGAGGGTGAAGCAGAAGAAGTAGAAGAAGGAGAAGGAGAAGGTGAAGTCAGGAGGGTGAATCAGAAGATGTAGAAGAAGGAGAAGGAGAAGGTGAAGTCAGGAGGGTGAATCAGAAGAAGCAGAAGAAGGAGAAGGAGAAGGTGAAGTCTGGAGGGTGAATCAGAAGAAGTAGAAGAAGGAGAAGGAGAAGGTGAAGTCTGGAGGGTGAATCAGAAGAAGCAGAAGAAAGAGAAGGAGAAGGTGAAGTCTGGAGGGTGAAGCAGAAGAAACAGAAGAAGGAGAAGGAGAAGGTGAAGACTGGAGGGTGAATCAGAAGAAGTAGAAGAATGAGAAGGAGAAGGTGAAGTCTGGAGGGTGAATCAGAAGAAGTAGAAGAAGGAGAAGGAGAAGGTGAAGTCTGGAGGGGGAATCAGAAGAAGCAAAAGAAGGAGAAGGAGAAGGTGAAGTCTGGAGGGTGAATCAGAAGAAGCAGAAGAAGGAGAAGGAGAAGATGAAGTCTGGAGGGTGAATCAGAAGAAGTAGAAGAAGGAGAAGGAGAAGGTGAAGTCTGGAGGGTGAATCAGAAGTAGTAGAAGAAGGAGAAGGAGAAGGTGAAGTCTGGAGGGTGAATCAGAAGAAACAGAAGAAGGAGAAGGAGAAGGTGAAGTCTGGAGGGTGAATCAGAAGAAGTAGAAGAAGGAGAAGGAGAAGGTGTAGTCTGGAGGGTGAATCAGAAGAAGTAGACGAAGGAGAAGGAGAAGGTGAAGTCTGGAGGGTGAATCAGAAGAAGCAGAAGAAGGAGATGGAGAAGGTGAAGTCTGGAGGGTGAATCAGAGGAAGTAGAAGAAGGAGAAGGAGAAGGTGAAGTCTGGAGGGTGAATCAGAAGAAGCAGAAGAAGGAGAAGGAGAAGGTGAAGTCTGGAGGGTGAATCAGAAGAAGCAGAAGAAGGAGAAGGAGAAGGTGAAGTCTGGAGGGTGATTCAGAAGAAGCAGAATAAGGAGAAGGAGAAGGTGATGTCTGGAGGGTGAATCAGAAGAAGCAGAAGAAGGAGAAGGAGAAGGTGAAGTCTGGAGGGTGAATCAGAAGAAGTAGAAGAAGGAGAAGGAGAAGGTGAAGTCTGGAGGGTGAATCAGAAGAAGTAGAAGAAGGAGAAGGAGAAGGTGAAGTCTGGAGGGTGAATCAGAAGAAGTAGAAGAAGGAGAAGGAGAAGGTGAAGTCTGGAGGGTGAAGCAGAAGAAGTAGAAGAAGGAGAAGGAGAAGGTGAAGTCAGGAGGGTGAATCAGAAGATGTAGAAGAAGGAGAAGGAGAAGGTGAAGTCAGGAGGGTGAATCAGAAGAAGCAGAAGAAGGAGAAGGAGAAGGTGAAGTCTGGAGGGTGAATCAGAAGAATCAGAAGAAGGAGAAGGAGAAGGTGAAGTCTGGAGGGTGAATCAGAAGAAGCAGAAGAAAGAGAAGGAGAAGGTGAAGTCTGGAGGGTGAATCAGAAGAAGTAGAAGAAGGAGAAGGAGAAGGTGAAGTCTGGAGGGTGAATCAGAAGAAGCAGAAGAAGGAGAAGGAGAAGGTGAAGTCTGGAGGGTGAATCAGAAGAAGTAGACGAAGGAGAAGGAGAAGGTGAAGTCTGGAGGGTGAATCAGAAGAAGCAGAAGAAGGAGATGGAGAAGGTGAAGTCTGGAGGGTGAATCAGAAGAAGTAGAAGAAGGAGAAGGTGAAGGTGAAGTCTGGAGGGTGAATCAGAAGAAGCAGAAGAAGGAGAAGGAGAAGGTGAAGTCTGGAGGGTGATTCAGAAGAAGCAGAATAAGGAGAAGGAGAAGGTGAAGTCTGGAGGGTGAATCAGAAGAAGCAGAAGAAGGAGAAGGAGAAGGTGAAGTCTGGAGGGTGAATCAGAAGAAGTAGAAGAAGGAGAAGGAGAAGGTGAAGTCTGGAGGGTGAATCAGAAGAAGTAGAAGAAGGGGAAGGAGAAGGTGAAGTCTGGAGGGTGAATCAGAAGAATTAGAAGAAGGAGAAGGAGAAGGTGAAGTCTGGAGGGTGAAGCAGAAGAAGTAGAAGAAGGAGAAGGAGAAGGTGAAGTCAGGAGGGTGAATCAGAAGATGTAGAAGAAGGAGAAGGAGAAGGTGAAGTCAGGAGGGTGAATCAGAAGAAGCAGAAGAAGGAGAAGGAGAAGGTGAAGTCTGGAGGGTGAATCAGAAGAAGCAGAAGAAGGAGAAGGAGAAGGTGAAGTCTGGAGGGTGAATCAGAAGAAGCAGAAGAAGGAGAAGGAGAAGGTGAAGTCTGGAGGGTGAATCAGAAGAAGCAGAATAAGGAGAAGGAGAAGGTGAAGTCTGGAGTGTGAATCAGAAGAAGCAGAAGAAGGAGAAGGAGAAGGTGAAGTCTGGAGGGTGAATCAGAAGAAGTAGAAGAAGGAGAAGGAGAAGGTGAAGTCTGGAGGGTGAAGCAGAAGAAGTAGAAGAAGGAGAAGGAGAAGGTGAAGTCAGGAGGGTGAATCAGAAGAAGTAGAAGAAGGAGAAGGAGAAGGTGAAGTCAGGAGGGTGAATCAGAAGAAGCAGAAGAAGGAGATAGAGAAGGTGAAGTCTGGAGGGTGAATCAGAAGAATCAGAAGAAGGAGAAGGAGAAGGTGAAGTCTGGAGGGTGAAGCAGAAGAAGCAGAAGAAAGAGAAGGAGGAGGTGAAGTCTGGAGGGTGAATCAGAAGAAGCAGAAGAAGGAGAAGGAGAAGATGAAGTCTGGAGGGTGAATCAGAAGAAGTAGAAGAAGGAGAAGGAGAAGGTGAGGTCTGGAGGGTGAATCAGAAGAAGCAGAAGAAGGAGAAGGAGAAGGTGAAGTCTGGAGGGTGAATCAGAAGAAGCAGAAGAAGGAGAAGGAGAAGTTGAAGTCTGGAGGGTGAAACAGAAGAAGCAGAAGAAGGAGAAGGAGAAGGTGAAGTCAGGAGGGTGAATCAGAAGAAGCAGAAGAAGGAGAAGGAGAAGGTGAAGTTAGGAGGGTGAATCAGAAGAAGCAGAAGAAGGAGAAGGAGCAGGTGAAGTCAGGGGGGTGTAGCAGAAGAAGTAGAAGAAGGAGAAGGAGAAGGTGAAGTCAGGACGGTGAAGCAGAAGAAGCAGAAGAAGGAGAAGGAGAAGGTGAAGCCTGGAGGGCGCAGCAGAAGAAGCAGAAGAAGGAGAAGGAGAAGGTGAAGTCTGGAGTGTGAAGCAGAAGAAGCAGAAGAAGGAGAAGGAGAAGGTGAAGTCTGGAGGGCGCAGCAGAAGAAGCAGAAGAAGGAGAATGAGAAGGTGAAGTCTGGAGGGTGAATCAGAAGAAGCAGAAGAAGGAGAAGGAGAAGGTGAAGTCTGGAGGGTGAATCAGAAGAAGTAGAAGAAGGAGAAGGAGAAGGTGAAGTCTGGAGGGTGAAGCAGAAGAAGTAGAAGAAGGAGAAGGAGAAGGTGAAGTCAGGAGGGTGAATCAGAAGAAGTAGAAGAAGGAGAAGGAGAAGGTGAAGTCAGGAGCGTGAATCAGAAGAAGCAGAAGAAGGAGAAGGAGAAGGTGAAGTCTGGAGGGTGAATCAGAAGAATCAGAAGAAAGAGAAGGAGAAGGTGAAGTCTGGAGGGTGAAGCAGAAGAAACAGAAGAAGGAGAAGGAGAAGGTGAAGACTGGAGGGTGAATCAGAAGAAGTAGAAGAAGGAGAAGGAGAAGGTGAAGTCTGGAGGGTGAATCAGAAGAAGTAGAAGAAGGAGAAGGAGGAGTTGAAGTCTGGAGGGTGAATCAGAAGAAGCAGAAGAAGGAGAAGGAGAAGGTGAAGTCTGGAGGGTGAATCAGAAGAAGCAGAAGAAGGAGAAGGAGAAGATGAAGTCTGGAGGGTGAATCAGAAGAAGCAGAAGAAGGAGAAGGAGAAGGTGAAGTCTGGAGGGTGAATCAGAAGAAGCAGAATAAGGAGAAGGAGAAGGTGAAGTCTGGAGGGTGAATCAGAAGAAGTAGAAGAAGGAGATGGAGAAGATGAAGTCTGGAGGGTGAATCAGAAGAAGTAGAAGAAGGAGAAGAAGGTGAAGTCTGGAGGGTGAATCAGAAGAAGTAGAAGAAGGAGAAGGAGAAGATGAAGTCTGGAGGGTGAATCAGAAGAAACAGAAGAAGGAGAAGGAGAAGGTGAAGTCTGGAGGGTGAAGCAGAAGAAGCAGAAGAAAGAGAAGGAGAAGGTGAAGTCTGGAGGGTGAAGCAGAAGAAACAGAAGAAGGAGAAGGAGAAGGTGAAGACTGGAGGGTGAATCAGAAGAAGTAGAAGAAGGAGAAGGAGAAGGTGAAGTCTGGAGGGTGAATCAGAAGAAGTAGAAGAAGGAGAAGGAGAAGGTGAAGTCTGGAGGGTGAATCAGAAGAAGCAGAAGAAGGAGAAGGAGAAGATGAAGTCTGGAGGGTGAATCAGAAGAAGTAGAAGAAGGAGAAGGAGAAGGTGAGGTCTGGAGGGTGAATCAGAAGAAGCAGAAGAAGGAGAAGGAGAAGGTGAAGTCTGGAGGGTGAATCAGAAGAAGCAGAAGAAGGAGAAGGAGAAGTTGAAGTCTGGAGGGTGAAACAGAAGAAGCAGAAGAAGGAGAAGGAGAAGGTGAAGTCAGGAGGGTGAATCAGAAGAAGCAGAAGAAGGAGAAGGAGAAGGTGAAGTTAGGAGGGTGAATCAGAAGAAGCAGAAGAAGGAGAAGGAGCAGGTGAAGTCAGGGGGGTGTAGCAGAAGAAGTAGAAGAAGGAGAAGGAGAAGGTGAAGTCAGGACGGTGAAGCAGAAGAAGCAGAAGAAGTAGAAGGAGAAGGTGAAGCCTGGAGGGCGCAGCAGAAGAAGCAGAAGAAGGAGAAGGAGAAGGTGAAGTCTGGAGTGTGAAGCAGAAGAAGCAGAAGAAGGAGAAGGAGAAGGTGAAGTCTGGAGGGCGCAGCAGAAGAAGGAGAATGAGAAGGTGAAGTCTGGAGGGTGAATCAGAAGAAGCAGAAGAAGGAGAAGGAGAAGGTGAAGTCTGGAGGGTGAATCAGAAGAAGTAGAAGAAGGAGAAGGAGAAGGTGAAGTCTGGAGGGTGAAGCAGAAGAAGTAGAAGAAGGAGAAGGAGAAGGTGAAGTCAGGAGGGTGAATCAGAAGAAGTAGAAGAAGGAGAAGGAGAAGGTGAAGTCAGGAGGGTGAATCAGAAGAAGCAGAAGAAGGAGAAGGAGAAGGTGAAGTCTGGAGGGTGAAGCAGAAGAAACAGAAGAAGGAGAAGGAGAAGGTGAAGACTGGAGGGTGAATCAGAAGAAGTAGAAGAAGGAGAAGGAGAAGGTGAAGTCTGGAGGGTGAATCAGAAGAAGTAGAAGAAGGAGAAGGAGATGTTGAAGTCTGGAGGGTGAATCAGAAGAAGCAGAAGAAGGAGAAGGAGAAGGTGAAGTCTGGAGGGTGAATCAGAAGAAGCAGAAGAAGGAGAAGGAGAAGATGAAGTCTGGAGGGTGAATCAGAAGAAGCAGAAGAAGGAGAAGGAGAAGGTGAAGTCTGGAGGGTGAATCAGAAGAAGTAGAAGAAGGAGAAGGAGAAGGTGAAGTCTGGAGGGTGAATCAGAAGAAGTAGAAGAAGGAGAAGGAGAAGGTGAAGTCTGGAGGGTGAATCAGAAGAAGTAGAAGAAGGAGAAGGAGAAGGTGAAGTCTGGAGGGTGAAGCAGAAGAAGTAGAAGAAGGAGAAGGAGAAGGTGAAGTCAGGAGGGTGAATCAGAAGATGTAGAAGAAGGAGAAGGAGAAGGTGAAGTCAGGAGGGTGAATCAGAAGAAGCAGAAGAAGGAGAAGGAGAAGGTGAAGTCTGGAGGGTGAATCAGAAGAAGCAGAAGAAGGAGAAGGAGAAGGTGAAGTCTGGAGGGTGAATCAGAAGAAGCAGAAGAAGGAGAAGAGAAGGTGAAGTCTGGAGGGTGAATCAGAAGAAGCAGAATAAGGAGAAGGAGAAGGTGAAGTCTGGAGGGTGAATCAGAAGAAGCAGAAGAAGGAGAAGGAGAAGGTGAAGTCTGGAGGGTGAATCAGAAGAAGTAGAAGAAGGAGAAGGAGAAGGTGAAGTCTGGAGGGTGAAGCAGAAGAAGTAGAAGAAGGAGAAGGAGAAGGTGAAGTCAGGAGGGTGAATCAGAAGAAGTAGAAGAAGGAGAAGGAGAAGGTGAAGTCAGGAGGGTGAATCAGAAGAAGCAGAAGAAGGAGATAGAGAAGGTGAAGTCTGGAGGGTGAATCAGAAGAATCAGAAGAAGGAGAAGGAGAAGGTGAAGTCTGGAGGGTGAAGCAGAAGAAGCAGAAGAAAGAGAAGCAGAAGGTGAAGTCTGGAGGGTGAAGCAGAAGAAACAGAAGAAGGAGAAGGAGAAGGTGAAGACTGGAGGGTGAATCAGAAGAAGTAGAAGAAGGAGAATGAGAAGGTGAAGTCTGGAGGGTGAATCAGAAGAAGTAGAAGAAGGAGAAGGAGAAGGTGAAGTCTGGAGGGTGAATCAGAAGAAGCAGAAGAAAGAGAAGGAGAAGGTGAAGTCTGGAGGGTGAAGCAGAAGAAACAGAAGAAGGAGAAGGAGAAGGTGAAGACTGGAGGGTGAATCAGAAGAAGTAGAAGAATGAGAAGGAGAAGGTGAAGTCTGGAGGGTGAATCAGAAGAAGTAGAAGAAGGAGAAGGAGAAGGTGAAGTCTGGAGGGGGAATCAGAAGAAGCAGAAGAAGGAGAAGGAGAAGGTGAAGTCTGGAGGGTGAATCAGAAGAAGCAGAAGAAGGAGAAGGAGAAGATGAAGTCTGGAGGGTGAATCAGAAGAAGTAGAAGAAGGAGAAGGAGAAGGTGAAGTCTGGAGGGTGAATCAGAAGTAGTAGAAGAAGGAGAAGGAGAAGGTGAAGTCTGGAGGGTGAATCAGAAGAAACAGAAGAAGGAGAAGGAGAAGGTAAAGTCTGGAGGGTGAATCAGAAGAAGTAGAAGAAGGAGAAGGAGAAGGTGTAGTCTGGAGGGTGAATCAGAAGAAGTAGACGAAGGAGAAGGAGAAGGTGAAGTCTGGAGGGTGAATCAGAAGAAGCAGAAGAAGGAGATGGAGAAGGTGAAGTCTGGATGGTGAATCAGAGGAAGTAGAAGAAGGAGAAGGAGAAGGTGAAGTCTGGAGGGTGAATCAGAAGAAGCAGAAGAAGGAGAAGGAGAAGGTGAAGTCTGGAGGGTGAATCAGAAGAAGCAGAAGAAGGAGAAGGAGAAGGTGAAGTCTGGAGGGTGATTCAGAAGAAGCAGAATAAGGAGAAGGAGAAGGTGATGTCTGGAGGGTGAATCAGAAGAAGCAGAAGAAGGAGAAGGAGAAGGTGAAGTCTGGAGGGTGAATCAGAAGAAGTAGAAGAAGGAGAAGGAGAAGGTGAAGTCTGGAGGGTGAATCAGAAGAAGTAGAAGAAGGAGAAGGAGAAGGTGAAGTCTGGAGGGTGAATCAGAAGAAGTAGAAGAAGGAGAAGGAGAAGGTGAAGTCTGGAGGGTGAAGCAGAAGAAGTAGAAGAAGGAGAAGGAGAAGGTGAAGTCAGGAGGGTGAATCAGAAGATGTAGAAGAAGGAGAAGGAGAAGGTGAAGTCAGGAGGGTGAATCAGAAGAAGCAGAAGAAGGAGAAGGAGAAGGTGAAGTCTGGAGGGTGAATCAGAAGAATCAGAAGAAGGAGAAGGAGAAGGTGAAGTCTGGAGGGTGAATCAGAAGAAGCAGAAGAAAGAGAAGGAGAAGGTGAAGCCTGGAGGGTGAATCAGAAGAAGTAGAAGAAGGAGAAGGAGAAGGTGAAGTCTGGAGGGTGAATCAGAAGAAGCAGAAGAAGGAGAAGGAGAAGTTGAAGTCTGGAGGGTGAAACAGAAGAAGCAGAAGAAGGAGAAGGAGAAGGTGAAGTCAGGAGGGTGAATCAGAAGAAGCAGAAGAAGGAGAAGGAGAAGGTGAAGTTAGGAGGGTGAATCAGAAGAAGCAGAAGAAGGAGAAGGAGCAGGTGAAGTCAGGGGGGTGTAGCAGAAGAAGTAGAAGAAGGAGAAGGAGAAGGTGAAGTCAGGACGGTGAAGCAGAAGAAGCAGAAGAAGTAGAAGGAGAAGGTGAAGCCTGGAGGGCGCAGCAGAAGAAGCAGAAGAAGGAGAAGGAGAAGGTGAAGTCTGGAGTGTGAAGCAGAAGAAGCAGAAGAAGGAGAAGGAGAAGGTGAAGTCTGGAGGGCGCAGCAGAAGAAGGAGAATGAGAAGGTGAAGTCTGGAGGGTGAATCAGAAGAAGCAGAAGAAGGAGAAGGAGAAGGTGAAGTCTGGAGGGTGAATCAGAAGAAGTAGAAGAAGGAGAAGGAGAAGGTGAAGTCTGGAGGGTGAAGCAGAAGAAGTAGAAGAAGGAGAAGGAGAAGGTGAAGTCAGGAGGGTGAATCAGAAGAAGTAGAAGAAGGAGAAGGAGAAGGTGAAGTCAGGAGGGTGAATCAGAAGAAGCAGAAGAAGGAGAAGGAGAAGGTGAAGTCTGGAGGGTGAAGCAGAAGAAACAGAAGAAGGAGAAGGAGAAGGTGAAGACTGGAGGGTGAATCAGAAGAAGTAGAAGAAGGAGAAGGAGAAGGTGAAGTCTGGAGGGTGAATCAGAAGAAGTAGAAGAAGGAGAAGGAGATGTTGAAGTCTGGAGGGTGAATCAGAAGAAGCAGAAGAAGGAGAAGGAGAAGGTGAAGTCTGGAGGGTGAATCAGAAGAAGCAGAAGAAGGAGAAGGAGAAGATGAAGTCTGGAGGGTGAATCAGAAGAAGCAGAAGAAGGAGAAGGAGAAGGTGAAGTCTGGAGGGTGAATCAGAAGAAGTAGAAGAAGGAGAAGGAGAAGGTGAAGTCTGGAGGGTGAATCAGAAGAAGTAGAAGAAGGAGAAGGAGAAGGTGAAGTCTGGAGGGTGAATCAGAAGAAGTAGAAGAAGGAGAAGGAGAAGGTGAAGTCTGGAGGGTGAAGCAGAAGAAGTAGAAGAAGGAGAAGGAGAAGGTGAAGTCAGGAGGGTGAATCAGAAGATGTAGAAGAAGGAGAAGGAGAAGGTGAAGTCAGGAGGGTGAATCAGAAGAAGCAGAAGAAGGAGAAGGAGAAGGTGAAGTCTGGAGGGTGAATCAGAAGAAGCAGAAGAAGGAGAAGGAGAAGGTGAAGTCTGGAGGGTGAATCAGAAGAAGCAGAAGAAGGAGAAGAGAAGGTGAAGTCTGGAGGGTGAATCAGAAGAAGCAGAATAAGGAGAAGGAGAAGGTGAAGTCTGGAGGGTGAATCAGAAGAAGCAGAAGAAGGAGAAGGAGAAGGTGAAGTCTGGAGGGTGAATCAGAAGAAGTAGAAGAAGGAGAAGGAGAAGGTGAAGTCTGGAGGGTGAAGCAGAAGAAGTAGAAGAAGGAGAAGGAGAAGGTGAAGTCAGGAGGGTGAATCAGAAGAAGTAGAAGAAGGAGAAGGAGAAGGTGAAGTCAGGAGGGTGAATCAGAAGAAGCAGAAGAAGGAGATAGAGAAGGTGAAGTCTGGAGGGTGAATCAGAAGAATCAGAAGAAGGAGAAGGAGAAGGTGAAGTCTGGAGGGTGAAGCAGAAGAAGCAGAAGAAAGAGAAGCAGAAGGTGAAGTCTGGAGGGTGAAGCAGAAGAAACAGAAGAAGGAGAAGGAGAAGGTGAAGACTGGAGGGTGAATCAGAAGAAGTAGAAGAAGGAGAATGAGAAGGTGAAGTCTGGAGGGTGAATCAGAAGAAGTAGAAGAAGGAGAAGGAGAAGGTGAAGTCTGGAGGGTGAATCAGAAGAAGCAGAAGAAAGAGAAGGAGAAGGTGAAGTCTGGAGGGTGAAGCAGAAGAAACAGAAGAAGGAGAAGGAGAAGGTGAAGACTGGAGGGTGAATCAGAAGAAGTAGAAGAATGAGAAGGAGAAGGTGAAGTCTGGAGGGTGAATCAGAAGAAGTAGAAGAAGGAGAAGGAGAAGGTGAAGTCTGGAGGGGGAATCAGAAGAAGCAGAAGAAGGAGAAGGAGAAGGTGAAGTCTGGAGGGTGAATCAGAAGAAGCAGAAGAAGGAGAAGGAGAAGATGAAGTCTGGAGGGTGAATCAGAAGAAGTAGAAGAAGGAGAAGGAGAAGGTGAAGTCTGGAGGGTGAATCAGAAGTAGTAGAAGAAGGAGAAGGAGAAGGTGAAGTCTGGAGGGTGAATCAGAAGAAACAGAAGAAGGAGAAGGAGAAGGTAAAGTCTGGAGGGTGAATCAGAAGAAGTAGAAGAAGGAGAAGGAGAAGGTGTAGTCTGGAGGGTGAATCAGAAGAAGTAGACGAAGGAGAAGGAGAAGGTGAAGTCTGGAGGGTGAATCAGAAGAAGCAGAAGAAGGAGATGGAGAAGGTGAAGTCTGGATGGTGAATCAGAGGAAGTAGAAGAAGGAGAAGGAGAAGGTGAAGTCTGGAGGGTGAATCAGAAGAAGCAGAAGAAGGAGAAGGAGAAGGTGAAGTCTGGAGGGTGAATCAGAAGAAGCAGAAGAAGGAGAAGGAGAAGGTGAAGTCTGGAGGGTGATTCAGAAGAAGCAGAATAAGGAGAAGGAGAAGGTGATGTCTGGAGGGTGAATCAGAAGAAGCAGAAGAAGGAGAAGGAGAAGGTGAAGTCTGGAGGGTGAATCAGAAGAAGTAGAAGAAGGAGAAGGAGAAGGTGAAGTCTGGAGGGTGAATCAGAAGAAGTAGAAGAAGGAGAAGGAGAAGGTGAAGTCTGGAGGGTGAATCAGAAGAAGTAGAAGAAGGAGAAGGAGAAGGTGAAGTCTGGAGGGTGAAGCAGAAGAAGTAGAAGAAGGAGAAGGAGAAGGTGAAGTCAGGAGGGTGAATCAGAAGATGTAGAAGAAGGAGAAGGAGAAGGTGAAGTCAGGAGGGGTGAATCAGAAGAAGCAGAAGAAGGAGAAGGAGAAGGTGAAGTCTGGAGGGTGAATCAGAAGAATCAGAAGAAGGAGAAGGAGAAGGTGAAGTCTGGAGGGTGAATCAGAAGAAGCAGAAGAAAGAGAAGGAGAAGGTGAAGCCTGGGGGTGAATCAGAAGAAGTAGAAGAAGGAGAAGGAGAAGGTGAAGTCTGGAGGGTGAATCAGAAGAAGCAGAAGAAGGAGAAGGAGAAGGTGAAGTCTGGAGGGTGAATCAGAAGAAGTAGACGAAGGAGAAGGAGAAGGTGAAGTCTGGAGGGTGAATCAGAAGAAGCAGAAGAAGGAGATGGAGAAGGTGAAGTCTGGAGGGTGAATCAGAAGAAGTAGAAGAAGGAGAAGGTGAAGGTGAAGTCTGGAGGGTGAATCAGAAGAAGCAGAAGAAGGAGAAGGAGAAGGTGAAGTCTGGAGGGTGATTCAGAAGAAGCAGAATAAGGAGAAGGAGAAGGTGAAGTCTGGAGGGTGAATCAGAAGAAGCAGAAGAAGGAGAAGGAGAAGGTGAAGTCTGGAGGGTGAATCAGAAGAAGTAGAAGAAGGAGAAGGAGAAGGTGAAGTCTGGAGGGTGAATCAGAAGAAGTAGAAGAAGGAGAAGGAGAAGGTGAAGTCTGGAGGGTGAATCAGAAGAATTAGAAGAAGGAGAAGGAGAAGGTGAAGTCTGGAGGGTGAAGCAGAAGAAGTAGAAGAAGGAGAAGGAGAAGGTGAAGTCAGGAGGGTGAATCAGAAGATGTAGAAGAAGGAGAAGGAGAAGGTGAAGTCAGGAGGGTGAATCAGAAGAAGCAGAAGAAGGAGAAGGAGAAGGTGAAGTCTGGAGGGTGAATCAGAAGAAGCAGAAGAAGGAGAAGGAGAAGGTGAAGTCTGGAGGGTGAATCAGAAGAAGCAGAAGAAGGAGAAGGAGAAGGTGAAGTCTGGAGGGTGAATCAGAAGAAGCAGAATAAGGAGAAGGAGAAGGTGAAGTCTGGAGGGTGAATCAGAAGAAGCAGAAGAAGGAGAAGGAGAAGGTGAAGTCTGGAGGGTGAATCAGAAGAAGTAGAAGAAGGAGAAGGAGAAGGTGAAGTCTGGAGGGTGAAGCAGAAGAAGTAGAAGAAGGAGAAGGAGAAGGTGAAGTCAGGAGGGTGAATCAGAAGAAGTAGAAGAAGGAGAAGGAGAAGGTGAAGTCAGGAGGGTGAATCAGAAGAAGCAGAAGAAGGAGATAGAGAAGGTGAAGTCTGGAGGGTGAATCAGAAGAATCAGAAGAAGGAGAAGGAGAAGGTGAAGTCTGGAGGGTGAAGCAGAAGAAGCAGAAGAAAGAGAAGGAGAAGGTGAAGTCTGGAGGGTGAATCAGAAGAAGCAGAAGAAGGAGAAGGAGAAGATGAAGTCTGGAGGGTGAATCAGAAGAAGTAGAAGAAGGAGAAGGAGAAGGTGAGGTCTGGAGGGTGAATCAGAAGAAGCAGAAGAAGGAGAAGGAGAAGGTGAAGTCTGGAGGGTGAATCAGAAGAAGCAGAAGAAGGAGAAGGAGAAGTTGAAGTCTGGAGGGTGAAACAGAAGAAGCAGAAGAAGGAGAAGGAGAAGGTGAAGTCAGGAGGGTGAATCAGAAGAAGCAGAAGAAGGAGAAGGAGAAGGTGAAGTTAGGAGGGTGAATCAGAAGAAGCAGAAGAAGGAGAAGGAGCAGGTGAAGTCAGGGGGGTGTAGCAGAAGAAGTAGAAGAAGGAGAAGGAGAAGGTGAAGTCAGGACGGTGAAGCAGAAGAAGCAGAAGAAGGAGAAGGAGAAGGTGAAGCCTGGAGGGCGCAGCAGAAGAAGCAGAAGAAGGAGAAGGAGAAGGTGAAGTCTGGAGTGTGAAGCAGAAGAAGCAGAAGAAGGAGAAGGAGAAGGTGAAGTCTGGAGGGCGCAGCAGAAGAAGCAGAAGAAGGAGAATTAGAAGGTGAAGTCTGGAGGGTGAATCAGAAGAAGCAGAAGAAGGAGAAGGAGAAGGTGAAGTCTGGAGGGTGAATCAGAAGAAGTAGAAGAAGGAGAAGGAGAAGGTGAAGTCTGGAGGGTGAAGCAGAAGAAGTAGAAGAAGGAGAAGGAGAAGGTGAAGTCAGGAGGGTGAATCAGAAGAAGTAGAAGAAGGAGAAGGAGAAGGTGAAGTCAGGAGGGTGAATCAGAAGAAGCAGAAGAAGGAGAAGGAGAAGGTGAAGTCTGGAGGGTGAATCAGAAGAATCAGAAGAAAGAGAAGGAGAAGGTGAAGTCTGGAGGGTGAAGCAGAAGAAACAGAAGAAGGAGAAGGAGAAGGTGAAGACTGGAGGGTGAATCAGAAGAAGTAGAAGAAGGAGAAGGAGAAGGTGAAGTCTGGAGGGTGAATCAGAAGAAGTAGAAGAAGGAGAAGGAGAAGTTGAAGTCTGGAGGGTGAATCAGAAGAAGCAGAAGAAGGAGAAGGAGAAGGTGAAGTCTGGAGGGTGAATCAGAAGAAGCAGAAGAAGGAGAAGGAGAAGATGAAGTCTGGAGGGTGAATCAGAAGAAGCAGAAGAAGGAGAAGGAGAAGGTGAAGTCTGGAGGGTGAATCAGAAGAAGCAGAATAAGGAGAAGGAGAAGGTGAAGTCTGGAGGGTGAATCAGAAGAAGCAGAAGAAGGAGAAGGAGAAGGTGAAGTCTGGAGGGTGAATCAGAAGAAGTAGAAGAAGGAGATGGAGAAGATGAAGTCCGGAGGGTGAATCAGAAGAAGTAGAAGAAGGAGAAGAAGGTGAAGTCTGGAGGGTGAATCAGAAGAAGTAGAAGAAGGAGAAGGAGAAGATGAAGTCTGGAGGGTGAATCAGAAGAAACAGAAGAAGGAGAAGGAGAAGGTGAAGGCTGGAGGGTGAAGCAGAAGAAGCAGAAGAAAGAGAAGGAGAAGGTGAAGTCTGGAGGGTGAAGCAGAAGAAACAGAAGAAGGAGAAGGAGAAGGTGAAGACTGGAGGGTGAATCAGAAGAAGTAGAAGAAGGAGAAGGAGAAGGTGAAGTCTGGAGGGTGAATCAGAAGAAGTAGAAGAAGGAGAAGGAGAAGGTGAAGTCTGGAGGGTGAATCAGAAGAAGCAGAAGAAGGAGAAGGAGAAGATGAAGTCTGGAGGGTGAATCAGAAGAAGTAGAAGAAGGAGAAGGAGAAGGTGAGGTCTGGAGGGTGAATCAGAAGAAGCAGAAGAAGGAGAAGGAGAAGGTGAAGTCTGGAGGGTAAATCAGAAGAAGCAGAAGAAGGAGAAGGAGAAGTTGAAGTCTGGAGGGTGAAACAGAAGAAGCAGAAGAAGGAGAAGGAGAAGGTGAAGTCAGGAGGGTGAATCAGAAGAAGCAGAAGAAGGAGAAGGAGAAGGTGAAGTCAGGGGGGTGTAGCAGAAGAAGTAGAAGAAGGAGAAGGAGAAGGTGAAGTCAGGAGGGTGAATTAGAAGAAGCAGAAGAAGGAGAAGGAGCAGGTGAAGTCAGGGGGGTGTAGCAGAAGAAGTAGAAGAAGGAGAAGGAGAAGGTGAAGTCAGGACGGTGAAGCAGAAGAAGCAGAAGAAGGAGAAGGAGAAGGTGAAGCCTGGAGGGCGCAGGAGAAGAAGCAGAAGAAGGAGAAGGAGAAGGTGAAGTCTGGAGTGTGAAGCAGAAGAAGCAGAAGAAGGAGAAGGAGAAGGTGAAGTCTGGAGGGTGAATCAGAAGAAGCAGAAGAAGGAGAAGGAGAAGGTGAAGTCTGGAGGGTGAATCAGAAGAAGTAGAAGAAGGAGAAGGAGAAGGTGAAGTCTGGAGGGTGAAGCAGAAGAAGTAGAAGAAGGAGAAGGAGAAGGTGAAGTCAGGAGGGTGAATCAGAAGAAGTAGAAGAAGGAGAAGGAGAAGGTGAAGTCAGGAGGGTGAATCAGAAGAAGCAGAAGAAGGAGAAGGAGAAGGTGAAGTCTGGAGGGTGAATCAGAAGAATCAGAAGAAAGAGAAGGAGAAGGTGAAGTCTGGAGGGTGAAGCAGAAGAAACAGAAGAAGGAGAAGGAGAAGGTGAAGACTGGAGGGTGAATCAGAAGAAGTAGAAGAAGGAGAAGGAGAAGGTGAAGTCTGGAGGGTGAATCAGAAGAAGTAGAAGAAGGAGAAGGAGATGTTGAAGTCTGGAGGGTGAATCAGAAGAAGCAGAAGAAGGAGAAGGAGAAGGTGAAGTCTGGAGGGTGAATCAGAAGAAGCAGAAGAAGGAGAAGGAGAAGATGAAGTCTGGAGGGTGAATCAGAAGAAGCAGAAGAAGGAGAAGGAGAAGGTGAAGTCTGGAGGGTGAATCAGAAGAAGCAGAATAAGGAGAAGGAGAAGGTGAAGTCTGGAGGGTGAATCAGAAGAAGCAGAAGAAGGAGAAGGAGAAGCTGAAGTCTGGAGGGTGAATCAGAAGAAGTAGAAGAAGGAGATGGAGAAGATGAAGTCTGGAGGGTGAATCAGAAGAAGTAGAAGAAGGAGAAGGAGAAGGTGAAGTCTGGAGGGTGAATCAGAAGAAGTAGAAGAAGGAGAAGGAGAAGATGAAGTCTGGAGGGTGAATCAGAAGAAACAGAAGAAGGAGAAGGAGAAGGTGAAGTCTGGAGGGTGAATCAGAAGAAGTAGAAGAAGGAGAAGGAGAAGGTGTAGTCTGGAGGGTGAATCAGAAGAAGTAGACGAAGGAGAAGGAGAAGGTGAAGTCTGGAGGGTGAATCAGAAGAAGCAGAAGAAGGAGAAGGAGAAGGTGAAGTCTGGAGGGTGAATCAGAAGAATTAGAAGAAGGAGAAGGAGAAGGTGAAGTCTGGAGGGTGAAGCAGAAGAAGTAGAAGAAGGAGAAGGAGAAGGTGAAGTCAGGAGGGTGAATCAGAAGATGTAGAAGAAGGAGAAGGAGAAGGTGAAGTCAGGAGGGTGAATCAGAAGAAGCAGAAGAAGGAGAAGGAGAAGGTGAAGTCTGGAGGGTGAATCAGAAGAAGCAGAAGAAGGAGAAGGAGAAGGTGAAGTCTGGAGGGTGAATCAGAAGAAGCAGAAGAAGGAGAAGGAGAAGGTGAAGTCTGGAGGGTGAATCAGAAGAAGCAGAATAAGGAGAAGGAGAAGGTGAAGTCTGGAGGGTGAATCAGAAGAAGCAGAAGAAGGAGAAGGAGAAGGTGAAGTCTGGAGGGTGAATCAGAAGAAGTAGAAGAAGGAGAAGGAGAAGGTGAAGTCTGGAGGGTGAAGCAGAAGAAGTAGAAGAAGGAGAAGGAGAAGGTGAAGTCAGGAGGGTGAATCAGAAGAAGTAGAAGAAGGAGAAGGAGAAGGTGAAGTCAGGAGGGTGAATCAGAAGAAGCAGAAGAAGGAGATAGAGAAGGTGAAGTCTGGAGGGTGAATCAGAAGAATCAGAAGAAGGAGAAGGAGAAGGTGAAGTCTGGAGGGTGAAGCAGAAGAAGCAGAAGAAAGAGAAGGAGAAGGTGAAGTCTGGAGGGTGAAGCAGAAGAAACAGAAGAAGGAGAAGGAGAAGGTGAAGTCAGGAGGGTGAATCAGAAGAAGCAGAAGAAGGAGATAGAGAAGGTGAAGTCTGGAGGGTGAATCAGAAGAATCAGAAGAAGGAGAAGGAGAAGGTGAAGTCTGGAGGGTGAAGCAGAAGAAGCAGAAGAAAGAGAAGGAGAAGGTGAAGTCTGGAGGGTGAATCAGAAGAAGTAGAAGAAGGAGAAGGAGAAGGTGAAGTCTGGAGGGTGAATCAGAAGAATTAGAAGAAGGAGAAGGAGAAGGTGAAGTCTGGAGGGTGAAGCAGAAGAAGTAGAAGAAGGAGAAGGAGAAGGTGAAGTCAGGAGGGTGAATCAGAAGATGTAGAAGAAGGAGAAGGAGAAGGTGAAGTCAGGAGGGTGAATCAGAAGAAGCAGAAGAAGGAGAAGGAGAAGGTGAAGTCTGGAGGGTGAATCAGAAGAAGCAGAAGAAGGAGAAGGAGAAGGTGAAGTCTGGAGGGTGAATCAGAAGAAGCAGAAGAAGGAGAAGGAGAAGGTGAAGTCTGGAGGGTGAATCAGAAGAAGCAGAATAAGGAGAAGGAGAAGGTGAAGTCTGGAGGGTGAATCAGAAGAAGCAGAAGAAGGAGAAGGAGAAGGTGAAGTCTGGAGGGTGAATCAGAAGAAGTAGAAGAAGGAGAAGGAGAAGGTGAAGTCTGGAGGGTGAAGCAGAAGAAGTAGAAGAAGGAGAAGGAGAAGGTGAAGTCAGGAGGGTGAATCAGAAGAAGTAGAAGAAGGAGAAGGAGAAGGTGAAGTCAGGAGGGTGAATCAGAAGAAGCAGAAGAAGGAGATAGAGAAGGTGAAGTCTGGAGGGTGAATCAGAAGAATCAGAAGAAGGAGAAGGAGAAGGTGAAGTCTGGAGGGTGAAGCAGAAGAAGCAGAAGAAAGAGAAGGAGAAGGTGAAGTCTGGAGGGTGAAGCAGAAGAAACAGAAGAAGGAGAAGGAGAAGGTGAAGTCAGGAGGGTGAATCAGAAGAAGCAGAAGAAGGAGATAGAGAAGGTGAAGTCTGGAGGGTGAATCAGAAGAATCAGAAGAAGGAGAAGGAGAAGGTGAAGTCTGGAGGGTGAAGCAGAAGAAGCAGAAGAAAGAGAAGGAGAAGGTGAAGTCTGGAGGGTGAATCAGAAGAAGTAGAAGAAGGAGAAGGAGAAGGTGAAGTCTGGAGGGTGAATCAGAAGAATTAGAAGAAGGAGAAGGAGAAGGTGAAGTCTGGAGGGTGAAGCAGAAGAAGTAGAAGAAGGAGAAGGAGAAGGTGAAGTCAGGAGGGTGAATCAGAAGATGTAGAAGAAGGAGAAGGAGAAGGTGAAGTCAGGAGGGTGAATCAGAAGAAGCAGAAGAAGGAGAAGGAGAAGGTGAAGTCTGGAGGGTGAATCAGAAGAAGCAGAAGAAGGAGAAGGAGAAGGTGAAGTCTGGAGGGTGAATCAGAAGAAACAGAAGAAGGAGAAGGAGAAGGTGAAGTCTGGAGGGTGAATCAGAAGAAGTAGAAGAAGGAGAAGGAGAAGGTGAAGTCTGGAGGGTGAATCAGAAGAATTAGAAGAAGGAGAAGGAGAAGGTGAAGTCTGGAGGGTGAAGCAGAAGAAGTAGAAGAAGGAGAAGGAGAAGGTGAAGTCAGGAGGGTGAATCAGAAGATGTAGAAGAAGGAGAAGGAGAAGGTGAAGTCAGGAGGGTGAATCAGAAGAAGCAGAAGAAGGAGAAGGAGAAGGTGAAGTCTGGAGGGTGAATCAGAAGAAGCAGAAGAAGGAGAAGGAGAAGGTGAAGTCTGGAGGGTGAATCAGAAGAAGCAGAAGAAGGAGAAGGAGAAGGTGAAGTCTGGAGGGTGAATCAGAAGAAGCAGAATAAGGAGAAGGAGAAGGTGAAGTCTGGAGGGTGAATCAGAAGAAGCAGAAGAAGGAGAAGGAGAAGGTGAAGTCTGGAGGGTGAATCAGAAGAAGTAGAAGAAGGAGAAGGAGAAGGTGAAGTCTGGAGGGTGAAGCAGAAGAAGTAGAAGAAGGAGAAGGAGAAGGTGAAGTCAGGAGGGTGAATCAGAAGAAGTAGAAGAAGGAGAAGGAGAAGGTGAAGTCAGGAGGGTGAATCAGAAGAAGCAGAAGAAGGAGATAGAGAAGGTGAAGTCTGGAGGGTGAATCAGAAGAATCAGAAGAAGGAGAAGGAGAAGGTGAAGTCTGGAGGGTGAAGCAGAAGAAGCAGAAGAAAGTGAAGGAGAAGGTGAAGTCTGGAGGGTGAAGCAGAAGAAACAGAAGAAGGAGAAGGAGAAGGTGAAGACTGGAGGGTGAATCAGAAGAAGTAGAAGAAGGAGAAGGAGAAGGTGAAGTCTGGAGGGTGAATCAGAAGAAGTAGAAGAAGGAGAAGGAGAAGGTGAAGTCTGGAGGGTGAATCAGAAGAAGCAGAAGAAGGAGAAGGAGAAGATGAAGTCTGGAGGTTGAATCAGAAGAAGTAGAAGAAGGAGAAGGAGAAGGTGAGGTCTGGAGGGTGAATCAGAAGAAGCAGAAGAAGGAGAAGGAGAAGGTGAAGTCTGGAGGGTGAATCAGAAGAAGCAGAAGAAGGAGAAGGAGAAGATGAAGTCTGGAGGGTGAATCAGAAGAAGCAGAAGAAGGAGAAGGAGAAGGTGAAGTCTGGAGGGTGAATCAGAAGAAGCAGAATAAGGAGAAGGAGAAGGTGAAGTCTGGAGGGTGAATCAGAAGAAGCAGAAGAAGGAGAAGGAGAAGGTGAAGTCTGGAGGGTGAATCAGAAGAAGTAGAAGAAGGAGATGGAGAAGATGAAGTCCGGAGGGTGAATCAGAAGAAGTAGAAGAAGGAGAAGAAGGTGAAGTCTGGAGGGTGAATCAGAAGAAGTAGAAGAAGGAGAAGGAGAAGATGAAGTCTGGAGGGTGAATCAGAAGAAACAGAAGAAGGAGAAGGAGAAGGTGAAGGCTGGAGGGTGAAGCAGAAGAAGCAGAAGAAAGAGAAGGAGAAGGTGAAGTCTGGAGGGTGAAGCAGAAGAAACAGAAGAAGGAGAAGGAGAAGGTGAAGACTGGAGGGTGAATCAGAAGAAGTAGAAGAAGGAGAAGGAGAAGGTGAAGTCTGGAGGGTGAATCAGAAGAAGTAGAAGAAGGAGAAGGAGAAGGTGAAGTCTGGAGGGTGAATCAGAAGAAGCAGAAGAAGGAGAAGGAGAAGATGAAGTCTGGAGGGTGAATCAGAAGAAGTAGAAGAAGGAGAAGGAGAAGGTGAGGTCTGGAGGGTGAATCAGAAGAAGCAGAAGAAGGAGAAGGAGAAGGTGAAGTCTGGAGGGTAAATCAGAAGAAGCAGAAGAAGGAGAAGGAGAAGTTGAAGTCTGGAGGGTGAAACAGAAGAAGCAGAAGAAGGAGAAGGAGAAGGTGAAGTCAGGAGGGTGAATCAGAAGAAGCAGAAGAAGGAGAAGGAGAAGGTGAAGTCAGGGGGGTGTAGCAGAAGAAGTAGAAGAAGGAGAAGGAGAAGGTGAAGTCAGGAGGGTGAATTAGAAGAAGCAGAAGAAGGAGAAGGAGCAGGTGAAGTCAGGGGGGTGTAGCAGAAGAAGTAGAAGAAGGAGAAGGAGAAGGTGAAGTCAGGACGGTGAAGCAGAAGAAGCAGAAGAAGGAGAAGGAGAAGGTGAAGCCTGGAGGGCGCAGGAGAAGAAGCAGAAGAAGGAGAAGGAGAAGGTGAAGTCTGGAGTGTGAAGCAGAAGAAGCAGAAGAAGGAGAAGGAGAAGGTGAAGTCTGGAGGGTGAATCAGAAGAAGCAGAAGAAGGAGAAGGAGAAGGTGAAGTCTGGAGGGTGAATCAGAAGAAGTAGAAGAAGGAGAAGGAGAAGGTGAAGTCTGGAGGGTGAAGCAGAAGAAGTAGAAGAAGGAGAAGGAGAAGGTGAAGTCAGGAGGGTGAATCAGAAGAAGTAGAAGAAGGAGAAGGAGAAGGTGAAGTCAGGAGGGTGAATCAGAAGAAGCAGAAGAAGGAGAAGGAGAAGGTGAAGTCTGGAGGGTGAATCAGAAGAATCAGAAGAAAGAGAAGGAGAAGGTGAAGTCTGGAGGGTGAAGCAGAAGAAACAGAAGAAGGAGAAGGAGAAGGTGAAGACTGGAGGGTGAATCAGAAGAAGTAGAAGAAGGAGAAGGAGAAGGTGAAGTCTGGAGGGTGAATCAGAAGAAGTAGAAGAAGGAGAAGGAGATGTTGAAGTCTGGAGGGTGAATCAGAAGAAGCAGAAGAAGGAGAAGGAGAAGGTGAAGTCTGGAGGGTGAATCAGAAGAAGCAGAAGAAGGAGAAGGAGAAGATGAAGTCTGGAGGGTGAATCAGAAGAAGCAGAAGAAGGAGAAGGAGAAGGTGAAGTCTGGAGGGTGAATCAGAAGAAGCAGAATAAGGAGAAGGAGAAGGTGAAGTCTGGAGGGTGAATCAGAAGAAGCAGAAGAAGGAGAAGGAGAAGCTGAAGTCTGGAGGGTGAATCAGAAGAAGTAGAAGAAGGAGATGGAGAAGATGAAGTCTGGAGGGTGAATCAGAAGAAGTAGAAGAAGGAGAAGGAGAAGGTGAAGTCTGGAGGGTGAATCAGAAGAAGTAGAAGAAGGAGAAGGAGAAGATGAAGTCTGGAGGGTGAATCAGAAGAAACAGAAGAAGGAGAAGGAGAAGGTGAAGTCTGGAGGGTGAATCAGAAGAAGTAGAAGAAGGAGAAGGAGAAGGTGTAGTCTGGAGGGTGAATCAGAAGAAGTAGACGAAGGAGAAGGAGAAGGTGAAGTCTGGAGGGTGAATCAGAAGAAGCAGAAGAAGGAGAAGGAGAAGGTGAAGTCTGGAGGGTGAATCAGAAGAATTAGAAGAAGGAGAAGGAGAAGGTGAAGTCTGGAGGGTGAAGCAGAAGAAGTAGAAGAAGGAGAAGGAGAAGGTGAAGTCAGGAGGGTGAATCAGAAGATGTAGAAGAAGGAGAAGGAGAAGGTGAAGTCAGGAGGGTGAATCAGAAGAAGCAGAAGAAGGAGAAGGAGAAGGTGAAGTCTGGAGGGTGAATCAGAAGAAGCAGAAGAAGGAGAAGGAGAAGGTGAAGTCTGGAGGGTGAATCAGAAGAAGCAGAAGAAGGAGAAGGAGAAGGTGAAGTCTGGAGGGTGAATCAGAAGAAGCAGAATAAGGAGAAGGAGAAGGTGAAGTCTGGAGGGTGAATCAGAAGAAGCAGAAGAAGGAGAAGGAGAAGGTGAAGTCTGGAGGGTGAATCAGAAGAAGTAGAAGAAGGAGAAGGAGAAGGTGAAGTCTGGAGGGTGAAGCAGAAGAAGTAGAAGAAGGAGAAGGAGAAGGTGAAGTCAGGAGGGTGAATCAGAAGAAGTAGAAGAAGGAGAAGGAGAAGGTGAAGTCAGGAGGGTGAATCAGAAGAAGCAGAAGAAGGAGATAGAGAAGGTGAAGTCTGGAGGGTGAATCAGAAGAATCAGAAGAAGGAGAAGGAGAAGGTGAAGTCTGGAGGGTGAAGCAGAAGAAGCAGAAGAAAGAGAAGGAGAAGGTGAAGTCTGGAGGGTGAAGCAGAAGAAACAGAAGAAGGAGAAGGAGAAGGTGAAGTCAGGAGGGTGAATCAGAAGAAGCAGAAGAAGGAGATAGAGAAGGTGAAGTCTGGAGGGTGAATCAGAAGAATCAGAAGAAGGAGAAGGAGAAGGTGAAGTCTGGAGGGTGAAGCAGAAGAAGCAGAAGAAAGAGAAGGAGAAGGTGAAGTCTGGAGGGTGAATCAGAAGAAGTAGAAGAAGGAGAAGGAGAAGGTGAAGTCTGGAGGGTGAATCAGAAGAATTAGAAGAAGGAGAAGGAGAAGGTGAAGTCTGGAGGGTGAAGCAGAAGAAGTAGAAGAAGGAGAAGGAGAAGGTGAAGTCAGGAGGGTGAATCAGAAGATGTAGAAGAAGGAGAAGGAGAAGGTGAAGTCAGGAGGGTGAATCAGAAGAAGCAGAAGAAGGAGAAGGAGAAGGTGAAGTCTGGAGGGTGAATCAGAAGAAGCAGAAGAAGGAGAAGGAGAAGGTGAAGTCTGGAGGGTGAATCAGAAGAAGCAGAAGAAGGAGAAGGAGAAGGTGAAGTCTGGAGGGTGAATCAGAAGAAGCAGAATAAGGAGAAGGAGAAGGTGAAGTCTGGAGGGTGAATCAGAAGAAGCAGAAGAAGGAGAAGGAGAAGGTGAAGTCTGGAGGGTGAATCAGAAGAAGTAGAAGAAGGAGAAGGAGAAGGTGAAGTCTGGAGGGTGAAGCAGAAGAAGTAGAAGAAGGAGAAGGAGAAGGTGAAGTCAGGAGGGTGAATCAGAAGAAGTAGAAGAAGGAGAAGGAGAAGGTGAAGTCAGGAGGGTGAATCAGAAGAAGCAGAAGAAGGAGATAGAGAAGGTGAAGTCTGGAGGGTGAATCAGAAGAATCAGAAGAAGGAGAAGGAGAAGGTGAAGTCTGGAGGGTGAAGCAGAAGAAGCAGAAGAAAGAGAAGGAGAAGGTGAAGTCTGGAGGGTGAAGCAGAAGAAACAGAAGAAGGAGAAGGAGAAGGTGAAGTCAGGAGGGTGAATCAGAAGAAGCAGAAGAAGGAGATAGAGAAGGTGAAGTCTGGAGGGTGAATCAGAAGAATCAGAAGAAGGAGAAGGAGAAGGTGAAGTCTGGAGGGTGAAGCAGAAGAAGCAGAAGAAAGAGAAGGAGAAGGTGAAGTCTGGAGGGTGAATCAGAAGAAGTAGAAGAAGGAGAAGGAGAAGGTGAAGTCTGGAGGGTGAATCAGAAGAATTAGAAGAAGGAGAAGGAGAAGGTGAAGTCTGGAGGGTGAAGCAGAAGAAGTAGAAGAAGGAGAAGGAGAAGGTGAAGTCAGGAGGGTGAATCAGAAGATGTAGAAGAAGGAGAAGGAGAAGGTGAAGTCAGGAGGGTGAATCAGAAGAAGCAGAAGAAGGAGAAGGAGAAGGTGAAGTCTGGAGGGTGAATCAGAAGAAGCAGAAGAAGGAGAAGGAGAAGGTGAAGTCTGGAGGGTGAATCAGAAGAAACAGAAGAAGGAGAAGGAGAAGGTGAAGTCTGGAGGGTGAATCAGAAGAAGTAGAAGAAGGAGAAGGAGAAGGTGAAGTCTGGAGGGTGAATCAGAAGAATTAGAAGAAGGAGAAGGAGAAGGTGAAGTCTGGAGGGTGAAGCAGAAGAAGTAGAAGAAGGAGAAGGAGAAGGTGAAGTCAGGAGGGTGAATCAGAAGATGTAGAAGAAGGAGAAGGAGAAGGTGAAGTCAGGAGGGTGAATCAGAAGAAGCAGAAGAAGGAGAAGGAGAAGGTGAAGTCTGGAGGGTGAATCAGAAGAAGCAGAAGAAGGAGAAGGAGAAGGTGAAGTCTGGAGGGTGAATCAGAAGAAGCAGAAGAAGGAGAAGGAGAAGGTGAAGTCTGGAGGGTGAATCAGAAGAAGCAGAATAAGGAGAAGGAGAAGGTGAAGTCTGGAGGGTGAATCAGAAGAAGCAGAAGAAGGAGAAGGAGAAGGTGAAGTCTGGAGGGTGAATCAGAAGAAGTAGAAGAAGGAGAAGGAGAAGGTGAAGTCTGGAGGGTGAAGCAGAAGAAGTAGAAGAAGGAGAAGGAGAAGGTGAAGTCAGGAGGGTGAATCAGAAGAAGTAGAAGAAGGAGAAGGAGAAGGTGAAGTCAGGAGGGTGAATCAGAAGAAGCAGAAGAAGGAGATAGAGAAGGTGAAGTCTGGAGGGTGAATCAGAAGAATCAGAAGAAGGAGAAGGAGAAGGTGAAGTCTGGAGGGTGAAGCAGAAGAAGCAGAAGAAAGAGAAGGAGAAGGTGAAGTCTGGAGGGTGAAGCAGAAG
Source organism: Somniosus microcephalus (assembly GCF_052327205.1). Lineage (NCBI taxonomy): Eukaryota > Metazoa > Chordata > Chondrichthyes > Squaliformes > Somniosidae > Somniosus > Somniosus microcephalus. The sequence continues at coordinate 346,274 of NW_028225302.1, read as the reverse complement.
AAACAGAAGAAGGAGAAGGAGAAGGTGAAGACTGGAGGGTGAATCAGAAGAAGTAGAAGAAGGAGAAGGAGAAGGTGAAGTCTGGAGGGTGAATCAGAAGAAGTAGAAGAAGGAGAAGGAGAAGGTGAAGTCTGGAGGGTGAATCAGAAGAAGCAGAAGAAGGAGAAGGAGAAGATGAAGTCTGGAGGTTGAATCAGAAGAAGTAGAAGAAGGAGAAGGAGAAGGTGAGGTCTGGAGGGTGAATCAGAAGAAGCAGAAGAAGGAGAAGGAGAAGGTGAAGTCTGGAGGGTGAATCAGAAGAAGCAGAAGAAGGAGAAGGAGAAGTTGAAGTCTGGAGGGTGAAACAGAAGAAGCAGAAGAAGGAGAAGGAGAAGGTGAAGTCAGGAGGGTGAATCAGAAGAAGCAGAAGAAGGAGAAGGAGAAGGTGAAGTTAGGAGGGTGAATCAGAAGAAGCAGAAGAAGGAGAAGGAGCAGGTGAAGTCAGGGGGGTGTAGCAGAAGAAGTAGAAGAAGGAGAAGGAGAAGGTGAAGTCAGGACGGTGAAGCAGAAGAAGCAGAAGAAGGAGAAGGAGAAGGTGAAGCCTGGAGGGCGCAGCAGAAGAAGCAGAAGAAGGAGAAGGAGAAGGTGAAGTCTGGAGTGTGAAGCAGAAGAAGCAGAAGAAGGAGAAGGAGAAGGTGAAGTCTGGAGGGCGCAGCAGAAGAAGCAGAAGAAGGAGAATGAGAAGGTGAAGTCTGGAGGGTGAATCAGAAGAAGCAGAAGAAGGAGAAGGAGAAGGTGAAGTCTGGAGGGTGAATCAGAAGAAGTAGAAGAAGGAGAAGGAGAAGGTGAAGTCTGGAGGGTGAAGCAGAAGAAGTAGAAGAAGGAGAAGGAGAAGGTGAAGTCAGGAGGGTGAATCAGAAGAAGTAGAAGAAGGAGAAGGAGAAGGTGAAGTCAGGAGGGTGAATCAGAAGAAGCAGAAGAAGGAGAAGGAGAAGGTGAAGTCTGGAGGGTGAATCAGAAGAATCAGAAGAAAGAGAAGGAGAAGGTGAAGTCTGGAGGGTGAAGCAGAAGAAACAGAAGAAGGAGAAGGAGAAGGTGAAGACTGGAGGGTGAATCAGAAGAAGTAGAAGAAGGAGAAGGAGAAGGTGAAGTCTGGAGGGTGAATCAGAAGAAGTAGAAGAAGGAGAAGGAGAAGTTGAAGTCTGGAGGGTGAATCAGAAGAAGCAGAAGAAGGAGAAGGAGAAGGTGAAGTCTGGAGGGTGAATCAGAAGAAGCAGAAGAAGGAGAAGGAGAAGATGAAGTCTGGAGGGTGAATCAGAAGAAGCAGAAGAAGGAGAAGGAGAAGGTGAAGTCTGGAGGGTGAATCAGAAGAAGCAGAATAAGGAGAAGGAGAAGGTGAAGTCTGGAGGGTGAATCAGAAGAAGCAGAAGAAGGAGAAGGAGAAGGTGAAGTCTGGAGGGTGAATCAGAAGAAGTAGAAGAAGGAGATGGAGAAGATGAAGTCTGGAGGGTGAATCAGAAGAAGTAGAAGAAGGAGAAGGGAGAAGGTGAAGTCTGGAGGGTGAATCAGAAGAAGTAGAAGAAGGAGAAGGAGAAGATGAAGTCTGGAGGGTGAATCAGAAGAAACAGAAGAAGGAGAAGGAGAAGGTGAAGTCTGGAGGGTGAAGCAGAAGAAGCAGAAGAAAGAGAAGGAGAAGGTGAAGTCTGGAGGGTGAAGCAGAAGAAACAGAAGAAGGAGAAGGAGAAGGTGAAGACTGGAGGGTGAAGCAGAAGAAGTAGAAGAAGGAGAAGGAGAAGGTGAAGTCTGGAGGGTGAATCAGAAGAAGTAGAAGAAGGAGAAGGAGAAGGTGAAGTCTGGAGGGTGAATCAGAAGAAGCAGAAGAAGGAGAAGGAGAAGATGAAGTCTGGAGGGTGAATCAGAAGAAGTAGAAGAAGGAGAAGGAGAAGGTGAGGTCTGGAGGGTGAATCAGAAGAAGCAGAAGAAGGAGAAGGAGAAGGTGAAGTCTGGAGGGTGAATCAGAAGAAGCAGAAGAAGGAGAAGGAGAAGTTGAAGTCTGGAGGGTGAAACAGAAGAAGCAGAAGAAGGAGAAGGAGAAGGTGAAGTCAGGAGGGTGAATCAGAAGAAGCAGAAGAAGGAGAAGGAGAAGGTGAAGTTAGGAGGGTGAATCAGAAGAAGCAGAAGAAGGAGAAGGAGCAGGTGAAGTCAGGGGGGTGTAGCAGAAGAAGTAGAAGAAGGAGAAGGAGAAGGTGAAGTCAGGACGGTGAAGCAGAAGAAGCAGAAGAAGGAGAAGGAGAAGGTGAAGCCTGGAGGGCGCAGCAGAAGAAGCAGAAGAAGGAGAAGGAGAAGGTGAAGTCTGGAGTGTGAAGCAGAAGAAGCAGAAGAAGGAGAAGGAGAAGGTGAAGTCTGGAGGGCGCAGCAGAAGAAGCAGAAGAAGGAGAATGAGAAGGTGAAGTCTGGAGGGTGAATCAGAAGAAGCAGAAGAACGAGAAGGAGAAGGTGAAGTCTGGAGGGTGAATCAGAAGAAGTAGAAGAAGGAGAAGGAGAAGGTGAAGTCTGGAGGGTGAAGCAGAAGAAGTAGAAGAAGGAGAAGGAGAAGGTGAAGTCAGGAGGGTGAATCAGAAGAAGTAGAAGAAGGAGAAGGAGAAGGTGAAGTCAGGAGGGTGAATCAGAAGAAGCAGAAGAAGGAGAAGGAGAAGGTGAAGTCTGGAGGGTGAATCAGAAGAATCAGAAGAAAGAGAAGGAGAAGGTGAAGTCTGGAGGGTGAAGCAGAAGAAACAGAAGAAGGAGAAGGAGAAGGTGAAGACTGGAGGGTGAATCAGAAGAAGTAGAAGAAGGAGAAGGAGAAGGTGAAGTCTGGAGGGTGAATCAGAAGAAGTAGAAGAAGGAGAAGGAGAAGTTGAAGTCTGGAGGGCGAATCAGAAGAAGCAGAAGAAGGAGAAGGAGAAGGTGAAGTCTGGAGGGTGAATCAGAAGAAGCAGAAGAAGGAGAAGGAGAAGATGAAGTCTGGAGGGTGAATCAGAAGAAGCAGAAGAAGGAGAAGGAGAAGGTGAAGTCTGGAGGGTGAATCAGAAGAAGCAGAATAAGGAGAAGGAGAAGGTGAAGTCTGGAGGGTGAATCAGAAGAAGCAGAAGAAGGAGAAGGAGAAGGTGAAGTCTGGAGGGTGAATCAGAAGAAGTAGAAGAAGGAGATGGAGAAGATGAAGTCTGGAGGGTGAATCAGAAGAAGTAGAAGAAGGAGAAGGAGAAGGTGAAGTCTGGAGGGTGAATCAGAAGAAGTAGAAGAAGGAGAAGGAGAAGATGAAGTCTGGAGGGTGAATCAGAAGAAACAGAAGAAGGAGAAGGAGAAGGTGAAGTCTGGAGGGTGAAGCAGAAGAAGCAGAAGAAAGAGAAGGAGAAGGTGAAGTCTGGAGGGTGAAGCAGAAGAAACAGAAGAAGGAGAAGGAGAAGGTGAAGACTGGAGGGTGAAGCAGAAGAAGTAGAAGAAGGAGAAGGAGAAGGTGAAGTCTGGAGGGTGAATCAGAAGAAGTAGAAGAAGGAGAAGGAGAAGGTGAAGTCTGGAGGGTGAATCAGAAGAAGCAGAAGAAGGAGAAGGAGAAGATGAAGTCTGGAGGGTGAATCAGAAGAAGTAGAAGAAGGAGAAGGAGAAGGTGAGGTCTGGAGGGTGAATCAGAAGAAGCAGAAGAAGGAGAAGGAGAAGGTGAAGTCTGGAGGGTGAATCAGAAGAAGCAGAAGAAGGAGAAGGAGAAGTTGAAGTCTGGAGGGTGAAACAGAAGAAGCAGAAGAAGGAGAAGGAGAAGGTGAAGTCAGGAGGGTGAATCAGAAGAAGCAGAAGAAGGAGAAGGAGAAGGTGAAGTTAGGAGGGTGAATCAGAAGAAGCAGAAGAAGGAGAAGGAGCAGGTGAAGTCAGGGGGGTGTAGCAGAAGATGTAGAAGAAGGAGAAGGAGAAGGTGAAGTCAGGACGGTGAAGCAGAAGAAGCAGAAGAAGGAGAAGGAGAAGGTGAAGCCTGGAGGGCGCAGCAGAAGAAGCAGAAGAAGGAGAAGGAGAAGGTGAAGTCTGGAGTGTGAAGCAGAAGAAGCAGAAGAAGGAGAAGGAGAAGGTGAAGTCTGGAGGGCGCAGCAGAAGAAGCAGAAGAAGGAGAATGAGAAGGTAAAGTCTGGAGGGTGAATCACAAGAAGCAGAAGAAGGAGAAGGAGAAGGTGAAGTCTGGAGGGTGAATCAGAAGAAGTAGAAGAAGGAGAAGGAGAAGGTGAAGTCTGGAGGGTGAAGCAGAAGAAGTAGAAGAAGGAGAAGGAGAAGGTGAAGTCAGGAGGGTGAATCAGAAGAAGTAGAAGAAGGAGAAGGAGAAGGTGAAGTCAGGAGGGTGAATCAGAAGAAGCAGAAGAAGGAGAAGGAGAAGGTGAAGTCTGGAGGGTGAATCAGAAGAATCAGAAGAAAGAGAAGGAGAAGGTGAAGTCTGGAGGGTGAAGCAGAAGAAACAGAAGAAGGAGAAGAAGAAGGTGAAGACTGGAGGGTGAATCAGAAGAAGTAGAAGAAGGAGAAGGAGAAGGTGAAGTCTGGAGGGTGAATCAGAAGAAGTAGAAGAAGGAGAAGAAGGTGTTGAAGTCTGGAGGGTGAATCAGAAGAAGCAGAAGAAGGAGAAGGAGAAGGTGAAGTCTGGAGGGTGAATCAGAAGAAGCAGAAGAAGGAGAAGGAGAAGATGAAGTCTGGAGGGTGAATCAGAAGAAGCAGAAGAAGGAGAAGGAGAAGGTGAAGTCTGGAGGGTGAATCAGAAGAAGCAGAATAAGGAGAAGGAGAAGGTGAAGTCTGGAGGGTGAATCAGAAGAAGCAGAAGAAGGAGAAGGAGAAGGTGAAGTCTGGAGGGTGAATCAGAAGAAGTAGAAGAAGGAGATGGAGAAGATAAAGTCTGGAGGGTGAATCAGAAGAAGTAGAAGAAGGAGAAGGAGAAGGTGAAGTCTGGAGGGTGAATCAGAAGAAGTAGAAGAAGGAGAAGGAGAAGATGAAGTCTGGAGGGTGAATCAGAAGAAACAGAAGAAGGAGAAGGAGAAGGTGAAGTCTGGAGGGTGAATCAGAAGAAGTAGAAGAAGGAGAAGGAGAAGGTGTAGTCTGGAGGGTGAATCAGAAGAAGTAGACGAAGGAGAAGGAGAAGGTGAAGTCTGGAGGGTGAATCAGAAGAAGCAGAAGAAGGAGAAGGAGAAGGTGAAGTCTGGAGGGTGAATCAGAAGAAGTAGAAGAAGGAGAAGGAGAAGGTGAAGTCTGGAGGGTGAATCAGAAGAAGCAGAATAAGGAGAAGGAGAAGGTGAAGTCTGGAGGGTGAATCAGAAGAAGCAGAAGAAGGAGAAGGAGAAGGTGAAGTCTGGAGGGTGAATCAGAAGAAGTAGAAGAAGGAGAAGGAGAAGATGAAGTCTGGAGGGTGAATCAGAAGAAGTAGAAGAAGGAGAAGGAGAAGGTGAAGTCTGGAGGGTGAATCAGAAGAAGTAGAAGAAGGAGAAGGAGAAGATGAAGTCTGGAGGGTGAATCAGAAGAAACAGAAGAAGGAGAAGGAGAAGGTGAAGTCTGGAGGGTGAATCAGAAGAAGTAGAAGAAGGAGAAGGAGATGGTGTAGTCTGGAGGGTGAATCAGAAGAAGTAGACGAAGGAGAAGGAGAAGGTGAAGTCTGGAGGGTGAATCAGAAGAAGTAGAAGAAGGAGAAGGAGAAGTTGAAGTCTGGAGGGTGAATCAGAAGAAGTAGAAGAAGGAGAAGGAGAAGGTGAAGTCTGGAGGGTGAATCAGAAGAAGCAGAAGAAGGAGAAGGAGAAGGTGAAGTCTGGAGGGTGAATCAGAAGAAGCAGAAGAAGGAGAAGGAGAAGGTGAAGTCTGGAGGGTGAATCAGAAGAAGTAGAAGAAGGAGAAGGAGAAGTTGAAGTCTGGAGGGTGAAGCAGAAGAAGTAAAAGATGGAAAAGGAGAAGGTGAAGTCAGGAGGGTGAATCAGAAGAAGTAGAAGAAGGAGAAGTTGAAGGTGAAGTCAGGAGGGTGAATCAGAAGAAGCAGAAGATGGAGAAGGAGAAGGTGAAGTCTGGAGGGTGAATCAGAAGAATCAGAAGAAGGAGAAGGAGAAGGTGAAGTCTGGAGGGTGAATCAGAAGAAGCAAAGGAAGGAGAAGGAGAAGGTGAAGTCTGGAGGGTGAATCAGAAGAAGCAGAATAAGGAGAAGGAGAAGGTGAAGTCTGGAGGGTGAATCAGAAGAAGCAGAATAAGGAGAAGGAGAAGGTGAAGTCTGGAGGGTGAATCAGAAGAAGCAGAAGAAGGAGAAGGAGAAGGTGAAGTCTGGAGGGTGAATCAGAAGAAGTAGAAGAAGGAGAAGGAGAAGGTGAAGTCTGGAGCGTGAAGCAGAAGAAGTAGAATAAGGAGAAGGAGAAGGTGAAGTCAGGAGGGTGAATCAGAAGAAGTAGAAGAAGGAGAAGGAGAAGGTGAAGTCAGGAGGGTGAATCAGAAGAAGCAGAAGAAGGAGAAGGAGAAGGTGAAGTCTGGAGGGTGAATCAGAAGAATCAGAAGAAGGAGAAGGAGAAGGTGAAGTCTGGAGGGTGAATCAGAAGAAGCAGAAGAATGAGAAGGAGAAGGTGAAGTCTGGAGGGGGAAGCAGAAGAAACAGAAGAAGGAGAAGGAGAAGGTGAAGACTGGAGGGTGAATCATAAGAAGTAGAAGAAGGAGAAGGAGAAGGTGAAGTCTGGAGGGTGAATCAGAAGAAGTAGAAGAAGGAGAAGGAGAAGGTGAAGTCTGGAGGGTGAATCAGAAGAAGCAGAAGAAGGAGAAGGAGAAGGTGAAGTCTGGAGGGTGAATCAGAAGAAGCAGAAGAAGGAGAAGGAGAAGATGAAGTCTGGAGGGTGAATCAGAAGAAGTAGAAGAAGGAGAAGGAGAAGGTGAAGTCTGGAGGGTGAATCAGAAGTAGTAGAAGAAGGAGAAGGAGAAGGTGAAGTCTGGAGGGTGAATCAGAAGAAACAGAAGAAGGAGAAGGAGAAGGTGAAGTCTGGAGGGTGAATCAGAAGAATTAGAAGAAGGAGAAGGAGAAGGTGAAGTCTGGAGGGTGAAGCAGAAGAAGTAGAAGAAGGAGAAGGAGAAGGTGAAGTCAGGAGGGTGAATCAGAAGATGTAGAAGAAGGAGAAGGAGAAGGTGAAGTCAGGAGGGTGAATCAGAAGAAGCAGAAGAAGGAGAAGGAGAAGGTGAAGTCTGGAGGGTGAATCAGAAGAAGCAGAAGAAGGAGAAGGAGAAGGTGAAGTCTGGAGGGTGAATCAGAAGAAGCAGAAGAAGGAGAAGGAGAAGGTGAAGTCTGGAGGGTGAATCAGAAGAAGCAGAATAAGGAGAAGGAGAAGGTGAAGTCTGGAGGGTGAATCAGAAGAAGCAGAAGAAGGAGAAGGAGAAGGTGAAGTCTGGAGGGTGAATCAGAAGAAGTAGAAGAAGGAGAAGGAGAAGGTGAAGTCTGGAGGGTGAAGCAGAAGAAGTAGAAGAAGGAGAAGGAGAAGGTGAAGTCAGGAGGGTGAATCAGAAGAAGTAGAAGAAGGAGAAGGAGAAGGTGAAGTCAGGAGGGTGAATCAGAAGAAGCAGAAGAAGGAGATAGAGAAGGTGAAGTCTGGAGGGTGAATCAGAAGAATCAGAAGAAGGAGAAGGAGAAGGTGAAGTCTGGAGGGTGAAGCAGAAGAAGCAGAAGAAAGAGAAGGAGAAGGTGAAGTCTGGAGGGTGAAGCAGAAGAAACAGAAGAAGGAGAAGGAGAAGGTGAAGACTGGAGGGTGAATCAGAAGAAGTAGAAGAAGGAGAAGGAGAAGGTGAAGTCTGGAGGGTGAATCAGAAGAAGTAGAAGAAGGAGAAGGAGAAGGTGAAGTCTGGAGGGTGAATCAGAAGAAGCAGAAGAAGGAGAAGGAGAAGATGAAGTCTGGAGGGTGAATCAGAAGAAGTAGAAGAAGGAGAAGGAGAAGGTGAGGTCTGGAGGGTGAATCAGAAGAAGCAGAAGAAGGAGAAGGAGAAGGTGAAGTCTGGAGGGTGAATCAGAAGAAGCAGAAGAAGGAGAAGGAGAAGTTGAAGTCTGGAGGGTGAATCAGAAGAAGCAGAAGAAGGAGAAGGAGAAGGTGAAGTCAGGAGGGTGAATCAGAAGAAGCAGAAGAAGGAGAAGGAGAAGGTGAAGTTAGGAGGGTGAATCAGAAGAAGCAGAAGAAGGGGAAGGAGCAGGTGAAGTCAGGGGGGTGTAGCAGAAGAAGTAGAAGAAGGAGAAGGAGAAGGTGAAGTCAGGACGGTGAAGCAGAAGAAGCAGAAGAAGGAGAAGGAGAAGGTGAAGCCTGGAGGGCGCAGCAGAAGAAGCAGAAGAAGGAGAAGGAGAAGGTGAAGTCTGGAGTGTGAAGCAGAAGAAGCAGAAGAAGGAGAAGGAGAAGGTGAAGTCTGGAGGGTGCAGCAGAAGAAGGAGAATGAGAAGGTGAAGTCTGGAGGGTGAATCAGAAGAAGCAGAAGAAGGAGAAGGAGATGGTGAAGTCTGGAGGGTGAATCAGAAGAAGTAGAAGAAGGAGAAGGAGAAGGTGAAGTCTGGAGGGTGAAGCAGAAGAAGTAGAAGAAGGAGAAGGAGAAGGTGAAGTCAGGAGGGTGAATCAGAAGAAGTAGAAGAAGGAGAAGGAGAAGGTGAAGTCAGGAGGGTGAATCAGAAGAAGCAGAAGAAGGAGAAGGAGAAGGTGAAGTCTGGAGGGTGAATCAGAAGAATCAGAAGAAAGAGAAGGAGAAGGTGAAGTCTGGAGGGTGAAGCAGAAGAAACAGAAGAAGGAGAAGGAGAAGGTGAAGACTGGAGGGTGAATCAGAAGAAGTAGAAGAAGGAGAAGGAGAAGGTGAAGTCTGGAGGGTGAATCAGAAGAAGTAGAAGAAGGAGAAGGAGAAGTTGAAGTCTGGAGGGTGAATCAGAAGAAGCAGAAGAAGGAGAAGGAGAAGGTGAAGTCTGGAGGGTGAATCAGAAGAAGCAGAAGAAGGAGAAGGAGAAGATGAAGTCTGGAGGGTGAATCAGAAGAAGCAGAAGAAGGAGAAGGAGAAGGTGAAGTCTGGAGGGTGAATCAGAAGAAGCAGAATAAGGAGAAGGAGAAGGTGAAGTCTGGAGGGTGAATCAGAAGAAGCAGAAGAAGGAGAAGGAGAAGGTGAAGTCTGGAGGGTGAATCAGAAGAAGTAGAAGAAGGAGATGGAGAAGATGAAGTCTGGAGGGTGAATCAGAAGAAGTAGAAGAAGGAGAAGGAGAAGGTGAAGTCTGGAGGGTGAATCAGAAGAAGTAGAAGAAGGAGAAGGAGAAGATGAAGTCTGGAGGGTGAATCAGAAGAAACAGAAGAAGGAGAAGGAGAAGGTGAAGTCTGGAGGGTGAATCAGAAGAAGTAGAAGAAGGAGAAGGAGAAGGTGTAGTCTGGAGGGTGAATCAGAAGAAGTAGACGAAGGAGAAGGAGAAGGTGAAGTCTGGAGGGTGAATCAGAAGAAGCAGAAGAAGGAGAAGGAGAAGGTGAAGTCTGGAGGGTGAATCAGAAGAAGTAGAAGAAGGAGAAGGAGAAGGTGAAGTCTGGAGGGTGAATCAGAAGAAGCAGAATAAGGAGAAGGAGAAGGTGAAGTCTGGAGGGTGAATCAGAAGAAGCAGAAGAAGGAGAAGGAGAAGGTGAAGTCTGGAGGGTGAATCAGAAGAAGTAGAAGAAGGAGAAGGAGAAGATGAAGTCTGGAGGGTGAATCAGAAGAAGTAGAAGAAGGAGAAGGAGAAGGTGAAGTCTGGAGGGTGAATCAGAAGAAGTAGAAGAAGGAGAAGGAGAAGATGAAGTCTGGAGGGTGAATCAGAAGAAACAGAAGAAGGAGAAGGAGAAGGTGAAGTCTGGAGGGTGAATCAGAAGAAGTAGAAGAAGGAGAAGGAGAAGGTGTAGTCTGGAGGGTGAATCAGAAGAAGTAGACGAAGGAGAAGGAGAAGGTGAAGTCTGGAGGGTGAATCAGAAGAAGTAGAAGAAGGAGAAGGAGAAGTTGAAGTCTGGAGGGTGAATCAGAAGAAGTAGAAGAAGGAGAAGGAGAAGGTGAAGTCTGGAGGGTGAATCAGAAGAAGCAGAAGAAGGAGAAGGAGAAGGTGAAGTCTGGAGGGTGAATCAGAAGAAGCAGAAGAAGGAGAAGGAGAAGGTGAAGTCTGGAGGGTGAATCAGAAGAAGTAGAAGAAGGAGAAGGAGAAGTTGAAGTCTGGAGGGTGAAGCAGAAGAAGTAGAAGATGGAGAAGGAGAAGGTGAAGTCAGGAGGGTGAATCAGAAGAAGTAGAAGAAGGAGAAGGAGAAGGTGAAGTCAGGAGGGTGAATCAGAAGAAGCAGAAGATGGAGAAGGAGAAGGTGAAGTCTGGAGGGTGAATCAGAAGAATCAGAAGAAGGAGAAGGAGAAGGTGAAGTCTGGAGGGTGAATCAGAAGAAGCAAAGGAAGGAGAAGGAGAAGGTGAAGTCTGGAGGGTGAATCAGAAGAAGCAGAATAAGGAGAAGGAGAAGGTGAAGTCTGGAGGGTGAATCAGAAGAAGCAGAATAAGGAGAAGGAGAAGGTGAAGTCTGGAGGGTGAATCAGAAGAAGCAGAAGAAGGAGAAGGAGAAGGTGAAGTCTGGAGGGTGAATCAGAAGAAGTAGAAGAAGGAGAAGGAGAAGGTGAAGTCTGGAGCGTGAAGCAGAAGAAGTAGAAGAAGGAGAAGGAGAAGGTGAAGTCAGGAGGGTGAATCAGAAGAAGTAGAAGAAGGAGAAGGAGAAGGTGAAGTCAGGAGGGTGAATCAGAAGAAGCAGAAGAAGGAGAAGGAGAAGGTGAAGTCTGGAGGGTGAATCAGAAGAATCAGAAGAAGGAGAAGGAGAAGGTGAAGTCTGGAGGGTGAATCAGAAGAAGCAGAAGAAAGAGAAGGAGAAGATGAAGTCTGGAGGGTGAAGCAGAAGAAACAGAAGAAGGAGAAGGAGAAGGTGAAGACTGGAGGGTGAATCAGAAGAAGTAGAAGAAGGAGAAGGAGAAGGTGAAGTCTGGAGGGTGAATCAGAAGAAGTAGAAGATAGAGAAGGAGAAGGTGAAGTCTGGAGGATGAATCAGAAGAAGCAGAAGAAGGAGAAGGAGAAGGTGAAGTCTGGAGGGTGAATCAGAAGAAGCAGAAGAAGGAGAAGGAGAAGATGAAGTCTGGAGGGTGAATCAGAAGAAGTAGAAGAAGGAGAAGGAGAAGGTGAAGTCTGGAGGGTGAATCAGAAGTAGTAGAAGAAGGAGAAGGAGAAGGTGAAGTCTGGAGGGTGAATCAGAAGAAACAGAAGAAGGAGAAGGAGAAGGTGAAGTCTGGAGGGTGAATCAGAAGAAGTAGAAGAAGGAGAAGGAGAAGGTGTAGTCTGGAGGGTGAATCAGAAGAAGTAGACGAAGGAGAAGGAGAAGGTGAAGTCTGGAGGGTGAATCAGAAGAAGCAGAAGAAGGAGATGGAGAAGGTGAAGTCTGGAGGGTGAATCAGAAGAAGTAGAAGAAGGAGAAGGAGAAGGTGAAGTCTGGAGGGTGATTCAGAAGAAGCAGAATAAGGAGAAGGAGAAGGTGATGTCTGGAGGGTGAATCAGAAGAAGCAGAAGAATGAGAAGGAGAAGGTGAAGTCTGGAGGGTGACTCAGAAGAAGTAGAAGAAGGAGAAGGAGAAGGTGAAGTCTGGAGGGTGAATCAGAAGAAGTAGAAGAAGGAGAAGGAGAAGGTGAAGTCTGGAGGGTGAATCAGAAGAAGTAGAAGAAGGAGAAGGAGAAGGTGAAGTCTGGAGGGTGAAGCAGAAGAAGTAGAAGAAGGAGAAGGAGAAGGTGAAGTCAGGAGGGTGAATCAGAAGATGTAGAAGAAGGAGAAGGAGAAGGTGAAGTCAGGAGGGTGAATCAGAAGAAGCAGAAGAAGGAGAAGGAGAAGGTGAAGTCTGGAGGGTGAATCAGAAGAATCAGAAGAAGGAGAAGGAGAAGGTGAAGTCTGGAGGGTGAATCAGAAGAAGCAGAAGAAAGAGAAGGAGAAGGTGAAGTCTGGAGGGTGAATCAGAAGAAGTAGAAGAAGGAGAAGGAGAAGGTGAAGTCTGGAGGGTGAATCAGAAGAAGCAGAAGAAGGAGAAGGAGAAGGTGAAGTCTGGAGGGTGAATCAGAAGAAGTAGACGAAGGAGAAGGAGAAGGTTAAGTCTGGAGGGTGAATCAGAAGAAGCAGAAGAAGGAGATGGAGAAGGTGAAGTCTGGAGGGTGAATCAGAAGAAGTAGAAGAAGGAGAAGGTGAAGGTGAAGTCTGGAGGGTGAATCAGAAGAAGCAGAAGAAGGAGAAGGAGAAGGTGAAGTCTGGAGGGTGAATCAGAAGAAGCAGAAGAAGGAGAAGGAGAAGGTGAAGTCTGGAGGGTGATTCAGAAGAAGCAGAATAAGGAGAAGGAGAAGGTGAAGTCTGGAGGGTGAATCAGAAGAAGCAGAAGAAGGAGAAGGAGAAGGTGAAGTCTGGAGGGTGAATCAGAAGAAGTAGAAGAAGGAGAAGGAGAAGGTGAAGTCTGGAGGGTGAATCAGAAGAAGTAGAAGAAGGAGAAGAAGAAGGTGAAGTCTGGAGGGTGAATCAGAAGAAGTAGAAGAAGGAGAAGGAGAAGCTGAAGTCTGGAGGGTGAAGCAGAAGAAGTAGAAGAAGGAGAAGGAGAAGTTGAAGTCAGGAGGGTGAATCAGAAGAAGCAGAAGAAGGAGAAGGAGAAGGTGAAGTCTGGAGGGTGAATCAGAAGAAGTAGAAGAAGGAGAAGGAGAAGGTGTAGTCTGGAGGGTGAATCAGAAGAAGTAGACGAAGGAGAAGGAGAAGGTGAAGTCTGGAGGGTGAATCAGAAGAAGCAGAAGAAGGAGATGGAGAAGGTGAAGTCTGGAGGGTGAATCAGAAGAAGTAGAAGAAGGAGAAGGAGAAGGTGAAGTCTGGAGGGTGAATCAGAAGAAACAGAAGAAGGAGAAGGAGAAGGTGAAGTCTGGAGGGTGAATCAGAAGAAGTAGAAGAAGGAGAAGGAGAAGGTGTAGTCTGGAGGGTGAATCAGAAGAAGTAGACGAAGGAGAAGGAGAAGGTGAAGTCTGGAGGGTGAATCAGAAGAAGCAGAAGAAGGAGATGGAGAAGGTGAAGTCTGGAGGGTGAATCAGAAGAAGTAGAAGAAGGAGAAGGAGAAGGTGAAGTCTGGAGGGTGAATCAGAAGAAGCAGAAGAAGGAGAAGGAGAAGGTGAAGTCTGGAGGGTGAATCAGAAGAAGCAGAAGAAGGAGAAGGAGAAGGTGAAGTCTGGAGGGTGATTCAGAAGAAGCAGAATAAGGAGAAGGAGAAGGTGATGTCTGGAGGGTGAATCAGAAGAAGCAGAAGAATGAGAAGGAGAAGGTGAAGTCTGGAGGGTGAATCAGAAGAAGTAGAAGAAGGAGAAGGAGAAGGTGAAGTCTGGAGGGTGAATCAGAAGAAGTAGACGAAGGAGAAGGAGAAGGTTAAGTCTGGAGGGTGAATCAGAAGAAGCAGAAGAAGGAGATGGAGAAGGTGAAGTCTGGAGGGTGAATCAGAAGAAGTAGAAGAAGGAGAAGGTGAAGGTGAAGTCTGGAGGGTGAATCAGAAGAAGCAGAAGAAGGAGAAGGAGAAGGTGAAGTCTGGAGGGTGAATCAGAAGAAGCAGAAGAAGGAGAAGGAGAAGGTGAAGTCTGGAGGGTGATTCAGAAGAAGCAGAATAAGGAGAAGGAGAAGGTGAAGTCTGGAGGGTGAATCAGAAGAAGCAGAAGAAGGAGAAGGAGAAGGTGAAGTCTGGAGGGTGAATCAGAAGAAGTAGAAGAAGGAGAAGGAGAAGGTGAAGTCTGGAGGGTGAATCAGAAGAAGTAGAAGAAGGAGAAGGAGAAGGTGAAGTCTGGAGGGTGAATCAGAAGAAGTAGAAGAAGGAGAAGGAGAAGCTGAAGTCTGGAGGGTGAAGCAGAAGAAGTAGAAGAAGGAGAAGGAGAAGGTGAAGTCAGGAGGGTGAATCAGAAGATGTAGAAGAAGGAGAAGGAGAAGGTGAAGTCAGGAGGGTGAATCAGAAGAAGCAGAAGAAGGAGAAGGAGAAGGTGAAGTCTGGAGGGTGAATCAGAAGAAGTAGAAGAAGGAGAAGGAGAAGGTGAAGTCTGGAGGGTGAATCAGAAGAAGCAGAAGAAGGAGAAGGAGAAGGTGAAGTCTGGAGGGTGAATCAGAAGAAGCAGAAGAAGGAGAAGGAGAAGGTGAAGTCTGGAGGGTGAATCAGAAGAAGCAGAAGAAGGAGAAGGAGAAGGTGAAGTCTGGAGGGTGAATCAGAAGAAGCAGAATAAGGAGAAGGAGAAGGTGAAGTCTGGAGGGTGAATCAGAAGAAGCAGAAGAAGGAGAAGGAGAAGGTGAAGTCTGGAGGGTGAATCAAAAGAAGTAGAAGAAGGAGAAGGAGAAGGTGAAGTCTGGAGGGTGAAGCAGAAGAAGTAGAAGAAGGAGAAGGAGAAGGTGAAGTCAGGAGGGTGAATCAGAAGAAGTAGAAGAAGGAGAAGGAGAAGGTGAAGTCAGGAGGGTGAATCAGAAGAAGCAGAAGAAGGAGATAGAGAAGGTGAAGTCTGGAGGGTGAATCAGAAGAATCAGAAGAAGGAGAAGGTGAAGTCTGGAGGGTGAAGCAGAAGAAGCAGAAGAAAGAGAAGGAGAAGGTGAAGTCTGGAGGGTGAAGCAGAAGAAACAGAAGAAGGAGAAGGAGAAGGTGAAGACTGGAGGGTGAATCAGAAGAAGTAGAAGAATGAGAAGGAGAAGGTGAAGTCTGGAGGGTGAATCAGAAGAAGTAGAAGAAGGAGAAGGAGAAGGTGAAGTCTGGAGGGTGAATCAGAAGAAGCAGAAGAAGGAGAAGGAGAAGGTGAAGTCTGGAGGGTGAATCAGAAGAAGCAGAAGAAGGAGAAGGAGAAGATGAAGTCTGGAGGGTGAATCAGAAGAAGTAGAAGAAGGAGAAGGAGAAGGTGAGGTCTGGAGGGTGAATCAGAAGAAGCAGAAGAAGGAGAAGGAGAAGGTGAAGTCTGGAGGGTGAATCAGAAGAAGCAGAAGAAGGAGAAGGAGAAGGTGAGGTCTGGAGGGTGAATCAGAAGAAGCAGAAGAAGGAGAAGGAGAAGGTGAAGTCAGGAGGGTGAATCAGAAGAAGCAGAAGAAGGAGAAGGAGAAGGTGAAGTTAGGAGGGTGAATCAAAGGAAGCAGAAGAAGGAGAAGGAGCAGGTGAAGTCAGGGGGGTGTAGCAGAAGAAGTAGAAGAAGGAGAAGGAGAAGGTGAAGTCAGGAAGGTGAAGCAGAAGAAGCAGAAGAAGGAGAAGGAGAAGGTGAAGTCTGGAGGGTGAATCAGAAGAATCAGAAGAAGGAGAAGGAGAAGGTGAAGTCTGGAGGGTGAATCAGAAGAAGCAGAAGAAAGAGAAGGAGAAGGTGAAGTCTGGAGGGTGAAGCAGAAGAAACAGAAGAAGGAGAAGGAGAAGGTGAAGACTGGAGGGTGAATCAGAAGAAGTAGAAGAAGGAGAAGGAGAAGATGAAATCTGGAGGGTGAATCAGAAGAAACAGAAGAAGGAGAAGGAGAAGGTGAAGTCTGGAGGGTGAATCAGAAGAAGTAGAAGAAGGAGAAGGAGAAGGTGTAGTCTGGAGGGTGAATCAGAAGAAGTAGACGAAGGAGAAGGAGAAGGTGAAGTCTGGAGGGTGAATCAGAAGAAGCAGAAGAAGGAGAAGGAGAAGGTGAAGTCTGGAGGGTGAATCAGAAGAAGTAGAAGAAAGAGAAGGAGAAGGTGAAGTCTGGAGGGTGAATCAGAAGAAGTAGACGAAGGAGAAGGAGAAGGTTAAGTCTGGAGGGTGAATCAGAAGAAGCAGAAGAAGGAGATGGAGAAGGTGAAGTCTGGAGGGTGAATCAGAAGAAGTAGAAGAAGGAGAAGGTGAAGGTGAAGTCTGGAGGGTGAATCAGAAGAAGCAGAAGAAGGAGAAGGAGAAGGTGAAGTCTGGAGGGTGAATCAGAAGAAGCAGAAGAAGGAGAAGGAGAAGGTGAAGTCTGGAGGGTGATTCAGAAGAAGCAGAATAAGGAGAAGGAGAAGGTGAAGTCTGGAGGGTGAATCAGAAGAAGCAGAAGAAGGAGAAGGAGAAGGTGAAGTCTGGAGGGTGAATCAGAAGAAGTAGAAGAAGGAGAAGGAGAAGATGAAGTCTGGAGGGTGAATCAGAAGAAGTAGAAGAAGGAGAAGGAGAAGGTGAAGTCTGGAGGGTGAATCAGAAGAAGTAGAAGAAGGAGAAGGAGAAGCTGAAGTCTGGAGGGTGAAGCAGAAGAAGTAGAAGAAGGAGAAGGAGAAGGTGAAGTCAGGAGGGTGAATCAGAAGATGTAGAAGAAGGAGAAGGAGAAGGTGAAGTCAGGAGGGTGAATCAGAAGAAGCAGAAGAAGGAGAAGGAGAAGGTGAAGTCTGGAGGGTGAATCAGAAGAAGTAGAAGAAGGAGAAGGAGAAGGTGAAGTCTGGAGGGTGAATCAGAAGAAGCAGAAGAAGGAGAAGGAGAAGGTGAAGTCTGGAGGGTGAATCAGAAGAAGCAGAAGAAGGAGAAGGAGAAGGTGAAGTCTGGAGGGTGAATCAGAAGAAGCAGAAGAAGGAGAAGGAGAAGGTGAAGTCTGGAGGGTGAATCAGAAGAAGCAGAATAAGGAGAAGGAGAAGGTGAAGTCTGGAGGGTGAATCAGAAGAAGCAGAAGAAGGAGAAGGAGAAGGTGAAGTCTGGAGGGTGAATCAAAAGAAGTAGAAGAAGGAGAAGGAGAAGGTGAAGTCTGGAGGGTGAAGCAGAAGAAGTAGAAGAAGGAGAAGGAGAAGGTGAAGTCAGGAGGGTGAATCAGAAGAAGTAGAAGAAGGAGAAGGAGAAGGTGAAGTCAGGAGGGTGAATCAGAAGAAGCAGAAGAAGGAGATAGAGAAGGTGAAGTCTGGAGGGTGAATCAGAAGAATCAGAAGAAGGAGAAGGAGAAGGTGAAGTCTGGAGGGTGAAGCAGAAGAAGCAGAAGAAAGAGAAGGAGAAGGTGAAGTCCGGAGGGTGAAGCAGAAGAAACAGAAGAAGGAGAAGGAGAAGGTGAAGACTGGAGGGTGAATCAGAAGAAGTAGAAGAAGGAGAAGGAGAAGGTGAAGTCTGGAGGGTGAATCAGAAGAAGTAGAAGAAGGAGAAGGAGAAGGTGAAGTCTGGAGGGTGAATCAGAAGAAGCAGAAGAAGGAGAAGGAGAAGGTGAAGTCTGGAGGGTGAATCAGAAGAAGCAGAAGAAGGAGAAGGAGAAGATGAAGTCTGGAGGGTGAATCAGAAGAAGTAGAAGAAGGAGAAGGAGAAGGTGAGGTCTGGAGGGTGAATCAGAAGAAGCAGAATAAGGAGAAGGAGAAGGTGAAGTCTGGAGGGTGAATCAGAAGAAGCAGAAGAAGGAGAAGGAGAAGGTGAGGTCTGGAGGGTGAATCAGAAGAAGCAGAAGAAGGAGAAGGAGAAGGTGAAGTCAGGAGGATGAATCAGAAGAAGCAGAAGAAGGAGAAGGAGAAGGTGAAGTTAGGAGGGTGAATCAAAGGAAGCAGAAGAAGGAGAAGGAGAAGGTGAAGTCTGGAGGGTGTAGCAGAAGAAGTAGAAGAAGGAGAAGGAGAAGGTGAAGTCAGGACGGTGAAGCAGAAGAAGCAGAAGAAGGAGAAGGAGAAGGTGAAGTCTGGAGGGTGAATCAGAAGAATCAGAAGAAGGAGAAGGAGAAGGTGAAGTCTGGAGGGTGAATCAGAAGAAGCAGAAGAAAGAGAAGGAGAAGGTGAAGTCTGGAGGGTGAAGCAGAAGAAACAGAAGAAGGAGAAGGAGAAGGTGAAGACTGGAGGGTGAATCAGAAGAAGTAGAAGAAGGAGAAGGAGAAGATGAAATCTGGAGGGTGAATCAGAAGAAACAGAAGAAGGAGAAGGAGAAGGTGAAGTCTGGAGGGTGAATCAGAAGAAGTAGAAGAAGGAGAAGGAGAAGGTGTAGTCTGGAGGGTGAATCAGAAGAAGTAGACGAAGGAGAAGGAGAAGGTGAAGTCTGGAGGGTGAATCAGAAGAAGCAGAAGAAGGAGAAGGAGAAGTTGAAGTCTGGAGGGTGAATCAGAAGAAACAGAAGAAGGAGAAGGAGAAGGTGAAGACTGGAGGGTGCATCAGAAGAAGTAGAAGAAGGAGAAGGAGAAGGTGAAGTCTGGAGGGTGAATCAGAAGAAGTAGAAGAAGGAGAAGGAGAAGTTGAAGTCTGGAGGGTGAATCAGAAGAAGCAGAAGAAGGAGAAGGAGAAGGTGAAGTCTGGAGGGTGAATCAGAAGAAGCAGAAAAAGGAGAAGGAGAAGATGAAGTCTGGAGGGTGAATCAGAAGAAGTAGAAGAAGGAGAAGGAGAAGGTGAAGTCTGGAGGGTGAATCAGAAGAAGTAGAAGAAGGAGAAGGAGAAGATGAAGTCTGGAGGGTGAATCAGAAGAAACAGAAGAAGGAGAAGGAGAAGGTGAAGTCTGGAGGGTGAATCAGAAGAAGTAGAAGAAGGAGAAGGAGAAGGTGTAGTCTGGAGGGTGAATCAGAAGAAGTAGACGAAGGAGAAGGAGAAGGTGAAGTCTGGAGGGTGAATCAGAAGAAGCAGAAGAAGGAGAAGGAGAAGGTGAAGTCTGGAGGGTGAATCAGAAGAAGCAGAAGAAGGAGAAGGAGAAGGTGAAGTCTGGAGGGTGAATCAGAAGAAGTAGAAGAAGGAGAAGGAGAAGTTGAAGTCTGGAGGGTGAATCAGAAGAAGCAGAATAAGGAGAAGGAGAAGGTGAAGTCTGGAGGGTGAATCAGAAGAAGCAGAAGAAGGAGAAGGAGAAGGTGAAGTCTGGAGGGTGAATCAGAAGAAGTAGAAGAAGGAGAAGGAGAAGATGAAGTCTGGAGGGTGAATCAGAAGAAGTAGAAGAAGGAGAAGGAGAAGGTGAAGTCTGGAGGGTGAATCAGAAGAAGTAGAAGAAGGAGAAGGAGAAGGTGAAGTCTGGAGGGTGAATCAGAAGAAGCAGAATAAGAAGAAGGAGAAGGTGAAGTCTGGAGGGTGAATCAGAAGAAGCAGAATAAGGAGAAGGAGAAGGTGAAGTCTGGAGGGTGAATCAGAAGAAGCAGAAGAAGGAGATGGAGAAGATGAAATCTGGAGGGTGAATCAGAAGAAGTAGAAGAAGGAGAAGGAGAAGGTGAAGTCTGGAGGGTGAATCAGAAGAAGTAGAAGAAGGAGAAGGAGAAGTTGAAGTCTGGAGGGTGAATCAGAAGAAACAGAAGAAGGAGAAGGAGAAGGTGAAGTCTGGAGGGTGAATCAGAAGAAGTAGAAGAAGGAGAAGGAGAAGGTGTAGTCTGGAGGGTGAATCAGAAGAAGCAGAAGAAGGAGAAGGAGAAGGTGAAGTCTGGAGGGTGAATCAGAAGAAGCAGAAGAAGGAGAAGGAGAAGGTGAAGTCTGGAGGGTGAATCAGAAGAAGTAGAAGAAGGAGAAGGAGAAGGTGAAGTCTGGAGGGTGAATCAGAAGAAGCAGAATAAGGAGAAGGAGAAGGTGAAGTCTGGAGGGTGAATCAGAAGAAGCAGAAGAAGGAGAAGGAGAAGGTGAAGTCTGGAGGGTGAATCAGAAGAAGTAGAAGAAGGAGAAGGAGAAGGTGAAGTCTGGAGGGTGAATCAGAAGAAGTAGAAGAAGGAGAAGGAGAAGATGAAGTCTGGAGGGTGAATCAGAAGAAACAGAAGAAGGAGAAGGAGAAGGTGAAGTCTGGAGGGTGAATCAGAAGAAGTAGAAGAAGGAGAAGGAGAAGGTGTAGTCTGGAGGGTGAATCAGAAGAAGTAGACGAAGGAGAAGGAGAAGGTGAAGTCTGGAGGGTGAATCAGAAGAAGCAGAAGAAGGAGAAGGAGAAGGTGATGTCTGGAGGGTGAATCAGAAGAAGTAGAAGAAGGATAAGGAGAAGGTGAAGTCTGGAGGGTGAATCAGAAGAAGCAGAAGAAGGAGAAGGAGAAGGTGAAGTCTGGAGGGTGAATCAGAAGAAGTAGAAGAAGGAGAAGGAGAAGTTGAAGTCTGGAGGGTGAAGCAGAAGAAGTAGAAGATGGAGAAGGAGAAGGTGAAGTCAGGAGGGTGAATCAGAAGAAGTAGAAGAAGGAGAAGGAGAAGGTGAAGTCAGGAGGGTGAATCAGAAGAAGCAGAGAATGGAGAAGGAGAAGGTGAAGTCTGGAGGGTGAATCAGAAGAATCAGAAGAAGGAGAAGGAGAAGGTGAAGTCAGGAGGGTGAATCAGAAGAAGCAGAATAAGAAGAAGGAGAAGGTGAAGTCTGGAGGGTGAATCAGAAGAAGCAGAAGAAGGAGAAGGAGAAGGTGAAGTCTGGAGGGTGAATCAGAAGAAGTAGAAGAAGGAGAAGGAGAAGGTGAAGTCTGGAGCGTGAAGCAGAAGAAGTAGAAGAAGGAGAAGGAGAAGGTGAAGTCAGGAGGGTGAATCAGAAGAAGTAGAAGAAGGAGAAGGAGAAGGTGAAGTCAGGAGGGTGAATCAGAAGAAGCAGAAGAAGGAGAAGGAGAAGGTGAAGTCTGCAGGGTGAATCAGAAGAATCAGAAGAAGGAGAAGGAGAAGGTGAAGTCTGGAGGGTGAATCAGAAGAAGCAGAAGAAAGAGAAGGAGAAGGTGAAGTCTGGAGGGTGAAGCAGAAGAAACAGAAGAAGGAGAAGGAGAAGGTGGAGACTGGAGGGTGAATCAGAAGAAGTAGAAGAAGGAGAAGGAGAAGGTGAAGTCTGGAGGGTGAATCAGAAGAAGTAGAAGAAGGAGAAGGAGAAGGTGAAGTCTGGAGGGTGAATCAGAAGAAGCAGAAGAAGGAGAAGGAGAAGGTGAAGACTGGAGGGTGCATCAGAAGAAGTAGAAGAAGGAGAAGGAGAAGGTGAAGTCTGGAGGGTGAATCAGAAGAAGTAGAAGAAGGAGAAGGAGAAGTTGAAGTCTGGAGGGTGAATCAGAAGAAGCAGAAGAAGGAGAAGGAGAAGGTGAAGTCTGGAGGGTGAATCAGAAGAAGCAGAAAAAGGAGAAGGAGAAGATGAAGTCTGGAGGGTGAATCAGAAGAAGTAGAAGAAGGAGAAGGAGAAGGTGAAGTCTGGAGGGTGAATCAGAAGAAGTAGAAGAAGGAGAAGGAGAAGATGAAGTCTGGAGGGTGAATCAGAAGAAACAGAAGAAGGAGAAGGAGAAGGTGAAGTCTGGAGGGTGAATCAGAAGAAGTAGAAGAAGGAGAAGGAGAAGGTGTAGTCTGGAGGGTGAATCAGAAGAAGTAGACGAAGGAGAAGGAGAAGGTGAAGTCTGGAGGGTGAATCAGAAGAAGCAGAAGAAGGAGAAGGAGAAGGTGAAGTCTGGAGGGTGAATCAGAAGAAGTAGAAGAAGGAGAAGGAGAAGGTGAAGTCTGGAGGGTGAATCAGAAGAAGCAGAATAAGGAGAAGGCGAAGGTGAAGTCTGGAGGGTGAATCAGAAGAAGCAGAAGAAGGAGAAGGAGAAGGTGAAGTCTGGAGGGTGAATCAGAAGAAGCAGAATAAGGAGAAGGAGAAGGTGAAGTCTGGAGGGTGAATCAGAAGAAGCAGAAGAAGGAGAAGGAGAAGGTGAAGTCTGGAGGGTGAATCAGAAGAAATAGAAGAAGGAGAAGGAGAAGATGAAGTCTGGAGGGTGAATCAGAAGAAGTAGAAGAAGGAGAAGGAGAAGGTGAAGTCTGGAGGGTGAATCAGAAGAAGTAGAAGAAGGAGAAGGAGAAGGTGTAGTCTGGAGGGTGAATCAGAAGAAGTAGACGAAGGAGAAGGAGAAGGTGAAGTCTGGAGGGTGAATCAGAAGAAGCAGAAGAAGGAGAAGGAGAAGGTGTAGTCTGGAGGGTGAATCAGAAGAAGTAGACGAAGGAGAAGGAGAAGGTGAAGTCTGGAGGGTGAATCAGAAGAAGCAGAAGAAGGAGAAGGAGAAGGTGAAGTCTGGAGGGTGAATCAGAAGAAGTAGAAGAAGGAGAAGGAGAAGTTGAAGTCTGGAGGGTGAATCAGAAGAAGCAGAATAAGGAGAAGGAGAAGGTGAAGTCTGGAGGGTGAATCAGAAGAAGCAGAAGAAGGAGAAGGAGAAGGTGAAGTCTGGAGGGTGAATCAGAAGAAGTAGAAGAAGGAGAAGGAGAAGTTGAAGTCTGGAGGGTGAATCAGAAGAAGCAGAATAAGGAGAAGGAGAAGGTGAAGTCTGGAGGGTGAATCAGAAGAAGCAGAAGAAGGAGAAGGAGAAGGTGAAGTCTGGAGGGTGAATCAGAAGAAGTAGAAGAAGGAGAAGGAGAAGATGAAGTCTGGAGGGTGAATCAGAAGAAGTAGAAGAAGGAGAAGGAGAAGGTGAAGTCTGGAGGGTGAATCAGAAGAAGTAGAAGAAGGAGAAGGAGAAGGTGAAGTCTGGAGGGTGAATCAGAAGAAGCAGAATAAGAAGAAGGAGAAGGTGAAGTCTGGAGGGTGAATCAGAAGAAGCAGAATAAGGAGAAGGAGAAGGTGAAGTCTGCAGGGTGAATCAGAAGAAGCAGAAGAAGGAGATGGAGAAGATGAAATCTGGAGGGTGAATCAGAAGAAGTAGAAGAAGGAGAAGGAGAAGGTGAAGTCTGGAGGGTGAATCAGAAGAAGTAGAAGAAGGAGAAGGAGAAGATGAAGTCTGGAGGGTGAATCAGAAGAAACAGAAGAAGGAGAAGGAGAAGGTGAAGTCTGGAGGGTGAATCAGAAGAAGTAGAAGAAGGAGAAGGAGAAGGTGTAGTCTGGAGGGTGAATCAGAAGAAGCAGAAGAAGGAGAAGGAGAAGGTGAAGTCTGGAGGGTGAATCAGAAGAAGCAGAAGAAGGAGAAGGAGAAGGTGAAGTCTGGAGGGTGAATCAGAAGAAGTAGAAGAAGGAGAAGGAGAAGGTGAAGTCTGGAGGGTGAATCAGAAGAAGCAGAATAAGGAGAAGGAGAAGGTGAAGTCTGGAGGGTGAATCAGAAGAAGCAGAAGAAGGAGAAGGAGAAGGTGAAGTCTGGAGGGTGAATCAGAAGAAGTAGAAGAAGGAGAAGGAGAAGGTGAAGTCTGGAGGGTGAATCAGAAGAAGTAGAAGAAGGAGAAGGAGAAGATGAAGTCTGGAGGGTGAATCAGAAGAAACAGAAGAAGGAGAAGGAGAAGGTGAAGTCTGGAGGGTGAATCAGAAGAAGTAGAAGAAGGAGAAGGAGAAGGTGTAGTCTGGAGGGTGAATCAGAAGAAGTAGACGAAGGAGAAGGAGAAGGTGAAGTCTGGAGGGTGAATCAGAAGAAGCAGAAGAAGGAGAAGGAGAAGGTGAAGTCTGGAGGGTGAATCAGAAGAAGTAGAAGAAGGATAAGGAGAAGGTGAAGTCTGGAGGGTGAATCAGAAGAAGCAGAAGAAGGAGAAGGAGAAGGTGAAGTCTGGAGGGTGAATCAGAAGAAGTAGAAGAAGGAGAAGGAGAAGTTGAAGTCTGGAGGGTGAAGCAGAAGAAGTAGAAGATGGAGAAGGAGAAGGTGAAGTCAGGAGGGTGAATCAGAAGAAGTAGAAGAAGGAGAAGGAGAAGGTGAAGTCAGGAGGGTGAATCAGAAGAAGCAGAGAATGGAGAAGGAGAAGGTGAAGTCTGGAGGGTGAATCAGAAGAATCAGAAGAAGGAGAAGGAGAAGGTGAAGTCAGGAGGGTGAATCAGAAGAAGCAGAATAAGAAGAAGGAGAAGGTGAAGTCTGGAGGGTGAATCAGAAGAAGCAGAAGAAGGAGAAGGAGAAGGTGAAGTCTGGAGGGTGAATCAGAAGAAGTAGAAGAAGGAGAAGGAGAAGGTGAAGTCTGGAGCGTGAAGCAGAAGAAGTAGAAGAAGGAGAAGGAGAAGGTGAAGTCAGGAGGGTGAATCAGAAGAAGTAGAAGAAGGAGAAGGAGAAGGTGAAGTCAGGAGGGTGAATCAGAAGAAGCAGAAGAAGGAGAAGGAGAAGGTGAAGTCTGGAGGGTGAATCAGAAGAATCAGAAGAAGGAGAAGGAGAAGGTGAAGTCTGGAGGGTGAATCAGAAGAAGCAGAAGAAAGAGAAGGAGAAGGTGAAGTCTGGAGGGTGAAGCAGAAGAAACAGAAGAAGGAGAAGGAGAAGGTGGAGACTGGAGGGTGAATCAGAAGAAGTAGAAGAAGGAGAAGGAGAAGGTGAAGTCTGGAGGGTGAATCAGAAGAAGTAGAAGAAGGAGAAGGAGAAGGTGAAGTCTGGAGGGTGAATCAGAAGAAGCAGAAGAAGGAGAAGGAGAAGGTGAAGTCTGGAGGGTGAATCAGAAGAAGCAGAAGAAGGAGAAGGAGAAGATGAAGTCTGGAGGGTGAATCAGAAGAAGTAGAAGAAGGAGAAGGAGAAGGTGAAGTCTGGATGGTGAATCAGAAGTAGTAGAAGAAGGAGAAGGAGAAGGTGAAGTCTGGAGGGTGAATCAGAAGAAACAGAAGAAGGAGAAGGAGAAGGTAAGTCTGGAGGGTGAATCAGAAGAAGTAGAAGAAGGAGAA
Source organism: Somniosus microcephalus (assembly GCF_052327205.1). Lineage (NCBI taxonomy): Eukaryota > Metazoa > Chordata > Chondrichthyes > Squaliformes > Somniosidae > Somniosus > Somniosus microcephalus. The sequence continues at coordinate 321,872 of NW_028225302.1, read as the reverse complement.
GGAGAAGGTGTAGTCTGGAGGGTGAATCAGAAGAAGTAGACGAAGGAGAAGGAGAAGGTGAAGTCTGGAGGGTGAATCAGAAGAAGCAGAAGAAGGAGATGGAGAAGGTGAAGTCTGGAGGGTGAATCAGAAGAAGTAGAAGAAGGAGAAGGAGAAGGTGAAGTCTGGAGGGTGAATCAGAAGAAGCAGAAGAAGGAGAAGGAGAAGGTGAAGTCTGGAGGGTGAATCAGAAGAAGCAGAAGAAGGAGAAGGAGAAGGTGAAGTCTGGAGGGTGATTCAGAAGAAGCAGAATAAGGAGAAGGAGAAGGTGATGTCTGGAGGGTGAATCAGAAGAAGCAGAAGAATGAGAAGGAGAAGGTGAAGTCTGGAGGGTGAATCAGAAGAAGTAGAAGAAGGAGAAGGAGAAGGTGAAGTCTGGAGGGTGAATCAGAAGAAGTGGAAGAAGGAGAAGGAGAAGGTGAAGTCTGGAGGGTGAATCAGAAGAAGTAGAAGAAGGAGAAGGTGAAGTCTGGAGGGTGAAGCAGAAGAAGTAGAAGAAGGAGAAGGAGAAGGTGAAGTCAGGAGGGTGAACCAGAAGATGTGGAAGAAGGAGAAGGAGAAGGTGAAGTCAGGAGGGTGAATCAGAAGAAGCAGAAGAAGGAGAAGGAGAAGGTGAAGTCTGGAGGGTGAATCAGAAGAATCAGAAGAAGGAGAAGGAGAAGGTGAAGTCTGGAGGGTGAATCAGAAGAAGCAGAAGAAAGAGAAGGAGAAGGTGAAGTCTGGAGGGTGAATCAGAAGAAGTAGAAGAAGGAGAAGGAGAAGGTGAAGTCTGGAGGGTGAATCAGAAGAAGCAGAAGAAGGAGAAGGAGAAGGTGAAGTCTGGAGGGTGAATCAGAAGATGTAGACGAAGGAGAAGGAGAAGGTGAAGTCTGGAGGGTGAATCAGAAGAAGCAGAAGAAGGAGATGGAGAAGGTGAAGTCTGGAGGGTGAATCAGAAGAAGTAGAAGAAGGAGAAGGTGAAGGTGAAGTCTGGAGGGTGAATCAGAAGAAGCAGAAGAAGGAGAAGGAGAAGGTGAAGTCTGGAGGGTGAATCAGAAGAAGCAGAAGAAGGAGAAGGAGAAGGTGAAGTCTGGAGGGTGATTCAGAAGAAGCAGAATAAGGAGAAGGAGAAGGTGAAGTCTGGAGGGTGAATCAGAAGAAGCAGAAGAAGGAGAAGGAGAAGGTGAAGTCTGGAGGGTGAATCAGAAGAAGTAGAAGAAGGAGAAGGAGAAGGTGAAGTCTGGAGGGTGAATCAGAAGAAGTAGAAGAAGGAGAAGGAGAAGGTGAAGTCTGGAGGGTGAATCAGAAGAAGTAGAAGAAGGAGAAGGAGAAGCTGAAGTCTGGAGGGTGAAGCAGAAGAAGTAGAAGAAGGAGAAGGAGAAGGTGAAGTCAGGAGGGTGAATCAGAAGATGTAGAAGAAGGAGAAGGAGAAGGTGAAGTCAGGAGGGTGAATCAGAAGAAGCAGAAGAAGGAGAAGGAGAAGGTGAAGTCTGGAGGGTTAATCAGAAGAAGCAGAAGAAGGAGAAGGAGAAGGTGAAGTCTGGAGGGTGAATCAGAAGAAGCAGAATAAGGAGAAGGAGAAGGTGAAGTCTGGAGGGTGAATCAGAAGAAGCAGAAGAAGGAGAAGGAGAAGGTGAAGTCTGGAGGGTGAATCAAAAGAAGTAGAAGAAGGAGAAGGAGAAGGTGAAGTCTGGAGGGTGAAGCAGAAGAAGTAGAAGAAGGAGAAGGAGAAGGTGAAGTCAGGAGGGTGAATCAGAAGAAGTAGAAGAAGGAGAAGGAGAAGGTGAAGTCAGGAGGGTGAATCAGAAGAAGCAGAAGAAGGAGATAGAGAAGGTGAAGTCTGGAGGGTGAATCAGAAGAATCAGAAGAAGGAGAAGGAGAAGGTGAAGTCTGGAGGGTGAAGCAGAAGAAGCAGAAGAAAGAGAAGGAGAAGGTGAAGTCTGGAGGGTGAAGCAGAAGAAACAGAAGAAGGAGAAGGAGAAGGTGAAGACTGGAGGGTGAATCAGAAGAATTAGAAGAAGGAGAAGGAGAAGGTGAAGTCTGGAGGGTGAATCAGAAGAAGTAGAAGAAGGAGAAGGAGAAGGTGAAGTCTGGAGGGTGAATCAGAAGAAGCAGAAGAGGGAGAAGGAGAAGTTGAAGTCTGGAGGGTGAATCAGAAGAAGCAGAAGAAGGAGAAGGAGAAGATGAAGTCTGGAGGGTGAATCAGAAGAAGTAGAAGAAGGAGAAGGAAAAGGTGAGGTCTGGAGGGTGAATCAGAAGAAGCAGAAGAAGGAAAAGTAGAAGGTGAAGTCTGGAGGGTGAATCAGAAGAAGCAGAAGATGGAGAAGGAGAAGGTGAAGTCTGGAGGGTGAATCAGAAGAAGCAGAAGAAGGAGAAGGAGAAGGTGAAGTCAGGAGGGTGAATCAGAAGAAGCAGAAGAAGGAGAAGGAGAAGGTGAAGTTAGGAGGGTGAATCAGAAGAAGCAGAAGAAGGAGAAGGAGCAGGTGAAGTCAGGGGGGTGTAGCAGAAGAAGTAGAAGAAGGAGAAGGAGAAGGTGAAGTCAGGACGGTGAAGCAGAAGAAGCAGAAGAAGGAGAAGGAGAAGGTGAAGTCTGGAGGGTGAATCAGAAGAATCAGAAGAAGGAGAAGGAGAAGGTGAAGTCTGGAGGGTGAATCAGAAGAATCAGAAGAAAGAGAAGGAGAAGGTGAAGTCTGGAGGGTGAAGCAGAAGAAACAGAAGAAGGAGAAGGAGAAGGTGAAGACTGGAGGGTGAATCAGAAGAAGTAGAAGAAGGAGAAGGAGAAGATGAAGTCTGGAGGGTGTATCAGAAGAAACAGAAGAAGGAGAAGGAGAAGGTGAAGTCTGGAGGGTGAATCAGAAGAAGTAGAAGAAGGAGAAGGAGAAGGTGTAGTCTGGAGGGTGAATCAGAAGAAGTAGACGAAGGAGAAGGAGAAGGTGAAGTCTGGAGGGTGAATCAGAAGAAGCAGAAGAAGGAGAAGGAGAAGGTGAAGTCTGGAGGGTGAATCAGAAGAAGTAGAAGAAAGAGAAGGAGAAGGTGAAGTCTGGAGGGTGAAGCAGAAGAAACAGAAGAAGGAGAAGGAGAAGGTGAAGACTGGAGGGTGAATCAGAAGAAGTAGAAGAAGGAGAAGGAGAAGGTGAAGTCTGGAGGGTGAATCAGAAGAAGTAGAAGAAGGAGAAGCAGAAGTTGAAGTCTGGAGGGTGAATCAGAAGAAGCAGAAGAAGGAGAAGGAGAAGGTGAAGTCTGGAGGGTGAATCAGAAGAAGCAGAAAAAGGAGAAGGAGAAGATGAAGTCTAGAGGGTGAATCAGAAGAAGTAGAAGAAGGAGAAGGAGAAGGTGAAGTCTAGAGGGTGAATCAGAAGAAGTAGAAGAAGGAGAAGGAGAAGATGAAGTCTGGAGGGTGAATCAGAAGAAACAGAAGAAGGAGAAGGAGAAGGTGAAGTCTGGAGGGTGAATCAGAAGAAGTAGAAGAAGGAGAAGGAGAAGGTGTAGTCTGGAGGGTGAATCAGAAGAAGTAGACGAAGGAGAAGGAGAAGGTGAAGTCTGGAGGGTGAATCAGAAGAAGCAGAAGAAGGAGAAGGAGAAGGTGAAGTCTGGAGGGTGAATCAGAAGAAGTAGAAGAAGGAGAAGGAAAAGGTGAAGTCTGGAGGGTGAATCAGAAGAAGCAGAAGAAGGAGAAGGAGAAGGTGAAGTCTGGAGGGTGAATCAGAAGAAGTAGAAGAAGGAGAAGGAGAAGATGAAGTCTGGAGGGTGAATCAGAAGAAGTAGAAGAAGGAGAAGGAGAAGATGAAGTCTGGAGGGTGAATCAGAAGAAACAGAAGAAGGAGAAGGAGAAGGTGAAGTCTGGAAGGTGAATCAGAAGAAGTAGAAGAAGGAGAAGGAGAAGGTGTAGTCTGGAGGGTGAATCAGAAGAAGTAGACGAAGGAGAAGGAGAAGGTGAAGTCTGGAGGGTGAATCAGAAGAAGCAGAAGAAGGAGAAGGAGAAGGTGAAGTCTGGAGGGTGAATCAGAAGAAGTAGAAGAAGGAGAAGGAGAAGGTGAAGTCTGGAGGGTGAATCAGAAGAAGCAGAATAAGGAGAAGGAGAAGGTGAAGTCTGGAGGGTGAATCAGAAGAAGCAGAAGAAGGAGAAGGAGAAGGTGAAGTCTGGAGGGTGAATCAGAAGAAGTAGAAGAAGGAGAAGGAGAAGGTGAAGTCTGGAGGGTGAATCAGAAGAAGTAGAAGAAGGAGAAGGAGAAGATGAAGTCTGGAGGGTGAATCAGAAGAAACAGAAGAAGGAGAAGGAGAAGGTGAAGTCTGGAGGGTGAATCAGAAGAAGTAGAAGAAGGAGAAGGAGAAGGTGTAGTCTGGAGGGTGAATCAGAAGAAGTAGACGAAGCAGAAGGAGAAGGTGAAGTCTGGAGGGTGAATCAGAAGAAGCAGAAGAAGGAGAAGGAGAAGGTGAAGTCTGGAGGGTAAATCAGAAGAAGTAGAAGAAGGAGAAGGAGAAGGTGAAGTCTGGAGGGTGAATCAGAAGAAGCAGAAGAAGGAGAAGGAGAAGGTGAAGTCTGGAGGGTGAATCAGAAGAAGTAGACGAAGGAGAAGGAGAAGGTGAAGTCTGGAGGGTGAATCAGAAGAAGCAGAAGAAGGAGATGGAGAAGGTGAAGTCTGGAGGGTGAATCAGAAGAAGTAGAAGAAGGAGAAGGTGAAGGTGAAGTCTGGAGGGTGAATCAGAAGAAGCAGAAGAAGGAGAAGGAGAAGGTGAAGTCTGGAGGGTGAATCAGAAGAAGCAGAAGAAGGAGAAGGAGAAGGTGAAGTCTGGAGGGTGAATCAGAAGAAGTAGAAGAAGGAGAAGGAGAAGGTGAAGTCAGGAGGGTGAACCAGAAGATGTGGAAGAAGGAGAAGGAGAAGGTGAAGTCAGGAGGGTGAATCAGAAGAAGCAGAAGAAGGAGAAGGAGAAGGTGAAGTCTGGAGGGTGAATCAGAAGAATCAGAAGAAGGAGAAGGAGAAGGTGAAGTCTGGAGGGTGAATCAGAAGAAGCAGAAGAAAGAGAAGGAGAAGGTGAAGTCTGGAGGGTGAATCAGAAGAAGTAGAAGAAGGAGAAGGAGAAGGTGAAGTCTGGAGGGTGAATCAGAAGAAGCAGAAGAAGGAGAAGGAGAAGGTGAAGTCTGGAGGGTGAATCAGAAGAAGTAGACGAAGGAGAAGGAGAAGGTGAAGTCTGGAGGGTGAATCAGAAGAAACAGAAGAAGGAGAAGGAGAAGGTGAAGTCTGGAGGGTGAATCAGAAGAAGTAGAAGAAGGAGAAGGAGAAGGTGTAGTCTGGAGGGTGAATCAGAAGAAGTAGACGAAGGAGAAGGAGAAGGTGAAGTCTGGAGGGTGAATCAGAAGAAGCAGAAGAAGGAGAAGGAGAAGGTGAAGTCTGGAGGGTAAATCAGAAGAAGTAGAAGAAGGAGAAGGAGAAGGTGAAGTCTGGAGGGTGAATCAGAAGAAGCAGAAGAAGGAGAAGGAGAAGGTGAAGTCTGGAGGGTGAATCAGAAGAAGTAGACGAAGGAGAAGGAGAAGGTGAAGTCTGGAGGGTGAATCAGAAGAAGCAGAAGAAGGAGATGGAGAAGGTGAAGTCTGGAGGGTGAATCAGAAGAAGTAGAAGAAGGAGAAGGTGAAGGTGAAGTCTGGAGGGTGAATCAGAAGAAGCAGAAGAAGGAGAAGGAGAAGGTGAAGTCTGGAGGGTGAATCAGAAGAAGCAGAAGAAGGAGAAGGAGAAGGTGGAGTCTGGAGGGTGAATCAGAAGAAGTAGAAGAAGGAGAAGGAGAAGGTGAAGTCAGGAGGGTGAACCAGAAGATGTGGAAGAAGGAGAAGGAGAAGGTGAAGTCAGGAGGGTGAATCAGAAGAAGCAGAAGAAGGAGAAGGAGAAGGTGAAGTCTGGAGGGTGAATCAGAAGAATCAGAAGAAGGAGAAGGAGAAGGTGAAGTCTGGAGGGTGAATCAGAAGAAGCAGAAGAAAGAGAAGGAGAAGGTGAAGTCTGGAGGGTGAATCAGAAGAAGTAGAAGAAGGAGAAGGAGAAGGTGAAGTCTGGAGGGTGAATCAGAAGAAGCAGAAGAAGGAGAAGGAGAAGGTGAAGTCTGGAGGGTGAATCAGAAGAAGTAGACGAAGGAGAAGGAGAAGGTGAAGTCTGGAGGGTGAATCAGAAGAAGCAGAAGAAGGAGAAGGAGAAGCTGAAGTCTGGAGCGTGAAGCAGAAGAAGTAGAAGAAGGAGAAAGAGAAGGTGAAGTCAGGAGGGTGAATCAGAAGATGTAGAAGAAGGAGAAGGAGAAGGTGAAGTCAGGAGGGTGAATCAGAAGAAGCAGAAGAAGGAGAAGGAGAAGGTGAAGTCTGGAGGGTGAATCAGAAGAAGTAGAAGAAGGAGAAGGAGAAGGTGAAGTCTGGAGGGTGAATCAGAAGAAGCAGAAGAAGGAGAAGGAGAAGGTGAAGTCTGGAGGGTGAATCAGAAGAAGCAGAAGAAGGAGAAGGAGAAGGTGAAGTCTGGAGGGTTAATCAGAAGAAGCAGAAGAAGGAGAAGGAGAAGGTGAAGTCTGGAGGGTGAATCAGAAGAAGCAGAATAAGGAGAAGGAGAAGGTGAAGTCTGGAGGGTGAATCAGAAGAAGCAGAAGAAGGAGAAGGAGAAGGTGAAGTCTGGAGGGTGAATCAAAAGAAGTAGAAGAAGGAGAAGGAGAAGGTGAAGTCTGGAGGGTGAAGCAGAAGAAGTAGAAGAAGGAGAAGGAGAAGGTGAAGTCAGGAGGGTGAATCAGAAGAAGTAGAAGAAGGAGAAGGAGAAGGTGAAGTCAGGAGGGTGAATCAGAAGAAGCAGAAGAAGGAGATAGAGAAGGTGAAGTCTGGAGGGTGAATCAGAAGAATCAGAAGAAGGAGAAGGAGAAGGTGAAGTCTGGAGGGTGAAGCAGAAGAAGCAGAAGAAAGAGAAGGAGAAGATGAAGTCTGGAGGGTGAAGCAGAAGAAACAGAAGAAGGAGAAGGAGAAGGTGAAGACTGGAGGGTGAATCAGAAGAAGTAGAAGAAGGAGAAGGAGAAGGTGAAGTCTGGAGGGTGAATCAGAAGAAGTAGAAGAAGGAGAAGGAGAAGGTGAAGTCTGGAGGGTGAATCAGAAGAAGCAGAAGAAGGAGAAGGAGAAGGTGAAGTCTGGAGGGTGAATCAGAAGAAGCAGAAGAAGGAGAAGGAGAAGATGAAGTCTGGAGGGTGAATCAGAAGAAGTAGAAGAAGGAGAAGGAGAAGGTGAGGTCTGGAGGGTGAATCAGAAGAAGCAGAAGAAGGAAAAGGAGAAGGTGAAGTCTGGAGGGTGAATCAGAAGAAGCAGAAGAAGGAGAAGGAGAAGGTGAAGTCTGGAGGGTGAATCAGAAGAAGCAGAAGAAGGAGAAGGAGAAGGTGAAGTCAGGAGGGTGAATCAGAAGAAGCAGAAGAAGGAGAAGGAGAAGGTGAAGTTAGGAGGGTGAATCAGAAGAAGCAGAAGAAGGAGAAGGAGCAGGTGAAGTCAGGGGGGTGTAGCAGAAGAAGTAGAAGAAGGAGAAGGAGAAGGTGAAGTCAGGACGGTGAAGCAGAAGAAGCAGAAGAAGGAGAAGGAGAAGGTGAAGTCTGGAGGGTGAATCAGAAGAATCAGAAGAAGGAGAAGGAGAAGGTGAAGTCTGGAGGGTGAATCAGAAGAATCAGAAGAAAGAGAAGGAGAAGGTGAAGTCTGGAGGGTGAAGCAGAAGAAACAGAAGAAGGAGAAGGAGAAGGTGAAGTCTGGAGGGTGAATCAGAAGAAGTAGAAGAAGGAGAAGGAGAAGATGAAGTCTGGAGGGTGAATCAGAAGAAACAGAAGAAGGAGAAGGAGAAGGTGAAGTCTGGAGGGTGAATCAGAAGAAGTAGAAGAAGGAGAAGGAGAAGGTGTAGTCTGGAGGGTGAATCAGAAGAAGTAGACGAAGGAGAAGGAGAAGGTGAAGTCTGGAGGGTGAATCAGAAGAAGCAGAAGAAGGAGAAGGAGAAGGTGAAGTCTGGAGGGTGAATCAGAAGAAGTAGAAGAAGGGGAAGGAGAAGGTGAAGTCTGGAGGGTGAATCAGAAGAAGCAGAAGAAGGAGAAGGAGAAGGTGAAGTCTGGAGGGTGAATCAGAAGAAGCAGAAGAAGGAGAAGGAGAAGGTGAAGTCTGGAGGGTGAATCAGAAGAAGCAGAATAAGGAGAAGGAGAAGGTGAAGTCTGGAGGGTGAATCAGAAGAAGCAGAAGAAGGAGAAGGAGAAGGTGAAGTCTGGAGGGTGAATCAGAAGAAGTAGAAGAAGGAGAAGGAGAAGATGAAGTCTGGAGGGTGAATCAGAAGAAGTAGAAGAAGGAGAAGGAGAAGGTGAAGTCTGGAGGGTGAATCAGAAGAAGTAGAAGAAGGAGAAGGAGAAGATGAAGTCTGGAGGGTGAATCAGAAGAAACAGAAGAAGGAGAAGGAGAAGGTGAAGTCTGGAGGGTGAATCAGAAGAAGTAGAAGAAGGAGAAGGAGAAGGTGTAGTCTGGAGGGTGAATCAGAAGAAGTAGACGAAGGAGAAGGAGAAGGTGAAGTCTGGAGGGTGAATCAGAAGAAGCAGAAGAAGGAGAAGGAGAAGGTGAAGTCTGGAGGGTGAATAAGAAGAAGTAGAAGAAGGAGAAGGAGAAGGTGTAGTCTGGAGGGTGAATCAGAAGAAGTAGACGAAGGAGAAGGAGAAGGTGAAGTCTGGAGGGTGAATCAGAAGAAGCAGAAGAAGGAGATGGAGAAGGTTAAGTCTGGAGGGTGAATCAGAAGAAATAGAAGAAGGAGAAGGAGAAGGTGAAGTCTGGAGGGTGAATCAGAAGAAGCAGAATAAGGAGAAGGAGAAGGTGATGTCTGGAGGGTGAATCAGAAGAAGCAGAAGAAGGAGAAGGAGAAGGTGAAGTCTGGAGGGTGAATCAGAAGAAGTAGAAGAAGGAGAAGGAGAAGGTGAAGTCTGGAGGGTGAATCAGAAGAAGTAGAAGAAGGAGAAGGAGAAGGTGAAGTCTGGAGGGTGAATCAGAAGAAGTAGAAGAAGGAGAAGGAGAAGGTGAAGTCTGGAGGGTGAAGCAGAAGAAGTAGAAGAAGGAGAAGGAGAAGGTGAAGTCAGGAGGGTGAATCAGAAGATGTAGAAGAAGGAGAAGGAGAAGGTGAAGTCAGGAGGGTGAATCAGAAGAAGCAGAAGAAGGAGAAGGAGAAGGTGAAGTCTGGAGGGTGAATCAGAAGAATCAGAAGAAGGAGAAGGAGAAGGTGAAGTCTGGAGGGTGAATCAGAAGAAGCAGAAGAAAGAGAAGGAGAAGGTGAAGTCTGGAGGGTGAATCAGAAGAAGTAGAAGAAGGAGAAGGAGAAGGTGAAGTCTGGAGGGTGAATCAGAAGAAGCAGAAGAAGGAGAAGGAGAAGGTGAAGTCTGGAGGGTGAATCAGAAGAAGTAGACGAAGGAGAAGGAGAAGGTGAAGTCTGGAGGGTGAATCAGAAGAAGCAGAAGAAGGAGATGGAGAAGGTGAAGTCTGGAGGGTGAATCAGAAGAAGCAGAAGAAGGAGAAGGAGAAGGTGAAGTCAGGAGGGTGAATCAGAAGAAGCAGAAGAAGGAGAAGGAGAAGGTGAAGTTAGGAGGGTGAATCAGAAGAAGCAGAAGAAGGAGAAGGAGCAGGTGAAGTCAGAGGGGTGTAGCAGAAGAAGTAGAAGAAGGAGAAGGAGAAGGTGAAGTCAGGACGGTGAAGCAGAAGAAACAGAAGAAGGAGAAGGAGAAGGTGAAGTCTGGAGGGTGAATCAGAAGAATCAGAAGAAGGAGAAGGAGAAGGTGAAGTCTGGAGGGTGAATCAGAAGAATCAGAAGAAAGAGAAGGAGAAGGTGAAGTCTGGAGGGTGAAGCAGAAGAAACAGAAGAAGGAGAAGGAGAAGGTGAAGACTGGAGGGTGAATCAGAAGAAGTAGAAGAAGGAGAAGGAGAAGATGAAGTCTGGAGGGTGAATCAGAAGAAACAGAAGAAGGACAAGGAGAAGGTGAAGTCTGGAGGGTGAATCAGAAGAAGTAGAAGAAGGAGAAGGAGAAGGTGTAGTCTGGAGGGTGAATCAGAAGAAGTAGACGAAGGAGAAGGAGAAGGTGAAGTCTGGAGGGTGAATCAGAAGAAGCAGAAGAAGGAGAAGGAGAAGGTGAAGTCTGGAGGGTGAATCAGAAGAAGTAGAAGAAAGAGAAGGAGAAGGTGAAGTCTGGAGGGTGAAGCAGAAGAAACAGAAGAAGGAGAAGGAGAAGGTGAAGACTGGAGGGTGAATCAGAAGAAGTAGAAGAAGGAGAAGGAGAAGGTGAAGTCTGGAGGGTGAATCAGAAGAAGTAGAAGAAGGAGAAGGAGAAGTTGAAGTCTGGAGGGTGAATCAGAAGAAGCAGAAGAAGGAGAAGGAGAAGGTGAAGTCTGGAGGGTGAATCAGAAGAAGCAGAAAAAGGAGAAGGAGAAGATGAAGTCTGGAGGGTGAATCAGAAGAAGTAGAAGAAGGAGAAGGAGAAGGTGAAGTCTGGAGGGTGAATCAGAAGAAGTAGAAGAAGGAGAAGGAGAAGATGAAGTCTGGAGGGTGAATCAGAAGAAACAGAAGAAGGAGAAGGAGAAGGTGAAGTCTGGAGGGTGAATCAGAAGAAGTAGAAGAAGGAGAAGGAGAAGGTGTAGTCTGGAGGGTGAATCAGAAGAAGTAGACGAAGGAGAAGGAGAAGGTGAAGTCTGGAGGGTGAATCAGAAGAAGCAGAAGAAGGAGAAGGAGAAGGTGAAGTCTGGAGGGTGAATCAGAAGAAGTAGAAGAAGGGGAAGGAGAAGGTGAAGTCTGGAGGGTGAATCAGAAGAAGTAGAAGAAGGAGAAGGAGAAGGTGAAGTCTGGAGGGTGAATCAGAAGAAGCAGAATAAGGAGAAGGAGAAGGTGAAGTCTGGAGGGTGAATCAGAAGAAGCAGAAGAAGGAGAAGGAGAAGGTGAAGTCTGGAGGGTGAATCAGAAGAAGTAGAAGAAGGAGAAGGAGAAGGTGAAGTCTGGAGGGTGAATCAGAAGAAGTAGAAGAAGGAGAAGGAGAAGGTGAAGTCTGGAGGGTGAATCAGAAGAAGTAGAAGAAGGAGAAGGAGAAGGTGAAGTCTGGAGGGTGAAGCAGAAGAAGTAGAAGAAGGAGAAGGAGAAGGTGAAGTCAGGAGGGTGAATCAGAAGATGTAGAAGAAGGAGAAGGAGAAGGTGAAGTCAGGAGGGTGAATCAGAAGAAGCAGAAGAAGGAGAAGGAGAAGGTGAAGTCTGGAGGGTGAATCAGAAGAATCAGAAGAAGGAGAAGGAGAAGGTGAAGTCTGGAGGGTGAATCAGAAGAAGCAGAAGAAAGAGAAGGAGAAGGTGAAGTCTGGAGGGTGAATCAGAAGAAGTAGAAGAAGGAGAAGGAGAAGGTGAAGTCTGGAGGGTGAATCAGAAGAAGCAGAAGAAGGAGAAGGAGAAGGTGAAGTCTGGAGGGTGAATCAGAAGAAGTAGACGAAGGAGAAGGAGAAGGTGAAGTCTGGAGGGTGAATCAGAAGAAGCAGAAGAAGGAGATGGAGAAGGTGAAGTCTGGAGGGTGAATCAGAAGAAGCAGAAGAAGGAGAAGGAGAAGGTGAAGTCAGGAGGGTGAATCAGAAGAAGCAGAAGAAGGAGAAGGAGAAGGTGAAGTTAGGAGGGTGAATCAGAAGAAGCAGAAGAAGGAGAAGGAGAAGGTGAAGTCTGGAGGGTGAAGCAGAAGAATCAGAAGAAGGAGAAGGAGAAGGTGAAGTCTGGAGGGTGAATCAGAAGAATCAGAAGAAAGAGAAGGAGAAGGTGAATTCTGGAGGGTGAAGCAGAAGAAACAGAAGAAGGAGAAGGAGAAGGTGAAGACTGGAGGGTGAATCAGAAGAAGTAGAAGAAGGAGAAGGAGAAGATGAAGTCTGGAGGGTGAATCAGAAGAAACAGAAGAAGGACAAGGAGAAGGTGAAGTCTGGAGGGTGAATCAGAAGAAGTAGAAGAAGGAGAAGGAGAAGGTGTAGTCTGGAGGGTGAATCAGAAGAAGTAGACGAAGGAGAAGGAGAAGGTGAAGTCTGGAGGGTGAATCAGAAGAAGCAGAAGAAGGAGAAGGAGAAGGTGAAGTCTGGAGGGTGAATCAGAAGAAGTAGAAGAAAGAGAAGGAGAAGGTGAAGTCTGGAGGGTGAAGCAGAAGAAACAGAAGAAGGAGAAGGAGAAGGTGAAGACTGGAGGGTGAATCAGAAGAAGTAGAAGAAGGAGAAGGAGAAGGTGAAGTCTGGAGGGTGAATCAGAAGAAGTAGAAGAAGGAGAAGGAGAAGTTGAAGTCTGGAGGGTGAATCAGAAGAAGCAGAAGAAGGAGAAGGAGAAGGTGAAGTCTGGAGGGTGAATCAGAAGAAGCAGAAAAAGGAGAAGGAGAAGATGAAGTCTGGAGGGTGAATCAGAAGAAGTAGAAGAAGGAGAAGGAGAAGGTGAAGTCTGGAGGGTGAATCAGAAGAAGTAGAAGAAGGAGAAGGAGAAGATGAAGTCTGGAGGGTGAATCAGAAGAAACAGAAGAAGGAGAAGGAGAAGGTGAAGTCTGGAGGGTGAATCAGAAGAAGTAGAAGAAGGAGAAGGAGAAGGTGTAGTCTGGAGGGTGAATCAGAAGAAGTAGACGAAGGAGAAGGAGAAGGTGAAGTCTGGAGGGTGAATCAGAAGAAGCAGAAGAAGGACAAGGAGAAGGTGAAGTCTGGAGGGTGAATCAGAAGAAGTAGAAGAAGGGGAAGGAGAAGGTGAAGTCTGGAGGGTGAATCAGAAGAAGCAGAAGAAGGAGAAGGAGAAGGTGAAGTCTGGAGGGTGAATCAGAAGAAGCAGAAGAAGGAGAAGGAGAAGGTGAAGTCTGGAGGGTGAATCAGAAGAAGCAGAATAAGGAGAAGGAGAAGGTGAAGTCTGGAGGGTGAATCAGAAGAAGCAGAAGAAGGAGAAGGAGAAGGTGAAGTCTGGAGGGTGAATCAGAAGAAGTAGAAGAAGGAGAAGGAGAAGATGAAGTCTGGAGGGTGAATCAGAAGAAGTAGAAGAAGGAGAAGGAGAAGGTGAAGTCTGGAGGGTGAATCAGAAGAAGCAGAAGAAGGAGAAGGAGAAGGTGAAGTTAGGAGGGTGAATCAGAAGAAGCAGAAGAAGGAGAAGGAGCAGGTGAAGTCAGGGGGGTGTAGCAGAAGAAGTAGAAGAAGGAGAAGGAGAAGGTGAAGTCAGGACGGTGAAGCAGAAGAAACAGAAGAAGGAGAAGGAGAAGGTGAAGTCTGGAGGGTGAATCAGAAGAATCAGAAGAAGGAGAAGGAGAAGGTGAAGTCTGGAGGGTGAATCAGAAGAATCAGAAGAAAGAGAAGGAGAAGGTGAAGTCTGGAGGGTGAAGCAGAAGAAACAGAAGAAGGAGAAGGAGAAGGTGAAGACTGGAGGGTGAATCAGAAGAAGTAGAAGAAGGAGAAGGAGAAGATGAAGTCTGGAGGGTGAATCAGAAGAAACAGAAGAAGGACAAGGAGAAGGTGAAGTCTGGAGGGTGAATCAGAAGAAGTAGAAGAAGGAGAAGGAGAAGGTGTAGTCTGGAGGGTGAATCAGAAGAAGTAGACGAAGGAGAAGGAGAAGGTGAAGTCTGGAGGGTGAATCAGAAGAAGCAGAAGAAGGAGAAGGAGAAGGTGAAGTCTGGAGGGTGAATCAGAAGAAGTAGAAGAAAGAGAAGGAGAAGGTGAAGTCTGGAGGGTGAAGCAGAAGAAACAGAAGAAGGAGAAGGAGAAGGTGAAGACTGGAGGGTGAATCAGAAGAAGTAGAAGAAGGAGAAGGAGAAGGTGAAGTCTGGAGGGTGAATCAGAAGAAGTAGAAGAAGGAGAAGGAGAAGTTGAAGTCTGGAGGGTGAATCAGAAGAAGCAGAAGAAGGAGAAGGAGAAGGTGAAGTCTGGAGGGTGAATCAGAAGAAGCAGAAAAAGGAGAAGGAGAAGATGAAGTCTGGAGGGTGAATCAGAAGAAGTAGAAGAAGGAGAAGGAGAAGGTGAAGTCTGGAGGGTGAATCAGAAGAAGTAGAAGAAGGAGAAGGAGAAGATGAAGTCTGGAGGGTGAATCAGAAGAAACAGAAGAAGGAGAAGGAGAAGGTGAAGTCTGGATTGTGAATCAGAAGAAGTAGAAGAAGGAGAAGGAGAAGGTGTAGTCTGGAGGGTGAATCAGAAGAAGTAGACGAAGGAGAAGGAGAAGGTGAAGTCTGGAGGGTGAATCAGAAGAAGCAGAAGAAGGAGAAGGAGAAGGTGAAGTCTGGAGGGTGAATCAGAAGAAGTAGAAGAAGGGGAAGGAGAAGGTGAAGTCTGGAGGGTGAATCAGAAGAAGCAGAAGAAGGAGAAGGAGAAGGTGAAGTCTGGAGGGTGAATCAGAAGAAGCAGAAGAAGGAGAAGGAGAAGGTGAAGTCTGGAGGGTGAATCAGAAGAAGCAGAATAAGGAGAAGGAGAAGGTGAAGTCTGGAGGGTGAATCAGAAGAAGCAGAAGAAGGAGAAGGAGAAGGTGAAGTCTGGAGGGTGAATCAGAAGAAGTAGAAGAAGGAGAAGGAGAAGATGAAGTCTGGAGGGTGAATCAGAAGAAGTAGAAGAAGGAGAAGGAGAAGGTGAAGTCTGGAGGGTGACTCAGAAGAAGTAGAAGAAGGAGAAGGAGAAGATGAAGTCTGGAGAATGAATCAGAAGAAACAGAAGAAGGAGAAGGAGAGGGTGAAGTCTGGAGGGTGAATCAGAAGAAGTAGAAGAAGGAGAAGGAGAAGGTGTAGTCTGGAGGGTGAATCAGAAGAAGTAGACGAAGGAGAAGGAGAAGGTGAAGTCTGGAGGGTGAATCAGAAGAAGTAGAAGAAGGAGAAGGAGAAGGTGAAGTCTGGAGGGTGAATCAGAAGAAGCAGAATAAGGAGAAGGAGAAGGTGAAGTCTGGAGGGTGAATCAGAAGAAGCAGAAGAAGGAGAAGGAGAAGGTGAAGTCTGGAGGGTGAATCAGAAGAAGTAGAAGAAGGAGAAGGAGAAGGTGAAGTCTGGAGGGTGAATCAGAAGAAGTAGAAGAAGGAGAAGGAGAAGATGAAGTCTGGAGGGTGAATCAGAAGAAACAGAAGAAGGAGAAGGAGAAGGTGAAGTCTGGAGGGTGAATCAGAAGAAGTAGAAGAAGGAGAAGGAGAAGGTGTAGTCTGGAGGGTGAATCAGAAGAAGTAGACGAAGGAGAAGGAGAAGGTGAAGTCTGGAGGGTGAATCAGAAGAAGCAGAAGAAGGAGAAGGAGAAGGTGAAGTCTGGAGGGTAAATCAGAAGAAGTAGAAGAAGGAGAAGGAGAAGGTGAAGTCTGGAGGGTGAATCAGAAGAAGCAGAAGAAGGAGAAGGAGAAGGTGAAGTCTGGAGGGTGAATCAGAAGAAGCAGAAGAAGGAGAAGGAGAAGGTGAAGTCTGGAGGGTGAATCAGAAGAAGTAGAAGAAGGAGAAGGAGAAGTTGAAGTCTGGAGGGTGAAGCAGAAGAAGTAGAAGATGGAGAAG
Organism: Somniosus microcephalus; assembly: GCF_052327205.1. Lineage (NCBI taxonomy): Eukaryota > Metazoa > Chordata > Chondrichthyes > Squaliformes > Somniosidae > Somniosus > Somniosus microcephalus. The sequence continues at coordinate 306,377 of NW_028225302.1, read as the reverse complement.
GAGAAGGTGAAGTCAGGAGGGTGAATCAGAAGAAGTAGAAGAAGGAGAAGGAGAAGGTGAAGTCAGGAGGGTGAATCAGAAGAAGCAGAAGATGGAGAAGGAGAAGGTGAAGTCTGGAGGGTGAATCAGAAGAATCAGAAGAAGGAGAAGGAGAAGGTGAAGTCTGGAGGGTGAATCAGAAGAAGCAAAGGAAGGAGAAGGAGAAGGTGAAGTCTGGAGGGTGAATCAGAAGAAGCAGAATAAGGAGAAGGAGAAGGTGAAGTCTGGAGGGTGAATCAGAAGAAGTAGAATAAGGAGAAGGAGAAGGTGAAGTCTGGAGGGTGAATCAGAAGAAGCAGAAGAAGGAGAAGGAGAAGGTGAAGTCCGGAGGGTGAATCAGAAGAAGTAGAAGAAGGAGAAGGAGAAGGTGAAGTCTGGAGGGTGAAGCAGAAGAAGTAGAAGAAGGAGAAGGAGAAGGTGAAGTCAGGAGGGTGAATCAGAAGAAGTAGAAGAAGGAGAAGGAGAAGGTGAAGTCAGGAGGGTGAATCAGAAGAAGCAGAAGAAGGAGAAGGAGAAGGTGAAGTCTGGAGGGTGAATCAGAAGAATCAGAAGAAGGAGAAGGAGAAGGTGAAGTCTGGAGGGTGAATCAGAAGAAGCAGAAGAAAGAGAAGGAGAAGGTGAAGTCTGGAGGGTGAAGCAGAAGAAACAGAAGAAGGAGAAGGAGAAGGTGAAGACTGGAGGGTGAATCAGAAGAAGTAGAAGAAGGAGAAGGAGAAGGTGAAGTCTGGAGGGTGAATCAGAAGAAGTAGAAGAAGGAGAAGGAGAAGGTGAAGTCTGGAGGGTGAATCAGAAGAAGCAGAAGAAGGAGAAGGAGAAGGTGAAGTCTGGAGGGTGAATCAGAAGAAGCAGAAGAAGGAGAAGGAGAAGATGAAGTCTGGAGGGTGAATCAGAAGAAGTAGAAGAAGGAGAAGGAGAAGGTGAAGTCTGGAGGGTGAATCAGAAGTAGTAGAAGAAGGAGAAGGAGAAGGTGAAGTCTGGAGGGTGAATCAGAAGAAACAGAAGAAGGAGAAGGAGAAGGTGAAGTCTGGAGGGTGAAGCAGAAGAAGTAGAAGATGGAGAAGGAGAAGGTGAAGTCAGGAGGGTGAATCAGAAGAAGTAGAAGAAGGAGAAGGAGAAGGTGAAGTCAGGAGGGTGAATCAGAAGAAGCAGAAGATGGAGAAGGAGAAGGTGAAGTCTGGAGGGTGAATCAGAAGAATCAGAAGAAGGAGAAGGAGAAGGTGAAGTCTGGAGGGTGAATCAGAAGAAGCAAAGGAAGGAGAAGGAGAAGGTGAAGTCTGGAGGGTGAATCAGAAGAAGCAGAATAAGGAGAAGGAGAAGGTGAAGTCTGGAGGGTGAATCAGAAGAAGCAGAATAAGGAGAAGGAGAAGGTGAAGTCTGGAGGGTGAATCAGAAGAAGCAGAAGAAGGAGAAGGAGAAGGTGAAGTCTGGAGGGTGAATCAGAAGAAGTAGAAGAAGGAGAAGGAGAAGGTGAAGTCTGGAGGGTGAAGCAGAAGAAGTAGAAGAAGGAGAAGGAGAAGGTGAAGTCAGGAGGGTGAATCAGAAGAAGTAGAAGAAGGAGAAGGAGAAGGTGAAGTCAGGAGGGTGAATCAGAAGAAGCAGAAGAAGGAGAAGGAGAAGGTGAAGTCTGGAGGGTGAATCAGAAGAATCAGAAGAAGGAGAAGGAGAAGGTGAAGTCTGGAGGGTGAATCAGAAGAAGCAGAAGAAAGAGAAGGAGAAGGTGAAGTCTGGAGGGTGAAGCAGAAGAAACAGAAGAAGGAGAAGGAGAAGGTGAAGACTGGAGGGTGAATCAGAAGAAGTAGAAGAAGGAGAAGGAGAAGGTGAAGTCTGGAGGGTGAATCAGAAGAAGTAGAAGAAGGAGAAGGAGAAGGTGAAGTCTGGAGGGTGAATCAGAAGAAGCAGAAGAAGGAGAAGGAGAAGGTGAAGTCTGGAGGGTGAATCAGAAGAAGCAGAAGAAGGAGAAGGAGAAGATGAAGTCTGGAGGGTGAATCAGAAGAAGTAGAAGAAGGAGAAGGAGAAGGTGAAGTCTGGAGGGTGAATCAGAAGTAGTAGAAGAAGGAGAAGGAGAAGGTGAAGTCTGGAGGGTGAATCAGAAGAAACAGAAGAAGGAGAAGGAGAAGGTGAAGTCTGGAGGGTGAATAAGAAGAAGTAGAAGAAGGAGAAGGAGAAGGTGTAGTCTGGAGGGTGAATCAGAAGAAGTAGACGAAGGAGAAGGAGAAGGTGAAGTCTGGAGGGTGAATCAGAAGAAGCAGAAGAAGGAGATGGAGAAGGTTAAGTCTGGAGGGTGAATCAGAAGAAGTAGAAGAAGGAGAAGGAGAAGGTGAAGTCTGGAGGGTGAATCAGAAGAAGCAGAATAAGGAGAAGGAGAAGGTGATGTCTGGAGGGTGAATCAGAAGAAGCAGAAGAAGGAGAAGGAGAAGGTGAAGTCTGGAGGGTGAATCAGAAGAAGTAGAAGAAGGAGAAGGAGAAGGTGAAGTCTGGAGGGTGAATCAGAAGAAGTAGAAGAAGGAGAAGGAGAAGGTGAAGTCTGGAGGGTGAATCAGAAGAAGTAGAAGAAGGAGAAGGAGAAGGTGAAGTCTGGAGGGTGAAGCAGAAGAAGTAGAAGAAGGAGAAGGAGAAGGTGAAGTCAGGAGGGTGAATCAGAAGATGTAGAAGAAGGAGAAGGAGAAGGTGAAGTCAGGAGGGTGAATCAGAAGAAGCAGAAGAAGGAGAAGGAGAAGGTGAAGTCTGGAGGGTGAATCAGAAGAATCAGAAGAAGGAGAAGGAGAAGGTGAAGTCTGGAGGGTGAATCAGAAGAAGCAGAAGAAAGAGAAGGAGAAGGTGAAGTCTGGAGGGTGAATCAGAAGAAGTAGAAGAAGGAGAAGGAGAAGGTGAAGTCTGGAGGGTGAATCAGAAGAAGCAGAAGAAGGAGAAGGAGAAGGTGAAGTCTGGAGGGTGAATCAGAAGAAGTAGACGAAGGAGAAGGAGAAGGTGAAGTCTGGAGGGTGAATCAGAAGAAGCAGAAGAAGGAGATGGAGAAGGTGAAGTCTGGAGGGTGAATCAGAAGAAGTAGAAGAAGGAGAAGGTGAAGGTTAAGTCTGGAGGGTGAATCAGAAGAAGCAGAAGAAGGAGAAGGAGAAGGTGAAGTCTGGAGGGTGAATCAGAAGAAGCAGAAGAAGGAGAAGGAGAAGGTGAAGTCTGGAGGGTGATTCAGAAGAAGCAGAATAAGGAGAAGGAGAAGGTGATGTCTGGAGGGTGAATCAGAAGAAGCAGAAGAAGGAGAAGGAGAAGGTGAAGTCTGGAGGGTGAATCAGAAGAAGTAGAAGAAGGAGAAGGAGAAGGTGAAGTCTGGAGGGTGAATCAGAAGAAGTAGAAGAAGGAGAAGGAGAAGGTGAAGTCTGGAGGGTGAATCAGAAGAAGTAGAAGAAGGAGAAGGAGAAGGTGAAGTCTGGAGGGTGAAGCAGAAGAAGCAGAAGAAGGAGAAGGAGAAGGTGAAGTCAGGAGGGTGAATCAGAAGATGTAGAAGAAGGAGAAGGAGAAGGTGAAGTCAGGAGGGTGAATCAGAAGAAGCAGAAGAAGGAGAAGGAGAAGGTGAAGTCTGGAGGGTGAATCAGAAGAATCAGAAGAAGGAGAAGGAGAAGGTGAAGTCTGGAGGGTGAATCAGAAGAAGCAGAAGAAAGAGAAGGAGAAGGTGAAGTCTGGAGGGTGAATCAGAAGAAGTAGAAGAAGGAGAAGGAGAAGGTGAAGTCTGGAGGGTGAATCAGAAGAAGCAGAAGAAGGAGAAGGAGAAGGTGAAGTCTGGAGGGTGAATCAGAAGAAGTAGACGAAGGAGAAGGGGAAGGTGAAGTCTGGAGGGTGAATCAGAAGAAGCAGAAGAAGGAGATGGAGAAGGTGAAGTCTGGAGGGTGAATCAGAAGAAGTAGAAGAAGGAGAAGGTGAAGGGTAAGTCTGGAGGGTGAATCAGAAGAAGCAGAAGAAGGAGAAGGAGAAGGTGAAGTCTGGAGGGTGAATCAGAAGAAGCAGAAGAAGGAGAAGGAGAAGGTGAAGTCTGGAGGGTGATTCAGAAGAAGCAGAATAAGGAGAAGGAGAAGGTGAAGTCTGGAGGGTGAATCAGAAGAAGCAGAAGAAGGAGAAGGAGAAGGTGAAGTCTGGAGGGTGAATCAGAAGAAGTAGAAGAAGGAGAAGGAGAAGGTGAAGTCTGGAGGGTGAATCAGAAGAAGTAGAAGAAGGAGAAGGAGAAGATGAAGTCTGGAGGGTGAATCAGAAGAAACAGAAGAAGGAGAAGGAGAAGGTGAAGTCTGGAGGGTGAATCAGAAGAAGTAGAAGAAGGAGAAGGAGAAGGTGTAGTCTGGAGGGTGAATCAGAAGAAGTAGACGAAGGAGAAGGAGAAGGTGAAGTCTGGAGGGTGAATCAGAAGAAGCAGAAGAAGGAGAAGGAGAAGGTGAAGTCTGGAGGGTAAATCAGAAGAAGTAGAAGAAGGAGAAGGAGAAGGTGAAGTCTGGAGGGTGAATCAGAAGAAGCAGAAGAAGGAGAAGGAGAAGGTGAAGTCTGGAGGGTGAATCAGAAGAAGCAGAAGAAGGAGAAGGAGAAGGTGAAGTCTGGAGGGTGAATCAGAAGAAGTAGAAGAAGGAGAAGGAGAAGTTGAAGTCTGGAGGGTGAAGCAGAAGAAGTAGAAGATGGAGAAGGAGAAGGTGAAGTCAGGAGGGTGAATCAGAAGAAGTAGAAGAAGGAGAAGGAGAAGGTGAAGTCAGGAGGGTGAATCAGAAGAAGCAGAAGATGGAGAAGGAGAAGGTGAAGTCTGGAGGGTGAATCAGAAGAATCAGAAGAAGGAGAAGGAGAAGGTGAAGTCTGGAGGGTGAATCAGAAGAAGCAAAGGAAGGAGAAGGAGAAGGTGAAGTCTGGAGGGTGAATCAGAAGAAGCAGAATAAGGAGAAGGAGAAGGTGAAGTCTGGAGGGTGAATCAGAAGAAGTAGAATAAGGAGAAGGAGAAGGTGAAGTCTGGAGGGTGAATCAGAAGAAGCAGAAGAAGGAGAAGGAGAAGGTGAAGTCCGGAGGGTGAATCAGAAGAAGTAGAAGAAGGAGAAGGAGAAGGTGAAGTCTGGAGGGTGAAGCAGAAGAAGTAGAAGAAGGAGAAGGAGAAGGTGAAGTCAGGAGGGTGAATCAGAAGAAGTAGAAGAAGGAGAAGGAGAAGGTGAAGTCAGGAGGGTGAATCAGAAGAAGCAGAAGAAGGAGAAGGAGAAGGTGAAGTCTGGAGGGTGAATCAGAAGAATCAGAAGAAGGAGAAGGAGAAGGTGAAGTCTGGAGGGTGAATCAGAAGAAGCAGAAGAAAGAGAAGGAGAAGGTGAAGTCTGGAGGGTGAAGCAGAAGAAACAGAAGAAGGAGAAGGAGAAGGTGAAGACTGGAGGGTGAATCAGAAGAAGTAGAAGAAGGAGAAGGAGAAGGTGAAGTCTGGAGGGTGAATCAGAAGAAGTAGAAGAAGGAGAAGGAGAAGGTGAAGTCTGGAGGGTGAATCAGAAGAAGCAGAAGAAGGAGAAGGAGAAGGTGAAGTCTGGAGGGTGAATCAGAAGAAGCAGAAGAAGGAGAAGGAGAAGATGAAGTCTGGAGGGTGAATCAGAAGAAGTAGAAGAAGGAGAAGGAGAAGGTGAAGTCTGGAGGGTGAATCAGAAGTAGTAGAAGAAGGAGAAGGAGAAGGTGAAGTCTGGAGGGTGAATCAGAAGAAACAGAAGAAGGAGAAGGAGAAGGTGAAGTCTGGAGGGTGAAGCAGAAGAAGTAGAAGATGGAGAAGGAGAAGGTGAAGTCAGGAGGGTGAATCAGAAGAAGTAGAAGAAGGAGAAGGAGAAGGTGAAGTCAGGAGGGTGAATCAGAAGAAGCAGAAGATGGAGAAGGAGAAGGTGAAGTCTGGAGGGTGAATCAGAAGAATCAGAAGAAGGAGAAGGAGAAGGTGAAGTCTGGAGGGTGAATCAGAAGAAGCAAAGGAAGGAGAAGGAGAAGGTGAAGTCTGGAGGGTGAATCAGAAGAAGCAGAATAAGGAGAAGGAGAAGGTGAAGTCTGGAGGGTGAATCAGAAGAAGCAGAATAAGGAGAAGGAGAAGGTGAAGTCTGGAGGGTGAATCAGAAGAAGCAGAAGAAGGAGAAGGAGAAGGTGAAGTCTGGAGGGTGAATCAGAAGAAGTAGAAGAAGGAGAAGGAGAAGGTGAAGTCTGGAGGGTGAAGCAGAAGAAGTAGAAGAAGGAGAAGGAGAAGGTGAAGTCAGGAGGGTGAATCAGAAGAAGTAGAAGAAGGAGAAGGAGAAGGTGAAGTCAGGAGGGTGAATCAGAAGAAGCAGAAGAAGGAGAAGGAGAAGGTGAAGTCTGGAGGGTGAATCAGAAGAATCAGAAGAAGGAGAAGGAGAAGGTGAAGTCTGGAGGGTGAATCAGAAGAAGCAGAAGAAAGAGAAGGAGAAGGTGAAGTCTGGAGGGTGAAGCAGAAGAAACAGAAGAAGGAGAAGGAGAAGGTGAAGACTGGAGGGTGAATCAGAAGAAGTAGAAGAAGGAGAAGGAGAAGGTGAAGTCTGGAGGGTGAATCAGAAGAAGTAGAAGAAGGAGAAGGAGAAGGTGAAGTCTGGAGGGTGAATCAGAAGAAGCAGAAGAAGGAGAAGGAGAAGGTGAAGTCTGGAGGGTGAATCAGAAGAAGCAGAAGAAGGAGAAGGAGAAGATGAAGTCTGGAGGGTGAATCAGAAGAAGTAGAAGAAGGAGAAGGAGAAGGTGAAGTCTGGAGGGTGAATCAGAAGTAGTAGAAGAAGGAGAAGGAGAAGGTGAAGTCTGGAGGGTGAATCAGAAGAAACAGAAGAAGGAGAAGGAGAAGGTGAAGTCTGGAGGGTGAATAAGAAGAAGTAGAAGAAGGAGAAGGAGAAGGTGTAGTCTGGAGGGTGAATCAGAAGAAGTAGACGAAGGAGAAGGAGAAGGTGAAGTCTGGAGGGTGAATCAGAAGAAGCAGAAGAAGGAGATGGAGAAGGTTAAGTCTGGAGGGTGAATCAGAAGAAGTAGAAGAAGGAGAAGGAGAAGGTGATGTCTGGAGGGTGAATCAGAAGAAGCAGAATAAGGAGAAGGAGAAGGTGATGTCTGGAGGGTGAATCAGAAGAAGCAGAAGAAGGAGAAGGAGAAGGTGAAGTCTGGAGGGTGAATCAGAAGAAGTAGAAGAAGGAGAAGGAGAAGGTGAAGTCTGGAGGGTGAATCAGAAGAAGTAGAAGAAGGAGAAGGAGAAGGTGAAGTCTGGAGGGTGAATCAGAAGAAGTAGAAGAAGGAGAAGGAGAAGGTGAAGTCTGGAGGGTGAAGCAGAAGAAGTAGAAGAAGGAGAAGGAGAAGGTGAAGTCAGGAGGGTGAATCAGAAGATGTAGAAGAAGGAGAAGGAGAAGGTGAAGTCAGGAGGGTGAATCAGAAGAAGCAGAAGAAGGAGAAGGAGAAGGTGAAGTCTGGAGGGTGAATCAGAAGAATCAGAAGAAGGAGAAGGAGAAGGTGAAGTCTGGAGGGTGAATCAGAAGAAGCAGAAGAAAGAGAAGGAGAAGGTGAAGTCTGGAGGGTGAATCAGAAGAAGTAGAAGAAGGAGAAGGAGAAGGTGAAGTCTGGAGGGTGAATCAGAAGAAGCAGAAGAAGGAGAAGGAGAAGGTGAAGTCTGGAGGGTGAATCAGAAGAAGTAGACGAAGGAGAAGGAGAAGGTGAAGTCTGGAGGGTGAATCAGAAGAAGCAGAAGAAGGAGATGGAGAAGGTGAAGTCTGGAGGGTGAATCAGAAGAAGTAGAAGAAGGAGAAGGTGAAGGTTAAGTCTGGAGGGTGAATCAGAAGAAGCAGAAGAAGGAGAAGGAGAAGGTGAAGTCTGGAGGGTGAATCAGAAGAAGCAGAAGAAGGAGAAGGAGAAGGTGAAGTCTGGAGGGTGATTCAGAAGAAGCAGAATAAGGAGAAGGAGAAGGTGATGTCTGGAGGGTGAATCAGAAGAAGCAGAAGAAGGAGAAGGAGAAGGTGAAGTCTGGAGGGTGAATCAGAAGAAGTAGAAGAAGGAGAAGGAGAAGGTGAAGTCTGGAGGGTGAATCAGAAGAAGTAGAAGAAGGAGAAGGAGAAGGTGAAGTCTGGAGGGTGAATCAGAAGAAGTAGAAGAAGGAGAAGGAGAATGTGAAGTCTGGAGGGTGAAGCAGAAGAAGTAGAAGAAGGAGAAGGAGAAGGTGAAGTCAGGAGGGTGAATCAGAAGATGTAGAAGAAGGAGAAGGAGAAGGTGAAGTCAGGAGGGTGAATCAGAAGAAGCAGAAGAAGGAGAAGGAGAAGGTGAAGTCTGGAGGGTGAATCAGAAGAATCAGAAGAAGGAGAAGGAGAAGGTGAAGTCTGGAGGGTGAATCAGAAGAAGCAGAAGAAAGAGAAGGAGAAGGTGAAGTCTGGAGGGTGAATCAGAAGAAGTAGAAGAAGGAGAAGGAGAAGGTGAAGTCTGGAGGGTGAATCAGAAGAAGCAGAAGAAGGAGAAGGTGAAGTCTGGAGGGTGAATCAGAAGAAGTAGACGAAGGAGAAGGAGAAGGTGAAGTCTGGAGGGTGAATCAGAAGAAGCAGAAGAAGGAGATGGAGAAGGTGAAGTCTGGAGGGTGAATCAGAAGAAGTAGAAGAAGGAGAAGGTGAAGGGTAAGTCTGGAGGGTGAATCAGAAGAAGCAGAAGAAGGAGAAGGAGAAGGTGAAGTCTGGAGGGTGAATCAGAAGAAGCAGAAGAAGGAGAAGGAGAAGGTGAAGTCTGGAGGGTGATTCAGAAGAAGCAGAATAAGGAGAAGGAGAAGGTGAAGTCTGGAGGGTGAATCAGAAGAAGCAGAAGAAGGAGAAGGAGAAGGTGAAGTCTGGAGGGTGAATCAGAAGAAGTAGAAGAAGGAGAAGCAGAAGGTGAAGTCTGGAGGGTGAATCAGAAGAAGTAGAAGAAGGAGAAGGAGAAAGTGAAGTCTGGAGGGTGAATCAGAAGAAGTAGAAGAAGGAGAAGGAGAAGCTGAAGTCTGGAGGGTGAAGCAGAAGAAGTAGAAGAAGGAGAAGGAGAAGGTGAAGTCAGGAGGGTGAATCAGAAGATGTAGAAGAAGGAGAAGGAGAAGGTGAAGTCAGGTGGGTGAATCAGAAGAAGCAGAAGAAGGAGAAGGAGAAGGTGAAGTCTGGAGGGTGAATCAGAAGAAGTAGAAGAAGGAGAAGGAGAAGGTGAAGTCTGGAGGGTGAATCAGAAGAAGCAGAAGAAGGAGAAGGAGAAGGTGAAGTCTGGAGGGTGAATCAGAAGAAGCAGAAGAAGGAGAAGGAGAAGGTGAAGTCTGGAGGGTGAATCAGAAGAAGCAGAAGAAGGAGAAGGAGAAGGTGAAGTCTGGAGGGTGAATCAGAAGAAGCAGAATAAGGAGAAGGAGAAGGTAAAGTCTGGAGGGTGAATCAGAAGAAGCAGAAGAAGGAGAAGGAGAAGGTGAAGTCTGGAGGGTGAATCAGAAGAAGTAGAAGAAGGAGAATAGAAGGTGAAGTCTGGAGGGTGAATCAGAAGAATCAGAAGAAGGAGAAGGAGAAGGTGAAGTCTGGAGGGTGAAGCAGAAGAAGCAGAAGAAAGAGAAGGAGAAGGTGAAGTCTGGAGGGTGAATCAGAAGAAGTAGAAGAAGGAGAAGGAGAAGGTGAAGTCAGGAGGGTGAATCAGAAGAAGCAGAAGAAGGAGATAGAGAAGGTGAAGTCTGGAGGGTGAATCAGAAGAATCAGAAGAAGGAGAAGGAGAAGGTGAAGTCTGGAGGGTGAAGCAGAGAAGCAGAAGAAAGAGAAGGAGAAGGTGAAGTCTGGAGGGTGAAGCAGAAGAAACAGAAGAAGGAGAAGGAGAAGGTGAAGACTGGAGGGTGAATCAGAAGAAGTAGAAGAAGGAGAAGGAGAAGGTGAAGCCTGGAGGGTGAATCAGAAGAAGTAGAAGAAGGAGAAGGAGAAGGTGAAGTCTGGAGGGTGAATCTGAAGAAGCAGAAGAAGGAGAAGGAGAAGGTGAAGTCTGGAGGGTGAATCAGAAGAAGCAGAAGCAGGAGAAGGAGAAGATGAAGTCTGGAGGGTGAATCAGAAGAAGTAGAAGAAGGAGAAGGAGAAGGTGAGGTCTGGAGGGTGAATCAGTAGAAGCAGAAGAAGGAGAAGGAGAAGGTGAAGTCTGGAAGGTGAATCAGAAGAAGCAGAAGAAGGAGAAGGAGAAGGTAAAGTCTGGAGGGTGAATCAGAAGAAGCAGAAGAAGGAGAAGGAGAAGGTGAAGTCAGGAGGGTGAATCAGAAGAAGCAGAAGAAGGAGAAGGAGAAGGTGAAGTTAGGAGGGTGAATCAGAAGAAGCAGAAGAAGGAGAAGGAGCAGGTGATGTCAGGGGGGTGTAGCAGAAGAAGTAGAAGAAGGAGAAGGAGAAGGTGAAGTCAGGACGGTGAAGCAGAAGAAGCAGAAGAAGGAGAAGGAGAAGGTGAAGCCTGGAGGGCGCAGCAGAAGAAGCAGAAGAAGGAGAAGGAGAAGGTGAAGTCTGGAGTGTGAAGCAGAAGAAGCAGAAGAAGGAGAAGGAGAAGGTGAAGTCTGGAGGGCGCAGCAGAAGAAGCAGAAGAAGGAGAATGAGAAGGTGAAGTCTGGAGGGTGAATCAGAAGAAGCAGAAGAAGGAGAAGGAGAAGGTGAAGTCTGGAGGGTGAATCAGAAGAAGTAGAAGAAGGAGAAGGAGAAGGTGAAGTCTGGAGGGTGAAGCAGAAGAAGGAGAAGAAGGAGAAGGAGAAGGTGAAGTCAGGAGGTTGAATCAGAAGAAGTAGAAGAAGGAGAAGGAGAAGGTGAAGTCAGGAGGGTGAATCAGAAGAAGCAGAAGAAGGAGAAGGAGAAGGTGAAGTCTGGAGGGTGAATCAGAAGAAGTAAAAGAAGGAGAAGGAGAAGGTGAAGTCTGGAGGGTGAATCAGAAGAAGCAGAAGAAGGAGAAGGAGAAGGTGAAGTCTGGAGGGTGAATCAGAAGAAGCAGAAGAAGGAGAAGGAGAAGGTGAAGTCTGGAGGGAGAATCAGAAGAAGCAGAAGAAGGAGAAGGAGAAGGTGAAGTCTGGAGGGTGAATCAGAAGAAGCAGAATAAGGAGAAGGAGAAGGTGAAGTCTGGAGGGTGAATCAGAAGAAGCAGAAGAAGGAGAAGGAGAAGGTGAAGTCTGGAGGGTGAAGCAGAAGAAGTAGAAGAAGGAGAAGGAGAAGGTGAAGTCAGGAGGGTGAATCAGAAGATGTAGAAGAAGGAGAAGGAGAAGGTGAAGTCAGGAGGGTGAATCAGAAGAAGCAGAAGAAGGAGAAGGAGAAGGTGAAGTCTGGAGGGTGAATCAGAAAAAGTAGAAGAAGGAGAAGGAGAAGGTGAAGTCTGGAGGGTGAATCAGAAGAAGCAGGAGAAGGAGAAGGAGAAGGTGAAGTCTGGAGGGTGAATCAGAAGAAGCAGAAGAAGGAGAAGGAGAAGGTGAAGTCTGGAGGGTGAATCAGAAGAAGCAGAAGAAGGAGAAGGAGAAGGTGAAGTCTGGAGGGTGAATCAGAAGAAGCAGAATAAGGAGAAGGAGAAGGTGAAGTCTGGAGGGTGAATCAGAAGAAGCAGAAGAAGGAGAAGGAGAAGGTGAAGTCTGGAGGGTGAATCAGAAGAAGTAGATGAAGGAGAAGGAGAAGGTGAAGTCTGGAGGGTGAAGCAGAAGAAGTAGAAGAAGGAGAAGGAGAAGGTGAAGTCAGGAGGGTGAATCAGAAGAAGTAGAAGAAGGAGAAGGAGAAGGTGAAGTCAGGAGGGTGAATCAGAAGAAGCAGAAGAAGGAGAAGGAGAAGATGAAGTCTGGAGGGTGAATCAGAAGAAGTAGAAGAAGGAGAAGGAGAAGGTGAGGTCTGGAGGGTGAATCAGAAGAAGCAGAAGAAGGAGAAGGAGAAGGTGAAGTCTGGAGGGTGAATCAGAAGAAGCAGAAGAAGGAGAAGGAGAAGGTGAAGTCTGGAGGGTGAATCAGAAGAAGCAGAAGAAGGAGAAGGAGAAGGTGAAGTCAGGAGGGTGAATCAGAAGAAGCAGAAGAAGCAGAAGGAGAAGGTGAATTTAGGAGGGTGAATCAGAAGAAGCAGAAGAAGGAGAAGGAGCAGGTGAAGTCAGGGGGGTGTAGCAGAAGAAGTAGAAGAAGGAGAAGGAGAAGGTGAAGTCAGGACGGTGAAGCAGAAGAAGCAGAAGAAGGAGAAGGAGAAGTTGAAGCCTGGAGGGCGCAGCAGAAGAAGCAGAAGAAGGAGAAGGAGAAGGTGAAGTCTGGAGTGGGAAGCAGAAGAAGCAGAAGAAGGAGAAGGAGAAGGTGAAGTCTGGAGGGCGCAGCAGAAGAAGCAGAAGAAGGAGAATGAGAAGGTGAAGTCTGGAGGGTGAATCAGAAGAAGCAGAAGAAGGAGAAGGAGAAGGTGAAGTCTGGAGGGTGAATCAGAAGAAGTAGAAGAAGGAGAAGGAGAAGGTGAAGTCTGGAGGGTGAAGCAGAAGAAGTAGAAGAAGGAGAAGGAGAAGGTGAAGTCTGGAGGGTGAATCAGAAGAAGCAGAAGAAGGAGAAGGAGCAGCTGAAGTCAGGGGGGTGTAGCAGAAGAAGTAGAAGAAGGAGAAGGAGAAGGTGAAGTCAGGACGGTGAAGCAGAAGAAGCAGAAGAAGGAGAAGGAGAAGTTGAAGCCTGGAGGGCGCAGCAGAAGAAGCAGAAGAAGGAGAAGGAGAAGGTGAAGTCTGGAGTGGGAAGCAGAAGAAGCAGAAGAAGGAGAAGGAGAAGGTGAAGTCTGGAGGGCGCAGCAGAAGAAGCAGAAGAAGGAGAATGAGAAGGTGAAGTCTGGAGGGTGAATCAGAAGAAGCAGAAGAAGGAGAAGGAGAAGGTGAAGTCTGGAGGGTGAATCAGAAGAAGTAGAAGAAGGAGAAGGAGAAGGTGAAGTCTGGAGGGTGAAGCAGAAGAAGTAGAAGAAGGAGAAGGAGAAGGTGAAGTCAGGAGGGTGAATCAGAAGAAGTAGAAGAAGGAGAAGGAGAAGGTGAAGTCAGGAGGGTGAATCAGAAGAAGCAGAAGAAGGAGAAGGAGAAGGTGAAGTCTGGAGGGTGAATCAGAAGAATCAGAAGAAGGAGAAGGAGAAGGTGAAGTCTGGAGGGTGAATCAGAAGAAGCTGAAGAAAGAGAAGGAGAAGGTGAAGTCTGGAGGGTGAAGCAGAAGAAACAGAAGAAGGAGAAGGAGAAGGTGAAGACTGGAGGGTGAATCAGAAGAAGTAGAAGAAGGAGAAGGAGAAGGTGAAGTCTGGAGGGTGAATCAGAAGAAGTAGAAGTAGGAGAAGGAGAAGGTGAGGTCTGGAGGGTGAATCAGAAGAAGCAGAAGAAGGAGAAGGAGAAGGTGAAGTCTGGAGGGTGAATCAGAAGAAGCAGAAGAAGGAGAAGGAGAAGGTGAAGTCTGGAGGGTGAATCAGAAGAAGCAGAAGAAGGAGAAGGAGAAGGTGAAGTCAGGAGGGTGAATCAGAAGAAGCAGAAGAAGGAGAAGGAGAAGGTGAAGTTAGGAGGGTGAATCGGAAGATGCAGAAGAAGGAGAAGGAGCAGGTGAAGTCAGGGGGGTGTAGCAGAAGAAGTAGAAGAAGGAGAAGGAGAAGGTGAAGTCAGGACGGTGAAGCAGAAGAAGCAGAAGAAGGAGAAGGAGAAGGTGAAGCCTGGAGGGCGCAGCAGAAGAAGCAGAAGAAGGAGAAGGAGAAGGTGAAGTCTGGAGTGTGAAGCAGAAGAAGCAGAAGAAGGAGAAGGAGAAGGTGAAGTCTGGAGGGCGCAGCAGAAGAAGCAGAAGAAGGAGAATGAGAAGGTGAAGTCTGGAGGGTGAATCAGAAGAAGCAGAAGAAGGAGAAGGAGAAGGTGAAGTCTGGAGGGTGAATCAGAAGAAGTAGAAGAAGGAGAAGGAGAAGGTGAAGTCTGGAGGGTGAAGCAGAAGAAGTAGAAGAAGGAGAAGGAGAAGGTGAAGTCAGGAGGGTGAATCAGAAGAAGTAGAAGAAGGAGAAGGAGAAGGTGAAGTCAGGAGGGTGAATCAGAAGAAGCAGAATTAGGAGAAGGAGAAGGTGAAGTCTGGAGGGTGTATCAGAAGAAGTAGAAGAAGGAGAAGGAGAAGGTGAAGTCTGGAGGGTGAATCAGAAGAAGCAGAAGAAGGAGAAGGAGAAGGTGAAGTCTGGAGGGTGAATCAGAAGAAGCAGAAGAAGGAGAAGGAGAAGGTGAAGTCTGGAGGGTGAATCAGAAGAAGTAGAAGAAGGAGAAGGAGAAGGTGAAGTCTGGAGGGTGAATCAGAAGAAGCAGAATAAGGAGAAGGAGAAGGTGAAGTCTGGAGGGTGAATCAGAAGAAGCAGAAGAAGGAGAAGGAGAAGGTGAAGTCTGGAGGGTGAATCAGAAGAAGTAGAAGAAGGAGAAGGTGAAGTCTGGAGGGTGAAGCAGAAGAAGTAGAAGAAGGAGAAGGAGAAGGTGAAGTCAGGAGGGTGAATCAGAAGAAGTAGAAGAAGGAGAAAGAGAAGGTGAAGTCAGGAGGGTGAATCAGAAGAAGCAGAAGAAGGAGAAGGAGAAGATGAAGTCTGGAGGGTGAATCAGAAGAAGTAGAAGAAGGAGAAGGAGAAGGTGAGGTCTGGAGGGTGAATCAGAAGAAGCAGAAGAAGGAGAAGGAGAAGGTGAAGTCTGGAGGGTGAATCAGAAGAAGCAGAAGAAGGAGAAGGAGAAGGTGAAGTCTGGAGGGTGAATCAGAAGAAGCAGAAGAAGGAGAAGGAGAAGGTGAAGTCAGGAGGGTGAATCAGAAGAAGCAGAAGAAGGAGAAGGAGAAGGTGAATTTAGGAGGGTGAATCAGAAGAAGCAGAAGAAGGAGAAGGAGCAGGTGAAGTCAGGGGGGTGTAGCAGAAGAAGTAGAAGAAGGAGAAGGTGAAGTCAGGACGGTGAAGCAGAAGAAGCAGAAGAAGGAGAAGGAGAAGTTGAAGCCTGGAGGGCGCAGCAGAAGAAGCAGAAGAAGGAGAAGGAGAAGGTGAAGTCTGGAGTGGGAAGCAGAAGAAGCAGAAGAAGAAGAAGGAGAAGGTGAAGTCTGGAGGGCGCAGCAGAAGAAGCAGAAGAAGGAGAATGTGAAGGTGAAGTCTGGAGGGTGAATCAGAAGAAGCAGAAGAAGGAGAAGGAGAAGGTGAAGTCTGGAGGGTGAATCAGAAGAAGTAGAAGAAGGAGAAGGAGAAGGTGAAGTCTGGAGGGTGAAGCAGAAGAAGTAGAAGAAGGAGAAGGAGAAGGTGAAGTCAGGAGGGTGAATCAGAAGAAGTAGAAGAAGGAGAAGGAGAAGGTGAAGTCAGGAGGGTGAATCAGAAGAAGCAGAAGAAGGAGAAGGAGAAGGTGAAGTCTGGAGGGTGAATCAGAAGAATCAGAAGAAGGAGAAGGAGAAGGTGAAGTCTGGAGGGTGAATCAGAAGAAGCAGAAGAAAGAGAAGGAGAAGGTGAAGTCTGGAGGGTGAAGCAGAAGAAACAGAAGAAGGAGAAGGAGAAGGTGAAGACTGGAGGGTGAATCAGAAGAAGTAGAAGAAGGAGAAAGAGAAGGTGAAGTCTGGAGGGTGAATCAGAAGAAGTAGAAGAAGGAGAAGGAGAAGATGAAGTCTGGAGGGTGAATCAGAAGAAGTAGAAGAAGGAGAAGGAGAAGGTGAGGTCTGGAGGGTGAATCAGAAGAAGCAGAAGAAGGAGAAGGAGAAGGTGAAGTCTGGAGGGTGAATCAGAAGAAGCAGAAGAAGGAGAAGGAGAAGGTGAAGTCTGGAGGGTGAATCAGAAGAAGCAGAAGAAGGAGAAGGAGAAGGTGAAGTCAGGAGGGTGAATCAGAAGAAGCAGAAGAAGGAGAAGGAGAAGGTGAAGTTAGGAGGGTGAATCAGAAGATGCAGAAGAAGGAGAAGGAGCAGGTGAAGTCAGGGGGGTGTAGCAGAAGAAGTAGAAGAAGGAGAAGGAGAAGGTGAAGTCAGGACGGTGAAGCAGAAGAAGCAGAAGAAGGAGAAGGAGAAGGTGAAGCCTAGAGGGCGCAGCAGAAGAAGCAGAAGAAGGAGAAGGAGAAGGTGAAGTCTGGAGTGTGAAGCAGAAGAAGCAGAAGAAGGAGAAGGAGAAGGTGAAGTCTGGAGGGCGCAGCAGAAGAAGCAGAAGAAGGAGAATGAGAAGGTGAAGTCTGGAGGGTGAATCAGAAGAAGCAGAAGAAGGAGAAGGAGAAGGTGAAGTCTGGAGGGTGAATCAGAAGAAGTAGAAGAAGGAGAAGGAGAAGGTGAAGTCTGGAGGGTGAAGCAGAAGAAGTCGAAGAAGGAGAAGGAGAAGGTGAAGTCAGGAGGGTGAATCAGAAGAAGTAGAAGAAGGAGAAGGAGAAGGTGAAGTCAGGAGGGTGAATCAGAAGAAGCAGAATTAGGAGAAGGAGAAGGTGAAGTCTGGAGGGTGTATCAGAAGAAGTAGAAGAAGGAGAAGGAGAAGGTGAAGTCTGGAGGGTGAATCAGAAGAAGCAGAAGAAGGAGAAGGAGAAGGTGAAGTCTGGAGGGTGAATCAGAAGAAGCAGAAGAAGGAGAAGGAGAAGGTGAAGTCTGGAGGGAGAATCAGAAGAAGCAGAAGAAGGAGAAGGAGAAGGTGAAGTCTGGAGGGTGAATCAGAAGAAGCAGAATAAGGAGAAGGAGAAGGTGAAGTCTGGAGGGTGAATCAGAAGAAGCAGAAGAAGGAGAAGGAGAAGGTGAAGTCTGGAGGGTGAAGCAGAAGAAGTAGAAGAAGGAGAAGGAGAAGGTGAAGTCAGGAGGGTGAATCAGAAGAAGTAGAAGAAGGAGAAGGAGAAGGTGAAGTCAGGAGGGTGAATCAGAAGAAGCAGAAGAAGGAGAAGGAGAAGGTGAAGTCTGGAGGGTGAATCAGAAGAAGTAGAAGAAGGAGAAGGAGAAGGTGAAGTCTGGACGGTGAATCAGAAGAAGCAGAAGAAGGAGAAGGAGAAGGTGAAGTCTGGAGGGTGAATCAGAAGAAGCAGAAGAAGGAGAAGGAGAAGGTGAAGTCTGGAGGGTGAATCAGAAGAAGCAGAAGAAGGAGAAGGAGAAGGTGAAGTCTGGAGGGTGAATCAGAAGAAGCAGAATAAGGAGAAGGAGAAGGTGAAGTCTGGAGGGTGAATCAGAAGAAGCAGAAGAAGGAGAAGGAGAAGGTGAAGTCTGGTGGGTGAATCAGAAGAAGTAGAAGAAGGAGAAGGAGAAGGTGAAGTCTGGAGGGTGAAGCAGAAGAAGTAGAAGAAGGAGAAGGAGAAGGTGAAGTCAGGAGGGTGAATCAGAAGAAGTAGAAGAAGGAGAAGGAGAAGGTGAAGTCAGGAGGGTGAATCAGAAGAAGCAGAAGAAGGAGATAGAGAAGGTGAAGTCTGGAGGGTGAATCAGAAGAATCAGAAGAAGGAGAAGGAGAAGGTGAAGTCTGGAGGGTGAAGCAGAAGAAGCAGAAGAAAGAGAGGGAGAAGGTGAAGTCTGGAGGGTGAAGCAGAAGAAACAGAAGAAGGAGAAGGAGAAGGTGAAGACTGGAGGGCGAATCAGAAGAAGTAGAAGAAGGAGAAGGAGAAGGTGAAGTCTGGAGGGTGAATCAGAAGAAGTAGAAGAAGGAGAAGGAGAAGGTGAAGTCTGGAGGGTGAATCAGAAGAAGCAGAAGAAGGAGAAGGAGAAGGTGAAGTCTGGAGGGTGAATCAGAAGAAGCAGAAGAAGGAGAAGATGAAGTCTGGAGGGTGAATCAGAAGAAGTAGAAGAAGGAGAAGGAGAAGGTGAGGTCTGGAGGGTGAATCAGAAGAAGCAGAAGAAGGAGAAGGAGAAGGTGAAGTCTGGAGGGTGAATCAGAAGAAGCAGAAGAAGGAGAAGGAGAAGGTGAAGTCTGGAGGGTGAATCAGAAGAAGCAGAAGAAGGAGAAGGAGAAGGTGAAGTCAGGAGGGTGAATCAGAAGAAGCAGAAGAAGGAGAAGGAGAAGGTGAATTTAGGAGGGTGAATCGGAAGAAGCAAAAGAAGGAGAAGGAGCAGGTGAAGTCAGGGGGGTGTAGCAGAAGAAGTAGAAGAAGGAGAAGGAGAAGGTGAAGTCAGGACGGTGAAGCAGAAGAAGCAGAAGAAGGAGAAGGAGAAGGTGAAGCCTGGAGGGCGCAGCAGAAGAAGCAGAAGAAGGAGAAGGAGAAGGTGAAGTCTGGAGTGTGAAGCAGAAGAAGCAGAAGAAGGAGAAGGAGAAGGTGAAGTCTGGAGGGCGCAGCAGAAGAAGCAGAATAAGGAGAATGAGAAGGTGAAGTCTGGAGGGTGAATCAGAAGAAGCAGAAGAAGGAGAAGGAGAAGGTGAAGTCTGGAGGGTGAATCAGAAGAAGTAGAAGAAGGAGAAGGAGAAGGTGAAGTCTGGAGGGTGAAGCAGAAGAAGTGGAAGAAGGAGAAGGAGAAGGTGAAGTCAGGAGAGTGAATCAGAAGAAGTAGAAGAAGGAGAAGGAGAAGGTGAAGTCAGGAGGGTGAATCAGAAGAAGCAGAAGAAGGAGAAGGAGAAGGTGAAGTCTGGAGGGTGAATCAGAAGAATCAGAAGAACGAGAAGGAGAAGGTGAAGTCTGGAGGGTGAATCAGAAGAAGCAGAAGAAAGAGAAGGAGAAGGTGAAGTCTGGAGGGTGAAGCAGAAGAAACAGAAGAAGGAGAAGTAGAAGGTGAAGACTGGAGGGTGAATCAGAAGAAGTAGAAGAAGGAGAAGGAGAAGGTGAAGTCTGGAGGGTGAATCAGAAGAAGTAGAAGAAGGAGAAGGAGAAGTTGAAGTCTGGAGGGTGAATCAGAAGAAGCAGAAGAAGGAGAAGGAGAAGGTGAAGTCTGGAGGGTGAATCAGAAGAAGCAGAAGAAGGAGAAGGAGAAGATGAAGTCTGGAGGGTGAATCAGAAGAAGTAGAAGAAGGAGAAGGAGAAGGTGAAGTCTGGAGGGTGAATCAGAAGCAGTAGAAGAAGGAGAAGGAGAAGGTGTAGTCTGGAGGGTGAATCAGAAGAAGTAGACGAAGGAGAAGGAGAAGGTGAAGTCTGGAGGGTGAATCAGAAGAAGCAGAAGAAGGAGAAGGAGAAGGTGAAGTCTGGAGGGTGAATCAGAAGAAGTAGAAGAAGGAGAAGGAGAAGATGAAGTCTGGAGGGTGAATCAGAAGAAGCAGAAGAAGGAGAAGGAGAAGGTGAAGTCTGGAGGGTGAATCAGAAGAAGCAGAAGAAGGAGAAGGAGAAGGTGAAGTCTGGAGGGTGAATCAGATGAAGCAGAATAAGGAGAAGGAGAAGGTGAAGTCTGGAGGGTGAATCAGAAGAAGCAGAAGAAGGAGAAGGAGAAGGTGTAGTCTGGAGGGTGAATCAGAAGAAGTAGAAGAAGGAGAAGGAGAAGGTGAAATCTGGAGGGTGAATCAGAAGAAGTAGAAGAAGGAGAAGGAGAAGGTGAAGTCTGGAGGGTGAATCAGAAGAAGTAGAAGAAGGAGAAGGAGAAGGTGAAGTCTGGAGGGTGAAGCAGAAGAGGTAGATGAAGGAGAAGGAGAAGGTGAAGTCAGGAGGGTGAATCAGAAGAAGTAGAAGAAGGAGAAGGAGAAGGTGAGGTCTGGAGGGTGAATCAGAAGAAGCAGAAGAAGGAGAAGGAGAAGGTGAAGTCTGGAGGGTGAATCAGAAGAATCAGAAGAAGGAGAAGGAGAAGGTGAAGTCTGGAGGGTGAATCAGAAGAAGCAGAAGAAAGAGAAGGAGAAGGTGAAGTCTGGAGGGTGAAGCAGAAGAAGCAGAAGAAGGAGAAGGAGAAGGTGAAGTCTGGAGGGTGAATCAGAAGAAGGAGAAGAAGGAGAAGGAGACGGTGAAGTCTGGAGGCTGAATCAGAAGAAGTAGAAGAAGGAGAAGGAGAAGGTGAAGTCTGGAGGGTGAATCAGAAGAAGCAGAAGAAGGAGAAGGAGAAGGTGAAGTCAGGAGAGTGAATCAGAAGAAGCAGAATAAGGAGAAGGAGAAGGTGAAGTCTGGAGGGTGAATCAGAAGAAGCAGAAGAAGGAGAAGGAGAAGGTGTAGTCTGGAGGGTGAATCAGAAGAAGTAGAAGAAGGAGAAGGAGAAGGTGAAGTCTGGAGGGTGAATCAGAAGAAGTAGAAGAAGGAGAAGGAGAAGGTGAAGTCTGGGGGGTGAATCAGAAGAAGTAGAAGAAGGAGAAGGAGAAGGTGAAGTCTGGAGGGTGAAGCAGAAGAGGTAGATGAAGGAGAAGGAGAAGGTGAAGTCAGGAGGGTGAATCAGAAGAAGTAGAAGAAGGAGAAGGAGAAGGTGAGGTCTGGAGGGTGAATCAGAAGAAGCAGAAGAAGGAGAAGGAGAAGGTGAAGTCTGGAGGGTGAATCAGAAGAATCAGAAGAAGGAGAAGGAGAAGGTGAAGTCTGGAGGGTGAATCAGAAGAAGCAGAAGAAAGAGAAGGAGAAGGTGAAGTCTGGAGGGTGAAGCAGAAGAAACAGAAGAAGGAGAAGGAGAAGGTGAAGACTGGAGGGTGAATCAGAAGAAGTAGAAGAAGGAGAAGGAGAAGGTGAAGTCTGGAGGGTGAATCAGAAGAAGTAGAAGAAGGAGAAGGAGAAGGTGAAGTCTGGGGGGTGAATCAGAAGAAGCAGAAGAAGGAGAAGGAGAAGGTGAAGTCTGGAGGGTGAATCAGAAGAAGGAGAAGAAGGAGAAGGAGAAGATGAAGTCTGGAGGGTGAATCAGAAGAAGTAGAAGAAGGAGAAGGAGACGGTGAAGTCTGGAGGCTGAATCAGAAGAAGTAGAAGAAGGAGAAGGAGAAGGTGAAGTCTGGAGGGTGAATCAGAAGAAACAGAAGAAGGAGAAGGAGAAGGTGAAGTCTGGAGGGTGAACCAGAAGAAGTAGAAGAAGGAGAAGGAGAAGGTGTAGTCTGGAGGGTGAATCAGAAGAAGTAGACGAAGGAGAAGGAGAAGGTGAAGTCTGGAGGGTGAATCAGAAGAAGCAGAAGAAGGAGAAGGAGAAGGTGAAGTCTGGAGGGTGAATCAGAAGAAGTAGAAGAAGGAGAAGGAGAAGGTGAAGTCTGGAGGGTGAATCAGAAGAAGCAGAAGAAGGAGAAGGAGAAGGTGAAGTCTGGAGGGTGAATCAGAAGAAGCAGAAGAAGGAGAAGGAGAAGGTGAAGTCTGGAGGGTGAAACAGAAGAAGCAGAATAAGGAGAAGGCGAAGGTGAAGTCTGGAGGGTGAATCAGAAGAAGTAGAAGAAGGAGAAGGAGAAGGTGAAGTCTGGAGGGTGAATCAGAAGAAGCAGAAGAAGGAGAAGGAGAAGGTGAAGTCTGGAGGGTGAATCAGAAGAAGGAGAAGAAGGAGAAGGAGAAGATGAAGTCTGGAGGGTGAATCAGAAGAAGTAGAAGAAGGAGAAGGAGAAGGTGAAGTCTAGAGGCTGAATCAGAAGAAGTAGAAGAAGGAGAAGGAGAAGGTGAAGTCTGGAGGGTGAATCAGAAGAAACAGAAGAAGGAGAAGGAGAAGGTGAAGTCTGGAGGGTGAATCAGAAGAAGTAGAAGAAGGAGAAGGAGAAGGTGTAGTCTGGAGGGTGAATCAGAAGAAGTAGACGAAGGAGGAGGAGAAGGTGAAGTCTGGTGGGTGAATCAGAAGAAGCAGAAGAAGGAGAAGGAGAAGGTGAAGTCTGGAGGGTGAATCAGAAGAAGTAGAAGAAGGAGAAGGAGAAGGTGAAGTCTGGAGGGTGAATAAGAAGAAGCAGTAGAAGGAGAAGGAGAAGGTGAAGTCTGGAGGGTGAATCAGAAGAAGCAGAAGAAGGAGAAGGAGAAGGTGAAGTCTGTAGGGTGAATCAGAAGAAGCAGAAGAAGGAGAAGGAGAAGGTGAAGTCTGGAGGGTGAATCAGAAGAAGCAGAATAAGGAGAAGGAGAAGGTGAAGTCTGGAGGGTGAATCAGAAGAAGCAGAAGAAGGAGAAGGAGAAGGTGTAGTCTGGAGGGTGAATCAGAAGAAGTAGAAGAAGGAGAAGGAGAAGGTGAAGTCTGGAGGGTGAATCAGAAGAAGTAGAAGAAGGAGAAGGAGAAGGTGAAGTCTGGAGGGTGAATCAGAAGAAGTAGAAGAAGGAGAAGGAGAAGGTGAAGTCTGGAGGGTGAAGCAGAAGAGGTAGATGAAGGAGAAGGAGAAGGTGAAGTCAGGAGGGTGAATCAGAAGAAGTAGAAGAAGGAGAAGGAGAAGGTGAGGTCTGGAGGGTGAATCAGAAGAAGCAGAAGAAGGAGAAGGAGAAGGTGAAGTCTGGAGGGTGAATCAGAAGAATCAGAAGAAGGAGAAGGAGAAGGTGAAGTCTGGAGGGTGAATCAGAAGAAGCAGAAGAAAGAGAAGGAGAAGGTGAAGTCTGGAGGGTGAATCAGAAGAAGTAGACGAAGGAGAAGGAGAAGGTGAAGTCTGGAGGGTGAATCAGAAGAAGCAGAAGAAGGAGAAGGAGAAGGTGAAGTCTGGAGGGTGAATCAGAAGAAGTAGAAGAAGGAGAAGGAGAAGATGAAGTCTGGAGGGTGAATCAGAAGAAGTAGAAGAAGGAGAAGGAGAAGGTGTAGTCTGGAGGGTGAATCAGAAGAAGTAGACGAAGGAGAAGGAGAAGGTGAAGTCTGGAGGGTGAATCAGAAGAAGCAGAAGAAGGAGAAGGAGAAGGTGAAGTCTGGAGGGTGAATCAGAAGAAGTAGAAGAAGGAGAAGGAGAAGATGAAGTCTGGAGGGTGAATCAGAAGAAGCAGAAGAAGGAGAAGGAGAAGGTGAAGTCTGGAGGGTGAATCAGAAGAAGCAGAAGAAGGAGAAGGAGAAGGTGAAGTCTGGAGGGTGAATCAGATGAAGCAGAATAAGGAGAAGGAGAAGGTGAAGTCTGGAGGGTGAATCAGAAGAAGCAGAAGAAGGAGAAGGAGAAGGTGTAGTCTGGAGGGTGAATCAGAAGAAGTAGAAGAAGGAGAAGGAGAAGGTGAAGTCTGGAGGGTGAATCAGAAGAAGTAGAAGAAGGAGAAGGAGAAGGTGAAGTCTGGAGGGTGAATCAGAAGAAGTAGAAGAAGGAGAAGGAGAAGGTGAAGTCTGGAGGGTGAAGCAGAAGAGGTAGATGAAGGAGAAGGAGAAGGTGAAGTCAGGAGGGTGAATCAGAAGAAGTAGAAGAAGGAGAAGGAGAAGGTGAGGTCTGGAGGGTGAATCAGAAGAAGCAGAAGAAGGAGAAGGAGAAGGTGAAGTCTGGAGGGTGAATCAGAAGAATCAGAAGAAGGAGAAGGAGAAGGTGAAGTCTGGAGGGTGAATCAGAAGAAGCAGAAGAAAGAGAAGGAGAAGGTGAAGTCTGGAGGGTGAAGCAGAAGAAGCAGAAGAAGGAGAAGGAGAAGGTGAAGTCTGGAGGGTGAATCAGAAGAAGGAGAAGAAGGAGAAGGAGACGGTGAAGTCTGGAGGCTGAATCAGAAGAAGTAGAAGAAGGAGAAGGAGAAGGTGAAGTCTGGAGGGTGAATCAGAAGAAGCAGAAGAAGGAGAAGGAGAAGGTGAAGTCAGGAGAGTGAATCAGAAGAAGCAGAATAAGGAGAAGGAGAAGGTGAAGTCTGGAGGGTGAATCAGAAGAAGCAGAAGAAGGAGAAGGAGAAGGTGTAGTCTGGAGGGTGAATCAGAAGAAGTAGAAGAAGGAGAAGGAGAAGGTGAAGTCTGGAGGGTGAATCAGAAGAAGTAGAAGAAGGAGAAGGAGAAGGTGAAGTCTGGAGGGTGAATCAGAAGAAGTAGAAGAAGGAGAAGGAGAAGGTGAAGTCTGGAGGGTGAAGCAGAAGAGGTAGATGAAGGAGAAGGAGAAGGTGAAGTCAGGAGGGTGAATCAGAAGAAGTAGAAGAAGGAGAAGGAGAAGGTGAGGTCTGGAGGGTGAATCAGAAGAAGCAGAAGAAGGAGAAGGAGAAGGTGAAGTCTGGAGGGTGAATCAGAAGAATCAGAAGAAGGAGAAGGAGAAGGTGAAGTCTGGAGGGTGAATCAGAAGAAGCAGAAGAAAGAGAAGGAGAAGGTGAAGTCTGGAGGGTGAAGCAGAAGAAACAGAAGAAGGAGAAGGAGAAGGTGAAGACTGGAGGGTGAATCAGAAGAAGTAGAAGAAGGAGAAGGAGAAGGTGAAGTCTGGAGGGTGAATCAGAAGAAGTAGAAGAAGGAGAAGGAGAAGGTGAAGTCTGGGGGGTGAATCAGAAGAAGCAGAAGAAGGAGAAGGAGAAGGTGAAGTCTGGAGGGTGAATCAGAAGAAGGAGAAGAAGGAGAAGGAGAAGATGAAGTCTGGAGGGTGAATCAGAAGAAGTAGAAGAAGGAGAAGGAGACGGTGAAGTCTGGAGGCTGAATCAGAAGAAGTAGAAGAAGGAGAAGGAGAAGGTGAAGTCTGGAGGGTGAATCAGAAGAAACAGAAGAAGGAGAAGGAGAAGGTGAAGTCTGGAGGGTGAACCAGAAGAAGTAGAAGAAGGAGAAGGAGAAGGTGTAGTCTGGAGGGTGAATCAGAAGAAGTAGACGAAGGAGAAGGAGAAGGTGAAGTCTGGAGGGTGAATCAGAAGAAGCAGAAGAAGGAGAAGGAGAAGGTGAAGTCTGGAGGGTGAATCAGAAGAAGTAGAAGAAGGAGAAGGAGAAGGTGAAGTCTGGAGGGTGAATCAGAAGAAGCAGAAGAAGGAGAAGGAGAAGGTGAAGTCTGGAGGGTGAATCAGAAGAAGCAGAAGAAGGAGAAGGAGAAGGTGAAGTCTGGAGGGTGAAACAGAAGAAGCAGAATAAGGAGAAGGCGAAGGTGAAGTCTGGAGGGTGAATCAGAAGAAGTAGAAGAAGGAGAAGGAGAAGGTGAAGTCTGGAGGGTGAATCAGAAGAAGCAGAAGAAGGAGAAGGAGAAGGTGAAGTCTGGAGGGTGAATCAGAAGAAGGAGAAGAAGGAGAAGGAGAAGATGAAGTCTGGAGGGTGAATCAGAAGAAGTAGAAGAAGGAGAAGGAGAAGGTGAAGTCTAGAGGCTGAATCAGAAGAAGTAGAAGAAGGAGAAGGAGAAGATGAAGTCTGGAGGGTGAATCAGAAGAAACAGAAGAAGGAGAAGGAGAAGGTGAAGTCTGGAGGGTGAATCAGAAGAAGTAGAAGAAGGAGAAGGAGAAGGTGTAGTCTGGAGGGTGAATCAGAAGAAGTAGACGAAGGAGGAGGAGAAGGTGAAGTCTGGTGGGTGAATCAGAAGAAGCAGAAGAAGGAGAAGGAGAAGGTGAAGTCTGGAGGGTGAATCAGAAGAAGTAGAAGAAGGAGAAGGAGAAGGTGAAGTCTGGAGGGTGAATAAGAAGAAGCAGTAGAAGGAGAAGGAGAAGGTGAAGTCTGGAGGGTGAATCAGAAGAAGCAGAAGAAGGAGAAGGAGAAGGTGAAGTCTGTAGGGTGAATCAGAAGAAGCAGAAGAAGGAGAAGGAGAAGGTGAAGTCTGGAGGGTGAATCAGAAGAAGCAGAATAAGGAGAAGGAGAAGGTGAAGTCTGGAGGGTGAATCAGAAGAAGCAGAAGAAGGAGAAGGAGAAGGTGTAGTCTGGAGGGTGAATCAGAAGAAGTAGAAGAAGGAGAAGGAGAAGGTGAAGTCTGGAGGGTGAATCAGAAGAAGTCGAAGAAGGAGAAGGAGAAGGTGAAGTCTGGAGGGTGAATCAGAAGAAGTAGAAGAAGGAGAAGGAGAAGGTGAAGTCTGGAGGGTGAAGCAGAAGAGGTAGATGAAGGAGAAGGAGAAGGTGAAGTCAGGAGGGTGAATCAGAAGAAGTAGAAGAAGGAGAAGGAGAAGGTGAGGTCTGGAGGGTGAATCAGAAGAAGCAGAAGAAGGAGAAGGAGAAGGTGAAGTCTGGAGGGTGAATCAGAAGAATCAGAAGAAGGAGAAGGAGAAGGTGAAGTCTGGAGGGTGAATCAGAAGAAGCAGAAGAAAGAGAAGGAGAAGGTGAAGTCTGGAGGGTGAAGCAGAAGAAACAGAAGAAGGAGAAGGAGAATGTGAAGACTGGAGGGTGAATCAGAAGAAGTAGAAGAAGGAGAAGGAGAAGGTGAAGTCTGGAGGGTGAATCAGAAGAAGTAGAAGAAGGAGAAGGAGAAGGTGAAGTTTGGAGGGTGAATCAGAAGAAGCAGAAGAAGGAGAAGGAGAAGGTGAAGTCTGGAGGGTGATTCAGAAGAAGGAGAAGAAGGAGAAGGAGAAGATGAAGTCTGGAGGGTGAATCAGAAGAAGTACAAGAAGGAGAAGGAGAAGGTGAAGTCTGGCGGCTGAATCAGAAGAAGTAGAAGAAGGAGAAGGAGAAGGTGAAGTCTGGAGGGTGAATCAGAAGAAACAGAAGAAGGAGAAGGAGAAGGTGAAGTCTGGAGGGTGAATCAGAAGAAGTAGAAGAAGGAGAAGGAGAAGGTGAAGTCTGGAGGGTGAATCAGAAGAAGCAGAAGAAGGAGAAGGAGAAGGTGAAGTCTGGAGGGTGAATCAGAAGAAGTAGAAGAAGGAGAAGGAGAAGGTGAAGTCTGGAGGGTGAATCAGAAGAAGCAGAAGAAGGAGAAGGAGAAGGTGAAGTCTGGAGGGTGAATCAGAAGAAGCAGAAGAAGGAGAAGGAGAAGGTGAAGTCTTGAGGGTGAAACAGAAGAAGCAGAATAAGGAGAAGGAGAAGGTGAAGTCTGGAGGGTGAATCAGAAGAAGTAGAAGAAGGAGAAGGAGAAGGTGAAGTCTGGAGGGTGAATCAGAAGAAGCAGAAGAAGGAGAAGGAGAAGGTGAAGTCTGGAGGGTGAATCAGAAGAAGGAGAAGAAGGAGAAGGAGAAGATGAAGTCTGGAGGGTGAATCAGAAGAAGTAGAAGAAGGAGAAGGAGAAGGTGAAGTCTGGAGGCTGAATCAGAAGAAGTAGAAGAAGGAGAAGGAGAAGGTGAAGTCTGGAGGGTGAATCAGAAGAAACAGAAGAAGGAGAAGGAGAAGGTGAAGTCTGGAGGGTGAATCAGAAGAAGTAGAAGAAGGAGAAGGAGAAGGTTTAGTCTGGAGGGTGAATCAGAAGAAGTAGACGAAGGAGAAGGAGAAGGTGAAGTCTGGAGTGTGAATCAGAAGAAGCAGAAGAAGGAGAAGGAGAAGGTGAAGTCTGGAGGGTGAATCAGAAGAAGTAGAAGAAGGAGAAGGAGAAGGTGAAGTCTGGAGGGTGAATCAGAAGAAGCAGAAGAAGGAGAAGGAGAAGGTGAAGTCTGGAAGGTGAATCAGAAGAAGCAGAAGAAGGAGAAGGAGAAGGTGAAGTCTGGAGGGTGAAACAGAAGAAGCAGAATAAGGAGAAGGAGAAGGTGAAGTCTGGAGGGTGAATCAGAAGAAGCAGAAGAAGGAGAAGGAGAAGGTGAAGTCTGTAGGGTGAATCAGAAGAAGTAGAAGAAGGAGAAGGAGAAGGTGAAGTCTGGAGGGTGAATCAGAAGAAGTAGAAGAAGGAGAAGGAGAAGGTGAAGTCTGGAGGGTGAAGCAGAAGAAGTAGAAGAAGGAGAAGGAGAAGGTGAAGTCAGGAGGGTGAATCAGAAGAAGTAGAAGAAGGAGAAGGAGAAGGTGAAGTCTGGAGGGTGAATCAGAAGAAGCAGAAGAAAGAGAAGGAGAAGGTGAAGTCTGGAGGGTGAATCAGAAGAAGTTGACGAAGGAGAAGGAGAAGGTGAAGTCTGGAGGGTGAATCAGAAGAAGCAGAAGAACGAGAAGGAGAAGGTGAAGTCTGGAGGGTGAATCAGAAGAAGTAGAAGAAGGAGAAGGAGAAGGTGAAGTCTGGAGGATGAATCAGAAGAAGCAGAAGAAGGAGAAGGAGAAGGTGAAGTCTGGAGGGTGAATCAGAAGAAGCAGAAGAAGGAGAAGGAGAAGGTGAAGTCTGGAGTGTGAATCAGAAGAAGCAGAATAAGGAGAAGGAGAAGGTGAAGTCTGGAGGGTGAATCAGAAGAAGCAGAAGAAGGAGAAGGAGAAGGTGAAGTCTGGAGGGTGAATCAGAAGAAGTAGAAGAAGGAGAAGGAGAAGGTGAAGTCTGGAGGGTGAATCAGAAGAAGTAGAAGAAGGAGAAGGAGAAGGTGAAGTCTGGAGGGTGAATCAGAAGCAGTAGAAGAAGGAGAAGGAGAAGGTGAAGTCTGGAGGGTGAAGCAGAAGAAGTAGAAGAAGGAGAAGGAGAAGGTGAAGTCAGGAGGGTGAATCAGAAGAAGTAGAAGAAGGAGAAGGAGAAGGTGAAGTCAGGAGGGTGAATCAGAAGAAGCAGAAGAAGGAGAAGGAGAAGGTGAAGTCTGGAGGGTGAATCAGAAGAATCAGAAGAAGGAGAAGGAGAAGGTGAAGTCTGGAGGGTGAATCAGAAGAAGCAGAAGAAAGAGAAGGAGAAGGTGAATTCTGGAGGGTGAAGCAGAAGAAACAGAAGAAGGAGAAGGAGAAGGTGAAGACTGGAGGGTGAATCAGAAGAAGTAGAAGAAGGAGAAGGAGAAGGTGAGGTCTGGAGGGCGAATCAGAAGAAGTAGAAGAAGGAGAAGGAGAAGTTGAAGTCTGGAGGGTGAATCAGAAGAATCAGAAGAAGGAGAAGGAGAAGGTGAAGTCTGGAGGGTGAATCAGAAGAAGCAGAAGAAAGAGAAGGAGAAGGTGAAGTCTGGAGGGTGAATCAGAAGAAGTAGAAGAAGGAGAAGGAGAAGGTGAAGTCTGGAGGGTGAATCAGAAGAAGCAGAAGAAGGAGAAGGAGAAGGTGATGTCTGGAGGATGAAGCAGAAGAAGCAGAAGAAGGAGAAGGAGAAGGTGAAGTCTGGAGAGTGAATCAGAAGAAGCAGAAGAAGGAGAAGGAGAAGGTGAAGTCTGGAGTGTGAATCAGAAGAAGCAGAATAAGGAGAAGGAGAAGGTGAAGTCTGGAGGGTGAATCAGAAGAAGCAGAAGAAGGAGAAGGAGAAGGTGAAGTCTGGAGGGTGAATCAGAAGAAGTAGAAGAAGGAGAAGGAGAAGGTGAAGTCTGGAGGGTGAATCAGAAGAAGCAGAAGAAGGAGAAGGAGAAGGTGAAGTCAGGAGGGTGAATCAGAAGAAGCAGAATAAGGAGAAGGAGAAGGTGAAGTCTGGAGGGTGAATCAGAAGAAGCAGAATAAGGAGAAGGAGAAGGTGAAGTCTGGAGGGTGAATCAGAAGAAGCAGAAGAAGGAGAAGGAGAAGGTGAAGTCTGGAGGGTGAATCAGAAGAGGTAGAAGAAGGAGAAGGAGAAGGTGAAGTCTGGAGGTTAAGCAGAAGAAGGAGAAGAAGGAGAAGGAGGCGGTGAAGTCAGGAGGGTGAATCAGAAGAAGTAGAAGAAGGAGAAGGAGAAGGTGAAGCCAGGAGGGTGAATCAGAAGAAGCAGAAGAAGGAGAAGGAGAAGGTGAAGTCTGGAGGGTGAATCAGAAGAATCAGAAGAAGGAGAAGGAGAAGGTGAAGTCTGGAGGGTGAATCAGAAGAATCAGAAGAAAGAGATGGAGAAGGTGAAGTCTGGAGACTGAAGCAGAAGAAACAGAAGAAGGAGAAGGAGAATGTGAAGACTGGAGGGTGAATCAGAAGAAGTAGAAGAAGGAGAAGGAGAAGGTGAGGTCTGGAGGGTGAATCAGAAGAAGTAGAAGAAGGAGAAGGAGAAGGTGAAGTCTGGAGGGTGAATCAGAAGAAGCAGAAGAAGGAGAAGGAGTAGGTGAAGTCTGGAGGGTGAATCAGAAGAAGCAGAAGAAGGAGAAGGAGAAGGTGAAGTCTGGAGGGTGAATCAGAAGAAGCAGAATAAGGAGAAGGAGAAGGTGAAGTCTGGAGGGTGAATCAGAAGAAGCAGAAGAAGGAGAAGGAGAAAGTGAAGTCTGTAGGGTGAATCAGAAGAAGTAGAAGAAGGAGAAGGAGAAGGTGAAGTCTGGAGGGTGAATCAGAAGAAGTAGAAGAAGGAGAAGGAGAAGGTGAAGTCTGGAGGGTGAAGCAGAAGAAGTAGAAGAAGGAGAAGGAGAAGGTGAAGTCAGGAGGGTGAATCAGAAGAAGTAGAAGAAGGAGAAGGAGAAGGTGAAGTCTGGAGGGTGAATCAGAAGAAGCAGAAGAAAGAGAAGGAGAAGGTGAAGTCTGGAGGGTGAATCAGAAGAAGTTGACGAAGGAGAAGGAGAAGGTGAAGTCTGGAGGGTGAATCAGAAGAAGCAGAAGAACGAGAAGGAGAAGGTGAAGTCTGGAGGTTGAATCAGAAGAAGTAGAAGAAGGAGAAGGAGAAGGTGAAGTCTGGAGGATGAATCAGAAGAAGCAGAAGAAGGAGAAGGAGAAGGTGAAGTCTGGAGGGTGAATCAGAAGAAGCAGAAGAAGGAGAAGGAGAAGGTGAAGTCTGGAGTGTGAATCAGAAGAAGCAGAATAAGGAGAAGGAGAAGGTGAAGTCTGGAGGGTGAATCAGAAGAAGCAGAAGAAGGAGAAGGAGAAGGTGAAGTCTGGAGGGTGAATCAGAAGAAGTAGAAGAAGGAGAAGGAGAAGGTGAAGTCTGGAGGGTGAATCAGAAGAAGTAGAAGAAGGAGAAGGAGAAGGTGAAGTCTGGAGGGTGAATCAGAAGCAGTAGAAGAAGGAGAAGGAGAAGGTGAAGTCTGGAGGGTGAAGCAGAAGAAGTAGAAGAAGGAGAAGGAGAAGGTGAAGTCAGGAGGGTGAATCAGAAGAAGTAGAAGAAGGAGAAGGAGAAGGTGAAGTCAGGAGGGTGAATCAGAAGAAGCAGAAGAAGGAGAAGGAGAAGGTGAAGTCTGGAGGGTGAATCAGAAGAATCAGAAGAAGGAGAAGGAGAAGGTGAAGCCTGGAGGGTGAATCAGAAGAAGCAGAAGAAAGAGAAGGAGAAGGTGAATTCTGGAGGGTGAAGCAGAAGAAACAGAAGAAGGAGAAGGAGAAGGTGAAGACTGGAGGGTGAATCAGAAGAAGTAGAAGAAGGAGAAGGAGAAGGTGAGGTCTGGAGGGCGAATCAGAAGAAGTAGAAGAAGGAGAAGGAGAAGGTGAAGTCTGGAGGGTGAATCAGAAGAATCAGAAGAAGGAGAAGGAGAAGGTGAAGTCTGGAGGGTGAATCAGAAGAAGCAGAAGAAAGAGAAGGAGAAGGTGAAGTCTGGAGGGTGAATCAGAAGAAGTAGAAGAAGGAGAAGGAGAAGGTGAAGTCTGGAGGGTGAATCAGAAGAAGCAGAAGAAGGAGAAGGAGAAGGTGATGTCTGGAGGATGAAGCAGAAGAAGCAGAAGAAGGAGAAGGAGAAGGTGAAGTCTGGAGAGTGAATCAGAAGTAGCAGAAGAAGGAGAAGGAGAAGGTGAAGTCTGGAGTGTGAATCAGAAGAAGCAGAATAAGGAGAAGGAGAAGGTGAAGTCTGGAGGGTGAATCAGAAGAAGCAGAAGAAGGAGAAGGAGAAGGTGAAGTCTGGAGGGTGAATCAGAAGAAGTAGAAGAAGGAGAAGGAGAAGGTGAAGTCTGGAGGGTGAATCAGAAGAAGCAGAAGAAGGAGAAGGAGAAGGTGAAGTCAGGAGGGTGAATCAGAAGAAGCAGAATAAGGAGAAGGAGAAGGTGAAGTCTGGAGGGTGAATCAGAAGAAGCAGAATAAGGAGAAGGAGAAGGTGAAGTCTGGAGGGTGAATCAGAAGAAGCAGAAGAAGGAGAAGGAGAAGGTGAAGGCTGGAGGGTGAATCAGAAGAGGTAGAAGAAGGAGAAGGAGAAGGTGAAGTCTGGAGGTTAAGCAGAAGAAGGAGAAGAAGGAGAAGGAGGCGGTGAAGTCAGGAGGGTGAATCAGAAGAAGTAGAAGAAGGAGAAGGAGAAGGTGAAGCCAGGAGGGTGAATCAGAAGAAGCAGAAGAAGGAGAAGGAGAAGGTGAAGTCTGGAGGGTGAATCAGAAGAATCAGAAGAAGGAGAAGGAGAAGGTGAAGTCTGGAGGGTGAATCAGAAGAATCAGAAGAAAGAGAAGGAGAAGGTGAAGTCTGGAGGCTGAAGCAGAAGAAACAGAAGAAGGAGAAGGAGAATGTGAAGACTGGAGGGTGAATCAGAAGAAGTAGAAGAAGGAGAAGGAGAAGGTGAGGTCTGGAGGGTGAATCAGAAGAAGTAGAAGAAGGAGAAGGAGAAGGTGAAGTCTGGAGGGTGAATCAGAAGAAGCAGAAGAAGGAGAAGGAGAAGGTGAAGTCTGGAGGGTGAATCAGAAGATGCAGAAGAAGGAGAAGGAGAAGATGAAGTCTGGAGGGTGAATCAGAAGAAGTAGAAGAAGGAGAAGGAGAAGGTGAAGTCTGGAGGGTGAATCAGAAGAAGTAGAAGAAGGAGAAGGAGAAGGTGAAGTCTGGAGGGTGAATCAGAAGAAGCAGAAGAAGGAGAAGGAGAAGGTGAAGTCTGGAGGGTGAATCAGAAGAAGCAGAAGAAGGAGAAGGAGAAGGTGAAGTCTGGAGGGTGAATCAGAAGAAGCAGAATAAGGAGAAGGAGAAGGTGAAGTCTGGAGGGTGAATCAGAAGAAGTAGAAGAAGGAGAAGGAGAAGGTGAAGTCTGGAGGGTGAATCAGAAGAAGTAGAAGAAGGAGAAGGAGAAGGTGAACACTGGAGGGTGAATCAGAAGAAGTAGAAGAAGTAGAAGGAGAAGGTGAAGTCTGGAGGGTGAAGCAGAAGAAGTAGAAGAAGGAGAAGGAGAAGGTGAAGTCAGGAGGGTGAATCAGAAGAAGTAGAAGAAGGAGAAGGAGAAGGTGAAGTCAGGAGGGTGAATCAGAAGAAGCAGAAGAAGGAGAAGGAGAAGGTGAAGTCTGGAGGGTGAATCAGAAGAATCAGAAGAAGGAGAAGGAGAAGGTGAAGTCTGGAGGGAGAATCAGAAGAAGCAGAAGAAAGAGAAGGAGAAGGTGAAGTCTGGAGGGTGAATCAGAAGAAGTAGAAGAAGGAGAAGGAGAAGGTGAAGTCTGGAGGGTGAATCAGAAGAAGCAGAAGAAGGAGAAGGAGAAGGTGAAGTCTGGAGGGTGAATCAGAAGAAGCAGAAGAAGGAGAAGGAAAAGGTGAAGTCTGGAGGGTGAATCAGAAGAAGCAGAAGAAGGAGAAGGAGGAGGTGAAGTCTGGAGGGTGAATCAGAAGAAGCAGAATAAGGAGAAGGAGAAGGTGAAGTCTGGAGGGTGAATCAGAAGAAGCAGAGGAAGGAGAAGGAGAAGGTGAAGTCTGGAGGGTGAATCAGAAGAAGTAGAAGAAGGAGAAGGAGAAGGTGAAGTCTGGAGGGTGAAGCAGAAGAAGTAGAAGAAGGAGAAGGAGAAGGTGAAGTCAGGAGGGTGAATCAGAAGAAGCAGAAGAAGGAGAAGGAGAAGGTGAAGTCTGGAGGGTGAATCAGAAGAATCAGAAGAAGGAGAAGGAGAAGATGAAGTCTGGAGGGTGAATCAGCAGAAGCAGAAGAAAGAGAAGGAGAAGGTAAAGTCTGGAGGGTGAAGCAGAAGAAACAGAAGAAGGAGAAGGAGTAGGTGAAGACTGGAGGGTGAATCAGAAGAAGTAGAAGAAGGAGAAGGAGAAGGTGAAGTCTGTTGGATGAATCAGACGAAGTAGAAGAAGGAGAAGGAGAAGGTGAAGTCTGGAGGGTGAATCAGAAGAAGTAGAAGAAGGAGAAGGAGAAGGTGAAGACTGGAGGGTGAATCTGAAGAAGCAGAAGAAGGAGAAGGAGAAGATGAAGTCTGGAGGGTGAATCAGAAGAAGTAGAAGAAGGAGAAGGAGAAGGTGAGGTCTGGAGGGTGAATCAGAAGAAGCAGAAGAAGGAAAAGGAGAAGGTAAAGTCTGGAGGGTGAATCAGAAGAAGCAGAAGAAGGAGAAGGAGAAGGTGAAGTCTGGAAGGTGAATCAGAAGAAGCAGAAGAAGGAGAAGGAGCAGGTGAAGTCAGGGGGGTGAAGCAGAAGAAGTAGAAGAAGGAGAAGGAGAAGGTGAAGTCAGGACGGTGAATCAGAAGAAGCAGAAGAAGGAGAAGGAGAAGGTGAAGTCTGGAGG
The DNA here is from genome assembly GCF_052327205.1 of Somniosus microcephalus. Lineage (NCBI taxonomy): Eukaryota > Metazoa > Chordata > Chondrichthyes > Squaliformes > Somniosidae > Somniosus > Somniosus microcephalus. Next base: position 272,585 of record NW_028225302.1, on the reverse strand, counting down.
GCGCAGCAGAAGAAGCAGAAGAAGGAGAAAGAGAAGGTGAAGTCTGGAGGGTGAAGCAGAAGAAGCAGAAGAAGGAGAAGGAGAAGGTGAAGTCTGGAGGGTGAAGCAGAAGAAGCAGAAGAAGGAGAAGGAGAAGGTGAAGTCTGGAGGGTGAAGCAGAAGAAGCAGAAGAAGGAGAAGGAGAAGGTGAAGTCAGGAGGGTGGATCAGAAGAAGTAGAAGAAGGAGAAGGAGAAGGTGAAGTCTGGAGGGTGAATCAGAAGAAGCAGAAGAAGGAGAAGGAGAAGGTGAAGTCTGGAGGGCGCAGCAGAAGAAGCAGAAGAAGGAGAAAGAGAAGGTGAAGTCTGGAGGGTGAAGCAGAAGAAGCAGAAGAAGGAGAAGGAGAGGGTGAAGTCTGGAGGGTGTATCAGAAGAAGTAGAAGAAGGAGAAGGAGAAGGTGAAGTCAGGAGAGTGAAGCAGAAGAAGCGGAATAAGGAGAAGGAGAAGGTGAAGTCTGGAGGGCGAAGCAGAAGAAGCAGAAGAAGGAGAAGGAGAAGGTGAAGTCTGGAGGGTGAAGCAGAAGAAGCAGAAGAAGGAGAAGGAGTAGGTGAAGTCTGGAGGGTGAATCAGAAGAAGTAGAAGAAGGAGAAGGAGAAGGTGAAGTCAGGAGGGTGAAGCAGAAGAAGCAGAAGAAGGAGAAGGAGAAGGTGAAGTCTGGAGGGTGAAGCAGAAGAAGCAGAAGAAGGAGAAGGAGAAGGTGAAGTCTGGAGGGTGAATCAGAAGAAGCAGAAGAAGGAGAAGGAGAAGGTGAAGTCTGGAGGGTGAATAAGAAGAAGCAGAAGAAGGAGAAGGAGAAGGTGAAGTCTGGAGGGCGCAGCAGAAGAAGCAGAAGAAGGAGAAGGAGAAGGTGAAGTCTGGAGGGTGAATCAGAAGAAGTAGAAGAAGGAGAAGGAGAAGGTGAAGTCTGGAGGGTGAATCAGAAGAAGTAGAAGAAGGAGAATGAGAAGGTGAAGTCTGGAGGGTGAATCAGAAGAAGCAGAAGAAGGAGAAGGAGAAGGTGACGTCTGGAGGGAGAAGCAGAAGAAGTAGAAGAAGGAGAAGGAGAAGGTGAAGTCTGGAGGGTGAATCAGAAGAAGTAGAAGAAGGAGAAGGAGAAGGTGAAGTCTGGAGGGTGAATCAGAAGAAGTAAAAGACGGAGAAGGAGAAGGCGAAGTCTGGAGGGTGAATCAGAAGAAGCAGAAGAACGAGAAGGAGAAGGTGAAGTCTGGAGGGTGAATCAGAAGAAGTGAAAGAAGGAGAAGGAGAAGGTGTAGTCTGGAGGGTGAATCAGAAGAAGTTGACGAAGGAGAAGGAGAAGGTGAAGTCTGGAGGGTGAATCAGAAGAAGCAGAAGAACGAGAAGGAGAAGGTGAAGTCTGGAGGGTGAATCAGAAGAAGTAGAAGAAGGAGAAGGAGAAGGTGAAGTCTGGAGGATGAATCAGAAGAAGCAGAAGAAGGAGAAGGAGAAGGTGAAGTCTGGAGGGTGAATCAGAAGAAGCAGAAGAAGGAGAAGGAGAAGGTGAAGTCTGGAGTGTGAATCAGAAGAAGCAGAATAAGGAGAAGGAGAAGGTGAAGTCTGGAGGGTGAATCAGAAGAAGCAGAAGAAGGAGAAGGAGAAGGTGAAGTCTGGAGGGTGAATCAGAAGAAGTAGAAGAAGGAGAAGGAGAAGGTGAAGTCTGGAGGGTGAATCAGAAGAAGTAGAAGAAGGAGAAGGAGAAGGTGAAGTCTGGAGGGTGAATCAGAAGCAGTAGAAGAAGGAGAAGGAGAAGGTGAAGTCTGGAGGGTGAAGCAGAAGAAGTAGAAGAAGGAGAAGGAGAAGATGAAGTCAGGAGGGTGAATCAGAAGAAGTAGAAGAAGGAGAAGTAGAAGGTGAAGTCAGGAGGGTGAATCAGAAGAAGCAGAAGAAGGAGAAGGAGAAGGTGAAGACTGGAGGGTGAATCAGAAGAATCAGAAGAAGGAGATGGAGAAGGTGAAGTCTGGAGGGTGAATCAGAAGAAGCAGAAGAAAGAGAAGGAGAAGGTGAATTCTGGAGGGTGAAGCAGAAGAAACAGAAGAAGGAGAAGGAGAAGGTGAAGACTGGAGGGTGAATCAGAAGAAGTAGAAGAAGGAGAAGGAGAAGGTGAGGTCTGGAGGGAGAATCAGAAGAAGTAGAAGAAGGAGAAGGAGAAGGTGAAGTCTGGAGGGTGAATCAGAAGAAGCAGAAGAAGGAGAAGGAGAAGGTGAAGTCTGGAGGGTGAATCAGAAGAAGCAGAAGAAGGAGAAGGAGAAGATGAAGTCTGGAGGGTGAATCAGAAGAAGTAGAAGAAGTAGAAGGAGAAGGTGAGGTCTGGAGTGTGAATCAGAAGAAGCAGAAGAAGGAGAAGGAGATGGTGAAGTCTGGAGGGTGAATCAGAAGAAGCAGAAGAAGGAGAAGGAGAAGGTGAAGTCTGGAGGGTGAATCAGAAGAAGCAGAAGAAGGAGAAGGAGAAGGTGAAGTCAGGAGGGTGAATCAGAAGAAGCAGAAGAAGGAGAAGTAGAAGGTGAAGTTAGGAGGGTGAATCAGAAGAAGCAGAAGAAGGAGAAGGAGAAGGTGAAGTCTGGAGGGTGAATCAGAAGAAGCAGAAGAAGGAGAAGGAGAAGGTGAAGTCTGGAGGGTGAATTAGAAGAAGCAGAAGAAGGAGAAGGAGAAGGTGAAGTCAGGAGGGTGAATCAGAAGAAGCAGAAGAAGGAGAAGCAGAAGGTAAAGTTAGGAGGGTGAATCAGAAGAAGCAGAAGAAGAAGAAGGAGCAGGTGAAGTCAGAGGGGTGAAGCAGAAGAAGTAGAAGAAGGAGAAGGAGAAGGTGAAGTCAGGAGGGTGAAGCAGAAGAAGCAGAAGAAGGAGAAGGAGAAGGTGAAGTCTGGAGGGTGAATCAGAAGAAGTAGAAGAAGGAGAAGGAGAAGGTGAAGTCAGGAGAGTGAAGCAGAAGAAGCAGAAGAAGGAGAAGGAGAAGGTGAAGTCTGGAGGGTGAAGCAGAAGAAGCAGAAGAAGGAGAAGGAGTAGGTGAAGTCTGGAGGGTGGATCAGAAGAAGTAGAAGAAGGAGAAGGAGAAGGTGAAGTCTGGAGGGTGAATCAGAAGAAGCAGAAGAAGGAGAAGGAGAAGGTGAAGTCTGGAGGGCGCAGCAGAAGAAGCAGAAGAAGGAGAAAGAGAAGGTGAAGTCTGGAGGGTGAAGCAGAAGAAGCAGAAGAAGGAGAAGGAGAGGGTGAAGTCTGGAGGGTGTATCAGAAGAAGTAGAAGAAGGAGAAGGAGAAGGTGAAGTCAGGAGAGTGAAGCAGAAGAAGCGGAATAAGGAGAAGGAGAAGGTGAAGTCTGGAGGGCGAAGCAGAAGAAGCAGAAGAAGGAGAAGGAGAAGGTGAAGTCTGGAGGGTGAAGCAGAAGAAGCAGAAGAAGGAGAAGGAGTAGGTGAAGTCTGGAGGGTGAATCAGAAGAAGTAGAAGAAGGAGAAGGAGAAGGTGAAGTCAGGAGGGTGAAGCAGAAGAAGCAGAAGAAGGAGAAGGAGAAGGTGAAGTCTGGAGGGTGAAGCAGAAGAAGCAGAAGAAGGAGAAGGAGAAGGTGAAGTCTGGAGGGTGAATCAGAAGAAGCAGAAGAAGGAGAAGGAGAAGGTGAAGTCTGGAGGGTGAATAAGAAGAAGCAGAAGAAGGAGAAGGAGAAGGTGAAGTCTGGAGGGCGCAGCAGAAGAAGCAGAAGAAGGAGAAGGAGAAGGTGAAGTCTGGAGGGTGAATCAGAAGAAGTAGAAGAAGGAGAAGGAGAAGGTGAAGTCAGGAGAGTGAAGCAGAAGAAGCAGAAGAAGGAGAAGGAGAAGGTGAAGTCTGGAGGGTGAAGCAGAAGAAGCAGAAGAAGGAGAAGGAGAAGGTGAAGTCTGGAGGGCGAAGCAGAAGAAGCAGAAGAAGGAGAAGGAGAAGGTGAAGTCTGGAGGGTGAAGCAGAAGAAGCAGAAGAAGGAGAAGGAGAAGGTGAAGTCTGGAGGGTGAATCAGAAGAAGTAGAAGAAGGAGAAGGAGAAGGTGAAGTCAGGAGGGTGAATCAGAAGAAGTAGAAGAAGGAGAAGGAGAAGGTGAAGTCAGGAGGGTGAAGCAGAAGAAGCAGAAGAAGGAGAAGGAGAAGGTGAAGTCAGGAGGGTGAATCGGAAGTAGTAGAAGAAGGAGAAGGAGAAGGTGAAGTCTGGAGGGTGAATCAGAAGAAGTAGAAGAAGGAGAAGGAGAAGGTGAAGTCTGGAGGGTGAATCAGAAGAAGTAGAAGAAGGAGAATGAGAAGGTGAAGTCTGGAGGGTGAATCAGAAGAAGCAGAAGAAGGAGAAGGAGAAGGTGACGTCTGGAGGGAGAAGCAGAAGAAGTAGAAGAAGGAGAAGGAGAAGGTGAAGTCTGGAGGGTGAATCAGAAGAAGTAGAAGAAGGAGAAGGAGAAGGTGAAGTCTGGAGGGTGAATCAGAAGAAGTAAAAGACGGAGAAGGAGAAGGCGAAGTCTGGAGGGTGAATCAGAAGAAGCAGAAGAACGAGAAGGAGAAGGTGAAGTCTGGAGGGTGAATCAGAAGAAGTGAAAGAAGGAGAAGGAGAAGGTGTAGTCTGGAGGGTGAATCAGAAGAAGTTGACGAAGGAGAAGGAGAAGGTGAAGTCTGGAGGGTGAATCAGAAGAAGCAGAAGAACGAGAAGGAGAAGGTGAAGTCTGGAGGGTGAATCAGAAGAAGTAGAAGAAGGAGAAGGAGAAGGTGAAGTCTGGAGGATGAATCAGAAGAAGCAGAAGAAGGAGAAGGAGAAGGTGAAGTCTGGAGGGTGAATCAGAAGAAGCAGAAGAAGGAGAAGGAGAAGGTGAAGTCTGGAGTGTGAATCAGAAGAAGCAGAATAAGGAGAAGGAGAAGGTGAAGTCTGGAGGGTGAATCAGAAGAAGCAGAAGAAGGAGAAGGAGAAGGTGAAGTCTGGAGGGTGAATCAGAAGAAGTAGAAGAAGGAGAAGGAGAAGGTGAAGTCTGGAGGGTGAATCAGAAGAAGTAGAAGAAGGAGAAGGAGAAGGTGAAGTCTGGAGGGTGAATCAGAAGCAGTAGAAGAAGGAGAAGGAGAAGGTGAAGTCTGGAGGGTGAAGCAGAAGAAGTAGAAGAAGGAGAAGGAGAAGATGAAGTCAGGAGGGTGAATCAGAAGAAGTAGAAGAAGGAGAAGTAGAAGGTGAAGTCAGGAGGGTGAATCAGAAGAAGCAGAAGAAGGAGAAGGAGAAGGTGAAGACTGGAGGGTGAATCAGAAGAATCAGAAGAAGGAGATGGAGAAGGTGAAGTCTGGAGGGTGAATCAGAAGAAGCAGAAGAAAGAGAAGGAGAAGGTGAATTCTGGAGGGTGAAGCAGAAGAAACAGAAGAAGGAGAAGGAGAAGGTGAAGACTGGAGGGTGAATCAGAAGAAGTAGAAGAAGGAGAAGGAGAAGGTGAGGTCTGGAGGGAGAATCAGAAGAAGTAGAAGAAGGAGAAGGAGAAGGTGAAGTCTGGAGGGTGAATCAGAAGAAGCAGAAGAAGGAGAAGGAGAAGGTGAAGTCTGGAGGGTGAATCAGAAGAAGCAGAAGAAGGAGAAGGAGAAGATGAAGTCTGGAGGGTGAATCAGAAGAAGTAGAAGAAGTAGAAGGAGAAGGTGAGGTCTGGAGTGTGAATCAGAAGAAGCAGAAGAAGGAGAAGGAGATGGTGAAGTCTGGAGGGTGAATCAGAAGAAGCAGAAGAAGGAGAAGGAGAAGGTGAAGTCTGGAGGGTGAATCAGAAGAAGCAGAAGAAGGAGAAGGAGAAGGTGAAGTCAGGAGGGTGAATCAGAAGAAGCAGAAGAAGGAGAAGTAGAAGGTGAAGTTAGGAGGGTGAATCAGAAGAAGCAGAAGAAGGAGAAGGAGAAGGTGAAGTCTGGAGGGTGAATCAGAAGAAGCAGAAGAAGGAGAAGGAGAAGGTGAAGTCTGGAGGGTGAATTAGAAGAAGCAGAAGAAGGAGAAGGAGAAGGTGAAGTCAGGAGGGTGAATCAGAAGAAGCAGAAGAAGGAGAAGCAGAAGGTAAAGTTAGGAGGGTGAATCAGAAGAAGCAGAAGAAGAAGAAGGAGCAGGTGAAGTCAGAGGGGTGAAGCAGAAGAAGTAGAAGAAGGAGAAGGAGAAGGTGAAGTCAGGAGGGTGAAGCAGAAGAAGCAGAAGAAGGAGAAGGAGAAGGTGAAGTCTGGAGGGTGAATCAGAAGAAGTAGAAGAAGGAGAAGGAGAAGGTGAAGTCAGGAGAGTGAAGCAGAAGAAGCAGAAGAAGGAGAAGGAGAAGGTGAAGTCTGGAGGGTGAAGCAGAAGAAGCAGAAGAAGGAGAAGGAGTAGGTGAAGTCTGGAGGGTGAATCAGAAGAAGTAGAAGAAGGAGAAGGAGAAGGTGAAGTCAGGAGGGTGAAGCAGAAGAAGCAGAAGAAGGAGAAGGAGAAGGTGAAGTCTGGAGGGTGAAGCAGAAGAAGCAGAAGAAGGAGAAGGAGAAGGTGAAGTCTGGAATGTGAATCAGAAGAAGCAGAAGAAGGAGAAGGAGAAGGTGAAGTTTGGAGGGTGAATAAGAAGAAGCAGAAGAAGGAGAAGGAGAAGGTGAAGTCTGGAGGGCGCAGCAGAAGAAGCAGAAGAAGGAGAAGGAGAAGGTGAAGTCTGGAGGGTGAATCAGAAGAAGTAGAAGAAGGAGAAGGAGAAGGTGAAGTCTGGAGGGCGAAGCAGAAGAAGCAGAAGAAGGAGAAGGAGAAGGTGAAGTCTGGAGGGCGAAGCAGAAGAAGCAGAAGAAGGAGAAGGAGAAGGTGAAGTCTGGAGGGTGAAGCAGAAGAAGCAGAAGAAGGAGAAGGAGAAGGTGAAGTCTGGAGGGTGAATCAGAAGAAGTAGAAGAAGGAGAAGGAGAAGGTGAAGTCAGGAGGGTGAATCAGAAGAAGTAGAAGAAGGAGAAGGAGAAGGTGAAGTCAGGAGGGTGAAGCAGAAGAAGCAGAAGAAGGAGAAGGAGAAGGTGAAGTCAGGAGGGTGAATCGGAAGAAGTAGAAGAAGGAGAAGGAGAAGGTGAAGTCTGGAGGGTGAATCAGAAGAAGTAGAAGAAGGAGAAGGAGAAGTTGAAGTCTGGAGGGTGAATCAGAAGAAGTAGAAGAAGGAGAAGGAGAAGGTGAAGTCTGGAGGGTGAATCAGAAGAAGTAGAAGACGGAGAAGGAGAAGGTGAAGTCTGGAGGGTGAATCAGAAGAAGCAGAAGAACGAGAAGGAGAAGGTGAAGTCTGGAGGGTGAATCAGAAGAAGTAGAAGAAGGAGAAGGAGAAGGTGTAGTCTGGAGGGTGAATCAGAAGAAGTTGACGAAGGAGAAGGAGAAGGTGAAGTCTGGAGGGTGAATCAGAAGAAGCAGAAGAACGAGAAGGAGAAGGTGAAGTCTGGAGGGTGAATCAGAAGAAGTAGAAGAAGGAGAAGGAGAAGGTGAAGTCTGGAGGATGAATCAGAAGAAGCAGAAGAAGGAGAAGGAGAAGGTGAAGTCTGGAGGGTGAATCAGAAGAAGCAGAAGAAGGAGAAGGAGAAGGTGAAGTCTGGAGTGTGAATCAGAAGAAGCAGAATAAGGAGAAGGAGAAGGTGAAGTCTGGAGGGTGAATCAGAAGAAGCAGAAGAAGGAGAAGGAGAAGGTGAAGTCTGGAGGGTGAATCAGAAGAAGTAGAAGAAGGAGAAGGAGAAGGTGAAGTCTGGAGGGTGAAGCAGAAGAAGGAGAAGAAGGAGAAGGAGAAGGTGAAGTCAGGAGGGTGAATCAGAAGAAGTAGAAGAAGGAGAAGGAGAAGGTGAAGTCAGGAGGGTGAATCAGAAGAAGCAGAAGAAGGAGAAGGAGAAGGTGAAGTCTGGAGGGTGAATCAGAAGAATCAGAAGAAGGAGAAGGAGAAGGTGAAGTCTGGAGGGTGAATCAGAAGAAGCAGAAGAAAGAGAAGGAGAAGGTGAATTCTGGAGGGTGAAGCAGAAGAAACAGAAGAAGGAGAAGGAGAAGGTGAAGACTGGAGGGTGAATCAGAAGAAGTAGAAGAAGGAGAAGGAGAAGGTGAGGTCTGGAGGGCGAATCAGAAGAATTAGAAGAAGGAGAAGGAGAAGGTGAAGTCTGGAGGGTGAATCAGAAGAAGCAGAAGAAGGAGAAGGAGAAGGTGAAGTCTGGAGGGTGAATCAGAAGAAGCAGAAGAAGGAGAAGGAGAAGATGAAGTCTGGAGGGTGAATCAGAAGAAGTAGAAGAAGTAGAAGGAGAAGGTGAGGTCTGGAGTGTGAATCAGAAGAAGCAGAAGAAGGAGAAGGAGAAGGTGAAGTCTGGAGGGTGAATCAGAAGAAGCAGAAGAAGGAGAAGGAGAAGGTGAAGTCTGGAGGGTGAATTAGAAGAAGCAGAAGAAGGAGAAGGAGAAGGTGAAGTCAGGAGGGTGAATCAGAAGAAGCAGAAGAAGGAGAAGGAGAAGGTGAAGTTAGGAGGGTGAATCAGAAGAAGCAGAAGAAGGAGAAGGAGAAGGTGAAGTCTGGAGGGTGAATCAGAAGAAGCTGAAGAAGGAGAAGGAGAAGGTGAAGTCTGGAGGGTGAATTAGAAGAAGCAGAAGAAGGAGAAGTAGAAGGTGAAGTCAGGAGGGTGAATCAGAAGAAGCAGAAGAAGGAGAAGCAGAAGGTAAAGTTAGGAGGGTGAATCAGAAGAAGCAGAAGAAGGAGAAGGAGCAGGTGAAGTCAGGGGGGTGAAGCAGAAGAAGTAGAAGAAGGAGAAGGAGAAGGTGAAGTCAGGAGGGTGAAGCAGAAGAAGCAGAAGAAGGAGAAGGAGAAGGTGAAGTCTGGAGGGTGAATCAGAAGAAGTAGAAGAAGGAGAAGGAGAAGGTGAAGTCAGGAGAGTGAAGCAGAAGAAGCAGAAGAAGGAGAAGGAGAAGGTGAAGTCTGGAGGGTGAAGCAGAAGAAGCAGAAGAAGGAGAAGGAGAAGGTGAAGTCTGGAGGGCGAAGCAGAAAAAGCAGAAGAAGGAGAAGGGGAAGGTGAAGTCTGGAGGGTGAATCAGAAGAAGTAGAAGAAGCAGAAGGAGAAGGTGAAGTCTGGAGGGTGAATCAGAAGAAGCAGAAGAAGGAGAAGGAGAAGGTGAAGTCTGGAGGGTGAATCAGAAGAAGCAGAAGAAGGAGAAGGAGAAGGTGAAGTCTGGAGGGTGAATCAGAAGAAGCAGAATAAGGAGAAGGAGAAGGTGAAGTCTGGAGGGTGAATCAGAAGAAGCAGAAGAAGGAGAAGGAGAAGGTGAAGTCTGGAGGGTGAATCAGAAGAAGTAGAAGAAGGAGAAGGAGAAGGTGAAGTCTGGAGGGTGAATCAGAAGAAGTAGAAGAAGGAGAAGGAGAAGTTGAAGTCTGGAGGGTGAATCAGAAGAAGCAGAAGAAGGAGAAGGAGAAGGTGAAGTCTGGAGGGTGAATCAGAAGAAGCAGAAGAAGGAGAAGGAGACGATGAAGTCTGGAGGGTGAATCAGAAGAAGTAGAAGAAGGAGAAGGAGAAGGTGAAGTCTGGAGGGTGAATCAGAAGAAGCAGAAGAAGGAGAAGGAGAAGGTGAAGTCTGGAGGGTGAATCAGAAGAAGCAGAAGAAGGAGAAGGAGAAGGTGAAGTCTGGAGGGTGAATCAGAAGAAGCAGAATAAGGAGAAGGAGAAGGTGAAGTCTGGAGGGTGAATCAGAAGAAGCAGAAGAAGTAGAAGGAGAAGGTGAAGTCTGGAGGGTGAATCAGAAGAAGTAGAAGAAGGAGAAGGAGAAGGTGAAGTCTGGAGGGTGAAGCAGAAAAAGTAGAAGAAGGAGAAGGAGAAGGTGAAGTAAGGAGGGTGAATCAGAAGAAGTAGAAGAAGGAGAAGGAGAAGGTGAAGTCAGGAGGGTGATTCAGAAGAAGCAGAAGAAGGAGAAGGAGAAGGTGAAGTCTGGAGGGTGAATCAGAAGAATCAGAAGAAGGAGAAGGAGAAGGTGAAGTCTGGAGGGTGAATCAGAAGAAGCAGAAGAAGGAGAAGGAGCAGGTGAAGTCAGGGGGGTGTAGCAGAAGAAGTAGAAGAAGGAGAAGGAGAAGGTGAAGTCAGGACGGTGAAACAGAAGAAGCAGAAGAAGGAGAAGGAGAAGTTGAAGCCTGGAGGGCGCAGCAGAAGAAGCAGAAGAAGGAGAAGGAGAAGGTGAAGTCTGGAGTGGGAAGCAGAAGAAGCAGAAGAAGGAGAAGGAGAAGGTGAAGTCTGGAGGGCGCAGCAGAAGAAGCAGAAGAAGGAGAATGAGAAGGTGAAGTCTGGAGGGTGAATCAGAAGAAGCAGAAGAAGGAGAAGGAGAAGGTGAAGTCTGGAGGGTGAATCAGAAGAAGTAGAAGAAGGAGAAGGAGAAGGTGAAGTCTGGAGGGTGAAGCAGAAGAAGTAGAAGAAGGAGAAGGAGAAGGTGAAGTCAGGAGGGTGAATCAGAAGAAGTAGAAGAAGGAGAAGGAGAAGGTGAAGTCAGGAGGGTGAATCAGAAGAAGCAGAAGAAGGAGAAGGAGAAGGTGAAGTCTGGAGGGTGAATCAGAAGAATCAGAAGAAGGAGAAGGAGAAGGTGAAGTCTGGAGGGTGAATCAGAAGAAGCTGAAGAAAGAGAAGGAGAAGGTGAAGTCTGGAGGGTGAAGCAGAAGAAACAGAAGAAGGAGAAGGAGAAGGTGAAGACTGGAGGGTGAATCAGAAGAAGTAGAAGAAGGAGAAGGAGAAGGTGAAGTCTGGAGGGTGAATCAGAAGAAGTAGAAGAAGGAGAAGGAGAAGATGAAGTCTGGAGGGTGAATCAGAAGAAGTAGAAGTAGGAGAAGGAGAAGGTGAGGTCTGGAGGGTGAATCAGAAGAAGCAGAAGAAGGAGAAGGAGAAGGTGAAGTCTGGAGGGTGAATCAGAAGAAGCAGAAGAAGGAGAAGGAGAAGGTGAAGTCTGGAGGGTGAATCAGAAGAAGCAGAAGAAGGAGAAGGAGAAGGTGAAGTTAGGAGGGTGAATCGGAAGATGCAGAAGAAGGAGAAGGAGCAGGTGAAGTCAGGGGGGTGTAGCAGAAGAAGTAGAAGAAGGAGAAGGAGAAGGTGAAGTCAGGACGGTGAAGCAGAAGAAGCAGAAGAAGGAGAAGGAGAAGGTGAAGCCTGGAGGGCGCAGCAGAAGAAGCAGAAGAAGGAGAAGGAGAAGGTGAAGTCTGGAGTGTGAAGCAGAAGAAGCAGAAGAAGGAGAAGGAGAAGGTGAAGTCTGGAGGGCGCAGCAGAAGAAGCAGAAGAAGGAAAATGAGAAGGTGAAGTCTGGAGGTTGAATCAGAAGAAGCAGAAGAAGGAGAAGGAGAAGGTGAAGTCTGGAGGGTGAATCAGAAGAAGTAGAAGAAGGAGAAGGAGAAGGTGAAGTCTGGAGGGTGAAGCAGAAGAAGTAGAAGAAGGAGAAGGAGAAGGTGAAGTCAGGAGGGTGAATCAGAAGAAGTAGAAGAAGGAGAAGGAGAAGGTGAAGTCAGGAGGGTGAATCAGAAGAAGCAGAATTAGGAGAAGGAGAAGGTGAAGTCTGGAGGGTGTATCAGAAGAAGTAGAAGAAGGAGAAGGAGAAGGTGAAGTCTGGAGGGTGAATCAGAAGAAGCAGAAGAAGGAGAAGGAGAAGGTGAAGTCTGGAGGGTGAATCAGAAGAAGCAGAAGAAGGAGAAGGAGAAGGTGAAGTCTGGAGGGAGAATCAGAAGAAGCAGAAGAAGGAGAAGGAGAAGGTGAAGTCTGGAGGGTGAATCAGAAGAAGCAGAATAAGGAGAAGGAGAAGGTGAAGTCTGGAGGGTGAATCAGAAGTAGCAGAAGAAGGAGAAGGAGAAGGTGAAGTCTGGAGGGTGAAGCAGAAGAAGTAGAAGAAGGAGAAGGAGAAGGTGAAGTCAGGAGGGTGAATCAGAAGAAGTAGAAGAAGGAGAAGGAGAAGGTGAAGTCAGGAGGGTGAATCAGAAGAAGCAGAAGAAGGAGAAGGAGAAGGTGAAGTCTGGAGGGTGAATCAGAAGAAGTAGAAGAAGGAGAAGGAGAAGGTGAAGTCTGGAGGGTGAATCAGAAGAAGCAGAAGAAGGAGAAGGAGAAGGTGAAGTCTGGAGGGTGAATCAGAAGAAGCAGAATAAGGAGAAGGAGAAGGTGAAGTCTGGAGGGTGAATCAGAAGAAGCAGAAGAAGGAGAAGGAGAAGGTGAAGTCTGGAGGGTGAATCAGAAGAAGTAGAAGAAGGAGAAGGTGAAGTCTGGAGGGTGAAGCAGAAGAAGTAGAAGAAGGAGAAGGAGAAGGTGAAGTCAGGAGGGTGAATCAGAAGAAGTAGAAGAAGGAGAAGGAGAAGGTGAAGTCAGGAGGGTGAATCAGAAGAAGCAGAAGAAGGAGAAGGAGAAGATGAAGTCTGGAGGGTGAATCAGAAGAAGTAGAAGAAGGAGAAGGAGAAGGTGAGGTCTGGAGGGTGAATCAGAAGAAGCAGAAGAAGGAGAAGGAGAAGGTGAAGTCTGTAGGGTGAATCAGAAGAAGCAGAAGAAGGAGAAGGAGAAGGTGAAGTCTGGAGGGTGAATCAGAAGAAGCAGAAGAAGGAGAAGGAGAAGGTGAAGTCAGGAGGGTGAATCAGAAGAAGCAGAAGAAGGAGAAGGAGAAGGTGAATTTAGGAGGGTGAATCAGAAGAAGCAGAAGAAGGAGAAGGAGCAGGTGAAGTCAGGGGGGTGTAGCAGAAGAAGTAGAAGAAGGAGAAGGAGAAGGTGAAGTCAGGACGGTGAAGCAGAAGAAGCAGAAGAAGGAGAAGGAGAAGTTGAAGCCTGGAGGGCGCAGCAGAAGAAGCAGAAGAAGGAGAAGGAGAAGGTGAAGTCTGGAGTGGGAAGCAGAAGAAGCAGAAGAAGGAGAAGGAGAAGGTGAAGTCTGGAGGGCGCAGCAGAAGAAGCAGAAGAAGGAGAATGTGAAGGTGAAGTCTGGAGGGTGAATCAGAAGAAGCAGAAGAAGGAGAAGGAGAAGGTGAAGTCTGGAGGGTGAATCAGAAGAAGTAGAAGAAGGAGAAGGAGAAGGTGAAGTCTGGAGGGTGAAGCAGAAGAAGTAGAAGAAGGAGAAGGAGAAGGTGAAGTCAGGAGGGTGAATCAGAAGAAGTAGAAGAAGGAGAAGGAGAAGGTGAAGTCAGGAGGGTGAATCAGAAGAAGCAGAAGAAGGAGAAGGAGAAGGTGAAGTCTGGAGGGTGAATCAGAAGAATCAGAAGAAGGAGAAGGAGAAGGTGAAGTCTGGAGGGTGAATCAGAAGAAGCAGAAGAAAGAGAAGGAGAAGGTGAAGTCTGGAGGGTGAAGCAGAAGAAACAGAAGAAGGAGAAGGAGAAGGTGAAGACTGGAGGGTGAATCAGAAGAAGTAGAAGAAGGAGAAGGAGAAGGTGAAGTCTGGAGGGTGAATCAGAAGAAGTAGAAGAAGGAGAAGGAGAAGATGAAGTCTGGAGGGTGAATCAGAAGAAGTAGAAGAAGGAGAAGGAGAAGGTGAGGTCTGGAGGGTGAATCAGAAGAAGCAGAAGAAGGAGAAGGAGAAGGTGAAGTCTGGAGGGTGAATCAGAAGAAGCAGAAGAAGGAGAAGGAGAAGGTGAAGTCTGGAGGGTGAATCAGAAGAAGCAGAAGAAGGAGAAGGAGAAGGTGAAGTCAGGAGGGTGAATCAGAAGAAGCAGAAGAAGGAGAAGGAGAAGGTGAAGTTAGGAGGGTGAATCAGAAGATGCAGAAGAAGGAGAAGGAGCAGGTGAAGTCAGGGGGGTGTAGCAGAAGAAGTAGAAGAAGGAGAAGGAGAAGGTGAAGTCAGGACGGTGAAGCAGAAGAAGCAGAAGAAGGAGAAGGAGAAGGTGAAGCCTGGAGGGCGCAGCAGAAGAAGCAGAAGAAGGAGAAGGAGAAGGTGAAGTCTGGAGTGTGAAGCAGAAGAAGCAGAAGAAGGAGAAGGAGAAGGTGAAGTCTGGAGGGCGCAGCAGAAGAAGCAGAAGAAGGAGAATGAGAAGGTGAAGTCTGGAGGGTGAATCAGAAGAAGCAGAAGAAGGAGAAGGAGAAGGTGAAGTCTGGAGGGTGAATCAGAAGAATTAGAAGAAGGAGAAGGAGAAGGTGAAGTCTGGAGGGTGAAGCAGAAGAAGTAGAAGAAGGAGAAGGAGAAGGTGAAGTCAGGAGGGTGAATCAGAAGAAGCAGAATTAGGAGAAGGAGAAGGTGAAGTCTGGAGGGTGTATCAGAAGAAGTAGAAGAAGGAGAAGGAGAAGGTGAAGTCTGGAGGATGAATCAGAAGAAGCAGAAGAAGGAGAAGGAGAAGGTGAAGTCTGGAGGGTGAATCAGAAGAAGCAGAAGAAGGAGAAGGAGAAGGTGAAGTCTGGAGGGAGAATCAGAAGAAGCAGAAGAAGGAGAAGGAGAAGGTGAAGTCTGGAGGGTGAATCAGAAGAAGCAGAATAAGGAGAAGGAGAAGGTGAAGTCTGGAGGGTGAATCAGAAGAAGCAGAAGAAGGAGAAGGAGAAGGTGAAGTCTGGAGGGTGAAGCAGAAGAAGTAGAAGAAGGAGAAGGAGAAGGTGAAGTCAGGAGGGTGAATCAGAAGAAGTAGAAGAAGGAGAAGGAGAAGGTGAAGTCAGGAGGGTGAATCAGAAGAAGCAGAAGAAGGAGAAGGAGAAGGTGAAGTCTGGAGGGTGAATCAGAAGAAGTAGAAGAAGGAGAAGGAGAAGGTGAAGTCTGGACGGTGAATCAGAAGAAGCAGAAGAAGGAGAAGGAGAAGGTGAAGTCTGGAGGGTGAATCAGAAGAAGCAGAAGAAGGAGAAGGAGAAGGTGAAGTCTGGAGGGTGATTCAGAAGAAGCAGAAGAAGGAGAAGGAGAAGGTGAAGTCTGGAGGGTGAATCAGAAGAAGCAGAATAAGGAGAAGGAGAAGGTGAAGTCTGGAGGGTGAATCAGAAGAAGCAGAAGAAGGAGAAGGAGAAGGTGAAGTCTGGTGGGTGAATCAGAAGAAGTAGAAGAAGGAGAAGGAGAAGGTGAAGTCTGGAGGGTGAAGCAGAAGAAGTAGAAGAAGGAGAAGGAGAAGGAGAAGTCAGGAGGGTGAATCAGAAGAAGTAGAAGAAGGAGAAGGAGAAGGTGAAGTCAGGAGGGTGAATCAGAAGAAGCAGAAGAAGGAGATAGAGAAGGTGAAGTCTGGAGGGTGAATCAGAAGAATCAGAAGAAGGAGAAGGAGAAGGTGAAGTCTGGAGGGTGAAGCAGAAGAAGCAGAAGAAAGAGAAGGAGAAGGTGAAGTCTGGAGGGTGAAGCAGAAGAAACAGAAGAAGGAGAAGGAGAAGGTGAAGACTGGAGGGTGAATCAGAAGAAGTAGAAGAAGGAGAAGGAGAAGGTGAAGTCTGGAGGGTGAATCAGAAGAAGTAGAAGAAGGAGAAGGAGAAGGTGAAGTCTGGAGGGTGAATCAGAAGAAGCAGAAGAAGGAGAAGGAGAAGGTGAAGTCTGGAGGGTGAATCAGAAGAAGCAGAAGAAGGAGAAGATGAAGTCTGGAGGGTGAATCAGAAGAAGTAGAAGAAGGAGAAGGAGAAGGTGAGGTCTGGAGGGTGAATCAGAAGAAGCAGAAGAAGGAGAAGGAGAAGGTGAAGTCTGGAGGGTGAATCAGAAGAAGCAGAAGAAGGAGAAGGAGAAGGTGAAGTCTGGAGGGTGAATCAGAAGAAGCAGAAGAAGGAGAAGGAGAAGGTGAAGTCAGGAGGGTGAATCAGAAGAAGCAGAAGAAGGAGAAGGAGAAGGTGAATTTAGGAGGGTGAATCAGAAGAAGCAGAAGAAGGAGAAGGAGCAGGTGAAGTCAGGGGGGTGTAGCAGAAGAAGTAGAAGAAGGAGAAGGAGAAGGTGAAGTCAGGACGGTGAAGCAGAAGAAGCAGAAGAAGGAGAAGGAGAAGGTGAAGCCTGGAGGGCGCAGCAGAAGAAGCAGAAGAAGGAGAAGGAGAAGGTGAAGTCTGGAGTGTGAAGCAGAAGAAGCAGAAGAAGGAGAAGGAGAAGGTGAAGTCTGGAGGGCGCAGCAGAAGAAGCAGAATAAGGAGAATGAGAAGGTGAAGTCTGGAGGGTGAATCAGAAGAAGCAGAACAAGGAGAAGGAGAAGGTGAAGTCTGGAGGGTGAATCAGAAGAAGTAGAAGAAGGAGAAGGAGAAGGTGAAGTCTGGAGGGTGAAGCAGAAGAAGTGGAAGAAGGAGAAGGAGAAGGTGAAGTCAGGAGAGTGAATCAGAAGAAGTAGAAGAAGGAGAAGGAGAAGGTGAAGTCAGGAGGGTGAATCAGAAGAAGCAGAAGAAGGAGAAGGAGAAGGTGAAGTCTGGAGGGTGAATCAGAAGAATCAGAAGAACGAGAAGGAGAAGGTGAAGTCTGGAGGGTGAATCAGAAGAAGCAGAAGAAAGAGAAGGAGAAGGTGAAGTCTGGAGGGTGAAGCAGAAGAAACAGAAGAAGGAGAAGGAGAAGGTGAAGACTGGAGGGTGAATCAGAAGAAGTAGAAGAAGGAGAAGGAGAAGGTGAAGTCTGGAGGGTGAATCAGAAGAAGTAGAAGAAGGAGAAGGAGAAGTTGAAGTCTGGAGGGTGAATCAGAAGAAGCAGAAGAAGGAGAAGGAGAAGGTGAAGTCTGGAGGGTGAATCAGAAGAAGCAGAAGAAGGAGAAGGAGAAGATGAAGTCTGGAGGGTGAATCAGAAGAAGTAGAAGAAGGAGAAGGAGAAGGTGAAGTCTGGAGGGTGAATCAGAAGAAGTAGAAGAAGGAGAAGGAGAAGGTGTAGTCTGGAGGGTGAATCAGAAGAAGTAGACGAAGGAGAAGGAGAAGGTGAAGTCTGGAGGGTGAATCAGAAGAAGCAGAAGAAGGAGAAGGAGAAGGTGAAGTCTGGAGGGTGAATCAGAAGAAGTAGAAGAAGGAGAAGGAGAAGATGAAGTCTGGAGGGTGAATCAGAAGAAGCAGAAGAAGGAGAAGGAGAAGGTGAAGTCTGGAGGGTGAATCAGAAGAAGCAGAAGAAGGAGAAGGAGAAGGTGAAGTCTGGAGGGTGAATCAGAAGAAGCAGAATAAGGAGAAGGAGAAGGTGAAGTCTGGAGGGTGAATCAGAAGAAGCAGAAGAAGGAGAAGGAGAAGGTGTAGTCTGGAGGGTGAATCAGAAGAAGTAGAAGAAGGAGAAGGAGAAGGTGAAGTCTGGAGGGTGAATCAGAAGAAGTAGAAGAAGGAGAAGGAGAAGGTGAAGTCTGGAGGGTGAATCAGAAGAAGTAGAAGAAGGAGAAGGAGAAGGTGAAGTCTGGAGGGTGAAGCAGAAGAGGTAGATGAAGGAGAAGGAGAAGGTGAAGTCAGGAGGGTGAATCAGAAGAAGTAGAAGAAGGAGAAGGAGAAGGTGAGGTCTGGAGGGTGAATCAGAAGAAGCAGAAGAAGGAGAAGGAGAAGGTGAAGTCTGGAGGGTGAATCAGAAGAATCAGAAGAAGGAGAAGGAGAAGGTGAAGTCTGGAGGGTGAATCAGAAGAAGCAGAAGAAAGAGAAGGAGAAGGTGAAGTCTGGAGGGTGAAGCAGAAGAAGCAGAAGAAGGAGAAGGAGAAGGTGAAGTCTGGAGGGTGAATCAGAAGAAGGAGAAGAAGGAGAAGGAGACGGTGAAGTCTGGAGGCTGAAACAGAAGAAGTAGAAGAAGGAGAAGGAGAAGGTGAAGTCTGGAGGGTGAATCAGAAGAAGCAGAAGAAGGAGAAGGAGAAGGTGAAGTCAGGAGAGTGAATCAGAAGAAGCAGAATAAGGAGAAGGAGAAGGTGAAGTCTGGAGGGTGAATCAGAAGAAGCAGAAGAAGGAGAAGGAGAAGGTGTAGTCTGGAGGGTGAATCAGAAGAAGTAGAAGAAGGAGAAGGAGAAGGTGAAGTCTGGAGGGTGAATCAGAAGAAGTAGAAGAAGGAGAAGGAGAAGGTGAAGTCTGGAGGGTGAATCAGAAGAAGTAGAAGAAGGAGAAGGAGAAGGTGAAGTCTGGAGGGTGAAGCAGAAGAGGTAGATGAAGGAGAAGGAGAAGGTGAAGTCAGGAGGGTGAATCAGAAGAAGTAGAAGAAGGAGAAGGAGAAGGTGAGGTCTGGAGGGTGAATCAGAAGAAGCAGAAGAAGGAGAAGGAGAAGGTGAAGTCTGGAGGGTGAATCAGAAGAATCAGAAGAAGGAGAAGGAGAAGGTGAAGTCTGGAGGGTGAATCAGAAGAAGCAGAAGAAAGAGAAGGAGAAGGTGAAGTCTGGAGGGTGAAGCAGAAGAAACAGAAGAAGGAGAAGGAGAAGGTGAAGACTGGAGGGTGAATCAGAAGAAGTAGAAGAAGGAGAAGGAGAAGGTGAAGTCTGGAGGGTGAATCAGAAGAAGTAGAAGAAGGAGAAGGAGAAGGTGAAGTCTGGGGGGTGAATCAGAAGAAGCAGAAGAAGGAGAAGGAGAAGGTGAAGTCTGGAGGGTGAATCAGAAGAAGGAGAAGAAGGAGAAGGAGAAGATGAAGTCTGGAGGGTGAATCAGAAGAAGTAGAAGAAGGAGAAGGAGACGGTGAAGTCTGGAGGCTGAATCAGAAGAAGTAGAAGAAGGAGAAGGAGAAGGTGAAGTCTGGAGGGTGAATCAGAAGAAACAGAAGAAGGAGAAGGAGAAGGTGAAGTCTGGAGGGTGAACCAGAAGAAGTAGAAGAAGGAGAAGGAGAAGGTGTAGTCTGGAGGGTGAATCAGAAGAAGTAGACGAAGGAGAAGGAGAAGGTGAAGTCTGGAGGGTGAATCAGAAGAAGCAGAAGAAGGAGAAGGAGAAGGTGAAGTCTGGAGGGTGAATCAGAAGAAGTAGAAGAAGGAGAAGGAGAAGGTGAAGTCTGGAGGGTGAATCAGAAGAAGCAGAAGAAGGAGAAGGAGAAGGTGAAGTCTGGAGGGTGAATCAGAAGAAGCAGAAGAAGGAGAAGGAGAAGGTGAAGTCTGGAGGGTGAAACAGAAGAAGCAGAATAAGGAGAAGGCGAAGGTGAAGTCTGGAGGGTGAATCAGAAGAAGTAGAAGAAGGAGAAGGAGAAGGTGAAGTCTGGAGGGTGAATCAGAAGAAGCAGAAGAAGGAGAAGGAGAAGGTGAAGTCTGGAGGGTGAATCAGAAGAAGGAGAAGAAGGAGAAGGAGAAGATGAAGTCTGGAGGGTGAATCAGAAGAAGTAGAAGAAGGAGAAGGAGAAGGTGAAGTCTAGAGGCTGAATCAGAAGAAGTAGAAGAAGGAGAAGGAGAAGGTGAAGTCTGGAGGGTGAATCAGAAGAAACAGAAGAAGGAGAAGGAGAAGGTGAAGTCTGGAGGGTGAATCAGAAGAAGTAGAAGAAGGAGAAGGAGAAGGTGTAGTCTGGAGGGTGAATCAGAAGAAGTAGACGAAGGAGGAGGAGAAGGTGAAGTCTGGTGGGTGAATCAGAAGAAGCAGAAGAAGGAGAAGGAGAAGGTGAAGTCTGGAGGGTGAATCAGAAGAAGTAGAAGAAGGAGAAGGAGAAGGTGAAGTCTGGAGGCTGAAACAGAAGAAGTAGAAGAAGGAGAAGGAGAAGGTGAAGTCTGGAGGGTGAATCAGAAGAAGCAGAAGAAGGAGAAGGAGAAGGTGAAGTCAGGAGAGTGAATCAGAAGAAGCAGAATAAGGAGAAGGAGAAGGTGAAGTCTGGAGGGTGAATCAGAAGAAGCAGAAGAAGGAGAAGGAGAAGGTGTAGTCTGGAGGGTGAATCAGAAGAAGTAGAAGAAGGAGAAGGAGAAGGTGAAGTCTGGAGGGTGAATCAGAAGAAGTAGAAGAAGGAGAAGGAGAAGGTGAAGTCTGGAGGGTGAATCAGAAGAAGTAGAAGAAGGAGAAGGAGAAGGTGAAGTCTGGAGGGTGAAGCAGAAGAGGTAGATGAAGGAGAAGGAGAAGGTGAAGTCAGGAGGGTGAATCAGAAGAAGTAGAAGAAGGAGAAGGAGAAGGTGAGGTCTGGAGGGTGAATCAGAAGAAGCAGAAGAAGGAGAAGGAGAAGGTGAAGTCTGGAGGGTGAATCAGAAGAATCAGAAGAAGGAGAAGGAGAAGGTGAAGTCTGGAGGGTGAATCAGAAGAAGCAGAAGAAAGAGAAGGAGAAGGTGAAGTCTGGAGGGTGAAGCAGAAGAAACAGAAGAAGGAGAAGGAGAAGGTGAAGACTGGAGGGTGAATCAGAAGAAGTAGAAGAAGGAGAAGGAGAAGGTGAAGTCTGGAGGGTGAATCAGAAGAAGTAGAAGAAGGAGAAGGAGAAGGTGAAGTCTGGGGGGTGAATCAGAAGAAGCAGAAGAAGGAGAAGGAGAAGGTGAAGTCTGGAGGGTGAATCAGAAGAAGGAGAAGAAGGAGAAGGAGAAGATGAAGTCTGGAGGGTGAATCAGAAGAAGTAGAAGAAGGAGAAGGAGACGGTGAAGTCTGGAGGCTGAATCAGAAGAAGTAGAAGAAGGAGAAGGAGAAGGTGAAGTCTGGAGGGTGAATCAGAAGAAACAGAAGAAGGAGAAGGAGAAGGTGAAGTCTGGAGGGTGAACCAGAAGAAGTAGAAGAAGGAGAAGGAGAAGGTGTAGTCTGGAGGGTGAATCAGAAGAAGTAGACGAAGGAGAAGGAGAAGGTGAAGTCTGGAGGGTGAATCAGAAGAAGCAGAAGAAGGAGAAGGAGAAGGTGAAGTCTGGAGGGTGAATCAGAAGAAGTAGAAGAAGGAGAAGGAGAAGGTGAAGTCTGGAGGGTGAATCAGAAGAAGCAGAAGAAGGAGAAGGAGAAGGTGAAGTCTGGAGGGTGAATCAGAAGAAGCAGAAGAAGGAGAAGGAGAAGGTGAAGTCTGGAGGGTGAAACAGAAGAAGCAGAATAAGGAGAAGGCGAAGGTGAAGTCTGGAGGGTGAATCAGAAGAAGTAGAAGAAGGAGAAGGAGAAGGTGAAGTCTGGAGGGTGAATCAGAAGAAGCAGAAGAAGGAGAAGGAGAAGGTGAAGTCTGGAGGGTGAATCAGAAGAAGGAGAAGAAGGAGAAGGAGAAGATGAAGTCTGGAGGGTGAATCAGAAGAAGTAGAAGAAGGAGAAGGAGAAGGTGAAGTCTAGAGGCTGAATCAGAAGAAGTAGAAGAAGGAGAAGGAGAAGGTGAAGTCTGGAGGGTGAATCAGAAGAAACAGAAGAAGGAGAAGGAGAAGGTGAAGTCTGGAGGGTGAATCAGAAGAAGTAGAAGAAGGAGAAGGAGAAGGTGTAGTCTGGAGGGTGAATCAGAAGAAGTAGACGAAGGAGGAGGAGAAGGTGAAGTCTGGTGGGTGAATCAGAAGAAGCAGAAGAAGGAGAAGGAGAAGGTGAAGTCTGGAGGGTGAATCAGAAGAAGTAGAAGAAGGAGAAGGAGAAGGTGAAGTCTGGAGGGTGAATAAGAAGAAGCAGAAGAAGGAGAAGGAGAAGGTGAAGTCTGGAGGGTGAATCAGAAGAAGCAGAAGAAGGAGAAGGAGAAGGTGAAGTCTGTAGGGTGAATCAGAAGAAGCAGAAGAAGGAGAAGGAGAAGGTGAAGTCTGGAGGGTGAATCAGAAGAAGCAGAATAAGGAGAAGGAGAAGGTGAAGTCTGGAGGGTGAATCAGAAGAAGCAGAAGAAGGAGAAGGAGAAGGTGTAGTCTGGAGGGTGAATCAGAAGAAGTAGAAGAAGGAGAAGGAGAAGGAGAAGTCTGGAGGGTGAATCAGAAGAAGTAGAAGAAGGAGAAGGAGAAGGTGAAGTCTGGAGGGTGAATCAGAAGAAGTAGAAGAAGGAGAAGGAGAAGGTGAAGTCTGGAGGGTGAAGCAGAAGAGGTAGATGAAGGAGAAGGAGAAGGTGAAGTCAGGAGGGTGAATCAGAAGAAGTAGAAGAAGGAGAAGGAGAAGGTGAGGTCTGGAGGGTGAATCAGAAGAAGCAGAAGAAGGAGAAGGAGAAGGTGAAGTCTGGAGGGTGAATCAGAAGAATCAGAAGAAGGAGAAGGAGAAGGTGAAGTCTGGAGGGTGAATCAGAAGAAGCAGAAGAAAGAGAAGGAGAAGGTGAAGTCTGGAGGGTGAAGCAGAAGAAACAGAAGAAGGAGAAGGAGAAGGTGAAGACTGGAGGGTGAATCAGAAGAAGTAGAAGAAGGAGAAGGAGAAGGTGAAGTCTGGAGGGTGAATCAGAAGAAGTAGAAGAAGGAGAAGGAGAAGGTGAAGTTTGGAGGGTGAATCAGAAGAAGCAGAAGAAGGAGAAGGAGAAGGTGAAGTCTGGAGGGTGAATCAGAAGAAGGAGAAGAAGGAGAAGGAGAAGATGAAGTCTGGAGGGTGAATCAGAAGAAGTAGAAGAAGGAGAAGGAGAAGGTGAAGTCTGGAGGCTGAATCAGAAGAAGTAGAAGAAGGAGAAGGAGAAGGTGAAGTCTGGAGGGTGAATCAGAAGAAACAGAAGAAGGAGAAGGAGAAGGTGAAGTCTGGAGGGTGAATCAGAAGAAGTAGAAGAAGGAGAAGGAGAAGGTGAAGTCTGGAGGGTGAATCAGAAGAAGCAGAAGAAGGAGAAGGAGAAGGTGAAGTCTGGAGGGTGAATCAGAAGAAGTAGAAGAAGGAGAAGGAGAAGGTGAAGTCTGGAGGGTGAATCAGAAGAAGCAGAAGAAGGAGAAGGAGAAGGTGAAGTCTGGAGGGTGAATCAGAAGAAGCAGAAGAAGGAGAAGGAGAAGGTGAAGTCTTGAGGGTGAAACAGAAGAAGCAGAATAAGGAGAAGGAGAAGGTGAAGTCTGGAGGGTGAATCAGAAGAAGTAGAAGAAGGAGAAGGAGAAGGTGAAGTCTGGAGGGTGAATCAGAAGAAGCAGAAGAAGGAGAAGGAGAAGGTGAAGTCTGGAGGGTGAATCAGAAGAAGGAGAAGAAGGAGAAGGAGAAGATGAAGTTGGAGGGTGAATCAGAAGAAGTAGAAGAAGGAGAAGGAGAAGGTGAAGTCTGGAGGCTGAATCAGAAGAAGTAGAAGAAGGAGAAGGAGAAGGTGAAGTCTGGAGGGTGAATCAGAAGAAACAGAAGAAGGAGAAGGAGAAGGTGAAGTCTGGAGGGTGAATCAGAAGAAGTAGAAGAAGGAGAAGGAGAAGGTTTAGTCTGGAGGGTGAATCAGAAGAAGTAGACGAAGGAGAAGGAGAAGGTGAAGTCTGGAGTGTGAATCAGAAGAAGCAGAAGAAGGAGAAGGAGAAGGTGAAGTCTGGAGGGTGAATCAGAAGAAGTAGAAGAAGGAGAAGGAGAAGGTGAAGTCTGGAGGGTGAATCAGAAGAAGCAGAAGAAGGAGAAGGAGAAGGTGAAGTCTGGAGGGTGAATCAGAAGAAGCAGAAGAAGGAGAAGGAGAAGGTGAAGTCTGGAGGGTGAAACAGAAGAAGCAGAATAAGGAGAAGGAGAAGGTGAAGTCTGGAGGGTGAATCAGAAGAAGCAGAAGAAGGAGAAGGAGAAGGTGAAGTCTGTAGGGTGAATCAGAAGAAGTAGAAGAAGGAGAAGGAGAAGGTGAAGTCTGGAGGGTGAATCAGAAGAAGTAGAAGAAGGAGAAGGAGAAGGTGAAGTCTGGAGGGTGAAGCAGAAGATGTAGAAGAAGGAGAAGGAGAAGGTGAAGTCAGGAGGGTGAATCAGAAGAAGTAGAAGAAGGAGAAGGAGAAGGTGAAGTCTGGAGGGTGAATCAGAAGAAGCAGAAGAAAGAGAAGGAGAAGGTGAAGTCTGGAGGGTGAATCAGAAGAAGTTGACGAAGGAGAAGGAGAAGGTGAAGTCTGGAGGGTGAATCAGAAGAAGCAGAAGAACGAGAAGGAGAAGGTGAAGTCTGGAGGGTGAATCAGAAGAAGTAGAAGAAGGAGAAGGAGAAGGTGAAGTCTGGAGGATGAATCAGAAGAAGCAGAAGAAGGAGAAGGAGAAGGTGAAGTCTGGAGGGTGAATCAGAAGAAGCAGAAGAAGGAGAAGGAGAAGGTGAAGTCTGGAGTGTGAATCAGAAGAAGCAGAATAAGGAGAAGGAGAAGGTGAAGTCTGGAGGGTGTATCAGAAGAAGCAGAAGAAGGAGAAGGAGAAGGTGAAGTCTGGAGGGTGAATCAGAAGAAGTAGAAGAAGGAGAAGGAGAAGGTGAAGTCTGGAGGGTGAATCAGAAGAAGTAGAAGAAGGAGAAGGAGAAGGTGAAGTCTGGAGGGTGAATCAGAAGCAGTAGAAGAAGGAGAAGGAGAAGGTGAAGTCTGGAGGGTGAAGCAGAAGAAGTAGAAGAAGGAGAAGGAGAAGGTGAAGTCAGGAGGGTGAATCAGAAGAAGTAGAAGAAGGAGAAGGAGAAGGTGAAGTCAGGAGGGTGAATCAGAAGAAGCAGAAGAAGGAGAAGGAGAAGGTGAAGTCTGGAGGGTGAATCAGAAGAATCAGAAGAAGGAGAAGGAGAAGGTGAAGTCTGGAGGGTGAATCAGAAGAAGCAGAAGAAAGAGAAGGAGAAGGTGAATTCTGGAGGGTGAAGCAGAAGAAACAGAAGAAGGAGAAGGAGAAGGTGAAGACTGGAGGGTGAATCAGAAGAAGTAGAAGAAGGAGAAGGAGAAGGTGAGGTCTGGAGGGCGAATCAGAAGAAGTAGAAGAAGGAGAAGGAGAAGGTGAAGTCTGGAGGGTGAATCAGAAGAATCAGAAGAAGGAGAAGGAGAAGGTGAAGTCTGGAGGGTGAATCAGAAGAAGCAGAAGAAAGAGAAGGAGAAGGTGAAGTCTGGAGGGTGAATCAGAAGAAGTAGAAGAAGGAGAAGGAGAAGGTGAAGTCTGGAGGGTGAATCAGAAGAAGCAGAAGAAGGAGAAGGAGAAGGTGATGTCTGGAGGATGAAGCAGAAGAAGCAGAAGAAGGAGAAGGAGAAGGTGAAGTCTGGAGAGTGAATCAGAAGAAGCAGAAGAAGGAGAAGGAGAAGGTGAAGTCTGGAGTGTGAATCAGAAGAAGCAGAATAAGGAGAAGGAGAAGGTGAAGTCTGGAGGGTGAATCAGAAGAAGCAGAAGAAGGAGAAGGAGAAGGTGAAGTCTGGAGGGTGAATCAGAAGAAGTAGAAGAAGGAGAAGGAGAAGGTGAAGTCTGGAGGGTGAATCAGAAGAAGCAGAAGAAGGAGAAGGAGAAGGTGAAGTCAGGAGGGTGAATCAGAAGAAGCAGAATAAGGAGAAGGAGAAGGTGAAGTCTGGAGGGTGAATCAGAAGAAGCAGAATAAGGAGAAGGAGAAGGTGAAGTCTGGAGGGTGAATCAGAAGAAGCAGAAGAAGGAGAAGGAGAAGGTGAAGTCTGGAGGGTGAATCAGAAGAGGTAGAAGAAGGAGAAGGAGAAGGTGAAGTCTGGAGGTTAAGCAGAAGAAGGAGAAGAAGGAGAAGGAGGCGGTGAAGTCAGGAGGGTGAATCAGAAGAAGTAGAAGAAGGAGAAGGAGAAGGTGAAGCCAGGAGGGTGAATCAGAAGAAGCAGAAGAAGGAGAAGGAGAAGGTGAAGTCTGGAGGGTGAATCAGAAGAATCAGAAGAAGGAGAAGGAGAAGGTGAAGTCTGGAGGGTGAATCAGAAGAATCAGAAGAAAGAGATGGAGAAGGTGAAGTCTGGAGGCTGAAGCAGAAGAAACAGAAGAAGGAGAAGGAGAATGTGAAGACTGGAGGGTGAATCAGAAGAAGTAGAAGAAGGAGAAGGAGAAGGTGAGGTCTGGAGGGTGAATCAGAAGAAGTAGAAGAAGGAGAAGGAGAAGGTTAAGTCTGGAGGGTGAATCAGAAGAAGCAGAAGAAGGAGAAGGAGAAGGTGAAGTCTGGAGGGTGAATCAGAAGAAGCAGAAGAAGGAGAAGGAGAAGGTGAAGTCTGGAGGGTGAATCAGAAGAAGCAGAATAAGGAGAAGGAGAAGGTGAAGTCTGGAGGGTGAATCAGAAGAAGCAGAAGAAGGAGAAGGAGAAGGTGAAGTCTGGAGGGTGAAGCAGAAGAAGTAGAAGAAGGAGAAGGAGAAAGTGAAGTCAGGAGGGTGAATCAGAAGAAGTAGAAGAAGGAGAAGGAGAAGGTGAAGTCTGGAGGGTGAATCAGAAGAAGCAGAAGAAAGAGAAGGAGAAGGTGAAGTCTGGAGGGTGAATCAGAAGAAGTTGACGAAGGAGAAGGAGAAGGTGAAGTCTGGAGGGTGAATCAGAAGAAGCAGAAGAACGAGAAGGAGAAGGTGAAGTCTGGAGGGTGAATCAGAAGAAGTAGAAGAAGGAGAAGGAGAAGGTGAAGTCTGGAGGATGAATCAGAAGAAGCAGAAGAAGGAGAAACAGAAGGTGAAGTCTGGAGGGTGAATCAGAAGAAGCAGAAGAAGGAGAAGGAGAAGGTGAAGTCTGGAGTGTGAATCAGAAGAAGCAGAATAAGGAGAAGGAGAAGGTGAAGTCTGGAGGGTGAATCAGAAGAAGCAGAAGAAGGAGAAGGAGAAGGTGAAGTCTGGAGGGTGAATCAGAAGAAGTAGAAGAAGGAGAAGGAGAAGGTGAAGTCTGGAGGGTGAATCAGAAGAAGTAGAAGAAGGAGAAGGAGAAGGTGAAGTCTGGAGGGTGAATCAGAAGCAGTAGAAGAAGGAAAAGGAGAAGGTGAAGTCTGGAGGGTGAAGCAGAAGAAGTAGAAGAAGGAGAAGGAGAAGGTGAAGTCAGGAGGGTGAATCAGAAGAAGTAGAAGAAGGAGAAGGAGAAGGTGAAGTCAGGAGGGTGAATCAGAAGAAGCAGAAGAAGGAGAAGGAGAAGGTGAAGTCTGGAGGGTGAATCAGAAGAATCAGAAGAAGGAGAAGGAGAAGGTGAAGTCTGGAGGGTGAATCAGAAGAAGCAGAAGAAAGAGAAGGAGAAGGTGAATTCTGGAGGGTGAAGCAGAAGAAACAGAAGAAGGAGAAGGAGAAGGTGAAGACTGGAGGGTGAATCAGAAGAAGTAGAAGAAGGAGAAGGAGAAGGTGAGGTCTGGAGGGCGAATCAGAAGAAGTAGAAGAAGGAGAAGGAGAAGGTGAAGTCTGGAGGGTGAATCAGAAGAATCAGAAGAAGGAGAAGGAGAAGGTGAAGTCTGGAGGGTGAATCAGAAGAAGCAGAAGAAAGAGAAGGAGAAGGTGAAGTCTGGAGGGTGAATCAGAAGAAGTAGAAGAAGGAGAAGGAGAAGGTGAAGTCTGGAGGGTGAATCAGAAGAAGCAGAAGAAGGAGAAGGAGAAGGTGATGTCTGGAGGATGAAGCAGAAGAAGCAGAAGAAGGAGAAGGAGAAGGTGAAGTCTGGAGAGTGAATCAGAAGAAGCAGAAGAAGGAGAAGGAGAAGGTGAAGTCTGGAGTGTGAATCAGAAGAAGCAGAATAAGGAGAAGGAGAAGGTGAAGTCTGGAGGGTGAATCAGAAGAAGCAGAAGAAGGAGAAGGAGAAGGTGAAGTCTGGAGGGTGAATCAGAAGAAGTAGAAGAAGGAGAAGGAGAAGGTGAAGTCTGGAGGGTGAATCAGAAGAAGCAGAAGAAAGAGAAGGAGAAGGTGAAGTCTGGAGGGTGAAGCAGAAGAAACAGAAGAAGGAGAAGGAGAAGGTGAAGACTGGAGGGTGAATCAGAAGAAGTAGAAGAAGGAGAAGGAGAAGGTGAAGTCTGGAGGGTGAATCAGAAGAAGTAGAAGAAGGAGAAGGAGAAGGTGAAGTTTGGAGGGTGAATCAGAAGAAGCAGAAGAAGGAGAAGGAGAAGGTGAAGTCTGGAGGGTGAATCAGAAGAAGGAGAAGAAGGAGAAGGAGAAGATGAAGTCTGGAGGGTGAATCAGAAGAAGTAGAAGAAGGAGAAGGAGAAGGTGAAGTCTGGAGGCTGAATCAGAAGAAGTAGAAGAAGGAGAAGGAGAAGGTGAAGTCTGGAGGGTGAATCAGAAGAAACAGAAGAAGGAGAAGGAGAAGGTGAAGTCTGGAGGGTGAATCAGAAGAAGTAGAAGAAGGAGAAGGAGAAGGTGAAGTCTGGAGGGTGAATCAGAAGAAGCAGAAGAAGGAGAAGGAGAAGGTGAAGTCTGGAGGGTGAATCAGAAGAAGTAGAAGAAGGAGAAGGAGAAGGTGAAGTCTGGAGGGTGAATCAGAAGAAGCAGAAGAAGGAGAAGGAGAAGGTGAAGTCTGGAGGGTGAATCAGAAGAAGCAGAAGAAGGAGAAGGAGAAGGTGAAGTCTTGAGGGTGAAACAGAAGAAGCAGAATAAGGAGAAGGAGAAGGTGAAGTCTGGAGGGTGAATCAGAAGAAGTAGAAGAAGGAGAAGGAGAAGGTGAAGTCTGGAGGGTGAATCAGAAGAAGCAGAAGAAGGAGAAGGAGAAGGTGAAGTCTGGAGGGTGAATCAGAAGAAGCAGAAGAAGGAGAAGGAGAAGGTGAAGTCTGGAGGGTGAATCAGAAGAAGGAGAAGAAGGAGAAGGAGAAGATGAAGTCTGGAGGGTGAATCAGAAGAAGTAGAAGAAGGAGAAGGAGAAGGTGAAGTCTGGAGGCTGAATCAGAAGAAGTAGAAGAAGGAGAAGGAGAAGGTGAAGTCTGGAGGGTGAATCAGAAGAAACAGAAGAAGGAGAAGGAGAAGGTGAAGTCTGGAGGGTGAATCAGAAAAAGTAGAAGAAGGAGAAGGAGAAGGTTTAGTCTGGAGGGTGAATCAGAAGAAGTAGACGAAGGAGAAGGAGAAGGTGAAGTCTGGAGTGTGAATCAGAAGAAGCAGAAGAAGGAGAAGGAGAAGGTGAAGTCTGGAGGGTGAATCAGAAGAAGTAGAAGAAGGAGAAGGAGAAGGTGAAGTCTGGAGGGTGAATCAGAAGAAGCAGAAGAAGGAGAAGGAGAAGGTGAAGTCTGGAGGGTGAATCAGAAGAAGCAGAAGAAGGAGAAGGAGAAGGTGAAGTCTGGAGGGTGAAACAGAAGAAGCAGAATAAGGAGAAGGAGAAGGTGAAGTCTGGAGGGTGAATCAGAAGAAGCAGAAGAAGGAGAAGGAGAAGGTGAAGTCTGTAGGGTGAATCAGAAGAAGTAGAAGAAGGAGAAGGAGAAGGTGAAGTCTGGAGGGTGAATCAGAAGAAGTAGAAGAAGGAGAAGGAGAAGGTGAAGTCTGGAGGGTGAAGCAGAAGAAGTAGAAGAAGGAGAAGGAGAAGGTGAAGTCAGGAGGGTGAATCAGAAGAAGTAGAAGAAGGAGAAGGAGAAGGTGAAGTCTGGAGGGTGAATCAGAAGAAGCAGAAGAAAGAGAAGGAGAAGGTGAAGTCTGGAGGGTGAATCAGAAGAAGTTGACGAAGGAGAAGGAGAAGGTGAAGTCTGGAGGGTGAATCAGAAGAAGCAGAAGAACGAGAAGGAGAAGGTGAAGTCTGGAGGGTGAATCAGAAGAAGTAGAAGAAGGAGAAGGAGAAGGTGAAGTCTGGAGGATGAATCAGAAGAAGCAGAAGAAGGAGAAGGAGAAGGTGAAGTCTGGAGGGTGAATCAGAAGAAGCAGAAGAAGGAGAAGGAGAAGGTGAAGTCTGGAGTGTGAATCAGAAGAAGCAGAATAAGGAGAAGGAGAAGGTGAAGTCTGGAGGGTGTATCAGAAGAAGCAGAAGAAGGAGAAGGAGAAGGTGAAGTCTGGAGGGTGAATCAGAAGAAGTAGAAGAAGGAGAAGGAGAAGGTGAAGTCTGGAGGGTGAATCAGAAGAAGTAGAAGAAGGAGAAGGAGAAGGTGAAGTCTGGAGGGTGAATCAGAAGCAGTAGAAGAAGGAGAAGGAGAAGGTGAAGTCTGGAGGGTGAAGCAGAAGAAGTAGAAGAAGGAGAAGGAGAAGGTGAAGTCAGGAGGGTGAATCAGAAGAAGTAGAAGAAGGAGAAGGAGAAGGTGAAGTCAGGAGGGTGAATCAGAAGAAGCAGAAGAAGGAGAAGGAGAAGGTGAAGTCTGGAGGGTGAATCAGAAGAATCAGAAGAAGGAGAAGGAGAAGGTGAAGTCTGGAGGGTGAATCAGAAGAAGCAGAAGAAAGAGAAGGAGAAGGTGAATTCTGGAGGGTGAAGCAGAAGAAACAGAAGAAGGAGAAGGAGAAGGTGAAGACTGGAGGGTGAATCAGAAGAAGTAGAAGAAGGAGAAGGAGAAGGTGAGGTCTGGAGGGCGAATCAGAAGAAGTAGAAGAAGGAGAAGGAGAAGGTGAAGTCTGGAGGGTGAATCAGAAGAATCAGAAGAAGGAGAAGGAGAAGGTGAAGTCTGGAGGGTGAATCAGAAGAAGCAGAAGAAAGAGAAGGAGAAGGTGAAGTCTGGAGGGTGAATCAGAAGAAGTAGAAGAAGGAGAAGGAGAAGGTGAAGTCTGGAGGGTGAATCAGAAGAAGCAGAAGAAGGAGAAGGAGAAGGTGATGTCTGGAGGATGAAGCAGAAGAAGCAGAAGAAGGAGAAGGAGAAGGTGAAGTCTGGAGAGTGAATCAGAAGAAGCAGAAGAAGGAGAAGGAGAAGGTGAAGTCTGGAGTGTGAATCAGAAGAAGCAGAATAAGGAGAAGGAGAAGGTGAAGTCTGGAGGGTGAATCAGAAGAAGCAGAAGAAGGAGAAGGAGAAGGTGAAGTCTGGAGGGTGAATCAGAAGAAGTAGAAGAAGGAGAAGGAGAAGGTGAAGTCTGGAGGGTGAATCAGAAGAAGCAGAAGAAGGAGAAGGAGAAGGTGAAGTCAGGAGGGTGAATCAGAAGAAGCAGAATAAGGAGAAGGAGAAGGTGAAGTCTGGAGGGTGAATCAGAAGAAGCAGAATAAGGAGAAGGAGAAGGTGAAGTCTGGAGGGTGAATCAGAAGAAGCAGAAGAAGGAGAAGGAGAAGGTGAAGTCTGGAGGGTGAATCAGAAGAGGTAGAAGAAGGAGAAGGAGAAGGTGAAGTCTGGAGGTTAAGCAGAAGAAGGAGAAGAAGGAGAAGGAGGCGGTGAAGTCAGGAGGGTGAATCAGAAGAAGTAGAAGAAGGAGAAGGAGAAGGTGAAGCCAGGAGGGTGAATCAGAAGAAGCAGAAGAAGGAGAAGGAGAAGGTGAAGTCTGGAGGGTGAATCAGAAGAATCAGAAGAAGGAGAAGGAGAAGGTGAAGTCTGGAGGGTGAATCAGAAGAATCAGAAGAAAGAGATGGAGAAGGTGAAGTCTGGAGGCTGAAGCAGAAGAAACAGAAGAAGGAGAAGGAGAATGTGAAGACTGGAGGGTGAATCAGAAGAAGTAGAAGAAGGAGAAGGAGAAGGTGAGGTCTGGAGGGTGAATCAGAAGAAGTAGAAGAAGGAGAAGGAGAATGTGAAGTCTGGAGGGTGAATCAGAAGAAGCAGAAGAAGGAGAAGGAGAAGGTGAAGTCTGGAGGGTGAATCAGAAGAAGCAGAAGAAGGAGAAGGAGAAGGTGAAGTCTGGAGGGTGAATCAGAAGAAGCAGAATAAGGAGAAGGAGAAGGTGAAGTCTGGAGGGTGAATCAGAAGAAGCAGAAGAAGGAGAAGGAGAAGGTGAAGTCTGGAGGGTGAAGCAGAAGAAGTAGAAGAAGGAGAAGGAGAAGGTGAAGTCAGGAGGGTGAATCAGAAGAAGTAGAAGAAGGAGAAGGAGAAGGTGAAGTCTGGAGGGTGAATCAGAAGAAGCAGAAGAAAGAGAAGGAGAAGGTGAAGTCTGGAGGGTGAATCAGAAGAAGTTGACGAAGGAGAAGGAGAAGGTGAAGTCTGGAGGGTGAATCAGAAGAAGCAGAAGAAGGAGAAGGAGAAGGTGAAGTCAGGAGAGTGAATCAGAAGAAGCAGAATAAGGAGAAGGAGAAGGTGAAGTCTGGAGGGTGAATCAGAAGAAGCAGAAGAAGGAGAAGGAGAAGGTGTAGTCTGGAGGGTGAATCAGAAGAAGTAGAAGAAGGAGAAGGAGAAGGTGAAGTCTGGAGGGTGAATCAGAAGAAGTAGAAGAAGGAGAAGGAGAAGGTGAAGTCTGGAGGGTGAATCAGAAGAAGTAGAAGAAGGAGAAGGAGAAGGTGAAGTCTGGAGGGTGAAGCAGAAGAGGTAGATGAAGGAGAAGGAGAAGGTGAAGTCAGGAGGGTGAATCAGAAGAAGTAGAAGAAGGAGAAGGAGAAGGTGAGGTCTGGAGGGTGAATCAGAAGAAGCAGAAGAAGGAGAAGGAGAAGGTGAAGTCTGGAGGGTGAATCAGAAGAATCAGAAGAAGGAGAAGGAGAAGGTGAAGTCTGGAGGGTGAATCAGAAGAAGCAGAAGAAAGAGAAGGAGAAGGTGAAGTCTGGAGGGTGAAGCAGAAGAAACAGAAGAAGGAGAAGGAGAAGGTGAAGACTGGAGGGTGAATCAGAAGAAGTAGAAGAAGGAGAAGGAGAAGGTGAAGTCTGGAGGGTGAATCAGAAGAAGTAGAAGAAGGAGAAGGAGAAGGTGAAGTCTGGGTGGTGAATCAGAAGAAGCAGAAGAAGGAGAAGGAGAAGGTGAAGTCTGGAGGGTGAATCAGAAGAAGGAGAAGAAGGAGAAGGAGAAGATGAAGTCTGGAGGGTGAATCAGAAGAAGTAGAAGAAGGAGAAGGAGACGGTGAAGTCTGGAGGCTGAATCAGAAGAAGTAGAAGAAGGAGAAGGAGAAGGTGAAGTCTGGAGGGTGAATCAGAAGAAACAGAAGAAGGAGAAGGAGAAGGTGAAGTCTGGAGGGTGAACCAGAAGAAGTAGAAGAAGGAGAAGGAGAAGGTGTAGTCTGGAGGGTGAATCAGAAGAAGTAGACGAAGGAGAAGGAGAAGGTGAAGTCTGGAGGGTGAATCAGAAGAAGCAGAAGAAGGAGAAGGAGAAGGTGAAGTCTGGAGGGTGAATCAGAAGAAGTAGAAGAAGGAGAAGGAGAAGGTGAAGTCTGGAGGGTGAATCAGAAGAAGCAGAAGAAGGAGAAGGAGAAGGTGAAGTCTGGAGGGTGAATCAGAAGAAGCAGAAGAAGGAGAAGGAGAAGGTGAAGTCTGGAGGGTGAAACAGAAGAAGCAGAATAAGGAGAAGGCGAAGGTGAAGTCTGGAGGGTGAATCAGAAGAAGTAGAAGAAGGAGAAGGAGAAGGTGAAGTCTGGAGGGTGAATCAGAAGAAGCAGAAGAAGGAAAAGGAGAAGGTGAAGTCTGGAGGGTGAATCAGAAGAAGGAGAAGAAGGAGAAGGAGAAGATGAAGTCTGGAGGGTGAATCAGAAGAAGTAGAAGAAGGAGAAGGAGAAGGTGAAGTCTAGAGGCTGAATCAGAAGAAGTAGAAGAAGGAGAAGGAGAAGGTGAAGTCTGGAGGGTGAATCAGAAGAAACAGAAGAAGGAGAAGGAGAAGGTGAAGTCTGGAGGGTGAATCAGAAGAAGTAGAAGAAGGAGAAGGAGAAGGTGTAGTCTGGAGGGTGAATCAGAAGAAGTAGACGAAGGAGGAGGAGAAGGTGAAGTCTGGTGGGTGAATCAGAAGAAGCAGAAGAAGGAGAAGGAGAAGGTGAAGTCTGGAGGGTGAATCAGAAGAAGTAGAAGAAGGAGAAGGAGAAGGTGAAGTCTGGAGGGTGAATAAGAAGAAGCAGAAGAAGGAGAAGGAGAAGGTGAAGTCTGGAGGGTGAATCAGAAGAAGCAGAAGAAGGAGAAGGAGAAGGTGAAGTCTGTAGGGTGAATCAGAAGAAGCAGAAGAAGGAGAAGGAGAAGGTGAAGTCTGGAGGGTGAATCAGAAGAAGCAGAATAAGGAGAAGGAGAAGGTGAAGTCTGGAGGGTGAATCAGAAGAAGCAGAAGAAGGAGAAGGAGAAGGTGTAGTCTGGAGGGTGAATCAGAAGAAGTAGAAGAAGGAGAAGGAGAAGGTGAAGTCTGGAGGGTGAATCAGAAGAAGTAGAAGAAGGAGAAGGAGAAGGTGAAGTCTGGAGGGTGAATCAGAAGAAGTAGAAGAAGGAGAAGGAGAAGGTGAAGTCTGGAGGGTGAAGCAGAAGAGGTAGATGAAGGAGAAGGAGAAGGTGAAGTCAGGAGGGTGAATCAGAAGAAGTAGAAGAAGGAGAAGGAGAAGGTGAGGTCTGGAGGGTGAATCAGAAGAAGCAGAAGAAGGAGAAGGAGAAGGTGAAGTCTGGAGGGTGAATCAGAAGAATCAGAAGAAGGAGAAGGAGAAGGTGAAGTCTGGAGGGTGAATCAGAAGAAGCAGAAGAAAGAGAAGGAGAAGGTGAAGTCTGGAGGGTGAAGCAGAAGAAACAGAAGAAGGAGAAGGAGAAGGTGAAGACTGGAGGGTGAATCAGAAGAAGTAGAAGAAGGAGAAGGAGAAGGTGAAGTCTGGAGGGTGAATCAGAAGAAGTAGAAGAAGGAGAAGGAGAAGGTGAAGTTTGGAGGGTGAATCAGAAGAAGCAGAAGAAGGAGAAGGAGAAGGTGAAGTCTGGAGGGTGAATCAGAAGAAGGAGAAGAAGGAGAAGGAGAAGATGAAGTCTGGAGGGTGAATCAGAAGAAGTAGAAGAAGGAGAAGGAGAAGGTGAAGTCTGGAGGCTGAATCAGAAGAAGTAGAAGAAGGAGAAGGAGAAGGTGAAGTCTGGAGGGTGAATCAGAAGAAACAGAAGAAGGAGAAGGAGAAGGTGAAGTCTGGAGGGTGAATCAGAAGAAGTAGAAGAAGGAGAAGGAGAAGGTGAAGTCTGGAGGGTGAATCAGAAGAAGCAGAAGAAGGAGAAGGAGAAGGTGAAGTCTGGAGGGTGAATCAGAAGAAGTAGAAGAAGGAGAAGGAGAAGGTGAAGTCTGGAGGGTGAATCAGAAGAAGCAGAAGAAGGAGAAGGAGAAGGTGAAGTCTGGAGGGTGAATCAGAAGAAGCAGAAGAAGGAGAAGGAGAAGGTGAAGTCTTGAGGGTGAAACAGAAGAAGCAGAATAAGGAGAAGGAGAAGGTGAAGTCTGGAGGGTGAATCAGAAGAAGTAGAAGAAGGAGAAGGAGAAGGTGAAGTCTGGAGGGTGAATCAGAAGAAGCAGAAGAAGGAGAAGGAGAAGGTGAAGTCTGGAGGGTGAATCAGAAGAAGCAGAAGAAGGAGAAGGAGAAGGTGAAGTCTGGAGGGTGAATCAGAAGAAGGAGAAGAAGGAGAAGGAGAAGATGAAGTCTGGAGGGTGAATCAGAAGAAGTAGAAGAAGGAGAAGGAGAAGGTGAAGTCTGGAGGCTGAATCAGAAGAAGTAGAAGAAGGAGAAGGAGAAGGTGAAGTCTGGAGGGTGAATCAGAAGAAACAGAAGAAGGAGAAGGAGAAGGTGAAGTCTGGAGGGTGAATCAGAAGAAGTAGAAGAAGGAGAAGGAGAAGGTTTAGTCTGGAGGGTGAATCAGAAGAAGTAGACGAAGGAGAAGGAGAAGGTGAAGTCTGGAGTGTGAATCAGAAGAAGCAGAAGAAGGAGAAGGAGAAGGTGAAGTCTGGAGGGTGAATCAGAAGAAGTAGAAGAAGGAGAAGGAGAAGGTGAAGTCTGGAGGGTGAATCAGAAGAAGCAGAAGAAGGAGAAGGAGAAGGTGAAGTCTGGAGGGTGAATCAGAAGAAGCAGAAGAAGGAGAAGGAGAAGGTGAAGTCTGGAGGGTGAAACAGAAGAAGCAGAATAAGGAGAAGGAGAAGGTGAAGTCTGGAGGGTGAATCAGAAGAAGCAGAAGAAGGAGAAGGAGAAGGTGAAGTCTGTAGGGTGAATCAGAAGAAGTAGAAGAAGGAGAAGGAGAAGGTGAAGTCTGGAGGGTGAATCAGAAGAAGTAGAAGAAGGAGAAGGAGAAGGTGAAGTCTGGAGGGTGAAGCAGAAGAAGTAGAAGAAGGAGAAGGAGAAGGTGAAGTCAGGAGGGTGAATCAGAAGAAGTAGAAGAAGGAGAAGGAGAAGGTGAAGTCTGGAGGGTGAATCAGAAGAAGCAGAAGAAAGAGAAGGAGAAGGTGAAGTCTGGAGGGTGAATCAGAAGAAGTTGACGAAGGAGAAGGAGAAGGTGAAGTCTGGAGGGTGAATCAGAAGAAGCAGAAGAACGAGAAGGAGAAGGTGAAGTCTGGAGGGTGAATCAGAAGAAGTAGAAGAAGGAGAAGGAGAAGGTGAAGTCTGGAGGATGAATCAGAAGAAGCAGAAGAAGGAGAAGGAGAAGGTGAAGTCTGGAGGGTGAATCAGAAGAAGCAGAAGAAGGAGAAGGAGAAGGTGAAGTCTGGAGTGTGAATCAGAAGAAGCAGAATAAGGAGAAGGAGAAGGTGAAGTCTGGAGGGTGTATCAGAAGAAGCAGAAGAAGGAGAAGGAGAAGGTGAAGTCTGGAGGGTGAATCAGAAGAAGTAGAAGAAGGAGAAGGAGAAGGTGAAGTCTGGAGGGTGAATCAGAAGAAGTAGAAGAAGGAGAAGGAGAAGGTGAAGTCTGGAGGGTGAATCAGAAGCAGTAGAAGAAGGAGAAGGAGAAGGTGAAGTCTGGAGGATGAAGCAGAAGAAGTAGAAGAAGGAGAAGGAGAAGGTGAAGTCAGGAGGGTGAATCAGAAGAAGTAGAAGAAGGAGAAGGAGAAGGTGAAGTCAGGAGGGTGAATCAGAAGAAGCAGAAGAAGGAGAAGGAGAAGGTGAAGTCTGGAGGGTGAATCAGAAGAATCAGAAGAAGGAGAAGGAGAAGGTGAAGTCTGGAGGGTGAATCAGAAGAAGCAGAAGAAAGAGAAGGAGAAGGTGAATTCTGGAGGGTGAAGCAGAAGAAACAGAAGAAGGAGAAGGAGAAGGTGAAGACTGGAGGGTGAATCAGAAGAAGTAGAAGAAGGAGAAGGAGAAGGTGAGGTCTGGAGGGCGAATCAGAAGAAGTAGAAGAAGGAGAAGGAGAAGGTGAAGTCTGGAGGGTGAATCAGAAGAATCAGAAGAAGGAGAAGGAGAAGGTGAAGTCTGGAGGGTGAATCAGAAGAAGCAGAAGAAAGAGAAGGAGAAGGTGAAGTCTGGAGGGTGAATCAGAAGAAGTAGAAGAAGGAGAAGGAGAAGGTGAAGTCTGGAGGGTGAATCAGAAGAAGCAGAAGAAGGAGAAGGAGAAGGTGATGTCTGGAGGATGAAGCAGAAGAAGCAGAAGAAGGAGAAGGAGAAGGTGAAGTCTGGAGAGTGAATCAGAAGAAGCAGAAGAAGGAGAAGGAGAAGGTGAAGTCTGGAGTGTGAATCAGAAGAAGCAGAATAAGGAGAAGGAGAAGGTGAAGTCTGGAGGGTGAATCAGAAGAAGCAGAAGAAGGAGAAGGAGAAGGTGAAGTCTGGAGGGTGAATCAGAAGAAGTAGAAGAAGGAGAAGGAGAAGGTGAAGTCTGGAGGGTGAATCAGAAGAAGCAGAAGAAGGAGAAGGAGAAGGTGAAGTCAGGAGGGTGAATCAGAAGAAGCAGAATAAGGAGAAGGAGAAGGTGAAGTCTGGAGGGTGAATCAGAAGAAGCAGAATAAGGAGAAGGAGAAGGTGAAGTCTGGAGGGTGAATCAGAAGAAGCAGAAGAAGGAAAAGGAGAAGGTGAAGTCTGGAGGGTGAATCAGAAGAGGTAGAAGAAGGAGAAGGAGAAGGTGAAGTCTGGAGGTTAAGCAGAAGAAGGAGAAGAAGGAGAAGGAGGCGGTGAAGTCAGGAGGGTGAATCAGAAGAAGTAGAAGAAGGAGAAGGAGAAGGTGAAGCCAGGAGGGTGAATCAGAAGAAGCAGAAGAAGGAGAAGGAGAAGGTGAAGTCTGGAGGGTGAATCAGAAGAATCAGAAGAAGGAGAAGGAGAAGGTGAAGTCTGGAGGGTGAATCAGAAGAATCAGAAGAAAGAGATGGAGAAGGTGAAGTCTGGAGGCTGAAGCAGAAGAAACAGAAGAAGGAGAAGGAGAATGTGAAGACTGGAGGGTGAATCAGAAGAAGTAGAAGAAGGAGAAGGAGAAGGTGAGGTCTGGAGGGTGAATCAGAAGAAGTAGAAGAAGGAGAAGGAGAAGGTGAAGTCTGGAGGGTGAATCAGAAGAAGCAGAAGAAGGAGAAGGAGAAGGTGAAGTCTGGAGGGTGAATCAGAAGAAGCAGAAGAAGGAGAAGGAGAAGGTGAAGTCTGGAGGGTGAATCAGAAGAAGCAGAATAAGGAGAAGGAGAAGGTGAAGTCTGGAGGGTGAATCAGAAGAAGCAGAAGAAGGAGAAGGAGAAGGTGAAGTCTGGAGGGTGAAGCAGAAGAAGTAGAAGAAGGAGAAGGAGAAGGTGAAGTCAGGAGGGTGAATCAGAAGAAGTAGAAGAAGGAGAAGGAGAAGGTGAAGTCTGGAGGGTGAATCAGAAGAAGCAGAAGAAAGAGAAGGAGAAGGTGAAGTCTGGAGGGTGAATCAGAAGAAGTTGACGAAGGAGAAGGAGAAGGTGAAGTCTGGAGGGTGAATCAGAAGAAGCAGAAGAACGAGAAGGAGAAGGTGAAGTCTGGAGGGTGAATCAGAAGAAGTAGAAGAAGGAGAAGGAGAAGGTGAAGTCTGGAGGATGAATCAGAAGAAGCAGAAGAAGGAGAAGCAGAAGGTGAAGTCTGGAGGGTGAATCAGAAGAAGCAGAAGAAGGAGAAGGAGAAGGTGAAGTCTGGAGTGTGAATCAGAAGAAGCAGAATAAGGAGAAGGAGAAGGTGAAGTCTGGAGGGTGAATCAGAAGAAGCAGAAGAAGGAGAAGGAGAAGGTGAAGTCTGGAGGGTGAATCAGAAGAAGTAGAAGAAGGAGAAGGAGAAGGTGAAGTCTGGAGGGTGAATCAGAAGAAGTAGAAGAAGGAGAAGGAGAAGGTGAAGTCTGGAGGGTGAATCAGAAGCAGTAGAAGAAGGAGAAGGAGAAGGTGAAGTCTGGAGGGTGAAGCAGAAGAAGTAGAAGAAGGAGAAGGAGAAGGTGAAGTCAGGAGGGTGAATCAGAAGAAGTAGAAGAAGGAGAAGGAGAAGGTGAAGTCAGGAGGGTGAATCAGAAGAAGCAGAAGAAGGAGAAGGAGAAGGTGAAGTCTGGAGGGTGAATCAGAAGAATCAGAAGAAGGAGAAGGAGAAGGTGAAGTCTGGAGGGTGAATCAGAAGAAGCAGAAGAAAGAGAAGGAGAAGGTGAATTCTGGAGGGTGAAGCAGAAGAAACAGAAGAAGGAGAAGGAGAAGGTGAAGACTGGAGGGTGAATCAGAAGAAGTAGAAGAAGGAGAAGGAGAAGGTGAGGTCTGGAGGGCGAATCAGAAGAAGTAGAAGAAGGAGAAGGAGAAGGTGAAGTCTGGAGGGTGAATCAGAAGAATCAGAAGAAGGAGAAGGAGAAGGTGAAGTCTGGAGGGTGAATCTGAAGAAGCAGAAGAAAGAGAAGGAGAAGGTGAAGTCTGGAGGGTGAATCAGAAGAAGTAGAAGAAGGAGAAGGAGAAGGTGAAGTCTGGAGGGTGAATCAGAAGAAGCAGAAGAAGGAGAAGGAGAAGGTGATGTCTGGAGGATGAAGCAGAAGAAGCAGAAGAAGGAGAAGGAGAAGGTGAAGTCTGGAGAGTGAATCAGAAGAAGCAGAAGAAGGAGAAGGAGAAGGTGAAGTCTGGAGTGTGAATCAGAAGAAGCAGAATAAGGAGAAGGAGAAGGTGAAGTCTGGAGGGTGAATCAGAAGAAGCAGAAGAAGGAGAAGGAGAAGGTGAAGTCTGGAGGGTGAATCAGAGGAAGTAGAAGAAGGAGAAGGAGAAGGTGAAGTCTGGAGGGTGAATCAGAAGAAGCAGAAGAAGGAGAAGGAGAAGGTGAAGTCAGGAGGGTGAATCAGAAGAAGCAGAATAAGGAGAAGGAGAAGGTGAAGTCTGGAGGGTGAATCAGAAGAAGCAGAATAAGGAGAAGGAGACGGTGAAGTCTGGAGGGTGAATCAGAAGAAGCAGAAGAAGGAGAAGGAGAAGGTGAAGTCTGGAGGGTGAATCAGAAGAGGTAGAAGAAGGAGAAGGAGAAGGTGAAGTCTGGAGGTTAAGCAGAAGAAGGAGAAGAAGGAGAAGGAGGCGGTGAAGTCAGGAGGGTGAATCAGAAGAAGTAGAAGAAGGAGAAGGAGAAGGTGAAGCCAGGAGGGTGAATCAGAAGAAGCAGAAGAAGGAGAAGGAGAAGGTGAAGTCTGGAGGGTGAATCAGAAGAATCAGAAGAAGGAGAAGGAGAAGGTGAAGTCTGGAGGGTGAATCAGAAGAATCAGAAGAAAGAGAAGGAGAAGGTGAAGTCTGGAGGCTGAAGCAGAAGAAACAGAAGAAGGAGAAGGAGAATGTGAAGACTGGAGGGTGAATCAGAAGAAGTAGAAGAAGGAGAAGGAGAAGGTGAGGTCTGGAGGGTGAATCAGAAGAAGTAGAAGAAGGAGAAGGAGAAGGTGAAGTCTGGAGGGTGAATCAGAAGAAGCAGAAGAAGGAGAAGGAGAAGGTGAAGTCTGGAGGGTGAATCAGAAGATGCAGAAGAAGGAGAAGGAGAAGATGAAGTCTGGAGGGTGAATCAGAAGAAGTAGAAGAAGGAGAAGGAGAAGGTGAAGTCTGGAGGGTGAATCAGAAGAAGTAGAAGAAGGAGAAGGAGAAGGTGAAGTCTGGAGGGTGAATCAGAAGAAGCAGAAGAAGGAGAAGGAGAAGGTGAAGTCTGGAGGGTGAATCAGAAGAAGCAGAAGAAGGAGAAGGAGAAGGTGAAGTCTGGAGGGTGAATCAGAAGAAGCAGAATAAGGAGAAGGAGAAGGTGAAGTCTGGAGGGTGAATCAGAAGAAGTAGAAGAAGGAGAAGGAGAAGGTGAAGTCTGGAGGGTGAATCAGAAGAAGTAGAAGAAGGAGAAGGAGAAGGTGAAGTCTGGAGGGTGAATCAGAAGAAGTAGAAGAAGGAGAAGGAGAAGGTGAAGTCTGGAGGGTGAAGCAGAAGAAGTAGAAGAAGGAGAAGGAGAAGGTGAAGTCAGGAGGGTGAATCAGAAGAAGTAGAAGAAGGAGAAGGAGAAGGTGAAGTCAGGAGGGTGAATCAGAAGAAGCAGAAGAAGGAGAAGGAGAAGGTGAAGTCTGGAGGGTGAATCAGAAGAATCAGAAGAAGGAGAAGGAGAAGGTGAAGTCTGGAGGGAGAATCAGAAGAAGCAGAAGAAAGAGAAGGAGAAGGTGAAGTCTGGAGGGTGAATCAGAAGAAGTAGAAGAAGGAGAAGGAGAAGGTGAAGTCTGGAGGGTGAATCAGAAGAAGCAGAAGAAGGAGAAGGAGAAGGTGAAGTCTGGAGGGTGAATCAGAAGAAGCAGAAGAAGGAGAAGGAAAAGGTGAAGTCTGGAGGGTGAATCAGAAGAAGCAGAAGAAGGAGAAGGAGGAGGTGAAGTCTGGAGGGTGAATCAGAAGAAGCAGAATAAGGAGAAGGAGAAGGTGAAGTCTGGAGGGTGAATCAGAAGAAGCAGAAGAAGGAGAAGGAGAAGGTGAAGTCTGGAGGGTGAATCAGAAGAAGTAGAAGAAGGAGAAGGAGAAGGTGAAGTCTGGAGGGTGAAGCAGAAGAAGTAGAAGAAGGAGAAGGAGAAGGTGAAGTCAGGAGGGTGAATCAGAAGAAGCAGAAGAAGGAGAAGGAGAAGGTGAAGTCTGGAGGGTGAATCAGAAGAATCAGAAGAAGGAGAAGGAGAAGATGAAGTCTGGAGGGTGAATCAGCAGAAGCAGAAGAAAGAGAAGGAGAAGGTAAAGTCTGGAGGGTGAAG
The DNA here is from genome assembly GCF_052327205.1 of Somniosus microcephalus. NCBI lineage: Eukaryota > Metazoa > Chordata > Chondrichthyes > Squaliformes > Somniosidae > Somniosus > Somniosus microcephalus. The sequence goes on along the minus strand of NW_028225302.1, from coordinate 231,396 downwards.
CAGAAGAAACAGAAGAAGGAGAAGGAGTAGGTGAAGACTGGAGGGTGAATCAGAAGAAGTAGAAGAAGGAGAAGGAGAAGGTGAAGTCTGTTGGGTGAATCAGACGAAGTAGAAGAAGGAGAAGGAGAAGGTGAAGTCTGGAGGGTGAATCAGAAGAAGTAGAAGAAGGAGAAGGAGAAGGTGAAGTCTGGAGGGTGAATCAGAAGAAGCAGAAGAAGGAGAAGGAGAAGATGAAGTCTGGAGGGTGAATCAGAAGAAGTAGAAGAAGGAGAAGGAGAAGGTGAGGTCTGGAGGGTGAATCAGAAGAAGCAGAAGAAGGAGAAGGAGAAGGTGTAGTCTGGAGGGTGAATCAGAAGAAGCAGAAGAAGGAGAAGGAGAAGGTGAAGTCTGGAGGGTGAATCAGAAGAAGCAGAAGAAGGAGAAGGAGCAGGTGAAGTCAGGGGGGTGAAGCAGAAGAAGTAGAAGAAGGAGAAGGAGAAGGTGAAGTCAGGACGGTGAAGCAGAAGAAGCAGAAGAAGGAGAAGGAGAAGGTGAAGTCTGGAGGGTGAAGCAGAAGAAGCAGAAGAAGGAGAAGGAGAGGGTGAAGTCTGGAGGGTGAATCAGAAGAAGTAGAAGAAGGAGAAGGAGAAGGTGAAGTCAGGAGAGTGAAGCAGAAGAAGCAGAAGAAGGAGAAGGAGAAGGTGAAGTCTGGAGGGCGAAGCAGAAGAAGCAGAGGAAGGAGAAGGAGAAGGTGAAGTCTGGAGGGTGAAGCAGAAGAAGCAGAAGAAGGAGAAGGAGTAGGTGAAGTCTGGAGGGTGAATCAGAAGAAGTAGAAGATGGAGAAGGATAAGGTGAAGTCAGGAGGGTGAAGCAGAAGAAGCAGAAGAAGGAGAAGGAGAAGGTGAAGTCTGGAGGGTGAAGCAGAAGAAGCAGAAGAAGGAGAAGGAGAAGGTGAAGTCTGGAGGGTGAAGCAGAAGAAGCAGAAGAAGGAGAAGGAGAAGATGAAGTCAGGAGGGTGGATCAGAAGAAGTAGAAGAAGGAGAAGGAGAAGGTGAAGTCTGGAGGGTGAATCAGAAGAAGCAGAAGAAGGAGAAGGAGAAGGTGAAGTCTGGAGGGTGAAGCAGAAGAAGTAGAAGAAGGAGAAGGAGAAGGTGAAGTCAGGAGGGTGAATCAGAAGAAGTAGAAGAAGGAGAAGGAGAAGGTGAAGTCAGGAGGGTGAATCAGAAGAAGCAGAAGAAGGAGAAGGAGAAGGTGAAGTCTGGAGGGTGAATCAGAAGAATCAGAAGAAGGAGAAGGAGAAGGTGAAGTCTGGAGGGTGAATCAGAAGAAGCAGAAGAAAGAGAAGGAGAAGGTGAATTCTGGAGGGTGAAGCAGAAGAAACAGAAGAAGGAGAAGGAGAAGGTGAAGACTGGAGGGTGAATCAGAAGAAGTAGAAGAAGGAGAAGGAGAAGGTGAGGTCTGGAGGGCGAATCAGAAGAAGTAGAAGAAGGAGAAGGAGAAGGTGAAGTCTGGAGGGTGAATCAGAAGAATCAGAAGAAGGAGAAGGAGAAGGTGAAGTCTGGAGGGTGAATCTGAAGAAGCAGAAGAAAGAGAAGGAGAAGGTGAAGTCTGGAGGGTGAATCAGAAGAAGTAGAAGAAGGAGAAGGAGAAGGTGAAGTCTGGAGGGTGAATCAGAAGAAGCAGAAGAAGGAGAAGGAGAAGGTGATGTCTGGAGGATGAAGCAGAAGAAGCAGAAGAAGGAGAAGGAGAAGGTGAAGTCTGGAGAGTGAATCAGAAGAAGCAGAAGAAGGAGAAGGAGAAGGTGAAGTCTGGAGTGTGAATCAGAAGAAGCAGAATAAGGAGAAGGAGAAGGTGAAGTCTGGAGGGTGAATCAGAAGAAGCAGAAGAAGGAGAAGGAGAAGGTGAAGTCTGGAGGGTGAATCAGAGGAAGTAGAAGAAGGAGAAGGAGAAGGTGAAGTCTGGAGGGTGAATCAGAAGAAGCAGAAGAAGGAGAAGGAGAAGGTGAAGTCAGGAGGGTGAATCAGAAGAAGCAGAATAAGGAGAAGGAGAAGGTGAAGTCTGGAGGGTGAATCAGAAGAAGCAGAATAAGGAGAAGGAGACGGTGAAGTCTGGAGGGTGAATCAGAAGAAGCAGAAGAAGGAGAAGGAGAAGGTGAAGTCTGGAGGGTGAATCAGAAGAGGTAGAAGAAGGAGAAGGAGAAGGTGAAGTCTGGAGGTTAAGCAGAAGAAGGAGAAGAAGGAGAAGGAGGCGGTGAAGTCAGGAGGGTGAATCAGAAGAAGTAGAAGAAGGAGAAGGAGAAGGTGAAGCCAGGAGGGTGAATCAGAAGAAGCAGAAGAAGGAGAAGGAGAAGGTGAAGTCTGGAGGGTGAATCAGAAGAATCAGAAGAAGGAGAAGGAGAAGGTGAAGTCTGGAGGGTGAATCAGAAGAATCAGAAGAAAGAGAAGGAGAAGGTGAAGTCTGGAGGCTGAAGCAGAAGAAACAGAAGAAGGAGAAGGAGAATGTGAAGACTGGAGGGTGAATCAGAAGAAGTAGAAGAAGGAGAAGGAGAAGGTGAGGTCTGGAGGGTGAATCAGAAGAAGTAGAAGAAGGAGAAGGAGAAGGTGAAGTCTGGAGGGTGAATCAGAAGAAGCAGAAGAAGGAGAAGGAGAAGGTGAAGTCTGGAGGGTGAATCAGAAGATGCAGAAGAAGGAGAAGGAGAAGATGAAGTCTGGAGGGTGAATCAGAAGAAGTAGAAGAAGGAGAAGGAGAAGGTGAAGTCTGGAGGGTGAATCAGAAGAAGTAGAAGAAGGAGAAGGAGAAGGTGAAGTCTGGAGGGTGAATCAGAAGAAGCAGAAGAAGGAGAAGGAGAAGGTGAAGTCTGGAGGGTGAATCAGAAGAAGCAGAAGAAGGAGAAGGAGAAGGTGAAGTCTGGAGGGTGAATCAGAAGAAGCAGAATAAGGAGAAGGAGAAGGTGAAGTCTGGAGGGTGAATCAGAAGAAGTAGAAGAAGGAGAAGGAGAAGGTGAAGTCTGGAGGGTGAATCAGAAGAAGTAGAAGAAGGAGAAGGAGAAGGTGAAGTCTGGAGGGTGAATCAGAAGAAGTAGAAGAAGGAGAAGGAGAAGGTGAAGTCTGGAGGGTGAAGCAGAAGAAGTAGAAGAAGGAGAAGGAGAAGGTGAAGTCAGGAGGGTGAATCAGAAGAAGTAGAAGAAGGAGAAGGAGAAGGTGAAGTCAGGAGGGTGAATCAGAAGAAGCAGAAGAAGGAGAAGGAGAAGGTGAAGTCTGGAGGGTGAATCAGAAGAATCAGAAGAAGGAGAAGGAGAAGGTGAAGTCTGGAGGGAGAATCAGAAGAAGCAGAAGAAAGAGAAGGAGAAGGTGAAGTCTGGAGGGTGAATCAGAAGAAGTAGAAGAAGGAGAAGGAGAAGGTGAAGTCTGGAGGGTGAATCAGAAGAAGCAGAAGAAGGAGAAGGAGAAGGTGAAGTCTGGAGGGTGAATCAGAAGAAGCAGAAGAAGGAGAAGGAAAAGGTGAAGTCTGGAGGGTGAATCAGAAGAAGCAGAAGAAGGAGAAGGAGGAGGTGAAGTCTGGAGGGTGAATCAGAAGAAGCAGAATAAGGAGAAGGAGAAGGTGAAGTCTGGAGGGTGAATCAGAAGAAGCAGAAGAAGGAGAAGGAGAAGGTGAAGTCTGGAGGGTGAATCAGAAGAAGTAGAAGAAGGAGAAGGAGAAGGTGAAGTCTGGAGGGTGAAGCAGAAGAAGTAGAAGAAGGAGAAGGAGAAGGTGAAGTCAGGAGGGTGAATCAGAAGAAGCAGAAGAAGGAGAAGGAGAAGGTGAAGTCTGGAGGGTGAATCAGAAGAATCAGAAGAAGGAGAAGGAGAAGATGAAGTCTGGAGGGTGAATCAGCAGAAGCAGAAGAAAGAGAAGGAGAAGGTAAAGTCTGGAGGGTGAAGCAGAAGAAACAGAAGAAGGAGAAGGAGTAGGTGAAGACTGGAGGGTGAATCAGAAGAAGTAGAAGAAGGAGAAGGAGAAGGTGAAGTCTGTTGGGTGAATCAGACGAAGTAGAAGAAGGAGAAGGAGAAGGTGAAGTCTGGAGGGTGAATCAGAAGAAGTAGAAGAAGGAGAAGGAGAAGGTGAAGTCTGGAGGGTGAATCAGAAGAAGCAGAAGAAGGAGAAGGAGAAGATGAAGTCTGGAGGGTGAATCAGAAGAAGTAGAAGAAGGAGAAGGAGAAGGTGAGGTCTGGAGGGTGAATCAGAAGAAGCAGAAGAAGGAGAAGGAGAAGGTGTAGTCTGGAGGGTGAATCAGAAGAAGCAGAAGAAGGAGAAGGAGAAGGTGAAGTCTGGAGGGTGAATCAGAAGAAGCAGAAGAAGGAGAAGGAGCAGGTGAAGTCAGGGGGGTGAAGCAGAAGAAGTAGAAGAAGGAGAAGGAGAAGGTGAAGTCAGGACGGTGAAGCAGAAGAAGCAGAAGAAGGAGAAGGAGAAGGTGAAGTCTGGAGGGTGAAGCAGAAGAAGCAGAAGAAGGAGAAGGAGAGGGTGAAGTCTGGAGGGTGAATCAGAAGAAGTAGAAGAAGGAGAAGGAGAAGGTGAAGTCAGGAGAGTGAAGCAGAAGAAGCAGAAGAAGGAGAAGGAGAAGGTGAAGTCTGGAGGGCGAAGCAGAAGAAGCAGAGGAAGGAGAAGGAGAAGGTGAAGTCTGGAGGGTGAAGCAGAAGAAGCAGAAGAAGGAGAAGGAGTAGGTGAAGTCTGGAGGGTGAATCAGAAGAAGTAGAAGATGGAGAAGGATAAGGTGAAGTCAGGAGGGTGAAGCAGAAGAAGCAGAAGAAGGAGAAGGAGAAGGTGAAGTCTGGAGGGTGAAGCAGAAGAAGCAGAAGAAGGAGAAGGAGAAGGTGAAGTCTGGAGGGTGAAGCAGAAGAAGCAGAAGAAGGAGAAGGAGAAGGTGAAGTCAGGAGGGTGGATCAGAAGAAGTAGAAGAAGGAGAAGGAGAAGGTGAAGTCTGGAGGGTGAATCAGAAGAAGCAGAAGAAGGAGAAGGAGAAGGTGAAGTCTGGAGGGCGCAGCAGAAGAAGCAGAAGAAGGAGAAAGAGAAGGTGAAGTCTGGAGGGTGAAGCAGAAGAAGCAGAAGAAGGAGAAGGAGAGGGTGAAGTCTGGAGGGTGTATCAGATGAAGTAGAAGAAGGAGAAGGAGAAGGTGAAGTCAGGAGAGTGAAGCAGAAGAAGCGGAAGAAGGAGAAGGAGAAGGTGAAGTCTGGAGGGCGAAGCAGAAGAAGCAGAAGAAGGAGAAGGAGAAGGTGAAGTCTGGAGGGTGAAGCAGAAGAAGCAGAAGAAGGAGAAGGAGTAGGTGAAGTCTGGAGGGTGAATCAGAAGAAGTAGAAGAAGGAGAAGGAGAAGGTGAAGTCAGGAGGGTGAAGCAGAAGAAGCAGAAGAAGGAGAAGGAGAAGGTGAAGTCTGGAGGGTGAAGCAGAAGAAGCAGAAGAAGGAGAAGGAGAAGGTGAAGTCTGGAGGGTGAATCAGAAGAAGCAGAAGAAGGAGAAGGAGAAGGTGAAGTCTGGAGGGTGAATAAGAAGAAGCAGAAGAAGGAGAAGGAGAAGGTGAAGTCTGGAGGGCGCAGCAGAAGAAGCAGAAGAAGGAGAAGGAGAAGGTGAAGTCTGGAGGGTGAATCAGAAGAAGTAGAAGAAGGAGAAGGAGAAGGTGAAGTCAGGAGAGTGAAGCAGAAGAAGCAGAAGAAGGAGAAGGAGAAGGTGAAGTCTGGAGGGTGAAGCAGAAGAAGCAGAAGAAGGAGAAGGAGAAGGTGAAGTCTGGAGGGCGAAGCAGAAGAAGCAGAAGAAGGAGAAGGAGAAGGTGAAGTCAGGAGGGTGAATCGGAAGTAGTAGAAGAAGGAGAAGGAGAAGGTGAAGTCAGGAGGGTGAATCAGAAGAAGTAGAAGAAGGAGAAGGAGAAGGTGAAGTCAGGAGGGTGAAGCAGAAGAAGCAGAAGAAGGAGAAGGAGAAGGTGATGTCAGGAGGGTGAATCGGAAGTAGTAGAAGAAGAAGAAGGAGAAGGTGAAGTCTGGAGGGTGAATCAGAAGAATTAGAAGAAGGAGAAGGAGAAGGTGAAGTCTGGAGGGTGAATCAGAAGAAGTAGAAGAAGGAGAATGAGAAGGTGAAGTCTGGAGGGTGAATCAGAAGAAGCAGAAGAAGGAGAAGGAGAAGGTGACGTCTGGAGGGAGAAGCAGAAGAAGTAGAAGAAGGAGAAGGAGAAGGTGAAGTCTGGAGGGTGAATCAGAAGAAGTAGAAGAAGGAGAAGGAGAAGGTGAAGTCTGGAGGGTGAATCAGAAGAAGTAGAAGACGGAGAAGGAGAAGGCGAAGTCTGGAGGGTGAATCAGAAGAAGCAGAAGAACGAGAAGGAGAAGGTGAAGTCTGGAGGGTGAATCAGAAGAAGTGAAAGAAGGAGAAGGAGAAGGTGTAGTCTGGAGGGTGAATCAGAAGAAGTTGACGAAGGAGAAGGAGAAGGTGAAGTCTGGAGGGTGAATCAGAAGAAGCAGAAGAACGAGAAGGAGAAGGTGAAGTCTGGAGGGTGAATCAGAAGAAGTAGAAGAAGGAGAAGGAGAAGGTGAAGTCTGGAGGATGAATCAGAAGAAGCAGAAGAAGGAGAAGGAGAAGGTGAAGTCTGGAGGGTGAATCAGAAGAAGCAGAAGAAGGAGAAGGAGAAGGTGAAGTCTGGAGTGTGAATCAGAAGAAGCAGAATAAGGAGAAGGAGAAGGTGAAGTCTGGAGGGTGAATCAGAAGAAGCAGAAGAAGGAGAAGGAGAAGGTGAAGTCTGGAGGGTGAATCAGAAGAAGTAGAAGAAGGAGAAGGAGAAGGTGAAGTCTGGAGGGTGAATCAGAAGAAGTAGAAGAAGGAGAAGGAGAAGGTGAAGTCTGGAGGGTGAATCAGAAGCAGTAGAAGAAGGAGAAGGAGAAGGTGAGGTCTGGAGGGTGAAGCAGAAGAAGTAGAAGAAGGAGAAGGAGAAGGTGAAGTCAGGAGGGTGAATCAGAAGAAGTAGAAGAAGGAGAAGTAGAAGGTGAAGTCAGGAGGGTGAATCAGAAGAAGCAGAAGAAGGAGAAGGAGAAGGTGAAGACTGGAGGGTGAATCAGAAGAATCAGAAGAAGGAGATGGAGAAGGTGAAGTCTGGAGGGTGAATCAGAAGAAGCAGAAGAAAGAGAAGGAGAAGGTGAATTCTGGAGGGTGAAGCAGAAGAAACGGAAGAAGGAGAAGGAGAAGGTGAAGACTGGAGGGTGAATCAGAAGAAGTAGAAGAAGGAGAAGGAGAAGGTGAGGTCTGGAGGGCGAATCAGAAGAAGTAGAAGAAGGAGAAGGAGAAGGTGAAGTCTGGAGGGTGAATCAGAAGAAGCAGAAGAAGGAGAAGGAGAAGGTGAAGTCTGGAGGGTGAATCAGAAGAAGCAGAAGAAGGAGAAGGAGAAGATGAAGTCTGGAGGGTGAATCAGAAGAAGTAGAAGAAGTAGAAGGAGAAGGTGAGGTCTGGAGTGTGAATCAGAAGAAGCAGAAGAAGGAGAAGGAGAAGGTGAAGTCTGGAGGGTGAATCAGAAGAAGCAGAAGAAGGAGAAGGAGAAGGTGAAGTCTGGAGGGTGAATCAGAAGAAGCAGAAGAAGGAGAAGGAGAAGGTGAAGTCAGTAGGGTGAATCAGAAGAAGCAGAAGAAGGAGAAGTAGAAGGTGAAGTTAGGAGGGTGAATCAGAAGAAGCAGAAGAAGGAGAAGGAGAAGGTGAAGTCTGGAGGGTGAATTAGAAGAAGCAGAAGAAGGAGAAGGAGAAGGTGAAGTCAGGAGGGTGAATCAGAAGAAGCAGAAGAAGGAGAAGCAGAAGGTAAAGTTAGGAGGGTGAATCAGAAGAATCAGAAGAAGAAGAAGGAGCAGGTGAAGTCAGGGGGGTGAAGCAGAAGAAGTAGAAGAAGGAGAAGGAGAAGGTGAAGTCAGGAGGGTGAAGCAGAAGAAGCAGAAGAAGGAGAAGGAGAAGGTGAAGTCTGGAGGGTGAATCAGAAGAAGTAGAAGAAGGAGAAGGAGAAGGTGAAGTCAGGAGAGTGAAGCAGAAGAAGCAGAAGAAGGAGAAGGAGAAGGTGAAGTCTGGAGGGTGAAGCAGAAGAAGCAGAAGAAGGAGAAGGAGTAGGTGAAGTCTGGAGGGTGAATCAGAAGAAGTAGAAGAAGGAGATGGAGAAGGTGAAGTCAGGAGGGTGAAGCAGAAGAAGCAGAAGAAGGAGAAGGAGAAGGTGAAGTCTGGAGGGTGAAGCAGAAGAAGCAGAAGAAGGAGAAGGAGAAGGTGAAGTCTGGAATGTGAATCAGAAGAAGCAGAAGAAGGAGAAGGAGAAGGTGAAGTTTGGAGGGTGAATAAGAAGAAGCAGAAGAAGGAGAAGGAGAAGGTGAAGTCTGGAGGGCGCAGCAGAAGAAGCAGAAGAAGGAGAAGGAGAAGGTGAAGTCTGGAGGGTGAATCAGAAGAAGTAGAAGAAGGAGAAGGAGAAGGTGAAGTCAGGAGACTAAAGCAGAAGAAGCAGAAGAAGGAGAAGGAGAAGGTGAAGTCTGGAGGGTGAAGCAGAAGAAGCAGAAGAAGGAGAAGGAGAAGGTGAAGTCTGGAGGGCGAAGCAGAAGAAGCAGAAGAAGGAGAAGGAGAAGGTGAAGTCTGGAGGGTGAAGCAGAAGAAGCAGAAGAAGGAGAAGGAGAAGGTGAAGTCTGGAGGGTGAATCAGAAGAAGTAGAAGAAGGAGAAGGAGAAGGTGAAGTCAGGAGGGTGAATCAGAAGAAGTAGAAGAAGGAGAAGGAGAAGGTGAAGTCAGGAGGGTGAAGCAGCAGAAGCAGAAGAAGGAGAAGGAGAAGGTGAAGTCAGGAGGGTGAATCGGAAGAAGTAGAAGAAGGAGAAGGAGAAGGTGAAGTCTGGAGGGTGAATCAGAAGAAGTAGAAGAAGGAGAAGGAGAAGTTGAAGTCTGGAGGGTGAATCAGAAGAAGTAGAAGAAGGAGAAGGAGAAGGTGAAGTCTGGAGGGTGAATCAGAAGAAGTAGAAGACGGAGAAGGAGAAGGTGAAGTCTGGAGGGTGAATCAGAAGAAGCAGAAGAAGGAGAAGGAGAAGGTGACGTCTGGAGGGAGAAGCAGAAGAAGTAGAAGAAGGAGAAGGAGAAGGTGAAGTCTGGAGGGTGAATCAGAAGAAGTAGAAGAAGGAGAAGGAGAAGGTGAAGTCTGGAGGGTGAATCAGAAGAAGTAGAAGACGGAGAAGGAGAAGGCGAAGTCTGGAGGGTGAATCAGAAGAAGCAGAAGAACGAGAAGGAGAAGGTGAAGTCTGGAGGGTGAATCAGAAGAAGTGAAAGAAGGAGAAGGAGAAGGTGTAGTCTGGAGGGTGAATCAGAAGAAGTTGACGAAGGAGAAGGAGAAGGTGAAGTCTGGAGGGTGAATCAGAAGAAGCAGAAGAACGAGAAGGAGAAGGTGAAGTCTGGAGGGTGAATCAGAAGAAGTAGAAGAAGGAGAAGGAGAAGGTGAAGTCTGGAGGATGAATCAGAAGAAGCAGAAGAAGGAGAAGGAGAAGGTGAAGTCTGGAGGGTGAATCAGAAGAAGCAGAAGAAGGAGAAGGAGAAGGTGAAGTCTGGAGTGTGAATCAGAAGAAGCAGAATAAGGAGAAGGAGAAGGTGAAGTCTGGAGGGTGAATCAGAAGAAGCAGAAGAAGGAGAAGGAGAAGGTGAAGTCTGGAGGGTGAATCAGAAGAAGTAGAAGAAGGAGAAGGAGAAGGTGAAGTCTGGAGGGTGAATCAGAAGAAGTAGAAGAAGGAGAAGGAGAAGGTGAAGTCTGGAGGGTGAATCAGAAGCAGTAGAAGAAGGAGAAGGAGAAGGTGAGGTCTGGAGGGTGAAGCAGAAGAAGTAGAAGAAGGAGAAGGAGAAGGTGAAGTCAGGAGGGTGAATCAGAAGAAGTAGAAGAAGGAGAAGTAGAAGGTGAAGTCAGGAGGGTGAATCAGAAGAAGCAGAAGAAGGAGAAGGAGAAGGTGAAGACTGGAGGGTGAATCAGAAGAATCAGAAGAAGGAGATGGAGAAGGTGAAGTCTGGAGGGTGAATCAGAAGAAACAGAAGAAAGAGAAGGAGAAGGTGAATTCTGGAGGGTGAAGCAGAAGAAACAGAAGAAGGAGAAGGAGAAGGTGAAGACTGGAGGGTGAATCAGAAGAAGTAGAAGAAGGAGAAGGAGAAGGTGAGGTCTGGAGGGCGAATCAGAAGAAGTAGAAGAAGGAGAAGGAGAAGGTGAAGTCTGGAGGGTGAATCAGAAGAAGCAGAAGAAGGAGAAGGAGAAGGTGAAGTCTGGAGGGTGAATCAGAAGAAGCAGAAGAAGGAGAAGGAGAAGATGAAGTCTGGAGGGTGAATCAGAAGAAGTAGAAGAAGTAGAAGGAGAAGGTGAGGTCTGGAGTGTGAATCAGAAGAAGCAGAAGAAGGAGAAGGAGAAGGTGAAGTCTGGAGGGTGAATCAGAAGAAGCAGAAGAAGGAGAAGGAGAAGGTGAAGTCTGGAGGGTGAATCAGAAGAAGCAGAAGAAGGAGAAGGAGAAGGTGAAGTCAGGAGGGTGAATCAGAAGAAGCAGAAGAAGGAGAAGTAGAAGGTGAAGTTAGGAGGGTGAATCAGAAGAAGCAGAAGAAGGAGAAGGAGAAGGTGAAGTCTGGAGGGTGAATTAGAAGAAGCAGAAGAAGGAGAAGGAGAAGGTGAAGTCAGGAGGGTGAATCAGAAGAAGCAGAAGAAGGAGAAGCAGAAGGTAAAGTTAGGAGGGTGAATCAGAAGAAGCAGAAGAAGAAGAAGGAGCAGGTGAAGTCAGGGGGGTGAAGCAGAAGAAGTAGAAGAAGGAGAAGGAGAAGGTGAAGTCAGGAGGGTGAAGCAGAAGAAGCAGAAGAAGGAGAAGGAGAAGGTGAAGTCTGGAGGGTGAATCAGAAGAAGTAGAAGAAGGAGAAGGAGAAGGTGAAGTCAGGAGAGTGAAGCAGAAGAAGCAGAAGAAGGAGAAGGAGAAGGTGAAGTCTGGAGGGTGAAGCAGAAGAAGCAGAAGAAGGAGAAGGAGTAGGTGAAGTCTGGAGGGTGAATCAGAAGAAGTAGAAGAAGGAGATGGAGAAGGTGAAGTCAGGAGGGTGAAGCAGAAGAAGCAGAAGAAGGAGAAGGAGAAGGTGAAGTCTGGAGGGTGAAGCAGAAGAAGCAGAAGAAGGAGAAGGAGAAGGTGAAGTCTGGAATGTGAATCAGAAGAAGCAGAAGAAGGAGAAGGAGAAGGTGAAGTTTGGAGGGTGAATAAGAAGAAGCAGAAGAAGGAGAAGGAGAAGGTGAAGTCTGGAGGGCGCAGCAGAAGAAGCAGAAGAAGGAGAAGGAGAAGGTGAAGTCTGGAGGGTGAATCAGAAGAAGTAGAAGAAGGAGAAGGAGAAGGTGAAGTCAGGAGACTAAAGCAGAAGAAGCAGAAGAAGGAGAAGGAGAAGGTGAAGTCTGGAGGGTGAAGCAGAAGAAGGAGAAGGAGAAGGTGAAGTCTGGAGGGCGAAGCAGAAGAAGCAGAAGAAGGAGAAGGAGAAGGTGAAGTCTGGAGGGTGAAGCAGAAGAAGCAGAAGAAGGAGAAGGAGAAGGTGAAGTCTGGAGGGTGAATCAGAAGAAGTAGAAGAAGGAGAAGGAGAAGGTGAAGTCAGGAGGGTGAATCAGAAGAAGTAGAAGAAGGAGAAGGAGAAGGTGAAGTCAGGAGGGTGAAGCAGCAGAAGCAGAAGAAGGAGAAGGAGAAGGTGAAGTCAGGAGGGTGAATCGGAAGAAGTAGAAGAAGGAGAAGGAGAAGGTGAAGTCTGGAGGGTGAATCAGAAGAAGTAGAAGAAGGAGAAGGAGAAGTTGAAGTCTGGAGGGTGAATCAGAAGAAGTAGAAGAAGGAGAAGGAGAAGGTGAAGTCTGGAGGGTGAATCAGAAGAAGTAGAAGACGGAGAAGGAGAAGGTGAAGTCTGGAGGGTGAATCAGAAGAAGCAGAAGAACGAGAAGGAGAAGGTGAAGTCTGGAGGGTGAATCAGAAGAAGTAGAAGAAGGAGAAGGAGAAGGTGTAGTCTGGAGGGTGAATCAGAAGAAGTTGACGAAGGAGAAGGAGAAGGTGAAGTCTGGAGGGTGAATCAGAAGAAGCAGAAGAACGAGAAGGAGAAGGTGAAGTCTGGAGGGTGAATCAGAAGAAGTAGAAGAAGGAGAAGGAGAAGGTGAAGTCTGGAGGATGAATCAGAAGAAGCAGAAGAAGGAGAAGGAGAAGGTGAAGTCTGGAGGGTGAAGCAGAAGAAGCAGAAGAAGGAGAAGGAGAAGGTGAAGTCTGGAGGGTGAATCAGAAGAAGTAGAAGAAGGAGAAGGAGAAGGTGAAGTCAGGAGGGTGAATCAGAAGAAGTAGAAGAAGGAGAAGGAGAAGGTGAAGTCAGGAGGGTGAAGCAGCAGAAGCAGAAGAAGGAGAAGGAGAAGGTGAAGTCAGGAGGGTGAATCGGAAGAAGTAGAAGAAGGAGAAGGAGAAGGTGAAGTCTGGAGGGTGAATCAGAAGAAGTAGAAGAAGGAGAAGGAGAAGTTGAAGTCTGGAGGGTGAATCAGAAGAAGTAGAAGAAGGAGAAGGAGAAGGTGAAGTCTGGAGGGTGAATCAGAAGAAGTAGAAGACGGAGAAGGAGAAGGTGAAGTCTGGAGGGTGAATCAGAAGAAGCAGAAGAACGAGAAGGAGAAGGTGAAGTCTGGAGGGTGAATCAGAAGAAGTAGAAGAAGGAGAAGGAGAAGGTGTAGTCTGGAGGGTGAATCAGAAGAAGTTGACGAAGGAGAAGGAGAAGGTGAAGTCTGGAGGGTGAAGCAGAAGAAGCAGAAGAAGGAGAAGGAGAAGGTGAAGTCTGGAATGTGAATCAGAAGAAGCAGAAGAAGGAGAAGGAGAAGGTGAAGTTTGGAGGGTGAATAAGAAGAAGCAGAAGAAGGAGAAGGAGAAGGTGAAGTCTGGAGGGCGCAGCAGAAGAAGCAGAAGAAGGAGAAGGAGAAGGTGAAGTCTGGAGGGTGAATCAGAAGAAGTAGAAGAAGGAGAAGGAGAAGGTGAAGTCAGGAGACTAAAGCAGAAGAAGCAGAAGAAGGAGAAGGAGAAGGTGAAGTCTGGAGGGTGAAGCAGAAGAAGCAGAAGAAGGAGAAGGAGAAGGTGAAGTCTGGAGGGCGAAGCAGAAGAAGCAGAAGAAGGAGAAGGAGAAGGTGAAGTCTGGAGGGTGAAGCAGAAGAAGCAGAAGAAGGAGAAGGAGAAGGTGAAGTCTGGAGGGTGAATCAGAAGAAGTAGAAGAAGGAGAAGGAGAAGGTGAAGTCAGGAGGGTGAATCAGAAGAAGTAGAAGAAGGAGAAGGAGAAGGTGAAGTCAGGAGGGTGAAGCAGCAGAAGCAGAAGAAGGAGAAGGAGAAGGTGAAGTCAGGAGGGTGAATCGGAAGAAGTAGAAGAAGGAGAAGGAGAAGGTGAAGTCTGGAGGGTGAATCAGAAGAAGTAGAAGAAGGAGAAGGAGAAGTTGAAGTCTGGAGGGTGAATCAGAAGAAGTAGAAGAAGGAGAAGGAGAAGGTGAAGTCTGGAGGGTGAATCAGAAGAAGTAGAAGACGGAGAAGGAGAAGGTGAAGTCTGGAGGGTGAATCAGAAGAAGCAGAAGAACGAGAAGGAGAAGGTGAAGTCTGGAGGGTGAATCAGAAGAAGTAGAAGAAGGAGAAGGAGAAGGTGTAGTCTGGAGGGTGAATCAGAAGAAGTTGACGAAGGAGAAGGAGAAGGTGAAGTCTGGAGGGTGAATCAGAAGAAGCAGAAGAACGAGAAGGAGAAGGTGAAGTCTGGAGGGTGAATCAGAAGAAGTAGAAGAAGGAGAAGGAGAAGGTGAAGTCTGGAGGATGAATCAGAAGAAGCAGAAGAAGGAGAAGGAGAAGGTGAAGTCTGGAGGGTGAAGCAGAAGAAGCAGAAGAAGGAGAAGGAGAAGGTGAAGTCTGGAGGGTGAATCAGAAGAAGTAGAAGAAGGAGAAGGAGAAGGTGAAGTCAGGAGGGTGAATCAGAAGAAGTAGAAGAAGGAGAAGGAGAAGGTGAAGTCAGGAGGGTGAAGCAGCAGAAGCAGAAGAAGGAGAAGGAGAAGGTGAAGTCAGGAGGGTGAATCGGAAGAAGTAGAAGAAGGAGAAGGAGAAGGTGAAGTCTGGAGGGTGAATCAGAAGAAGTAGAAGAAGGAGAAGGAGAAGTTGAAGTCTGGAGGGTGAATCAGAAGAAGTAGAAGAAGGAGAAGGAGAAGGTGAAGTCTGGAGGGTGAATCAGAAGAAGTAGAAGACGGAGAAGGAGAAGGTGAAGTCTGGAGGGTGAATCAGAAGAAGCAGAAGAACGAGAAGGAGAAGGTGAAGTCTGGAGGGTGAATCAGAAGAAGTAGAAGAAGGAGAAGGAGAAGGTGTAGTCTGGAGGGTGAATCAGAAGAAGTTGACGAAGGAGAAGGAGAAGGTGAAGTCTGGAGGGTGAATCAGAAGAAGCAGAAGAACGAGAAGGAGAAGGTGAAGTCTGGAGGGTGAATCAGAAGAAGTAGAAGAAGGAGAAGGAGAAGGTGAAGTCTGGAGGATGAATCAGAAGAAGCAGAAGAAGGAGAAGGAGAAGGTGAAGTCTGGAGGGTGAATCAGAAGAAGCAGAAGAAGGAGAAGGAGAAGGTGAAGTCTGGAGTGTGAATCAGAAGAAGCAGAATAAGGAGAAGGAGAAGGTGAAGTCTGGAGGGTGAATCAGAAGAAGCAGAAGAAGGAGAAGGAGAAGGTGAAGTCTGGAGGGTGAATCAGAAGAAGTAGAAGAAGGAGAAGGAGAAGGTGAAGTCTGGAGGGTGAAGCAGAAGAAGTAGAAGAAGGAGAAGGAGAAGGTGAAGTCAGGAGGGTTAATCAGAAGAAGTAGAAGAAGGAGAAGGAGAAGGTGAAGTCAGGAGGGTGAATCAGAAGAAGCAGAAGAAGGAGAAGGAGAAGGTGAAGTCTGGAGGGTGAATCAGAAGAATCAGAAGAAGGAGAAGGAGAAGGTGAAGTCTGGAGGGTGAATCAGAAGAAGCAGAAGAAAGAGAAGGAGAAGGTGAATTCTGGAGGGTGAAGCAGAATAAACAGAAGAAGGAGAAGGAGAAGGTGAAGACTGGAGGGTGAATCAGAAGAAGTAGAAGAAGGAGAAGGAGAAGGTGAGGTCTGGAGGGCGAATCAGAAGAAGTAGAAGAAGGAGAAGGAGAAGGTGAAGTCTGGAGGGCGAATCAGAAGAAGCAGAAGAAGGAGAAGGAGAAGGTGAAGTCTGGAGGGTGAATCAGAAGAAGCAGAAGAAGGAGAAGGAGAAGATGAAGTCTGGAGGGTGAATCAGAAGAAGTAGAAGAAGTAGAAGGAGAAGGTGAGGTCTGGAGTGTGAATCAGAAGAAGCAGAAGAAGGAGAAGGAGAAGGTGAAGTCTGGAGGGTGAATCAGAAGAAGCAGAAGAAGGAGAAGGAGAAGGTGAAGTCTGGAGGGTGAATCAGAAGAAGCAGAAGAAGGAGAAGGAGAAGGTGAAGTCAGGAGGGTGAATCAGAAGAAGCAGAAGAAGGAGAAGGAGAAGGTGAAGTTAGGAGGGTGAATCAGAAGAAGCAGAAGAAGGAGAAGGAGAAGGTGAAGTCTGGAGGGTGAATCAGAAGAAGCTGAAGAAGGAGAAGGAGAAGGTGAAGTCTGGAGGGTGAATTAGAAGAAGCAGAAGAAGGAGAAGGAGAAGGTGAAGTCAGGAGGGTGAATCAGAAGAAGCAGAAGAAGGAGAAGCAGAAGGTAAAGTTAGGAGGGTGAATCAGAAGAAGCAGAAGAAGGAGAAGGAGCAGGTGAAGTCAGGGGGGTGAAGCAGAAGAAGTAGAAGAAGGAGAAGGAGAAGGTGAAGTCAGGAGGGTGAAGCAGAAGAAGCAGAAGAAGGAGAAGGAGAAGGTGAAGTCTGGAGGGTGAATCAGAAGAAGTAGAAGAAGGAGAAGGAGAAGGTGAAGTCAGGAGAGTGAAGCAGAAGAAGCAGAAGAAGGAGAAGGAGAAGGTGAAGTCTGGAGGGTGAAGCAGAAGAAGCAGAAGAAGGAGAAGGAGAAGGTGAAGTCTGGAGGGTGAAGCAGAAAAAGCAGAAGAAGGAGAAGGGGAAGGTGAAGTCTGGAGGGTGAATCAGAAGAAGTAGAAGAAGCAGAAGGAGAAGGTGAAGTCTGGAGGGTGAATCAGAAGAAGCAGAAGAAGGAGAAGGAGAAGGTGAAGTCTGGAGGGTGAATCAGAAGAAGCAGAAGAAGGAGAAGGAGAAGGTGAAGTCTGGAGGGTGAATCAGAAGAAGCAGAATAAGGAGAAGGAGAAGGTGAAGTCTGGAGGGTGAATCAGAAGAAGCAGAAGAAGGAGAAGGAGAAGGTGAAGTCTGGAGGGTGAATCAGAAGAAGTAGAAGAAGGAGAAGGAGAAGGTGAAGTCTGGAGGGTGAATCAGAAGAAGTAGAAGAAGGAGAAGGAGAAGGTGAAGTCTGGAGGGTGAATCAGAAGAAGCAGAAGAAGGAGAAAGAGAAGGTGAAGTCTGGAGGGTGAATCAGAAGAAGCAGAAGAAGGAGAAGGAGACGATGAAGTCTGGAGGGTGAATCAGAAGAAGTAGAAGAAGGAGAAGGAGAAGGTGAAGTCTGGAGGGTGAATCAGAAGAAGCAGAAGAAGGAGAAGGAGAAGGTGAAGTCTGGAGGGTGAATCAGAAGAAGCAGAAGAAGGAGAAGGAGAAGGTGAAGTCTGGAGGGTGAATCAGAAGAAGCAGAATAAGGAGAAGGAGAAGGTGAAGTCTGGAGGGTGAATCAGAAGAAGCAGAAGAAGTAGAAGGAGAAGGTGAAGTCTGGAGGGTGAATCAGAAGAAGTAGAAGAAGGAGAAGGAGAAGGTGAAGTCTGGAGGGTGAAGCAGAAGAAGTAGAAGAAGGAGAAGGAGAAGGTGAAGTAAGGAGGGTGAATCAGAAGAAGTAGAAGAAGGAGAAGGAGAAGGTGAAGTCAGGAGGGTGATTCAGAAGAAGCAGAAGAAGGAGAAGGAGAAGGTGAAGTCTGGAGGGTGAATCAGAAGAATCAGAAGAAGGAGAAGGAGAAGGTGAAGTCTGGAGGGTGAATCAGAAGAAGCAGAAGAAAGAGAAGGAGAAGGTGAAGTCTGGAGGGTGAAGCAGAAGAAACAGAAGAAGGAGAAGGAGAAGGTGAAGACTGAAGGGTGAATCAGAAGAAGTAGAAGAAGGATTAGGAGAAGGTGAGGTCTGGAGGGTGAATCAGAAGAAGCAGAAGAAGGAGAAGGAGAAGGTGAAGTCTGGAGGGTGAATCAGAAGAAGCAGAAGAAGGAGAAGGAGAAGATGAAGTCTGGAGGGTGAATCAGAAGAAGTAGAAGAAGGAGAAGGAGAAGGTGAGGTCTGGAGGGTGAATCAGAAGAAGCATAAGAAGGAGAAGGAGAAGGTGAAGTCTGGAGGGTGAATCAGACGAAGCAGAAGAAGGAGAAGGAGAAGATGAAGTCTGGAGGGTGAATCAGAAGAAGTAGAAGAAGGAGAAGGAGAAGGTGAGGTCTGGAGGGTGAATCAGAAGAAGCATAAGAAGGAGAAGGAGAAGGTGAAGTCTGGAGGGTGAATCAGAAGAAGCAGAAGAAGGAGAAGGAGAAGGTGATGTCTGGAGGGTGAATCAGAAGAAGCAAAAGAAGGAGAAGGAGAAGGTGAAGTCAGGAGGGTGAATCAGAAGAAGCAGAAGAAGGATAGGAGAAGGTGAAGTTAGGAGGGTGAATCAGAAGAAGCAGAAGAAGGAGAAGGAGCAGGTGAAGTCAGGGGGGAGAAGCAGAAGAAGTAGAAGAAGGAGAAGGAGAAGGTGAAGTCAGGACGGTGAAGCAGAAGAGGCAGAAGAAGGAGAAGGAGAAGGTGAAGTCTGGAGGGCGCAGCAGAAGAAGCAGAAGAAGGAGAAGGAGAAGGTGAAGTCTGGAGGGTGAAGCAGAAGAAGCAGAAGAAGGAGAAGGAGAAGGTGAAGTCTGGAGGGTGAATCAGAAGAAGTAGAAGAAGGAGAAGGAGAAGGTGAAGTCAGGAGAGTGAAGCAGAAGAAGCAGAAGAAGGAGAAGGAGAAGGTGAAGTCTGGAGGGTGAAGCAGAGGAAGCAGAAGAAGGAGAAGGAGAAGGTGATTTCTGGAGGGCGAAGCAGAAGAAGCAGAAGAAGGAGAAGGAGAAGGTGAAGTCTGGAGGGTGAAGCAGAAGAAGCTGAAGAAGGAGAAGGAGAAGGTGAAGTCTGGAGGGTGAATCAGAAGAGGTAGAAGAAGGAGAAGGAGAAGGTGAAGTCAGGAGGGTGAAGCAGAAGAAGCAGAAGATGGAGAAGGAGAAGGTGAAGTCTGGAGGGTGAAACAGAAGAATCAGAAGAAGGAGAAGGAGAAAGTGAAGTCTGGAGGGTGAATCAGAAGAAGCAGAAGAAAGAGAAGGAGAAGGTGAAGTCTGGAGGGTGAAGCAGAAGAAACAGAAGAAGGAGAAGGAGAAGGTGAAGACTGAAGGGTGAATCAGAAGAAGTAGAAGAAGGAGAAGGAGAAGGTGAAGTCTGGAGGGTGAATCAGAAGAAGTAGAAGAAGGAGAAGGAGAAGGTGAAGTCTGGAGGGTGAATCAGAAGAAGCAGAAGAAGGAGAAGGAGAAGGTGAAGTCTGGAGGGTGAATCAGAAGAAGCAGAAGAAGGAGAAGGAGAAGATGAAGTCTGGAGGGTGAATCAGAAGAAGTAGAAGAAGGAGAAGGAGAAGGTGAGGTCTGGAGGGTGAATCAGAAGAAGCAGAAGGAGGAGAAGGAGAAGGTGAAGTCTGGAGGGTGAATCAGAAGAAGCAGAAGAAGGAGAAGGAGAAGGTGAAGTCTGGAGGGTGAATCAGAAGAAGCAAAAGAAGGAGAAGGAGAAGGTGAAGTCAGGAGGGTGAATCAGAAGAAGCAGAAGAAGGAGAAGGAGAAGGTGAAGTTAGGAGGGTGAATCAGAAGAAGCAGAAGAAGGAGAAGGAGCAGGTGAAGTCAGTGGGGTGAAGCAGAAGAAGTAGAAGAAGGAGAAGGAGAAGGTGAAGTCAGGACGGTGAAGCAGAAGAAGCAGAAGAAGGAGAAGGAGAAGGTGAAGTCTGGAGGGCGCAGCAGAAGAAGCAGAAGAAGGAGAAGGAGAAGGTGAAGTCTGGAGGGTGAAGCAGAAGAAGCAGAAGAAGGAGAAGGAGAAGATGAAGTCTGGAGGGTGAATCAGAAGAAGTAGAAGAAGGAGAAGGAGAAGGTGAAGTCAGGAGAGTGAAGCAGAAGAAGCAGAAGAAGGAGAAGGAGAAGGTGAAGTCTGGAGGGTGAAGCAGAAGAAGCAGAAGAAGGAGAAGGAGAAGGTGAAGTCTGGAGGGCGAAGCAGAAGAAGCAGAAGAAGGAGAAGGAGAAGGTGAAGTCTGGAGGGTGAAGCAGAAGAAGCAGAAGAAGGAGAAGGAGAAGGTGAAGTCTGGAGGGTGAATCAGAAGAAGCAGAAGAAGGAGAAGGAGAAGATGAAGTCTGGAGGGTGAATCAGAAGAAGTAGAAGAAGGAGAAGGAGAAGGTGAGGTCTGGAGGGTGAATCAGAAGATGCAGAAGAAGGAGAAGGAGAAGGTGAAGTCTGGAGGGTGAATCAGAAGAAGCAGAAGACGGAGAAGGAGAAGGTGAAGTCTGGAGGGTGAATCAGAAGAAGCAAAAGAAGGAGAAGGAGAAGGTGAAGTCAGGAGGGTGAATCAGAAGAAGCAGAAGAAGGAGAAGGAGAAGGTGAAGTTAGGAGGGTGAATCAGAAGAAGTAGAAGAAGGAGAAGGAGAAGGTGAAGTCAGGAGGGTGATTCAGAAGAAGCAGAAGAAGGAGAAGGAGAAGGTGAAGTCTGGAGGGTGAATCAGAAGAATCAGAAGAAGGAGAAGGAGAAGGTGAAGTCTGGAGGGTGAATCAGAAGAAGCAGAAGAAAGAGAAGGAGAAGGTGAAGTCTGGAGGGTGAAGCAGAAGAAACAGAAGAAGGAGAAGGAGAAGGTGAAGACTGAAGGGTGAATCAGAAGAAGTAGAAGAAGGATTAGGAGAAGGTGAGGTCTGGAGGGTGAATCAGAAGAAGCAGAAGAAGGAGAAGGAGAAGGTGAAGTCTGGAGGGTGAATCAGAAGAAGCAGAAGAAGGAGAAGGAGAAGATGAAGTCTGGAGGGTGAATCAGAAGAAGTAGAAGAAGGAGAAGGAGAAGGTGAGGTCTGGAGGGTGAATCAGAAGAAGCATAAGAAGGAGAAGGAGAAGGTGAAGTCTGGAGGGTGAATCAGACGAAGCAGAAGAAGGAGAAGGAGAAGATGAAGTCTGGAGGGTGAATCAGAAGAAGTAGAAGAAGGAGAAGGAGAAGGTGAGGTCTGGAGGGTGAATCAGAAGAAGCATAAGAAGGAGAAGGAGAAGGTGAAGTCTGGAGGGTGAATCAGAAGAAGCAGAAGAAGGAGAAGGAGAAGGTGATGTCTGGAGGGTGAATCAGAAGAAGCAAAAGAAGGAGAAGGAGAAGGTGAAGTCAGGAGGGTGAATCAGAAGAAGCAGAAGAAGGATAGGAGAAGGTGAAGTTAGGAGGGTGAATCAGAAGAAGCAGAAGAAGGAGAAGGAGCAGGTGAAGTCAGGGGGGAGAAGCAGAAGAAGTAGAAGAAGGAGAAGGAGAAGGTGAAGTCAGGACGGTGAAGCAGAAGAGGCAGAAGAAGGAGAAGGAGAAGGTGAAGTCTGGAGGGCGCAGCAGAAGAAGCAGAAGAAGGAGAAGGAGAAGGTGAAGTCTGGAGGGTGAAGCAGAAGAAGCAGAAGAAGGAGAAGGAGAAGGTGAAGTCTGGAGGGTGAATCAGAAGAAGTAGAAGAAGGAGAAGGAGAAGGTGAAGTCAGGAGAGTGAAGCAGAAGAAGCAGAAGAAGGAGAAGGAGAAGGTGAAGTCTGGAGGGTGAAGCAGAGGAAGCAGAAGAAGGAGAAGGAGAAGGTGATGTCTGGAGGGCGAAGCAGAAGAAGCAGAAGAAGGAGAAGGAGAAGGTGAAGTCTGGAGGGTGAAGCAGAAGAAGCTGAAGAAGGAGAAGGAGAAGGTGAAGTCTGGAGGGTGAATCAGAAGAGGTAGAAGAAGGAGAAGGAGAAGGTGAAGTCAGGAGGGTGAAGCAGAAGAAGCAGAAGATGGAGAAGGAGAAGTTGAAGTCTGGAGGGTGAAACAGAAGAATCAGAAGAAGGAGAAGGAGAAAGTGAAGTCTGGAGGGTGAATCAGAAGAAGCAGAAGAAAGAGAAGGAGAAGGTGAAGTCTGGAGGGTGAAGCAGAAGAAACAGAAGAAGGAGAAGGAGAAGGTGAAGACTGAAGGGTGAATCAGAAGAAGTAGAAGAAGGAGAAGGAGAAGGTGAAGTCTGGAGGGTGAATCAGAAGAAGTAGAAGAAGGAGAAGGAGAAGGTGAAGTCTGGAGGGTGAATCAGAAGAAGCAGAAGAAGGAGAAGGAGAAGGTGAAGTCTGGAGGGTGAATCAGAAGAAGCAGAAGAAGGAGAAGGAGAAGATGAAGTCTGGAGGGTGAATCAGAAGAAGTAGAAGAAGGAGAAGGAGAAGGTGAGGTCTGGAGGGTGAATCAGAAGAAGCAGAAGGAGGAGAAGGAGAAGGTGAAGTCTGGAGGGTGAATCAGAAGAAGCAGAAGAAGGAGAAGGAGAAGGTGAAGTCTGGAGGGTGAATCAGAAGAAGCAAAAGAAGGAGAAGGAGAAGGTGAAGTCAGGAGGGTGAATCAGAAGAAGCAGAAGAAGGAGAAGGAGAAGGTGAAGTTAGGAGGGTGAATCAGAAGAAGCAGAAGAAGGAGAAGGAGCAGGTGAAGTCAGTGGGGTGAAGCAGAAGAAGTAGAAGAAGGAGAAGGAGAAGGTGAAGTCAGGACGGTGAAACAGAAGAAGCAGAAGAAGGAGAAGGAGAAGGTGAAGTCTGGAGGGCGCAGCAGAAGAAGCAGAAGAAGGAGAAGGAGAAGGTGAAGTCTGGAGGGTGAAGCAGAAGAAGCAGAAGAAGGAGAAGGAGAAGATGAAGTCTGGAGGGTGAATCAGAAGAAGTAGAAGAAGGAGAAGGAGAAGGTGAAGTCAGGAGAGTGAAGCAGAAGAAGCAGAAGAAGGAGAAGGAGAAGGTGAAGTCTGGAGGGTGAAGCAGAAGAAGCAGAAGAAGGAGAAGGAGAAGGTGAAGTCTGGAGGGCGAAGCAGAAGAAGCAGAAGAAGGAGAAGGAGAAGGTGAAGTCTGGAGGGTGAAGCAGAAGAAGCAGAAGAAGGAGAAGGAGAAGGTGAAGTCTGGAGGGTGAATCAGAAGAAGCAGAAGAAGGAGAAGGAGAAGATGAAGTCTGGAGGGTGAATCAGAAGAAGTAGAAGAAGGAGAAGGAGAAGGTGAGGTCTGGAGGGTGAATCAGAAGATGCAGAAGAAGGAGAAGGAGAAGGTGAAGTCTGGAGGGTGAATCAGAAGAAGCAGAAGACGGAGAAGGAGAAGGTGAAGTCTGGAGGGTGAATCAGAAGAAGCAAAAGAAGGAGAAGGAGAAGGTGAAGTCAGGAGGGTGAATCAGAAGAAGCAGAAGAAGGAGAAGGAGAAGGTGAAGTTAGGAGGGTGAATCAGAAGAAGCAGAAGAAGGAGAAGGAGCAGGTGAAGTCAGTGGGGTGAAGCAGAAGAAGTAGAAGAAGGAGAAGGAGAAGGTGAAGTCAGGACGTTGAAGCAGAAGAAGCAGAAGAAGGAGAAGGAGAAGGTGAAGTCTGGAGGGCGCAGCAGAAGAAGCAGAAGAAGGAGAAGGAGAAGGTGAAGTCTGGAGGGTGAAGCAGAAGAAGCAGAAGAAGGAGAAGGAGAAGATGAAGTCTGGAGGGTGAATCAGAAGAAGTAGAAGAAGGAGAAGGAGAAGGTGAAGTCAGGAGAGTGAAGCAGAAGAAGCAGAAGAAGGAGAAGGAGAAGGTGAAGTCTGGAGGGTGAAGCAGAAGAAGCAGAAGAAGGAGAAGGAGAAGGTGAAGTCTGGAGGGCGAAGCAGAAGAAGCAGAAGAAGGAGAAGGAGAAGGTGAAGTCTGGAGGGTGAAGCAGAAGAAGCAGAAGAAGGAGAAGGAGAAGGAGAAGTCCGGAGGGTGAATCAGAAGAAGTAGAAGAAGGAGAAGGAGAAGGTGAAGTCAGGAGGGTGAAGCAGAAGAAGCAGAAGAAGGAGAAGGAGAAGGTGAAGTCTGGAGGGTGAAGCAGAAGAAGCAGAAGAAGGAGAAGGAGAAGGTGAAGTCTGGAGGGTGAAGCAGAAGAAGCAGAAGAAGGAGAAGGAGAAGGTGAAGTAAGGAGGGTGAATCAGAAGAAGTAGAAGAAGGAGAAGGAGAAGGTGAAGTCTGGAGGGTGAATCAGAAGACGTAGAAGAAGGAGAAGGAGAAGGTGAAGTCTGGAGGGTGAATCAGAAGAAGTAGAAGAAGGAGAAGGAGAATGTGAAGTCTGGAGGGTGAATCAGAAGAAGCAGAAGAAGGAGAAGGAGAAGGTGAAGTCTGGAGGGAGAAGCAGAAGAAGTAGAAGAAGGAGAAGGAGAAGTTGAAGTCTGGAGGGTGAATCAGAAGAAGTAGGAGAAGGAGAAGGAGAAGGTGAAGTCTGGAGGGTCAATCAGAAGAAGAAGAAGAAGGAGAAGGAGAAGGTGAAGTCCGGAGGGTAAATCAGAAGAAGCAAAAGAAGGTTAAGGAGAAGATGAAGTCTGGAGGGTGAGTCAGAAGAAGTAGAAGAAGGAGAAGTAGAAGGTGTAGTCTGGACGGTGAATCAGAAGAAGTAGACGAAGGAGAAGGAGAAGGTGAAGTCTGCAGGGTGAATCAGAAGAAGCAGAAGAAGGAGAAGGAGAAGGTGAAGTCTGGAGGGTGAATCAGAAGCAGTAGAAGAAGGAGAAGGAGAAGGTGAAGTCTGGAGGGTGAATCAGAAGAAGAAGGAGAAGGTGAAGTCTGGAGGGTGAATCAGAAGAAGCAGAAGAAGGAGAAGGAGAAGGTGAAGTCTGGAGGGTGAATCAGAAGAAGCAGAAAAAGGAGAAGGAGAAGGTGAAGTCTGGAGGGTGAATCAGAAGAAGCAGAAGAAGGAGAAGGAGAAGGTGAAGTCTGGAGGGTGAATCAGAAGAAGTAGAAGAAGGAGAAGGAGAAGTTGAAGTCTGGAGGGTGAATCAGAAGAAGTAGAAGAAGGAGAAGGAGAAGGTGAAGTCAGGAGAGTGAAGCAGAAGAAGCAGAAGAAGGAGAAGGAGAAGGTGAAGTCTGGAGGGAGAAGCAGAAGAAGCAGAAGAAGGAGAAGGAGAAGGTGAAGTCTGGAGGGCGAAGCAGAAGAAGCAGAAGAAGGAGAAGGAGAAGGTGAAGTCTGGAGGGTGAAGCAGAAGAAGCAGAAGAAGGAGAAGGAGAAGGTGAATTCTGGAGGGTGAATCAGAAGAAGTAGAAGAAGGAGAAGGAGAAGGTGAAGTCTGGAGGGTGAAGCAGAAGAAACAGAAGAAGGCGAAGCAGAAGGTGAAGACTGAAGGGTGAATCAGAAGAAGTAGAAGAAGGAGAAGGAGAAGGTGAAGTCTGGAGGGTGAATCAGAAGAAGCAGAAGAAGGAGAAGGAGAAGGTGAAGTCTGGAGGGTGAATCAGAAGAAGCAGAAGAAGGAGAAGGAGAAGATGAAGTCTGGAGGGTGAATCAGAAGAAGTAGAAGAAGGAGAAGGAGAAGGTGAGGTCTGGAGGGTGAATCAGAAGAAGCAGAAGAAGGAGAAGGAGAAGGTGAAGTCTGGAGAGTGAAGCAGAAGAAGCAGAAGAAGGAGAAGGAGAAGGTGAAGTCTGGAGGGTGAAGCAGAAGAAGCAGAAGAAGGAGAAGGAGAAGGTGAAGTCTGGAGGGCGAAGCAGAAGAAGCAGAAGAAGGAGAAGGAGAAGGTGAAGTCTGGAGGGTGAAGCAGAAGAAGCAGAAGAAGGAGAAGGAGAAGGTGAAGTCTGGAGGGTGAATCAGAAGAAGTAGAAGAAGGAGAAGGAGAAGGTGAAGTCAGGAGGGTGAAGCAGAAGAAGCAGAAGAAGGAGAAGGAGAAGGTGAAGTCTGGAGGGTGAAGCAGAAGAAGCAGAAGAAGGAGAAGGAGAAGGTGAAGTCTGGAGGGTGAAGCAGAAGAAGCAGAAGAAGGAGAAGGAGAAGGTGAAGTAAGGAGGGTGAATCAGAAGAAGTAGAAGAAGGAGAAGGAGAAGGTGAAGTCTGGAGGGTGAATCAGAAGACGTAGAAGAAGGAGAAGGAGAAGGTGAAGTCTGGAGGGTGAATCAGAAGAAGCAGAAGAAGGAGAAGGAGAAGGTGAAGTCTGGAGGGAGAAGCAGAAGAAGTAGAAGAAGGAGAAGGAGAAGTTGAAGTCTGGAGGGTGAATCAGAAGAAGTAGAAGAAGGAGAAGGAGAAGGTGAAGTCTGGAGGGTGAATCAGAAGAAGCAGAAGAAGGAGAAGGAGAAGATGAAGTCTGGAGGGTGAATCAGAAGAAGTAGAAGAAGGAGAAGGAGAAGGTGTAGTCTGGACGGTGAATCAGAAGAAGTAGACGAAGGAGAAGGAGACGGTGAAGTCTGCAGGGTGAATCAGAAGAAGCAGAAGAAGGAGAAGGAGAAGGTGAAGTCTGGAGGGTGAATCAGAAGAAGTAGAAGAAGGAGAAGGAGAAGGTGAAGTCTGGAGGGTGAATCAGAAGAAGAAGGAGAAGGTGAAGTCTGGAGGGTGAATCAGAAGAAGCAGAAGAAGGAGAAGGAGAAGGTGAAGTCTGGAGGGTGAATCAGAAGAAGCAGAATAAGGAGAAGGAGAAGGTGAAGTCTGGAGGGTGAATCAGAAGAAGCAGAAGAAGGAGAAGGAGAAGGTGAAGTCTGGAGGGTGAATCAGAAGAAGTAGAAGAAGGAGAAGGAGAAGGTGAAGTCTGGAGGGTGAATCAGAAGAAGTAGAAGAAGGAGAACGAGAAGGTGAAGTCAGGAGAGTGAAGCAGAAGAAGCAGAAGAAGGAGAAGGAGAAGGTGAAGTCTGGAGGGCGCAGCAGAAGAAGCAGAAGAAGGAGAAGGAGAAGGTGAAGTCTGGAGGGTGAAGCAGAAGAAGCAGAAGAAGGAGAAGGAGATGATGAAGTCTGGAGGGTGAATCAGAAGAAGTAGAAGAAGGAGAAGGAGAAGGTGATGTCAGGAGAGTGAAGCAGAAGAAGCAGAAGAAGGAGAAGGAGAAGGTGAAGTCTGGAGGGTGAAGCAGAAGAAGCAGAAGAAGGAGAAGGAGAAGGTGAAGTCTGGAGGGCGAAGCAGAAGAAGCAGAAGAAGGAGAAGGAGAAGGTGAAGTCTGGAGGGTGAAGCAGAAGAAGCAGAAGAAGGAGAAGGAGAAGGTGAAGTCTGGAGGGTGAATCAGAAGAAGCAGAAGAAGGAGAAGGAGAAGATGAAGTCTGGAGGGTGAATCAGAAGAAGTAGAAGAAGGAGAAGGAGAAGGTGAGGTCTGGAGGGTGAATCAGAAGAAGCAGAAGAAGGAGAAGGAGAAGGTGAAGTCTGGAGGGTGAATCAGAAGAAGCAGAAGAAGGAGAAGGAGAAGGTGAAGTCTGGAGGGTGAATCAGAAGAAGCAAAAGAAGGAGAAGGAGAAGGTGAAGTCAGGAGGGTGAATCAGAAGAAGCAGAAGAAGGAGAAGGAGAAGGTGAAGTTAGGAGGGTGAATCAGAAGAAGCAGAAGAAGGAGAAGGAGCAGGTGAAGTCAGTGGGGTGAAGCAGAAGAAGTAGAAGAAGGAGAAGGAGAAGGTGAAGTCAGGACGGTGAAGCAGAAGAAGCAGAAGAAGGAGAAGGAGAAGGTGAAGTCTGGAGGGCGCAGCAGAAGAAGCAGAAGA
Source organism: Somniosus microcephalus (assembly GCF_052327205.1). NCBI lineage: Eukaryota > Metazoa > Chordata > Chondrichthyes > Squaliformes > Somniosidae > Somniosus > Somniosus microcephalus. The sequence goes on along the minus strand of NW_028225302.1, from coordinate 204,766 downwards.
AGGAGAAGGAGAAGGTGAAGACTGGAGGGTGAAGCAGAAGAAGCAGAAGAAGGAGAAGGAGAAGATGAAGTCTGGAGGGTGAATCAGAAGAAGTAGAAGAAGGAGAAGGAGAAGGTGAAGTCAGGAGAGTGAAGCAGAAGAAGCAGAAGAAGGAGAAGGAGAAGGTGAAGTCTGGAGGGTGAAGCAGATGAAGCAGAAGAAGGAGAAGGAGAAGGTGAAGTCTGGAGGGCGAAGCAGAAGAAGCAGAAGAAGGAGAAGGAGAAGGTGAAGTCTGGAGGGTGAAGCAGAAGAAGCAGAAGAAGGAGAAGGAGAAGGTGAAGTCTGGAGGGTGAATCAGAAGAAGTAGAAGAAGGAGAAGGAGAAGGTGAAGTCAGGAGGGTGAAGCAGAAGAAGCAGAAGAAGGAGAAGGAGAAGGTGAAGTCTGGAGGGTGAAGCAGAAGAAGCAGAAGAAGGAGAAGGAGAAGGTGAAGTCTGGAGGGTGAAGCAGAAGAAGCAGAAGAAGGAGAAGGAGAAGGTGAAGTAAGGAGGGTGAATCAGAAGAAGTAGAAGAAGGAGAAGGAGAAGGTGAAGTCTGGAGGGTGAATCAGAAGACGTAGAAGAAGGAGAAGGAGAAGGTGAAGTCTGGAGGGTGAATCAGAAGAAGTAGAAGAAGGAGAAGGAGAATGTGAAGTCTGGAGGGTGAATCAGAAGAAGCAGAAGAAGGAGAAGGAGAAGGTGAAGTCTGGAGGGAGAAGCAGAAGAAGTAGAAGAAGGAGAAGGAGAAGTTGAAGTCTGGAGGGTGAATCAGAAGAAGTAGGAGAAGGAGAAGGAGAAGGTGAAGTCTGGAGGGTCAATCAGAAGAAGAAGAAGAAGGAGAAGGAGAAGGTGAAGTCTGGAGGGTAAATCAGAAGAAGCAAAAGAAGGTTAAGGAGAAGATGAAGTCTGGAGGGTGAGTCAGAAGAAGTAGAAGAAGGAGAAGTAGAAGGTGTAGTCTGGACGGTGAATCAGAAGAAGTAGACGAAGGAGAAGGAGAAGGTGAAGTCTGCAGGGTGAATCAGAAGAAGCAGAAGAAGGAGAAGGAGAAGGTGAAGTCTGGAGGGTGAATCAGAAGCAGTAGAAGAAGGAGAAGGAGAAGGTGAAGTCTGGAGGGTGAATCAGAAGAAGAAGGAGAAGGTGAAGTCTGGAGGGTGAATCAGAAGAAGCAGAAGAAGGAGAAGGAGAAGGTGAAGTCTGGAGGGTGAATCAGAAGAAGCAGAAAAAGGAGAAGGAGAAGGTGAAGTCTGGTGGGTGAATCAGAAGAAGCAGAAGAAGGAGAAGGAGAAGGTGAAGTCTGGAGGGTGAATCAGAAGAAGTAGAAGAAGGAGAAGGAGAAGTTGAAGTCTGGAGGGTGAATCAGAAGAAGTAGAAGAAGGAGAAGGAGAAGGTGAAGTCAGGAGAGTGAAGCAGAAGAAGCAGAAGAAGGAGAAGGAGAAGGTGAAGTCTGGAGGGTGAAGCAGAAGAAGCAGAAGAAGGAGAAGGAGAAGGTGAAGTCTGGAGGGCGAAGCAGAAGAAGCAGAAGAAGGAGAAGGAGAAGGTGAAGTCTGGAGGGTGAAGCAGAAGAAGCAGAAGAAGGAGAAGGAGAAGGTGAAGTCTGGAGGGTGAATCAGAAGAAGTAGAAGAAGGAGAAGGAGAAGGTGAAGTCTGGAGGGTGAAGCAGAAGAAACAGAAGAAGGAGAAGGAGAAGGTGAAGACTGAAGGGTGAATCAGAAGAATTAGAAGAAGGAGAAGGAGAAGGTGAAGTCTGGAGGGTGAATCAGAAGAAGCAGAAGAAGGAGAAGGAGAAGGTGAAGTCTGGAGGGTGAATCAGAAGAAGCAGAAGAAGGAGAAGGAGAAGATGAAGTCTGGAGGGTGAATCAGAAGAAGTAGAAGAAGGAGAAGGAGAAGGTGAGGTCTGGAGGGTGAATCAGAAGGAGCAGAAGAAGGAGAAGGAGAAGGTGAAGTCTGGAGAGTGAAGCAGAAGAAGCAGAAGAAGGAGAAGGAGAAGGTGAAGTCAGGAGGGTGTAGCAGAAGAAGCAGAAGAAGGAGAAGGAGAAGGTGAAGTCTGGAGGGTGAAGCAGAAGAAGCAGAAAAAGGAGAAGGAGAAGGTGAAGTCTGGAGGGTGAAGCAGAAGAAGCAGAAGAAGGAGAAGGAGAAGGTGAAGTAAGGAGGGTGAATCAGAAGAAGTAGAAGAAGGAGAAGGAGAAGGTGAAGTCTGGAGGGTGAATCAGAAGACGTAGAAGAAGGAGAAGGAGAAGGTGAAGTCTGGAGGGTGAATCAGAAGAAGCAGAAGAAGGAGAAGGAGAAGGTGAAGTCTGGAGGGAGAAGCAGAAGAAGTAGAAGAAGGAGAAGGAGAAGTTGAAGTCTGGAGGGTGAATCAGAAGAAGTAGAAGAAGGAGAAGGAGAAGGTGAAGTCTGGAGGGTGAATCAGAAGAAGCAGAAGAAGGAGAAGGAGAAGATGAAGTCTGGAGGGTGAATCAGAAGAAGTAGAAGAAGGAGAAGGAGAAGGTGTAGTCTGGACGGTGAATCAGAAGAAGTAGACGAAGGAGAAGGAGAAGGTGAAGTCTGCAGGGTGAATCAGAAGAAGCAGAAGAAGGAGAAGGAGAAGGTGAAGTCTGGAGGGTGAATCAGAAGAAGTAGAAGAAGGAGAAGGAGAAGGTGAAGTCTGGAGGGTGAATCAGAAGAAGAAGGAGAAGGTGAAGTCTGGAGGGTGAATCAGAAGAAGCAGAAGAAGGAGAAGGAGAAGGTGAAGTCTGGAGGGTGAAGCAGAAGAAGCAGAAGAAGGAGAAGGAGAAGGTGAAGTCTGGAGGGTGAATCAGAAGAAGCAGAAGAAGGAGAAGGAGAAGATGAAGTCTGGAGGGTGAATCAGAAGAAGTAGAAGAAGGAGAAGGAGAAGGTGAGGTCTGGAGGGTGAATCAGAAGAAGCAGAAGAAGGAGAAGGAGAAGGTGATGTCTGGAGGGTGAATCAGAAGAAGCAGAAGAAGGAGAAGGAGAAGGTGAAGTCTGGAGGGTGAATCAGAAGAAGCAAAAGAAGGAGAAGGAGAAGGTGAAGTCAGGAGGGTGAATCAGAAGAAGCAGAAGAAGGAGAAGGAGAAGGTGAAGTTAGGAGGGTGAATCAGAAGAAGCAGAAGAAGGAGAAGGAGCAGGTGAAGTCAGTGGGGTGAAGCAGAAGAAGTAGAAGAAGGAGAAGGAGAAGGTGAAGTCAGGACGGTGAAGCAGAAGAAGCAGAAGAAGGAGAAGGAGAAGGTGAAGTCTGGAGGGCGCAGCAGAAGAAGCAGAAGAAGGAGAAGGAGAAGGTGAAGTCTGGAGGGTGAAGCAGAAGAAGCAGAAGAAGGAGAAGGAGAAGATGAAGTCTGGAGGGTGAATCAGAAGAAGTAGAAGAAGGAGAAGGAGAAGGTGAAGTCAGGAGAGTGAAGCAGAAGAAGCAGAAGAAGGAGAAGGAGAAGGTGAAGTCTGGAGGGTGAAGCAGAAGAAGCAGAAGAAGGAGAAGGAGAAGGTGAAGTCTGGAGGGCGAAGCAGAAGAAGCAGAAGAAGGAGAAGGAGAAGGTGAAGTCTGGAGGGTGAAGCAGAAGAAGCAGAAGAAGGAGAAGGAGAAGGTGAAGTCCGGAGGGTGAATCAGAAGAAGGAGAAGAAGGAGAAGGAGAAGGTGAAGTCAGGAGGGTGAAGCAGAAGAAGCAGAAGAAGGAGAAGGAGAAGGTGAAGTCTGGAGGGTGAAGCAGAAGAAGCAGAAGAAGGAGAAGGAGAAGGTGAAGTCTGGAGGGTGAAGCAGAAGAAGCAGAAGAAGGAGAAGGAGAAGGTGAAGTAAGGAGGGTGAATCAGAAGAAGTAGAAGAAGGAGAAGGAGAAGGTGAAGTCTGGAGGGTGAATCAGAAGACGTAGAAGAAGGTGAAGGAGAAGGTGAAGTCTGGAGGGTGAATCAGAAGAAGTAGAAGAAGGAGAAGGAGAATGTGAAGTCTGGAGGGTGAATCAGAAGAAGCAGAAGAAGGAGAAGGAGAAGGTGAAGTCTGGAGGGAGAAGCAGAAGAAGTAGAAGAAGGAGAAGGAGAAGTTGAAGTCTGGAGGGTGAATCAGAAGAAGTAGGAGAAGGAGAAGGAGAAGGTGAAGTCTGGATGGTCAATCAGAAGAAGAAGAAGAAGGAGAAGGAGAAGGTGAAGTCTGGAGGGTAAATCAGAAGAAGCAAAAGAAGGTTAAGGAGAAGATGAAGTCTGGAGGGTGATTCAGAAGAAGTAGAAGAAGGAGAAGTAGAAGGTGTAGTCTGGACGGTGAATCAGAAGAAGTAGACGAAGGAGAAGGAGAAGGTGAAGTCTGCAGGGTGAATCAGAAGAAGCAGAAGAAGGAGAAGGAGAAGGTGAAGTCTGGAGGGTGAATCAGAAGCAGTAGAAGAAGGAGAAGGAGAAGGTGAAGTCTGGAGGGTGAATCAGAAGAAGAAGGAGAAGGTGAAGTCTGGAGGGTGAATCAGAAGAAGCAGAAGAAGGAGAAGGAGAAGGTGAAGTCTGGAGGGTGAATCAGAAGAAGCAGAAAAAGGAGAAGGAGAAGGTGAAGTCTGGAGGGTGAATCAGAAGAAGCAGAAGAAGGAGAAGGAGAAGGTGAAGTCTGGAGGGTGAATCAGAAGAAGTAGAAGAAGGAGAAGGAGAAGTTGAAGTCTGGAGGGTGAATCAGAAGAAGTAGAAGAAGGAGAAGGAGAAGGTGAAGTCAGGAGAGTGAAGCAGAAGAAGCAGAAGAAGGAGAAGGAGAAGGTGAAGTCTGGAGGGAGAAGCAGAAGAAGCAGAAGAAGGAGAAGGAGAAGGTGAAGTGTGGAGGGCGAAGCAGAAGAAGCAGAAGAAGGAGAAGGAGAAGGTGAAGTCTGGAGGGTGAAGCAGAAGAAGCAGAAGAAGGAGAAGGAGAAGGTGAATTCTGGAGGGTGAATCAGAAGAAGTAGAAGAAGGAGAAGGAGAAGGTGAAGTCTGGAGGGTGAAGCAGAAGAAACAGAAGAAGGAGAAGGAGAAGGTGAAGACTGAAGGGTGAATCAGAAGAAGTAGAAGAAGGAGAAGGAGAAGGTGAGGTCTGGAGGGTGAATCAGAAGAAGCAGAAGAAGGAGAAGGAGAAGGTGAAGTCTGGAGGGTGAATCAGAAGAAGCAGAAGAAGGAGAAGGAGAAGATGAAGTCTGCAGGGTGAATCAGAAGAAGTAGAAGAAGGAGAAGGAGAAGGTGAGGTCTGGAGGGTGAATCAGAAGAAGCAGAAGAAGGAGAAGGAGAAGGTGAAGTCTGGAAAGTGAAGCAGAAGAAGCAGAAGAAGGAGAAGGAGAAGGTGAAGTCTGGAGGGTGAAGCAGAAGAAGCAGAAGAAGGAGAAGGAGAAGGTGAAGTCTGGAGGGCGAAGCAGAAGAAGCAGAAGAAGGAGAAGGAGAAGGTGAAGTCTGGAGGGTGAAGCAGAAGAAGCAGAAGAAGGAGAAGGAGAAGGTGAAGTCTGGAGGGTGAATCAGAAGAAGTAGAAGAAGGAGAAGGAGAAGGTGAAGTCAGGAGGGTGAAGCAGAAGAAGCAGAAGAAGGAGAAGGAGAAGGTGAAGTCTGGAGGGTGAAGCAGAAGAAGCAGAAGAAGGAGAAGGAGAAGGTGAAGTCTGGAGGGTGAAGCAGAAGAAGCAGAAGAAGGAGAAGGAGAAGGTGAAGTAAGGAGGGTGAATCAGAAGAAGTAGAAGAAGGAGAAGGAGAAGGTGAAGTCTGGAGGGTGAATCAGAAGACGTAGAAGAAGGAGAAGGAGAAGGTGAAGTCTGGAGGGTGAATCAGAAGAAGCAGAAGAAGGAGAAGGAGAAGGTGAAGTCTGGAGGGAGAAGCAGAAGAAGTAGAAGAAGGAGAAGGAGAAGGTGAAGTCTGGAGGGTGAATCAGAAGAAGCAGAAGAAGGAGAAGGAGAAGATGAAGTCTGGAGGGTGAATCAGAAGAAGCAGAAGAAGGAGAAGGAGAAGTTGAAGTCTGGAGGGTGAATCAGAAGAAGTAGAAGAAGGAGAAGGAGAAGGTGAAGTCTGGAGGGTGAATCAGAAGAAGCAGAAGAAGGAGAAGGAGAAGATGAAGTCTGGAGGGTGAAGCAGAAGAAGCAGAAGAAGGAGAAGGAGAAGGTGAAGTCTGGAGGGTGAATCAGAAGAAGCAGAATAAGGAGAAGGAGAAGGTGAAGTCTGGAGGGTGAATCAGAAGAAGCAGAAGAAGGAGAAGGAGAAGGTGAAGTCTGGAGGGTGAAGCAGAAGAAGCAGAAGAAGGAGAAGGAGAAGATGAAGTCTGGAGGGTGAATCAGAAGAAGTAGAAGAAGGAGAAGGAGAAGGTGAAGTCAGGAGAGTGAAGCAGAAGAAGCAGAAGAAGGAGAAGGAGAAGGTGAAGTCTGGAGGGTGAAGCAGAAGAAGCAGAAGAAGGAGAAGGAGAAGGTGAAGTCTGGAGGGCGAAGCAGAAGAAGCAGAAGAAGGAGAAGGAGAAGGTGAAGTCTGGAGGGTGAAGCAGAAGAAGCAGAAGAAGGAGAAGGAGAAGGTGAAGTCTGGAGGGTGAATCAGAAGAAGCAGAAGAAGGAGAAGGAGAAGATGAAGTCTGGAGGGTGAATCAGAAGAAGTAGAAGAAGGAGAAGGAGAAGGTGAGGTCTGGAGGGTGAATCAGAAGAAGCAGAAGAAGGAGAAGGAGAAGGTGAAGTCTGGAGGGTGAATCAGAAGAAGCAGAAGAAGGAGAAGGAGAAGGTGAAGTCTGGAGGGTGAATCAGAAGAAGCAAAAGAAGGAGAAGGAGAAGGTGAAGTCAGGAGGGTGAATCAGAAGAAGCAGAAGAAGGAGAAGGAGAAGGTGAAGTTAGGAGGGTGAATCAGAAGAAGCAGAAGAAGGAGAAGGAGCAGGTGAAGTCAGTGGGGTGAAGCAGAAGAAGTAGAAGAAGGAGAAGGAGAAGGTGAAGTCAGGACGGTGAAGCAGAAGAAGCAGAAGAAGGAGAAGGAGAAGGTGAAGTCTGGAGGGCGCAGCAGAAGAAGCAGAAGAAGGAGAAGGAGAAGGTGAAGTCTGGAGGGTGAAGCAGAAGAAGCAGAAGAAGGAGAAGGAGAAGATGAAGTCTGGAGGGTGAATCAGAAGAAGTAGAAGAAGGAGAAGGAGAAGGTGAAGTCAGGAGAGTGAAGCAGAAGAAGCAGAAGAAGGAGAAGGAGAAGGTGAAGTCTGGAGGGTGAAGCAGATGAAGCAGAAGAAGGAGAAGGAGAAGGTGAAGTCTGGAGGGCGAAGCAGAAGAAGCAGAAGAAGGAGAAGGAGAAGGTGAAGTCTGGAGGGTGAAGCAGAAGAAGCAGAAGAAGGAGAAGGAGAAGGTGAAGTCTGGAGGGTGAATCAGAAGAAGTAGAAGAAGGAGAAGGAGAAGGTGAAGTCAGGAGGGTGAAGCAGAAGAAGCAGAAGAAGGAGAAGGAGAAGGTGAAGTCTGGAGGGTGAAGCAGAAGAAGCAGAAGAAGGAGAAGGAGAAGGTGAAGTCTGGAGGGTGAAGCAGAAGAAGCAGAAGAAGGAGAAGGAGAAGGTGAAGTAAGGAGGGTGAATCAGAAGAAGTAGAAGAAGGAGAAGGAGAAGGTGAAGTCTGGAGGGTGAATCAGAAGACGTAGAAGAAGGAGAAGGAGAAGGTGAAGTCTGGAGGGTGAATCAGAAGAAGTAGAAGAAGGAGAAGGAGAATGTGAAGTCTGGAGGGTGAATCAGAAGAAGCAGAAGAAGGAGAAGGAGAAGGTGAAGTCTGGAGGGAGAAGCAGAAGAAGTAGAAGAAGGAGAAGGAGAAGTTGAAGTCTGGAGGGTGAATCAGAAGAAGTAGGAGAAGGAGAAGGAGAAGGTGAAGTCTGGAGGGTCAATCAGAGGAAGAAGAAGAAGGAGAAGGAGAAGGTGAAGTCTGGAGGGTAAATCAGAAGAAGCAAAAGAAGGTTAAGGAGAAGATGAAGTCTGGAGGGTGAGTCAGAAGAAGTAGAAGAAGGAGAAGTAGAAGGTGTAGTCTGGACGGTGAATCAGAAGAAGTAGACGAAGGAGAAGGAGAAGGTGAAGTCTGCAGGGTGAATCAGAAGAAGCAGAAGAAGGAGAAGGAGAAGGTGAAGTCTGGAGGGTGAATCAGAAGCAGTAGAAGAAGGAGAAGGAGAAGGTGAAGTCTGGAGGGTGAATCAGAAGAAGAAGGAGAAGGTGAAGTCTGGAGGGTGAATCAGAAGAAGCAGAAGAAGGAGAAGGAGAAGGTGAAGTCTGGAGGGTGAATCAGAAGAAGCAGAAAAAGGAGAAGGAGAAGGTGAAGTCTGGTGGGTGAATCAGAAGAAGCAGAAGAAGGAGAAGGAGAAGGTGAAGTCTGGAGGGTGAATCAGAAGAAGTAGAAGAAGGAGAAGGAGAAGTTGAAGTCTGGAGGGTGAATCAGAAGAAGTAGAAGAAGGAGAAGGAGAAGGTGAAGTCAGGAGAGTGAAGCAGAAGAAGCAGAAGAAGGAGAAGGAGAAGGTGAAGTCTGGAGGGTGAAGCAGAAGAAGCAGAAGAAGGAGAAGGAGAAGGTGAAGTCTGGAGGGCGAAGCAGAAGAAGCAGAAGAAGGAGAAGGAGAAGGTGAAGTCTGGAGGGTGAAGCAGAAGAAGCAGAAGAAGGAGAAGGAGAAGGTGAAGTCTGGAGGGTGAATCAGAAGAAGTAGAAGAAGGAGAAGGAGAAGGTGAAGTCTGGAGGGTGAAGCAGAAGAAACAGAAGAAGGAGAAGGAGAAGGTGAAGACTGAAGGGTGAATCAGAAGAAGTAGAAGAAGGAGAAGGAGAAGGTGAAGTCTGGAGGGTGAATCAGAAGAAGCAGAAGAAGGAGAAGGAGAAGGTGAAGTCTGGAGGGTGAATCAGAAGAAGCAGAAGAAGGAGAAGGAGAAGATGAAGTCTGGAGGGTGAATCAGAAGAAGTAGAAGAAGGAGAAGGAGAAGGTGAGGTCTGGAGGGTGAATCAGAAGGAGCAGAAGAAGGAGAAGGAGAAGGTGAAGTCTGGAGAGTGAAGCAGAAGAAGCAGAAGAAGGAGAAGGAGAAGGTGAAGTCTGGAGGGTGAAGCAGAAGAAGCAGAAGAAGGAGAAGGAGAAGGTGAAGTCTGGAGGGCGAAGCAGAAGAAGCAGAAGAAGGAGAAGGAGAAGGTGAAGTCTGGAGGGTGAAGCAGAAGAAGCAGAAGAAGGAGAAGGAGAAGGTGAAGTCTGGAGGGTGAATCAGAAGAAGTAGAAGAAGGAGAAGGAGAAGGTGAAGTCAGGAGGGTGAAGCAGAAGAAGCAGAAGAAGGAGAAGGAGAAGGTGAAGTCTGGAGGGTGAAGCAGAAGAAGCAGAAAAAGGAGAAGGAGAAGGTGAAGTCTGGAGGGTGAAGCAGAAGAAGCAGAAGAAGGAGAAGGAGAAGGTGAAGTAAGGAGGGTGAATCAGAAGAAGTAGAAGAAGGAGAAGGAGAAGGTGAAGTCTGGAGGGTGAATCAGAAGACGTAGAAGAAGGAGAAGGAGAAGGTGAAGTCTGGAGGGTGAATCAGAAGAAGCAGAAGAAGGAGAAGGAGAAGGTGAAGTCTGGAGGGAGAAGCAGAAGAAGTAGAAGAAGGAGAAGGAGAAGTTGAAGTCTGGAGGGTGAATCAGAAGAAGTAGAAGAAGGAGAAGGAGAAGGTGAAGTCTGGAGGGTGAATCAGAAGAAGCAGAAGAAGGAGAAGGAGAAGATGAAGTCTGGAGGGTGAATCAGAAGAAGTAGAAGAAGGAGAAGGAGAAGGTGTAGTCTGGACGGTGAATCAGAAGAAGTAGACGAAGGAGAAGGAGAAGGTGAAGTCTGCAGGGTGAATCAGAAGAAGCAGAAGAAGGAGAAGGAGAAGGTGAAGTCTGGAGGGTGAATCAGAAGAAGTAGAAGAAGGAGAAGGAGAAGGTGAAGTCTGGAGGGTGAATCAGAAGAAGAAGGAGAAGGTGAAGTCTGGAGGGTGAATCAGAAGAAGCAGAAGAAGGAGAAGGAGAAGGTGAAGTCTGGAGGGTGAATCAGAAGAAGCAGAATAAGGAGAAGGAGAAGGTGAAGTCTGGAGGGTGAATCAGAAGAAGCAGAAGAAGGAGAAGGAGAAGGTGAAGTCTGGAGGGTGAATCAGAAGAAGTAGAAGAAGGAGAAGGAGAAGGTGAAGTCTGGAGGGTGAATCAGAAGAAGTAGAAGAAGGAGAACGAGAAGGTGAAGTCAGGAGAGTGAAGAAGAAGAAGCAGAAGAAGGAGAAGGAGAAGGTGAAGTCTGGAGGGTGAAGCAGAAGAAGCAGAAGAAGGAGAAGGAGAAGGTGAAGTCTGGAGGGCGAAGCAGAAGAAGAAGAAGAAGGAGAAGGAGATGGTGAAGTCTGGAGGGTGAAGCAGAAGAAGTAGAAGAAGGAGAAGGAGAATGTGAAGTCTGGAGGGTGAATCAGAAGAAGCAGAAGAAGGAGAAGGAGAAGGTGAAGTCTGGAGGGAGAAGCAGAAGAAGTAGAAGAAGGAGAAGGAGAAGTTGAAGTCTGGAGGGTGAATCAGAAGAAGTAGGAGAAGGAGAAGGAGAAGGTGAAGTCTGGAGGGTCAATCAGAGGAAGAAGAAGAAGGAGAAGGAGAAGGTGAAGTCTGGAGGGTAAATCAGAAGAAGCAAAAGAAGGTTAAGGAGAAGATGAAGTCTGGAGGGTGAGTCAGAAGAAGTAGAAGAAGGAGAAGTAGAAGGTGTAGTCTGGACGGTGAATCAGAAGAAGTAGACGAAGGAGAAGGAGAAGGTGAAGTCTGCAGGGTGAATCAGAAGAAGCAGAAGAAGGAGAAGGAGAAGGTGAAGTCTGGAGGGTGAATCAGAAGCAGTAGAAGAAGGAGAAGGAGAAGGTGAAGTCTGGAGGGTGAATCAGAAGAAGAAGGAGAAGGTGAAGTCTGGAGGGTGAATCAGAAGAAGCAGAAGAAGGAGAAGGAGAAGGTGAAGTCTGGAGGGTGAATCAGAAGAAGCAGAAAAAGGAGAAGGAGAAGGTGAAGTCTGGTGGGTGAATCAGAAGAAGCAGAAGAAGGAGAAGGAGAAGGTGAAGTCTGGAGGGTGAATCAGAAGAAGTAGAAGAAGGAGAAGGAGAAGTTGAAGTCTGGAGGGTGAATCAGAAGAAGTAGAAGAAGGAGAAGGAGAAGGTGAAGTCAGGAGAGTGAAGCAGAAGAAGCAGAAGAAGGAGAAGGAGAAGGTGAAGTCTGGAGGGTGAAGCAGAAGAAGCAGAAGAAGGAGAAGGAGAAGGTGAAGTCTGGAGGGCGAAGCAGAAGAAGCAGAAGAAGGAGAAGGAGAAGGTGAAGTCTGGAGGGTGAAGCAGAAGAAGCAGAAGAAGGAGAAGGAGAAGGTGAAGTCTGGAGGGTGAATCAGAAGAAGTAGAAGAAGGAGAAGGAGAAGGTGAAGTCTGGAGGGTGAAGCAGAAGAAACAGAAGAAGGAGAAGGAGAAGGTGAAGACTGAAGGGTGAATCAGAAGAAGTAGAAGAAGGAGAAGGAGAAGGTGAAGTCTGGAGGGTGAATCAGAAGAAGCAGAAGAAGGAGAAGGAGAAGGTGAAGTCTGGAGGGTGAATCAGAAGAAGCAGAAGAAGGAGAAGGAGAAGATGAAGTCTGGAGGGTGAATCAGAAGAAGTAGAAGAAGGAGAAGGAGAAGGTGAGGTCTGGAGGGTGAATCAGAAGGAGCAGAAGAAGGAGAAGGAGAAGGTGAAGTCTGGAGAGTGAAGCAGAAGAAGCAGAAGAAGGAGAAGGAGAAGGTGAAGTCTGGAGGGTGAAGCAGAAGAAGCAGAAGAAGGAGAAGGAGAAGGTGAAGTCTGGAGGGCGAAGCAGAAGAAGCAGAAGAAGGAGAAGGAGAAGGTGAAGTCTGGAGGGTGAAGCAGAAGAAGCAGAAGAAGGAGAAGGAGAAGGTGAAGTCTGGAGGGTGAATCAGAAGAAGTAGAAGAAGGAGAAGGAGAAGGTGAAGTCAGGAGGGTGAAGCAGAAGAAGCAGAAGAAGGAGAAGGAGAAGGTGAAGTCTGGAGGGTGAAGCAGAAGAAGCAGAAAAAGGAGAAGGAGAAGGTGAAGTCTGGAGGGTGAAGCAGAAGAAGCAGAAGAAGGAGAAGGAGAAGGTGAACTAAGGAGGGTGAATCAGAAGAAGTAGAAGAAGGAGAAGGAGAAGGTGAAGTCTGGAGGGTGAATCAGAAGACGTAGAAGAAGGAGAAGGAGAAGGTGAAGTCTGGAGGGTGAATCAGAAGAAGCAGAAGAAGGAGAAGGAGAAGGTGAAGTCTGGAGGGAGAAGCAGAAGAAGTAGAAGAAGGAGAAGGAGAAGTTGAAGTCTGGAGGGTGAATCAGAAGAAGTAGAAGAAGGAGAAGGAGAAGGTGAAGTCTGGAGGGTGAATCAGAAGAAGCAGAAGAAGGAGAAGGAGAAGATGAAGTCTGGAGGGTGAATCAGAAGAAGTAGAAGAAGGAGAAGGAGAAGGTGTAGTCTGGACGGTGAATCAGAAGAAGTAGACGAAGGAGAAGGAGAAGGTGAAGTCTGCAGGGTGAATCAGAAGAAGCAGAAGAAGGAGAAGGAGAAGGTGAAGTCTGGAGGGTGAATCAGAAGAAGTAGAAGAAGGAGAAGGAGAAGGTGAAGTCTGGAGGGTGAATCAGAAGAAGAAGGAGAAGGTGAAGTCTGGAGGGTGAATCAGAAGAAGCAGAAGAAGGAGAAGGAGAAGGTGAAGTCTGGAGGGTGAATCAGAAGAAGCAGAATAAGGAGAAGGAGAAGGTGAAGTCTGGAGGGTGAATCAGAAGAAGCAGAAGAAGGAGAAGGAGAAGGTGAAGTCTGGAGGGTGAATCAGAAGAAGTAGAAGAAGGAGAAGGAGAAGGTGAAGTCTGGAGGGTGAATCAGAAGAAGTAGAAGAAGGAGAACGAGAAGGTGAAGTCAGGAGAGTGAAGAAGAAGAAGCAGAAGAAGGAGAAGGAGAAGGTGAAGTCTGGAGGGTGAAGCAGAAGAAGCAGAAGAAGGAGAAGGAGAAGGTGAAGTCTGGAGGGCGAAGCAGAAGAAGAAGAAGAAGGAGAAGGAGATGGTGAAGTCTGGAGGGTGAAGCAGAAGAAGCAGAAGAAGGAGAAGGAGAAGGTGAAGTCTGGAGGGTGAATCAGAAGAAGTAGAAGAAGGAGAAGGAGAAGGTGAAGTCTGGAGGGTGAATCAGAAGAAGCAGAAGAAGGAGAAGGAGCAGGTGAAGTCTGGAGGGTGAATCAGAAGAAGCAGAAGAAGGAGAAGAAGAAGATGAAGTCTGGAGGGTGAATCAGAAGAAGTAGAAGAAGGAGAAGGAGAAGGTGAGGTCTGGAGGGTGAATCAGAAGAAGCAGAAGAAGGAGAAGGAGAAGGTGAAGTCTGGAGGGTGAATCAGAAGAAGCAGAAGAAGGAGAAGGAGAAGGTGAAGTCTGGAGGGTGAATCAGCAGAAGCAAAAGAAGGAGAAGGAGAAGGTGAAGTCAGGAGGGTGAATCAGAAGAAGCAGAAGAAGGAGAAGGAGAAGGTGAAGTTAGGAGGGTGAATCAGAAGAAGCAGAAGAAGGAGAAGGAGCAGGTGAAGTCAGGGGGGTGAAGCAGAAGAAGTAGAAGAAGGAGAAGGAGAAGGTGAAGTCAGGACGGTGAAGCAGAAGAAGCAGAAGAAGGAGAAGGAGAAGGTGAAGTCTGGAGGGCGCAGCAGAAGAAGCAGAAGAATGAGAAGGAGAAGGTGAAGTCTGGAGGGTGAAGCAGAAGAAGCAGAAGAATGAGAAGGAGAAGGTGAAGTCTGGAGGGTGAATCAGAAGAAGTAGAAGAAGGAGAAGGAGAAGGTGAAGTCAGGACGGTGAAGCAGAAGAAGCAGAAGAAGGAGAAGGAGAAGGTGAAGTCTGGAGGGCGCAGCAGAAGAAGCAGAAGAAGGAGAAGGAGAAGGTGAAGTCTGGAGGGTGAAGCAGAAGAAGCAGAAGAATGAGAAGGAGAAGGTGAAGTCTGGAGGGCGAAGCAGAAGAAGCAGAAGAAGGAGAAGGAGAAGGTGAAGTCTGGAGGGTGAAGCAGAAGAAGCAGAAGAAGGAGAAGGAGAAGGTGAAGTCTGGAGGGTGAATCAGAAGAAGTAGAAGAAGGAGAAGGAGAAGGTGAAGTCAGGAGGGTGAAGCAGAAGAAGCAGAAGAAGGAGAAGGAGAAGGTGAAGTCTGGAGGGTGAAGCAGAAGAAGCAGAAGAAGGAGAAGGAGAAGGTGAGGTCTGGAGGGTGAAGCAGAAGAAGCAGAAGAAGGAGAAGGAGAAGGTGAAGTAAGGAGGGTGTATCAGAAGAAGTAGAAGAAGGAGAAGGAGAAGGTGAAGTCTGGAGGGTGAATCAGAAGACGTAGAAGAAGGAGAAGGAGAAGGTGAAGTCTGGAGGGTGAATCAGAAGAAGTAGAAGAAGGAGAAGGAGAAGGTGAAGTCTGGAGGGTGAATCAGAAGAAGCAGAAGAAGGAGAAGGAGAAGGTGAAGTCTGGAGGGAGAAGCAGAAGAAGTAGAAGAAGGAGAAGGAGAAGATGAAGTCTGGAGGGTGAATCAGAAGAAGTAGAAGAAGGAGAAGGAGAAGGTGAAGTCTGGAGGGTCAATCAGAAGAAGTAGAAGAAGGAGAAGGAGAAGGTGAAGTCTGGAGGGTGAATCAGAAGAAGCAGAAGAAGGAGAAGGAGAAGATGAAGTCTGGAGGGTGAATCAGAAGAAGTAGAAGAAGGAGAAGGAGAAGGTGAAGTCTGGAGGGTGAATCAGAAGAAGAAGGAAAAGGTGAAGTGTGGAGGGTGAATCAGAAGAAGCAGAAGAAGGAGAAGGAGAAGGTGAGGTCTGGAGGGTGAATCAGAAGAAGCAGAATAAGGAGAAGGAGAAGGTGAAGTCTGGAGGGTGAATCAGAAGAAGCAGAAGAAGGAGAAGGAGAAGGTGAAGTCTGGAGGGCGAAGCAGAAGAAGCAGAAGAAGGAGAAGGAGAAGGTGAAGTCTGGAGGGTGAAGCAGAAGAAGCAGAAGAAGGAGAAGGAGAAGGTGAAGTCTGGAGGGTGAATCAGAAGAAGTAGAAGAAGGAGAAGGAGAAGGTGAAGTCAGGAGGGTGAAGCAGAAGAAGCAGAAGAAGGAGAAGGAGAAGGTGAAGTCTGGAGGGTGAAGCAGAAGAAGCAGAAGAAGGAGAAGGAGAAGGTGAAGTCTGGAGGGTGAAGCAGAAGAAGCAGAAGAAGGAGAAGGAGAAGGTGAAGTAAGGAGGGTGAATCAGAAGAAGTAGAAGAAGGAGAAGGAGAAGGTGAAGTCTGGAGGGTGAATCAGAAGACGTAGAAGAAGGAGAAGGAGAAGGTGAAGTCTGGAGGGTGAATCAGAAGAAGTAGAAGAAGGAGAAGGAGAATGTGAAGTCTGGAGGGTGAATCAGAAGAAGCAGAAGAAGGAGAAGGAGAAGGTGAAGTCTGGAGGGAGAAGCAGAAGAAGTAGAAGAAGGAGAAGGAGAAGTTGAAGTCTGGAGGGTGAATCAGAAGAAGTAGAAGAAGGAGAAGGAGAAGGTGAAGTCTGGAGGGTGAATCAGAAGAAGCAGAAGAAGGAGAAGGAGAAGATGAAGTCTGGAGGGTGAATCAGAAGAAGTAGAAGAAGGAGAAGGAGAAGGTGTAGTCTGGACGGTGAATCAGAAGAAGTAGACGAAGGAGAAGGAGAAGGTGAAGTCTGCAGGGTGAATCAGAAGAAGCAGAAGAAGGAGAAGGAGAAGGTGAAGTCTGGAGGGTGAATCAGAAGAAGTAGAAGAAGGAGAAGGTGAAGTCTGGAGGGTGAATCAGAGGAAGAAGGAGAAGGTGAAGTCTGGAGGGTGAATCAGAAGAAGCAGAAGAAGGAGAAGGAGAAGGTGAAGTCTGGAGGGTGAATCAGAAGAAGCAGAATAAGGAGAAGGAGAAGGTGAAGTCTGGAGGGTGAATCAGAAGAAGCAGAAGAAGGAGAAGGAGAAGGTGAAGTCTGGAGGGTGAATCAGAAGAAGTAGAAGAAGGAGAAGGAGAAGGTGAAGTCTGGAGGGTGAATCAGAAGAAGTAGAAGAAGGAGAACGAGAAGGTGAAGTCAGGAGAGTGAAGCAGAAGAAGCAGAAGAAGGAGAAGGAGAAGGTGAAGTCTGGAGGGTGAAGCAGAAGAAGCAGAAGAAGGAGAAGGAGAAGGTGAAGTCTGGAGGGCGAAGCAGAAGAAGCAGAAGAAGGAGAAGAAGATGGTGAAGTCTGGAGGGTGAAGCAGAAGAAGCAGAAGAAGGAGAAGGAGAAGGTGAAGTCTGGAGGGTGAATCAGAAGAAGTAGAAGAAGGAGAAGGAGAAGGTGAAGTCTGGAGGGTGAAGCAGAAGAAACAGAAGAAGGAGAAGGAGAAGGTGAAGACTGAAGGGTGAATCAGAAGAAGTAGAAGAAGGAGAAGGAGAAGGTGAAGTCTGGAGGGTGAATCAGAAGACGTAGAAGAAGGAGAAGGAGAAGGTGAAGTCTGGAGGGTGAATCAGAAGAAGTAGAAGAAGGAGAAGGAGAAGGTGAAGTCTGGAGGGTGAATCAGAAGAAGCAGAAGAAGGAGAAGGAGAAGGTGAAGTCTGGAGGGAGAAGCAGAAGAAGTAGAAGAAGGAGAAGGAGAAGATGAAGTCTGGAGGGTGAATCAGAAGAAGTAGAAGAAGGAGAAGGAGAAGGTGAAGTCTGGAGGGTCAATCAGAAGAAGTGGAAGAAGGAGAAGGAGAAGGTGAAGTCTGGAGGGTGAATCAGAAGAAGCAGAAGAAGGAGAAGGAGAAGATGAAGTCTGGAGGGTGAATCAGAAGAAGTAGAAGAAGAAGAAGGAGAAGGTGACGTCTGGAGGGTGAATCAGAAGAAGAAGGAGAAGGTGAAGTCTGGAGGGTGAATCAGAAGAAGCAGAAGAAGGAGAAGGAGAAGGTGAGGTCTGGAGGGTGAATCAGAAGAAGCAGAATAAGGAGAAGGAGAAGGTGAAGTCTGGAGGGTGAATCAGAAGAAGCAGAAGAAGGAGAAGGAGAAGGTGAAGTCTGGAGGGAGAATCAGAAGAAGTAGAAGAAGGAGAAGGAGAAGGTGAAGTCTGGAGGGTGAATCAGAAGAAGTAGAAGAAGGAGAAGGAGAAGGTGAAGTCAGGAGAGTGAAGCAGAAGAAGCAGAAGAAGGAGAAGGAGAAGGTGAAGTCTGGAGGGTGAAGCAGAAGAAGCAGAAGAAGGAGAAGGAGAAGGTGAAGTCTGGAGGGTGAATCAGAAGAAGCAGAATAAGGAGAAGGAGAAGGTGAAGTCTGGAGGGTGAATCAGAAGAAGCAGAAGAAGGAGAAGGAGAAGGTGAAGTCTGGAGGGTGAATCAGAAGAAGTAGAAGAAGGAGAAGGAGAAGGTGAAGTCTGGAGGGTGAATCAGAAGAAGTAGAAGAAGGAGAACGAGAAGGTGAAGTCAGGAGAGTGAAGAAGAAGAAGCAGAAGAAGGAGAAGGAGAAGGTGAAGTCTGGAGGGTGAAGCAGAAGAAGCAGAAGAAGGAGAAGGAGAAGGTGAAGTCTGGAGGGCGAAGCAGAAGAAGAAGAAGAAGGAGAAGGAGATGGTGAAGTCTGGAGGGTGAAGCAGAAGAAGCAGAAGAAGGAGAAGGAGAAGGTGAAGTCTGGAGGGTGAATCAGAAGAAGTAGAAGAAGGAGAAGGAGAAGGTGAAGTCTGGAGGTTGAAGCAGAAGAAACAGAAGAAGGAGAAGGAGAAGGTGAAGACTGAAGGGTGAATCAGAAGAAGTAGAAGAAGGAGAAGGAGAAGGTGAAGTCTGGAGGGTGAATCAGAAGAAGCAGAAGAAGGAGAAGGAGCAGGTGAAGTCTGGAGGGTGAATCAGAAGAAGCAGAAGAAGGAGAAGAAGAAGATGAAGTCTGGAGGGTGAATCAGAAGAAGTAGAAGAAGGAGAAGGAGAAGGTGAGGTCTGGAGGGTGAATCAGAAGAAGCAGAAGAAGGAGAAGGAGAAGGTGAAGTCTGGAGGGTGAATCAGAAGAAGCAGAAGAAGGAGAAGGAGAAGGTGAAGTCTGGAGGGTGAATCAGCAGAAGCAAAAGAAGGAGAAGGAGAAGGTGAAGTCAGGAGGGTGAATCAGAAGAAGCAGAAGAAGGAGAAGGAGAAGGTGAAGTTAGGAGGGTGAATCAGAAGAAGCAGAAGAAGGAGAAGGAGCAGGTGAAGTCAGGGGGGTGAAGCAGAAGAAGTAGAAGAAGGAGAAGGAGAAGGTGAAGTCAGGACGGTGAAGCAGAAGAAGCAGAGGAAGGAGAAGGAGAAGGTGAAGTCTGGAGGGTGAAGCAGAAGAAGCAGAAGAAGGAGAAGGAGAAGGTGAAGTCTGGAGGGCGAAGCAGAAGAAGAAGAAGAAGGAGAAGGAGATGGTGAAGTCTGGAGGGTGAAGCAGAAGAAGCAGAAGAAGGAGAAGGAGAAGGTGAAGTCTGGAGGGTGAATCAGAAGAAGTAGAAGAAGGAGAAGGAGAAGGTGAAGTCTGGAGGTTGAAGCAGAAGAAACAGAAGAAGGAGAAGGAGAAGGTGAAGACTGAAGGGTGAATCAGAAGAAGTAGAAGAAGGAGAAGGAGAAGGTGAAGTCTGGAGGGTGAATCAGAAGAAGCAGAAGAAGGAGAAGGAGCAGGTGAAGTCTGGAGGGTGAATCAGAAGAAGCAGAAGAAGGAGAAGAAGAAGATGAAGTCTGGAGGGTGAATCAGAAGAAGTAGAAGAAGGAGAAGGAGAAGGTGAGGTCTGGAGGGTGAATCAGAAGCAGCAGAAGAAGGAGAAGGAGAAGGTGAAGTCTGGAGGGTGAATCAGAAGAAGCAGAAGAAGGAGAAGGAGAAGGTGAAGTCTGGAGGGTGAATCAGCAGAAGCAAAAGAAGGAGAAGGAGAAGGTGAAGTCAGGAGGGTGAATCAGAAGAAGCAGAAGAAGGAGAAGGAGAAGGTGAAGTTAGGAGGGTGAATCAGAAGAAGCAGAAGAAGGAGAAGGAGCAGGTGAAGTCAGGGGGGTGAAGCAGAAGAAGTAGAAGAAGGAGAAGGAGAAGGTGAAGTCAGGACGGTGAAGCAGAAGAAGCAGAAGAAGGAGAAGGAGAAGGTGAAGTCTGGAGGGCGCAGCAGAAGAAGCAGAAGAAGGAGAAGGAGAAGGTGAAGTCTGGAGGGTGAAGCAGAAGAAGCAGAAGAATGAGAAGGAGAAGGTGAAGTCTGGAGGGTGAATCAGAAGAAGTAGAAGAAGGAGAAGGAGAAGGTGAAGTCAGGACGGTGAAGCAGAAGAAGCAGAAGAAGGAGAAGGAGAAGGTGAAGTCTGGAGGGCGCAGCAGAAGAAGCAGAAGAAGGAGAAGGAGAAGGTGAAGTCTGGAGGGTGAAGCAGAAGAAGCAGAAGAATGAGAAGGAGAAGGTGAAGTCTGGAGGGCGAAGCAGAAGAAGCAGAAGAAGGAGAAGGAGAAGGTGAAGTCTGGAGGGTGAAGCAGAAGAAGCAGAAGAAGGAGAAGGAGAAGGTGAAGTCTGGAGGGTGAATCAGAAGAAGTAGAAGAAGGAGAAGGAGAAGGTGAAGTCAGGAGGGTGAAGCAGAAGAAGCAGAAGAAGGAGAAGGAGAAGGTGAAGTCTGGAGGGTGAAGCAGAAGAAGCAGAAGAAGGAGAAGGAGAAGGTGAGGTCTGGAGGGTGAAGCAGAAGAAGCAGAAGAAGGAGAAGGAGAAGGTGAAGTAAGGAGGGTGTATCAGAAGAAGTAGAAGAAGGAGAAGGAGAAGGTGAAGTCTGGAGGGTGAATCAGAAGACGTAGAAGAAGGAGAAGGAGAAGGTGAAGTCTGGAGGGTGAATCAGAAGAAGTAGAAGAAGGAGAAGGAGAAGGTGAAGTCTGGAGGGTGAATCAGAAGAAGCAGAAGAAGGAGAAGGAGAAGGTGAAGTCTGGAGGGAGAAGCAGAAGAAGTAGAAGAAGGAGAAGGAGAAGATGAAGTCTGGAGGGTGAATCAGAAGAAGTAGAAGAAGGAGAAGGAGAAGGTGAAGTCTGGAGGGTCAATCAGAAGAAGTAGAAGAAGGAGAAGGAGAAGGTGAAGTCTGGAGGGTGAATCAGAAGAAGCAGAAGAAGGAGAAGGAGAAGATGAAGTCTGGAGGGTGAATCAGAAGAAGTAGAAGAAGGAGAAGGAGAAGGTGAAGTCTGGAGGGTGAATCAGAAGAAGAAGGAAAAGGTGAAGTGTGGAGGGTGAATCAGAAGAAGCAGAAGAAGGAGAAGGAGAAGGTGAGGTCTGGAGGGTGAATCAGAAGAAGCAGAATAAGGAGAAGGAGAAGGTGAAGTCTGGAGGGTGAATCAGAAGAAGCAGAAGAAGGAGAAGGAGAAGGTGAAGTCTGGAGGGCGAAGCAGAAGAAGCAGAAGAAGGAGAAGGAGAAGGTGAAGTCTGGAGGGTGAAGCAGAAGAAGCAGAAGAAGGAGAAGGAGAAGGTGAAGTCTGGAGGGTGAATCAGAAGAAGTAGAAGAAGGAGAAGGAGAAGGTGAAGTCAGGAGGGTGAAGCAGAAGAAGCAGAAGAAGGAGAAGGAGAAGGTGAAGTCTGGAGGGTGAAGCAGAAGAAGCAGAAGAAGGAGAAGGAGAAGGTGAAGTCTGGAGGGTGAAGCAGAAGAAGCAGAAGAAGGAGAAGGAGAAGGTGAAGTAAGGAGGGTGAATCAGAAGAAGTAGAAGAAGGAGAAGGAGAAGGTGAAGTCTGGAGGGTGAATCAGAAGACGTAGAAGAAGGAGAAGGAGAAGGTGAAGTCTGGAGGGTGAATCAGAAGAAGTAGAAGAAGGAGAAGGAGAATGTGAAGTCTGGAGGGTGAATCAGAAGAAGCAGAAGAAGGAGAAGGAGAAGGTGAAGTCTGGAGGGAGAAGCAGAAGAAGTAGAAGAAGGAGAAGGAGAAGTTGAAGTCTGGAGGGTGAATCAGAAGAAGTAGAAGAAGGAGAAGGAGAAGGTGAAGTCTGGAGGGTGAATCAGAAGAAGCAGAAGAAGGAGAAGGAGAAGATGAAGTCTGGAGGGTGAATCAGAAGAAGTAGAAGAAGGAGAAGGAGAAGGTGTAGTCTGGACGGTGAATCAGAAGAAGTAGACGAAGGAGAAGGAGAAGGTGAAGTCTGCAGGGTGAATCAGAAGAAGCAGAAGAAGGAGAAGGAGAAGGTGAAGTCTGGAGGGTGAATCAGAAGAAGTAGAAGAAGGAGAAGGAGAAGGTGAAGTCTGGAGGGTGAATCAGAGGAAGAAGGAGAAGGTGAAGTCTGGAGGGTGAATCAGAAGAAGCAGAAGAAGGAGAAGGAGAAGGTGAAGTCTGGAGGGTGAATCAGAAGAAGCAGAATAAGGAGAAGGAGAAGGTGAAGTCTGGAGGGTGAATCAGAAGAAGCAGAAGAAGGAGAAGGAGAAGGTGAAGTCTGGAGGGTGAATCAGAAGAAGTAGAAGAAGGAGAAGGAGAAGGTGAAGTCTGGAGGGTGAATCAGAAGAAGTAGAAGAAGGAGAACGAGAAGGTGAAGTCAGGAGAGTGAAGCAGAAGAAGCAGAAGAAGGAGAAGGAGAAGGTGAAGTCTGGAGGGTGAAGCAGAAGAAGCAGAAGAAGGAGAAGGAGAAGGTGAAGTCTGGAGGGCGAAGCAGAAGAAGCAGAAGAAGGAGAAGAAGATGGTGAAGTCTGGAGGGTGAAGCAGAAGAAGCAGAAGAAGGAGAAGGAGAAGGTGAAGTCTGGAGGGTGAATCAGAAGAAGTAGAAGAAGGAGAAGGAGAAGGTGAAGTCTGGAGGGTGAAGCAGAAGAAACAGAAGAAGGAGAAGGAGAAGGTGAAGACTGAAGGGTGAATCAGAAGAAGTAGAAGAAGGAGAAGGAGAAGGTGAAGTCTGGAGGGTGAATCAGAAGACGTAGAAGAAGGAGAAGGAGAAGGTGAAGTCTGGAGGGTGAATCAGAAGAAGTAGAAGAAGGAGAAGGAGAAGGTGAAGTCTGGAGGGTGAATCAGAAGAAGCAGAAGAAGGAGAAGGAGAAGGTGAAGTCTGGAGGGAGAAGCAGAAGAAGTAGAAGAAGGAGAAGGAGAAGATGAAGTCTGGAGGGTGAATCAGAAGAAGTAGAAGAAGGAGAAGGAGAAGGTGAAGTCTGGAGGGTCAATCAGAAGAAGTGGAAGAAGGAGAAGGAGAAGGTGAAGTCTGGAGGGTGAATCAGAAGAAGCAGAAGAAGGAGAAGGAGAAGATGAAGTCTGGAGGGTGAATCAGAAGAAGTAGAAGAAGAAGAAGGAGAAGGTGAAGTCTGGAGGGTGAATCAGAAGAAGGAGAAGGTGAAGTCTGGAGGGTGAATCAGAAGAAGCAGAAGAAGGAGAAGGAGAAGGTGAGGTCTGGAGGGTGAATCAGAAGAAGCAGAATAAGGAGAAGGAGAAGGTGAAGTCTGGAGGGTGAATCAGAAGAAGCAGAAGAAGGAGAAGGAGAAGGTGAAGTCTGGAGGGAGAATCAGAAGAAGTAGAAGAAGGAGAAGGAGAAGGTGAAGTCTGGAGGGTGAATCAGAAGAAGTAGAAGAAGGAGAAGGAGAAGGTGAAGTCAGGAGAGTGAAGCAGAAGAAGCAGAAGAAGGAGAAGGAGAAGGTGAAGTCTGGAGGGTGAAGCAGAAGAAGCAGAAGAAGGAGAAGGAGAAGGTGAAGTCTGGAGGGCGAAGCAGAAGAAGCATAAGAAGGAGAAGGAGAAGGTGAAGTCTGGAGGGTGAAGCAGAAGAAGCAGAAGAAGGAGAAGGAGAAGGTGAAGTCTGGAGGGCGAAGCAGAAGAAGCAGAAGAAGGAAAAGGAGAAGGTGAAGTCTGCAGGGTGAAGCAGAAGAAGCAGAAGAAGGAGAAGGAGAAGGTGAAGTCTGGAGGGTGAATCAGAAGAAGTAGAAGAAGGAGAAGGAGAAGGTGAAGTCAGGAGGGTGAAGCAGAAGAAGCAGAAGAAGGAGAAGGAGAAGGTGAAGTCTGGAGGGTGAAGCAGAAGAAGCAGAAGAAGGAGAAGGAGAAGGTGAAGTCTGGAGGGTGAAGCAGAAGAAGCAGAAGAAGGAGAAGGAGAAGGTGAAGTAAGGAGGGTGAATCAGAAGAAGTAGAAGAAGGAGAAGGAGAAGGTGAAGTCTGGAGGGTGAATCAGAAGACGTAGAAGAAGGAGAAGGAGAAGGTGAAGTCTGGAGGGTGAATCAGAAGAAGTAGAAGAAGGAGAAGGAGAATGTGAAGTCTGGAGGGTGAATCAGAAGAAGCAGAAGAAGGAGAAGGAGAAGGTGAAGTCTGGAGGGAGAAGCAGAAGAAGTAGAAGAAGGAGAAGGAGAAGTTGAAGTCTGGAGGGTGAATCAGAAGAAGTAGAAGAAGGAGAAGGAGAAGGTGAAGTCTGGAGGGTGAATCAGAAGAAGCAGAAGAAGGAGAAGGAGAAGATGAAGTCTGGAGGGTGAATCAGAAGAAGTAGAAGAAGGAGAAGGAGAAGGTGTAGTCTGGACGGTGAATCAGAAGAAGTAGACGAAGGAGAAGGAGAAGGTGAAGTCTGCAGGGTGAATCAGAAGAAGCAGAAGAAGGAGAAGGAGAAGGTGCAGTCTGGAGGGTGAATCAGAAGAAGTAGAAGAAGGAGAAGGAGAAGGTGAAGTCTGGAGGGTGAATCAGAAGAAGAAGGAGAAGGTGAAGTCTGGAGGGTGAATCAGAAGAAGCAGAAGAAGGAGAAGGAGAAGGTGAAGTCTGGAGGGTGAATCAGAAGAAGCAGTTAAGGAGAAGGAGAAGGTGAAGTCTGGAGGGTGAATCAGAAGAAGCAGAAGAAGGAGAAGGAGAAGGTGAAGTCTGGAGGGTGAATCAGAAGAAGTAGAAGAAGGAGAAGGAGAAGGTGAAGTCTGGAGGGTGAATCAGAAGAAGTAGAAGAAGGAGAACGAGAAGGTGAAGTCAGGAGAGTGAAGTAGAAGAAGCAGAAGAAGGAGAAGGAGAAGGTGAAGTCTGGAGGGTGAAGCAGAAGAAGCAGAAGAAGGAGAAGGAGAAGGTGAAGTCTGGAGGGCGAAGCAGAAGAAGCAGAAGAAGGAGAAGGAGATGGTGAAGTCTGGAGGGTGAAGCAGAAGAAGCAGAAGAAGGAGAAGGAGAAGGTGAAGACTGAAGGGTGAATCAGAAGAAGTAGAAGAAGGAGAAGGAGAAGGTGAAGTCTGGAGGGTGAATCAGAAGAAGCAGAAGAAGGAGAAGGAGAAGGTGAAGTCTGGAGGGTGAATCAGAAGAAGTAGAAGAAGGAGAAGGAGAAGATGAAGTCTGGAGGGTGAATCAGAAGAAGTAGAAGAAGGAGAAGGAGAAGGTGAGGTCTGGAGGGTGAATCAGAAGAAGCAGAAGAAGGAGAAGGAGAAGGTGAAGTCTGGAGGGTGAATCAGCAGAAGCAAAAGAAGGAGAAGGAGAAGGTGAAGTCAGGAGGGTGAATCAGAAGAAGCAGAAGAAGGAGAAGGAGAAGGTGAAGTTAGGAGGGTGAATCAGAAGAAGCAGAAGAAGGAGAAGGAGCAGGTGAAGTCAGGGGGGTGAAGCAGAAGAAGTAGAAGAAGGAGAAGGAGAAGGAGAAGGTGAAGTCAGGTCGGTGAAGCAGAAGAAGCAGAAGAAGGAGAAGGAGAAGGTGAAGTCTGGAGGGCGCAGCAGAAGAAGCAGAAGAAGGAGAAGGAGAAGGTGAAGTCTGGAGGGTGAAGCAGAAGAAGCAGAAGAATGAGAAGGAGAAGGTGAAGTCTGGAGGGTGAATCAGAAGAAGTAGAAGAAGGAGAAGGAGAAGGTGAAGTCAGGACGGTGAAGCAGAAGAAGCAGAAGAAGGAGAAGGAGAAGGTGAAGTCTGGAGGGCGCAGCAGAAGAAGCAGAAGAAGGAGAAGGAGAAGGTGAAGTCTGGAGGGTGAAGCAGAAGAAGCAGAAGAATGAGAAGGAGAAGGTGAAGTCTGGAGGGCGAAGCAGAAGAAGCAGAAGAAGGAGAAGGAGAAGGTGAAGTCTGGAGGGTGAAGCAGAAGAAGCAGAAGAAGGAGAAGGAGAAGGTGAAGTCTGGAGGGTGAATCAGAAGAAATAGAAGAAGGAGAAGGAGAAGGTGAAGTCAGGAGGGTGAAGCAGAAGAAGCAGAAGAAGGAGAAGGAGAAGGTGAGGTCTGGAGGGTGAAGCAGAAGAAGGAGAGGAAGGAGAAGGAGAAGGTGAAGTAAGGAGGGTGAATCAGAAGAAGTAGAAGAAGGAGAAGGAGAAGGTGAAGTCTGGAGGGTGAATCAGAAGACGTAGAAGAAGGAGAAGGAGAAGGTGAAGTCTGGAGGGTGAATCAGAAGAAGTAGAAGAAGGAGAAGGAGAAGGTGAAGTCTGGAGGGTGAATCAGAAGAAGCAGAAGAAGGAGAAGGAGAAGGTGAAGTCTGGAGGGAGAAGCAGAAGAAGTAGAAGAAGGAGAAGGAGAAGATGAAGTCTGGAGGGTGAATCAGAAGAAGTAGAAGAAGGAGAAGGAGAAGGTGAAGTCTGGAGGGTCAATCAGAAGAAGTAGAAGAAGGAGAAGGAGAAGGTGAAGTCTGGAGGGTGAATCAGAAGAAGCAGAAGAAGGAGAAGGAGAAGATGAAGTCTGGAGGGTGAATCAGAAGAAGTAGAAGAAGGAGAAGGAGAAGGTGAAGTCTGGAGGGTGAATCAGAAGAAGAAGGAGAAGGTGAAGTATGGAGGGTGAATCAGAAGAAGCAGAAGAAGGAGAAGGAGAAGGTGAGGTCTGGAGGGTGAATCAGAAGAAGCAGAATAAGGAGAAGGAGAAGGTGAAGTCTGGAGGGTGAATCAGAAGAAGCAGAAGAAGGAGAAGGAGAAGGTGAAGTCTGGAGGGAGAATCAGAAGAAGTAGAAGAAGGAGAAGGAGAAGGTGAAGTCTGGAGGGTGAATCAGAAGAAGTAGAAGAAGGAGAAGGAGAAGGTGAAGTCAGGAGAGTGAAGCAGAAGAAGCAGAAGAAGGAGAAGGAGAAGGTGAAGTCTGGAGGGTGAAGCAGAAGAAGCAGAAGAAGGAGAAGGAGAAGGTGAAGTCTGGAGGGCGAAGCAGAAGAAGCATAAGAAGGAGAAGGAGAAGGTGAAGTCTGGAGGGTGAAGCAGAAGAAGCAGAAGAAGGAGAAGGAGAAGGTGAAGTCTGGAGGGTGAATCAGAAGAAGTAGAAGAAGGAGAAGGAGAAGGTGAAGTCAGGAGGGTGAAGCAGAAGAAGCAGAAGAAGGAGAAGGAGAAGGTGAAGTCTGGAGGGTGAAGCAGAAGAAGCAGAAGAAGGAGAAGGAGAAGGTGAAGTTTGGAGGGTGAAGCAGAAGAAGCAGAAGAAGGAGAAGGAGAAGGTGAAGTCAGGAGGGTGAATCAGAAGAAGTAGAAGAAGGAGAAGGAGAAGGTGAAGTCTGGAGGGTGAATCAGAAGAAGTAGAAGAAGGAGAAGGAGAAGGTGAAGTCTGGAGGGTGAATCAGAAGAAGTAGAAGAAGGAGAAGGAGAAGGTGAAGTCTGGAGGGTGAATCAGAAGAAGCAGAAGAAAGAGAAGGAGAAGGTGAAGTCTGGAGGGAGAAGCAGAAGAAGTAGAAGAAGGAGAAGGAGAAGGTGAAGTCTGGAGCGTGAATCAGAAGATGTAGAAGAAGGAGAAAGAGAAGGTGAAGTCTGGAGGGTCAATCAGAAGAAGTAGAAGAAGGAGAAGGAGAAGGTGAAGTCTGGAGGGTGAATCAGAAGAAGCAGAAGAAGGAGAAGGAGAAGGTGAAGTCTGGAGGGTGAATCAGAAGAAGTAGAAGAAGGAGAAGGAGAAGGTGTAGTCTGGACGGTGAATCAGAAGAAGTAGACGAAGGAGAAGGAGAAGGTGAAGTCTGCAGGGTGAATCAGAAGAAGCAGAAGAAGGAGAAGGAGAAGGTGAAGTCTGGAGGGTGAATCAGAAGAAGTAGAAGAAGGAGAAGGAGAAGGTGAAGTCTGGAGGGTGAATCAGAAGAAGCAGAAGAAGGAGAAGGAGAAGGTGAAGTCTGGAGGGTGATTCAGAAGAAGCAGAAGAAGGAGAAGGAGAAGGTGAAGTCTGGAGGGTGAATCAGAAGAAGCAGTATAAGGAGAAGGAGAAGGTGAAGTCTGGAGGGTGAATCAGAAGAAGCAGAAGAAGGAGATGGAGAAGGTGAAGTCTGGAGGGTGAATCAGAAGAAGTAGAAGAAGGAGAAGGAGAAGGTGAAGTCTGGAGGGTGAATCAGAAGAAGTAGAAGAAGGAGAAGGAGAAGGTGAAGTCTGGAGGGTGAATCAGAAGAAGTAGAAGAAGGAGAAGGAGAAGGTGAAGTCTGGAGGATGAATCAGTAGAAGCAGAAGAAGGAGAAGGAGACGATGAAGTCTGGAGGGTGAATCAGAAGAAGTAGAAGAAGGAGAAGGAGAAGGTGAAGTCTGGACGGTGAATCAGAAGAAGCAGAAGAAGGAGAAGGAGAAGGTGAAGTCTGGAGGGTGAATCAGAAGAAGCAGAAGAAGGAGAAGGAGAAGGTGAAGTCTGGAGGGTGAATCAGAAGAAGCAGAATAAGGAGAAGGAGAAGGTGAAGTCTGGAGGGTGAATCAGAAGAAGCAGAAGAAGGAGAAGGTGAAGTCTGGAAGGTGAATCAGAAGAAGTAGAAGAAGGAAAAGGAGAAGGTGAAGTCTGGAGGGTGAAGCAGAAGAAGTAGAAGAAGGAGAAGGAGAAGGTGAAGTCAGGAGGGTGAATCAGAAGAAGTAGAAGAAGGAGAAGGAGAAGGTGAAGTCAGGAGGGTGAATCAGAAGAAGCTGAAGAAGGAGAAGGAGAAGGTGAAGTCTGGAGGGTGAATCAGAAGAATCAGAAGAAGGAGAAGGAGAAGGTGAAGTCTGGAGGGTGAATCAGAAGAAGCAGAAGAAAGAGAAGGAGAAGGTGATGTCTGGAGGGTGAAGCAGAAGAAACAGAAGAAGGAGAAGGAGAAGGTGAAGAATGGAGGGTGAATCAGAAGAAGTAGAAGAAGGAGAAGGAGAAGGTGAAGTCTGGAGGGTGAATCAGAAGATGTAGAAGAAGTTGAAGGAGAAGGTGAAGTCTGGAGGGTGAATCAGAAGAAGCAGAAGAAGGAGAAGGAGAAGGTGAAGTCTGGAGGGTGAATCAGAAGCAGAAGAAGAAGAAGGAGAAGATGAAGTCTGGAGGGTGAATCAGAAGAAGTAGAAGAAGGAGAAGGAGAAGGTGAGGTCTGGCGGGTGAATCAGAAGAAGCAGAAGAAGTTGAAGGAGAAGGTGAAGTCTGGAGGGTGAATCAGAAGAAGCAGAAGAAGGAGAAGGAGAAGGTGAAGTTAGGAGGGTGAATCAGAAGAAGCAGAAGAAGGAGGAGGAGAAGGTGAAGTCAGGGGGGTGAAGCAGAAGAAGTAGAAGAAGGAGAAGGAGAAGGTGAAGTCAGGAGGGTGAAGCAGAAGAAGCAGAAGAAGGAGAAGGAGAAGGTGAAGTCTGGGG
The DNA here is from genome assembly GCF_052327205.1 of Somniosus microcephalus. Classification (NCBI taxonomy): domain Eukaryota; kingdom Metazoa; phylum Chordata; class Chondrichthyes; order Squaliformes; family Somniosidae; genus Somniosus; species Somniosus microcephalus. The sequence continues at coordinate 176,632 of NW_028225302.1, read as the reverse complement.
GGCGCAGCAGAAGAAGGAGAAGAAGGAGAAGGAGAAGGTGCAGTCTGGAGGGTGAAGCAGAAGAAGCAGAAGAAGGAGAAGGAGAAGGTGAAGTCTGCAGGGTGAAACAGAAGAAGTAGAAGAAGGAGAAGGAGAAGGTGAAGTCAGGAGGGTGAAGCAGAAGAAGCAGAAGAAGGAGAAGGAGAAGGTGAAGTCTGGAGGGTGAATCAGAAGAAGTAGAAGAAGAAGAAGGAGAAGGTGAAGTCAGGAGGGTGAAGCAGAAGAAGTAGAAGAAGGAGAAGGAGAAGGCGAAGCCTGGAGTGTGAAACAGAAGAAGTAGAAGAAGGAGAAGGAGAAGGTGAAGTCTGGAGCGTGAATCAGAAGATGTAGAAGAAGGAGAAGGAGCAGGTGAAGTCTGGAGGGTCAATCAGAAGAAGTAGAAGAAGGAGAAGGAGAAGGTGAAGTCTGAAGGGTGAATCAGAAGAAGCAGAAGAAAGAGAAGGAGAAGGTGATGTCTGGAGGGTGAAGCAGAAGAAACAGAAGAAGGAGAAGGAGAAGGTGAAGACTGGAGGGTGAATCAGAAGAAGTAGAAGAAGGAGAAGGAGAAGGTGAAGTCTGGAGGGTGAATCAGAAGAAGTAGAAGAAGTTGAAGGAGAAGGTGAAGTCTGGAGGGTGAATCAGAAGAAGCAGAAGAAGGAGAAGGAGAAGGTGAAGTCTGGAGGGTGAATCAGAAGAAGCAGAAGAAGAAGAAGGAGAAGATGAAGTCTGGAGGGTGAATCAGAAGAAGTAGAAGAAGGAGAAGGAGAAGGTGAGGTCTGGAGGGTGAATCAGAAGAAGCAGAAGAAGGAGAAGGAGAAGGTGAAGTCTGGAGGGTGAATCAGAAGAAGCAGAAGAAGGAGAAGGAGAAGGTGAAGTTAGGAGGGTGAATCAGAAGAAGCAGAAGAAGGAGAAGGAGAAGGTGAAGTCAGGGGGGTGAAGCAGAAGAAGTAGAAGAAGGAGAAGGAGAACGTGAAGTCAGGAGGGTGAAGCAGAAGAAGCAGAAGAAGGAGAAGGAGAAGGTGAAGTCTGGAGGGCGCAGCAGAAGAAGCAGAAGAAGGAGAAGGAGAAGGTGCAGTCTGGAGGGTGAAGCAGAAGAAGCAGAAGAAGGAGAAGGAGAAGGTGAAGTCTGGAGGGTGAAACAGAAGAAGTAGAAGAAGGAGAAGGAGAAGGTGAAGTCAGGAGGGTGAAGCAGAAGAAGCAGAAGAAGGAGAAGGAGAAGGTGAAGTCTGGAGGGTGAATCAGAAGAAGTAGAAGAAGGAGAAGGAGAAAGTGAAGTCAGGAGGGTGAAGCAGAAGAAGTGGAAGAAGGAGAAGGAGAAGGCGAAGCCTGGAGTGTGAAACAGAAGAAGTAGAAGAAGGAGAAGGAGAAGGTGAAGTCTGGAGCGTGAATCAGAAGATGTAGAAGAAGGAGAAGGAGAAGGTGAAGTCTGGAGGGTCAATCAGAAGAAGTAGAAGAAGGAGAAGGAGAAGGTGAAGTCTGGAGGGTGAATCAGAAGAAGCAGAAGAAGGAGAAGGAGAAGGTGAAGTCTGGAGGGTGAATCAGAAGAAGTAGAAGAAGGAGAAGGAGAAGGTGTAGTCTGGACGGTGAATCAGAAGAAGTAGACGAAGGAGAAGGAGAAGGTGAAGTCTGCAGGGTGAATCAGAAGAAGCAGAAGAAGGAGAAGGAGAAGGTGAAGTCTGGAGGGTGAATCAGAAGAAGTAGAAGAAGGAGAAGGAGAAGGTGAAGTCTGGAGGGTGAATCAGAAGAAGCAGAAGAAGGAGAAGGAGAAGGTGAAGTCTGGAGGGTGAATCAGAAGAAGCAGAAGAAGGAGAAGGAGAAGGTGAAGTCTGGAGGGTGAATCAGAAGAAGCAGAATAAGGAGAAGGAGAAGGTGAAGTCAGGAGGGTGAATCAGAAGAAGCAGAAGAAGGAGAAGGAGAAGGTGAAGTCTGGAGGGTGAATCAGAAAAAGTAGAAGAAGGAGAAGGAGAAGGTGAAGTCTGGAGGGTGAATCAGAAGAAGTAGAAGAAGGAGAAGGAGAAGGTGAAGTCTGGAGGGTGAATCAGAAGAAGCAGAAGAAGGAGAAGGAGAAGGAGAAGTCTGGAGGATGAATCAGAAGAAGCAGAAGAAGGAGAAGGAGACGATGAAGTCTGGAGGGTGAATCAGAAGAATTAGAAGAAGGAGAAGGAGAAGGTGAAGTCTGGAGGGTGAATCAGAAGAAGCAGAAGAAGGAGAAGGAGAAGGTGAAGTCTGGAGGGTGAATCAGAAGAAGCAGAAGAAGGAGAAGGAGAAGGTGAAGTCTGGAGGGTGAATCAGAAGAAGCAGAATAAGGAGAAGGAGAAGGTGAAGTCTGGAGGGTGAATCAGAAGAAGCAGAAGAAGGAGAAGGTGAAGTCTGGAGGGTGAATCAGAAGAAGTAGAAGAAGGAGAAGGAGATGGTGAAGTCTGGAGGGTGAAGCAGAAGAAGTAGAAGAAGGAGAAGGAGAAGGTGAAGTCAGGAGGGTGAATCAGAAGAAGTAGAAGAAGGAGAAGGAGAAGGTGAAGTCAGGAGGGTGAATCAGAAGAAGCTGAAGAAGGAGAAGGAGAAGGTGAAGTCTGGAGGGTGAATCAGAAGAATCAGAAGAAGGAGAAGGAGAAGGTGAAGTCTGGAGGGTGAATCAGAAGAAGCAGAAGAAGGAGAAGGAGAAGGTGAAGTCAGGAGGGTGAAGCAGAAGAAGCAGAAGAAGGAGAAGGAGAAGGTGAAGTCTGGAGGGTGAATCAGAAGAAGTAGAAGAAGGAGAAGGAGAAGGTGAAGTCAGGAGGGTGAAGCAGAAGAAGTAGAAGAAGGAGAAGGAGAAGGCGAAGCCTGGAGTGTGAAACAGAAGAAGTAGAAGAAGGAGAAGGAGAAGGTGAAGTCTGGAGCGTGAATCAGAAGATGTAGAAGAAGGAGAAGGAGAAGGTGAAGTCTGGAGGGTCAATCAGAAGAAGTAGAAGAAGGAGAAGGAGAAGGTGAAGTCTGGAGGGTGAATCAGAAGAAGCAGAAGAAGGAGAAGGAGAAGGTGAAGTCTGGAGGGTGAATCAGAAGAAGTAGAAGAAGGAGAAGGAGAAGGTGTAGTCTGGACGGTGAATCAGAAGAAGTAGACGAAGGAGAAGTAGAAGGTGAAGTCTGCAGGGTGAATCAGAAGAAGCAGAAGTAGGAGAAGGAGAAGGTGAAGTCTGGAGGGTGAATCAGAAGAAGTAGAAGAAGGAGAAGGAGAAGGTGAAGTCTGGAGGGTGAATCAGAAGAAGCAGAAGAAGGAGAAGGAGAAGGTGAAGTCTGGAGGGTGAATCAGAAGAAGCAGAAGAAGGAGAAGGAGAAGGTGAAGTCTGGAGGGTGAATCAGAAGAAGCAGAATAAGGAGAAGGAGAAGGTGAAGTCAGGAGGGTGAATCAGAAGATGCAGAAGAAGGAGAAGGAGAAGGTGAAGTCTGGAGGGTGAATCAGAAAAAGTAGAAGAAGGAGAAGGAGAAGGTGAAGTCTGGAGGGTGAATCAGAAGAAGTAGAAGAAGGAGAAGGAGAAGGTGAAGTCTGGAGGGTGAATCAGAAGAAGCAGAAGAAGGAGAAGGAGAAGGAGAAGTCTGGAGGATGAATCAGAAGAAGCAGAAGAAGGAGAAGGAGACGATGAAGTCTGGAGGGTGAATCAGAAGAATTAGAAGAAGGAGAAGGAGAAGGTGAAGTCTGGAGGGTGAATCAGAAGAAGCAGAAGAAGGAGAAGGAGAAGGTGAAGTCTGGAGGGTGAATCAGAAGAAGCAGAAGAAGGAGAAGGAGAAGGTGAAGTCTGGAGGGTGAATCAGAAGAAGCAGAATAAGGAGAAGGAGAAGGTGAAGTCTGGAGGGTGAATCAGAAGAAGCAGAAGAAGGAGAAGGTGAAGTCTGGAGGGTGAATCAGAAGAAGTAGAAGAAGGAGAAGGAGAAGGTGAAGTCTGGAGGGTGAAGCAGAAGAAGTAGAAGAAGGAGAAGGAGAAGGTGAAGTCAGGAGGGTGAATCAGAAGAAGTAGAAGAAGGAGAAGGAGAAGGTGAAGTCAGGAGGGTGAATCAGAAGAAGCTGAAGAAGGAGAAGGAGAAGGTGAAGTCTGGAGGGTGAATCAGAAGAATCAGAAGAAGGAGAAGGAGAAGGTGAAGTCTGGAGGGTGAATCAGAAGAAGCAGAAGAAAGAGAAGGAGAAGGTGATGTCTGGAGGGTGAATCAGAAGAAGTAGAAGAAGTTGAAGAAGAAGGTGAAGTCTGGAGGGTGAATCAGAAGAAGCAGAAGAAGGAGAAGGAGAAGGTGAAGTCTGGAGGGTGAATCAGAAGAAGCAGAAGAAGAAGAAGGAGAAGATGAAGTCTGGAGGGTGAATCAGAAGAAGTAGAAGAAGGAGAAGGAGAAGGTGAGGTCTGGAGGGTGAATCAAAAGAAGCAGAAGAAGGAGAAGGAGAAGCTGAAGTCTGGAGGGCGCAGCAGAAGAAGCAGAAGAAGGAGAAGGAGAAGGTGCAGTCTGGAGGGTGAAGCAGAAGAAGCAGAAGAAGGAGAAGGAGAAGGTGAAGTCAGGAGGTTGAAGCAGAAGAAGCAGAAGAAGGAGAAGGAGAAGGTGAAGTCTGGAGGGTGAATCAGAAGAAGTAGAAGAAGGAGAAGTAGAAGGTGAAGTCAGGAGGGTGAAGCAGAAGAAGCAGAAGAAGGAGAAGGAGAAGGTGAAGTCTGGAGGGTGAAGCAGAAGAAGCAGAAGAAGGAGAAGGAGAAGGTGAAGTCTAGAGGGTGAAGCAGAAGAAGCAGAAGAAGGAGAAGGAGAAGGTGAAGTCAGGAGGGTGAATCAGAAGAAGTAGAAGAAGGAGAAGGAGAAGGTGAAGTCTGGAGGGTGAATCAGAAGAAGTAGAAGAAGGAGAAGGAGAAGGTGAAGTCTGGAGGGTGAATCAGAAGAAGTAGAAGAAGGAGAAGGAGAAGGTGAAGTCTGGAGGGTGAATCAGTAGAAGCAGAAGAAGGAGAACGGGAAGGTGAAGTCTGGAGGGAGAAGCAGAAGAAGTAGAAGAAGGAGAAGGAGAAGGTGAAGTCTGGAGGGTGAATCAGAAGAAGTAGAAGAAGGAGAAGGCGAAGGGAAAGTCTGGAGGGTGAATCAGAAGAAGCAGAAGAAGGAGAAGGAGAAGGTGAAGTCTGGAGGGTGAATCGGAAGAAGCATAAGAAGGAGAAGGAGAAGGTGAAGTCTGGAGGGTGAATCAGAAGAAGTAGAAGAAGGAGAAGGAGAAGGTGTAGTCTGGAGGGTGAATCAGAAGAAGTAGACGAAGGAGAAGGAGAAGGTGAAATCTGGAGGGTGAATCAGAAGAAGCAGAAGAAGGAGAAGGAGAAGGTGAAGTCTGGAGGGTGAATCAGAAGAGGTAGAAGAAGGATAAGGAGAAGGTGAAGTCTGGAGGGTGAACCAGAAGAAGCAGAAGAAGGAGAAGGAGAAGGTGAAGTCTGGAGGGTGAATCAGACGAAGCAGAAGAAGCAGAAGGAGGAGGTGAAGTCTGGAGGGTGAATCAGAAGAAGTAGAAGAAGTAGAAGGAGAAGGTGAAGTCTGGAGGGTGAATCAGAAGAAGTAGAAGAAGGAGAAGGAGAAGGTGAAGTCTGGAGGGTGAATCAGAAGAAGCAGAAGAAGGAGAAGGAGAAGGTGAAGTCAGGAGGGTGAATCAGAAGAAGCAGAAGAAGGAGAAGGAGAAGGTGAAGTCTGGAGGTTGAATCAGAAGAAGCAGAAGAAGGAGAAGGAGAAGGTGAAGACTGGAGGGTGAATCAGAAGAAGTAGAAGAAGGAGAAGGAGAAGGTGAAGTCTGGAGGGTGAATCAGAAGAAGTAGAAGAAGGAGAAGGAGAAGGCGAAGTCTGGAGGGTGAATCAGAAGAAGCAGAAGAAGGAGAAGGTGAAGTCTGGAGGGTGAATCAGAAGAAGCAGAAGAAGGAGAAGGAGAAGATGAAGTCTGGAGGGTGAATCAGAAGAAGTAGAAGAAGGAGAAGGAGAAGGTGAGGTCTGGAGGGTGAATCAGAAGAAGCAGAAGAAGCAGAAGGAGAAGGTGAAGTCTGAAGGGTGAATCAGAAGAAGCAGAAGAAGGAGAAGGAGAAGGTGAAGTCTGGAGGGTGAATCAGAAGTAGCAGAAGAAGGAGAAGGAGAAGGTGAAGTCTGGAGGGTGAATCAGAAGAAGCAGAAGAAGGAGAAGGAGAAGGTGAAGTCTGGAGGGTGAATCAGAAGAAGTAGAAGAAGGAGAAGGAGAAGGTGAAGTCTGCAGGGTGAATCAGAAGAAGTAGAAGAAGGAGAAGGAGAAGGTGAAGTCTGGAGGGTGAATCAGAAGAAGCAGAAGAAGTAGAACGGGAAGGTGAAGTCTGGAGGGAGAAGCAGAAGAAGTAGAAGAAGGAGAAGGAGAAGGTGAAGTCTGGAGGGTGAATCAGAAGAAGTAGAAGAAGGAGAAGGCGAAGGTAAAGTCTGGAGGGTGAATCAGAAGAAGTAGAAGAAGGAGAAGGAGAAGGTGAAGTCTGGAGGGTGAATCGGAAGAAGCAGAAGAAGGAGAAGGAGAAGGTGAAGTCTGGAGGGTGAATCAGAAGAAGCAGAAGAAGGAGAAGGAGAAGGTGATGTCTGGAGGGTGGATCAGAAGAGGTAGAAGAAGGATAAGGAGAAGGTGAAGTCTGGAGGGTGAACCAGAAGAAGCAGAAGAAGGAGAAGGAGAAGGTGAAGTCTGGAGGGTGAATCGGAAGAAGCAGAAGAAGGAGAAGGAGAAGGTGAAGTCTGGAGGGTGTATCAGAAGAAGCAGAAGAAGTAGAAGGAGAAGGTGAAGTCTGGAGGGTGAATCAGAAGAAGTAGAAGAAGGAGAAGGAGAAGGTGAAGTCTGGAGGGTGAATCAGAAGAAGCAGAAGAAGGAGAAGGAGAAGGTGAAGTCAGGAGGGTGAATCAGAAGAAGCAGAAGAAGGAGAAGGAGAAGGTGAAGTCTGGAGGGTGAATCAGAAGAAGCAGAAGAAGGAGAAGGAGAAGGTGAAGACTGGAGGGTGAATCAGAAGAAGTAGAAGAAGGAGAAGGAGAAGGTGAAGTCTGGAGGGTGAATCAGAAGAAGTAGAAGAAGGAGAAGGAGAAGATGAAGTCTGGAGGGTGAATCAGAAGAAGTAGAAGAAGGAGAAGGAGAAGGTGAGGTCTGGAGGGTGAATCAGAAGAAGCAGAAGAAGGAGAAGGAGAAGGTGAAGTCTGAAGGGTGAATCAGAAGAAGCAGAAGAAGGAGAAGGAGAAGGTGAAGTCTGGAGGGTGAATCAGAAGAAGCAGAAGAAGGAGAAGGAGAAGGTGAAGTCTGGAGGGTGAATCAGAAGAAGCAGAAGAAGGAGAAGGAGAAGGTGAAGTCTGGAGGGTGAATCAGAAGAAGTAGAAGAAGGAGAAGGAGAAGGTGAAGTCTGGAGGGTGAATCAGAAGAAGTAGAAGAAGGAGAAGGAGAAGGCGAAGTCTGGAGGCTGAGCCAGAAGAAGCAGAAGAAGGAGAAGGAGAAGGTGAAGTCTGGAGGGTGAATCAGAAGAAGCAGAAGAAGGAGAAGGAGAAGATGAAGTCTGGAGGGTGAATCAGAAGAAGTAGAAGAAGGAGAAGGAGAAGGTGAAGTCTGGAGGGTGAATCAGCAGAAGCAGAAGAAGGAGAAGGAGAAGGTGAAGTCTGGAGGGTGAATCAGAAGAAGCAGAAGAAGGAGAAGGAGAAGGTGAAGTCTGGAGGGTGAATCAGAAGAAGCAGAATAAGGAGAAGGAGAATGTGAAGTCTGGAGGGTGAATCAGAAGAAGCAGAAGAAGGAGAAGGAGAAGGTGAAGTCTGGAGGGTGAATCAGAGGAAGTAGAAGAAGGAGAAGGAGAAGGTGAAGTCTGGAGGGTGAAGCAGAAGAAGTAGAAGAAGGAGAAGGAGAAGGTGAAGTCTGGAGGGTGAATCAGAAGAAGCAGAAGAAAGAGAAGGAGAAGGTGAAGTCTGGAAGGTGAAGCAGAAGAAGCTGAAGAAGGAGAAGGAGAAGGTGAAGACTGGAGGGTGAATCAGAAGAAGTAGAAGAAGGAGAAGGAGAAGGTGAAGTCTGGAGGGTGAATCAGAAGAAGTAGAAGAAGGAGAAGGAGAAGGTGAAGTCTGGAGGGTGAATCAGAAGAAGCAGAAGAAGGAGAAGTAGAAGATGAAGTCTGGAGCGTGAATCAGAAGAAGCAGAAGAAGGAGAAGGAGAAGATGAAGTCTGGAGGGTGAATCAGAAGAAGTAGAAGAAGGAGAAGGAGAAGGTGAGGTCTGGAGGGTGAATCAGAAGAAGCAGAAGAAGGAGAAGGAGAAGGTGAAGTCTGGAGGGTGAATCAGAAGAAGCAGAAGCAGGAGAAGGAGAAGGTGAAGTCTGGAGGGTGAATCAGAAGAAGCAGAAGAAGGAGAAGGAGAAGGTGAAGTCAGGAGGGTGAATCAGAAGAAGCAGAAGAAGGAGAAGGAGAAGGTGAAGTTAGGAGGGTGAATCAGAAGAAGCAGAAGAAGGAGAAGGAGAAGTTGAGGTCAGGGGGGTGAAGCAGAAGAAGTAGAAGAAGGAGAAGGAGAAGGTGAAGTCAGGAAGGTGAAGCAGAAGAAGCAGAAGAAGGAGAAGGAGAAGGTGAAGTCAGGAGGGTGAAGCAGAAGATGCAGAAGAAGGAGATGGAGACGGTGAAGTCTGGAGGGCGCAGCAGAAGAAGCAGAAGAAGGAGAAGGAGAAGGTGAAGTCTGGAGGGTGAAGCAGAAGAAGGAGAAGGAGAAGGTGAAGTCTGGAGGGTGAAGCAGAAGAAGCAGAAGAAGGAGAAGGACAAGGTGAAGTCAGGAGGGTGAATCAGAAGAAGTAGAAGAAGGAAAAGGAGAAGGTGAAGTCTGGAGGGTGAATCAGAAGAAGGAGAAGAAGGAGAAGGAGAAGGTGAAGTCTGGAGGGTGAATCAGAAGAAGTAGAAGAAGGAGAAGGAGAAGGTGAAGTAAGGAGGCTGAAGCAGAAGAAGCAGAAGAAGGAGAAGGAGAAGGTGAAGTCTGGAGGGTGAAGCAGAAGAAGGAGAAGGAGAAGGTGAAGTCTGGAGGGTGAAGCAGAAGAAGCAGAAGAAGGAGAAGGACAAGGTGAAGTCAGGAGGGTGAATCAGAAGAAGTAGAAGAAGGAAAAGGAGAAGGTGAAGTCTGGAGGGTGAATCAGAAGAAGGAGAAGAAGGAGAAGGAGAAGGTGAAGTCTGGAGGGTGAATCAGAAGAAGTGGAAGAAGGAGAAGGAGAAGGTGAAGTCTGGAGGGTGAAGCAGAAGAAGCAGAAGAAGGAGAAGGAGAAGGTGAAGTCTGGAGGGTGAATCAGAAGAAGTAGAAGCAGGAGAAGGAGAAGGTGAAGTCTGGAGGGTGAAGCAGAAGAAGCAGAAGAAGGAGAAGGAGAAGGTGAAGTCTGGAGGGTGAATCAGAAGAAGTAGAAGAAGGAGAAGGTGAAGTCTGGAGGGTGAATCAGAAGAAGCAGAAGAAGGAGAAGGAGAAGATGAAGTCTGGAGGGTGAATCAGAAGAAGCAGAAGAAGGAGAAGGAGAAGGTGAAGTCTGGAGTGTGAATCAGAAGAAGCAGAATAAGGAGAAGGAGAAGGTGAAGTCTGGAGGGTGAATCAGAAGAAGCAGAAGAAGGAGAAGGAGAAGGTGAAGTCTGGAGGGTGAATCAGAAGAACTAGAAGAATGAGAAGGAGAAGGTGAAGTCTGGAGAGTGAAGCAGAAGAAGTAGAAGAAGGAGAAGGAGAAGGTGAAGTCAGGAGGGTGAATCAGAAGAAGTAGAAGGAGGAGAAGGAGAAGGTGAAGTCAGGAGGGTGAATCAGAAGAAGCAGAAGAAGGAGAAGGAGAAGGTGAAGTCTGGAGGGTGAATCTGAAGAATCAGACGAAGGAGAAGGAGAAGGTGAAGTCTGGAGGGTGAATCAGAAGAAGCAGAAGAAAGTGAACGAGAAGGTGAAGTCTGGAGGGTGAAGCAGAAGAAGCAGAAGAAGGAGAAGAAGGTGAAGACTGGAGGGTGAATCAGAAGAAGGAGAAGAAGGAGAAGGAGAAGGTGAAGTCTGGAGGGTGAATCAGAAGAAGTAGAAGAAGGAGAAGGAGATGGTGAAGTCTGGAGGGTGAATCAGAAGAAGCAGAAGAAGGAGAAGTAGAAGATGAAGTCTGGAGCGTGAATCAGAAGAAGCAGAAGAAGGAGAAGGAGAAGATGAAGTCTGGAGGGTGAATCAGAAGAAGTAGAAGAAGGAGAAGGAGAAGGTGAGGTCTGGAGGGTGAATCAGAAGAAGCAGAAGAAGGAGAAGGAGAAGGTGAAGTCTGGAGGGTGAATCAGAAGAAGCAGAAGAAGGAGAAGGAGAAGGTGAAGTCTGGAAGGTGAATCAGAAGAAGCAGAAGAAGGAGAAGGAGAAGGTGAAGTCAGGGGGGTGAAGCAGAAGAAGTAGAAGAAGGAGAAGGAGAAGGTGAAGTCAGGAGGGTGAAGCAGAAGAAGCAGAAGAAGGAGATGGAGACGGTGAAGCCTGGAGGGCGCAGCAGAAGAAGCAGAAGAAGGAGATGGAGACGGTGAAGCCTGGAGGGCGCAGCAGAAGAAGCAGAAGAAGGAGAAGGAGAAGGTGAAGTCTGGAAGGTGAAGCAGAAGAAGCTGAAGAAGGAGAAGGAGAAGGTGAAGACTGGAGGGTGAATCAGAAGAAGTAGAAGAAGGAGAAGGAGAAGGTGAAGTCTGGAGGGTGAATCAGAAGAAGTAGAAGAAGGAGAAGGAGAAGGTGAAGTCTGGAGGGTGAATCAGAAGAAGCAGAAGAAGGAGAAGTAGAAGATGAAGTCTGGAGCGTGAATCAGAAGAAGCAGAAGAAGGAGAAGGAGAAGATGAAGTCTGGAGGGTGAATCAGAAGAAGTAGAAGAAGGAGAAGGAGAAGGTGAGGTCTGGAGGGTGAATCAGAAGAAGCAGAAGAAGGAGAAGGAGAAGGTGAAGTCTGGAGGGTGAATCAGAAGAAGCAGAAGCAGGAGAAGGAGAAGGTGAAGTCTGGAGGGTGAATCAGAAGAAGCAGAAGAAGGAGAAGGAGAAGGTGAAGTCAGGAGGGTGAATCAGAAGAAGCAGAAGAAGGAGAAGGAGAAGGTGAAGTTAGGAGGGTGAATCAGAAGAAGCAGAAGAAGGAGAAGGAGAAGTTGAGGTCAGGGGGGTGAAGCAGAAGAAGTAGAAGAAGGAGAAGGAGAAGGTGAAGTCAGGAAGGTGAAGCAGAAGAAGCAGAAGAAGGAGAAGGAGAAGGTGAAGTCAGGAGGGTGAAGCAGAAGATGCAGAAGAAGGAGATGGAGACGGTGAAGTCTGGAGGGCGCAGCAGAAGAAGCAGAAGAAGGAGAAGGAGAAGGTGAAGTCTGGAGGGTGAAGCAGAAGAAGGAGAAGGAGAAGGTGAAGTCTGGAGGGTGAAGCAGAAGAAGCAGAAGAAGGAGAAGGACAAGGTGAAGTCAGGAGGGTGAATCAGAAGAAGTAGAAGAAGGAAAAGGAGAAGGTGAAGTCTGGAGGGTGAATCAGAAGAAGGAGAAGAAGGAGAAGGAGAAGGTGAAGTCTGGAGGGTGAATCAGAAGAAGTAGAAGAAGGAGAAGGAGAAGGTGAAGTAAGGAGGCTGAAGCAGAAGAAGCAGAAGAAGGAGAAGGAGAAGGTGAAGTCTGGAGGGTGAAGCAGAAGAAGGAGAAGGAGAAGGTGAAGTCTGGAGGGTGAAGCAGAAGAAGCAGAAGAAGGAGAAGGACAAGGTGAAGTCAGGAGGGTGAATCAGAAGAAGTAGAAGAAGGAAAAGGAGAAGGTGAAGTCTGGAGGGTGAATCAGAAGAAGGAGAAGAAGGAGAAGGAGAAGGTGAAGTCTGGAGGGTGAATCAGAAGAAGTGGAAGAAGGAGAAGGAGAAGGTGAAGTCTGGAGGGTGAAGCAGAAGAAGCAGAAGAAGGAGAAGGAGAAGGTGAAGTCTGGAGGGTGAATCAGAAGAAGTAGAAGCAGGAGAAGGAGAAGGTGAAGTCTGGAGGGTGAAGCAGAAGAAGCAGAAGAAGGAGAAGGAGAAGGTGAAGTCTGGAGGGTGAATCAGAAGAAGTAGAAGAAGGAGAAGGTGAAGTCTGGAGGGTGAATCAGAAGAAGCAGAAGAAGGAGAAGGAGAAGATGAAGTCTGGAGGGTGAATCAGAAGAAGCAGAAGAAGGAGAAGGAGAAGGTGAAGTCTGGAGTGTGAATCAGAAGAAGCAGAATAAGGAGAAGGAGAAGGTGAAGTCTGGAGGGTGAATCAGAAGAAGCAGAAGAAGGAGAAGGAGAAGGTGAAGTCTGGAGGGTGAATCAGAAGAACTAGAAGAATGAGAAGGAGAAGGTGAAGTCTGGAGAGTGAAGCAGAAGAAGTAGAAGAAGGAGAAGGAGAAGGTGAAGTCAGGAGGGTGAATCAGAAGAAGTAGAAGGAGGAGAAGGAGAAGGTGAAGTCAGGAGGGTGAATCAGAAGAAGCAGAAGAAGGAGAAGGAGAAGGTGAAGTCTGGAGGGTGAATCTGAAGAATCAGACGAAGGAGAAGGAGAAGGTGAAGTCTGGAGGGTGAATCAGAAGAAGCAGAAGAAAGTGAAGGAGAAGGTGAAGTCTGGAGGGTGAAGCAGAAGAAGCAGAAGAAGGAGAAGAAGGTGAAGACTGGAGGGTGAATCAGAAGAAGGAGAAGAAGGAGAAGGAGAAGGTGAAGTCTGGAGGGTGAATCAGAAGAAGTAGAAGAAGGAGAAGGAGATGGTGAAGTCTGGAGGGTGAATCAGAAGAAGCAGAAGAAGGAGAAGTAGAAGATGAAGTCTGGAGCGTGAATCAGAAGAAGCAGAAGAAGGAGAAGGAGAAGATGAAGTCTGGAGGGTGAATCAGAAGAAGTAGAAGAAGGAGAAGGAGAAGGTGAGGTCTGGAGGGTGAATCAGAAGAAGCAGAAGAAGGAGAAGGAGAAGGTGAAGTCTGGAGGGTGAATCAGAAGAAGCAGAAGAAGGAGAAGGAGAAGGTGAAGTCTGGAAGGTGAATCAGAAGAAGCAGAAGAAGGAGAAGGAGAAGGTGAAGTCAGGAGGGTGAATCAGAAGAAACAGAAGAAGGAGAAGGAGAAGGTGAAGTTAGGAGGGTGAATCAGAAGAAGCAGAAGAAGGAGAAGGAGAAGGTGAAGTCAGGGGGGTGAAGCAGAAGAAGTAGAAGAAGGAGAAGGAGAAGGTGAAGTCAGGAGGGTGAAGCAGAAGAAGCAGAAGAAGGAGATGGAGACGGTGAAGCCTGGAGGGCGCAGCAGAAGAAGCAGAAGAAGGAGATGGAGACGGTGAAGCCTGGAGGGCGCAGCAGAAGAAGCAGAAGAAGGAGAAGGAGAAGGTGAAGTACTAAGGGTGAAGCAGAAGAAGCAGAAGAAGGAGAAGGAGAAGGTGAAGTCTGGAGGGTGAATCAGAAGAAGTAGAAGAAGGAGAAGGAGAAGGTGAAGTCAGGAGGGTGAAGCAGAAGAAGCAGAAGAAGGAGAAGGAGAAGGTGAAATCTGGAGGGTGATGCAGATGAAGCAGAAGAAGGAGAAGGAGAAGGTGAAGTCTGGAGGGCGAAGCAGAAGAAGCAGAAGAAGGAGAAGGAGAAGGTGAAGTCTGGAGGGTGAAGCAGAAGAAGCAGAAGAAGGAGAAGGAGAAGGTGAAGTCCGGAGGGTGAATCACAAGAAGTAGAAGAAGGAGAAGGAGAAGGTGAAGTAAGGAGGGTGAAGCAGAAGAAGCAGAAGAAGGAGAAGGAGAAGGTGAAGTCTGGAGGGTGAAGCAGAAGAAGCAGAAGAAGGAGAAGGAGGAGGTGAAGTCTGGAGGGTGAAGCAGAAGAAGCAGAAGAAGGAGAAGGAGAAGGTGAAGTCAGGAGGGTGAATCAGAAGAAGTAGAAGAAGGAAAAGGAGAAGGTGAAGTCTGGAGGGTGAATCAGAAGAAGTAGAAGAAGGAGAAGGAGAAGGTGAAGTCTGGAGGGTGAATCAGAAGAAGTGGAAGAAGGAGAAGGAGAAGGTGAAGTCTGGAGGGTGAATCAGAAGAAGCAGAAGAAGGAGAAGGAGAAGGTGAAGTCTGGAGGGAGAAGCAGAAGAAGTAGAAGAAGGAGAAGGAGAAGGTGAAGTCTGGATTGTGAATCAGAAGAAGTAGAAGAAGGAGAAGGAGGAGGTGAAGTCTGGAGGGTGAATCAGAAGAAGTGGAAGAAGGAGAAGGAGAAGGTCAAGTCTGGAGGATGAATCAGAAGAAGTAGAAGAAGGAGAAGGAGAAGGTGAAGTCTGGAGGGTGAATCAGAAGAAGCAGAATAAGGAGAAGGAGAAGGTGAAGTCTGGAGGGTGAATCAGAAGAAGCAGAAGAAGGAGAAGGAGAAGGTGAAGTCTGGAGGGTGAATCAGAAGAAGTAGAAGAAGGAGAAGGAGAAGGTGAAGTCTGGAGGGTGAAGCAGAAGAAGTAGAAGAAGGAGAAGGAGAAGGTGAAGTCTGGAGGGCGAAGCAGAAGAAGCAGAAGAAGGAGAAGGAGAAGGTGAAGTCTGGAGGGTGTAGCAGAAGAAGCAGAAGAAGGAGAAGGAGAAGGTGAAGTCTGGAGTGTGAATCAGAAGAAGTAGAAGAAGGAGAAGGAGAAGGTGAAGTAAGGAGGGTGAAGCAGAAGAAGCAGAAGAAGGAGAAGGAGAAGGTGAAGTCTGGAGGGTTAAGCAGAAGAAGCAGAAGAAGGAGAAGGAGGAGGTGAAGTCTGGAGGGTGAATCAGAAGAAGCAGAAGAAGGAGAAGGAGAAGGTGAAGTCTGGAGGGTGAATCAGAAGAAGTAGAAGAAGGAGAAGGAGAAGGTGAAGTCAGGAGGGTGAAGCAGAAGAAGCAGAAGAAGGAGAAGGAGAAGGTGAAATCTGGAGGGTGAAGCAGAGGAAGCAGAAGAAGGAGAAGGAGAAGGTGAAGTCTGGAGGGTGAAGCAGAAGAAGCAGAAGAAGGAGAAGGAGAAGGTGAAGTCTGGAGGGTGAATCAGAAGAAGTAGAAGAAGGAGAAGGAGAAGGTGAAGTAAGGAGGGTGAAGCAGAAGAAGCAGAAGAAGGAGAAGGAGAAGGTGAAGTCTGGAGGGTGAAGCAGAAGAAGGAGAAGGAGAAGGTGAAGTCTGGAGGGTGAAGCAGAAGAAGCAGAAGAAGGAGAAGGAGAAGGTGAAGTCAGGAGGGTGAATCAGAAGAAGTAGAAGAAGGAAAAGGAGAAGGTGAAGTCTGGAGGGTGAATCAGAAGATGTAGAAGAAGGAGAAGGAGAAGGTGAAGTCTGGAGGGTGAATCAGAAGAAGTGGAAGAAGGAGAAGGAGAAGGTGAAGTCTGGAGGGTGAAGCAGAAGAAGCAGAAGAAGGAGAAGGAGAAGGTGAAGTCTGGAGGGTGAATCAGAAGAAGTAGAAGAAGGAGAAGGAGAAGGTGAAGTCTGGAGGGTGAAGCAGAAGAAGCAGAAGAAGGAGAAGGAGAAGGTGAAGTCTGGATGGTGAATCAGAAGAAGTAGAAGAAGGAGACGGAGAAGGTGAAGTCTGGAGGGTGAATCAGAAGAAGCAGAAGAAGGAGAAGGAGAAGATGAAGTCTGGAGGGTGAATCAGAAGAAGCAGAAGAAGGAGAAGGAGAAGGTGACGTCTGGAGGGTGAATCAGAAGAAGCAGAATAAGGAGAAGGAGAAGGTGAAGTATGGAGGGTGAATCAGAAGAAGCAGAAGAAGGAGAAGGAGAAGGTGAAGTCTGGAGGGTGAATCAGAAGAAGCAGAAGAAAGAGAAGGGGAAGGTGAAGTCTGGAGGGTGAAGCAGAAGAAGCAGAAGAAGGAGAAGAAGGTGAAGACTGGAGGGTGAATCAGAAGAAGGAGAAGAAGGAGAAGGAGAAGGTGAAGTCTGGAGGGTGAATCAGAAGAAGTAGAAGAAGGAGAAGGAGATGGTGAAGTCTGGAGGGTGAATCAGAAGAAGCAGAAGAAGGAGAAGTAGAAGATGAAGTCTGGAGCGTGAAACAGAAGAAGCAGAAGAAGGAGAAGGAGAAGATGAAGTCTGGAGGGTGAATCAGAAGAAGTAGAAGAAGGAGAAGGAGAAGGTGCGGTCTGGAGGGTGAATCAGAAGAAGCAGAAGAAGGAGAAGGAGAAGGTGAAGTCTGGAGGGTGAATCAGAAGAAGCAGAAGAAGGAGAAGGAGAAGGTGAAGTCTGGAGGGTGAATCAGAAGAAGCAGAAGAAGGAGAAGGAGAAGGTGAAGTCAGGAGGGTGAATCAGAAGAAGCAGAAGAAGGAGAAGGAGAAGGTGAAGTTAGGAGTGTGAATCAGAAGAAGCAGAAGAAGGAGAAGGAGAAGGTGAAGTCAGGGGGGTGAAGCAGAAGAAGTAGAAGAAGGAGAAGGAGAAGGTGAAGTCAGGAGGGTGAAGCAGAAGAAGCAGAAGAAGGAGAAGGAGAAGGTGAAGTCAGGAGGGTGAAGCAGAAGAAGCAGAAGAAGGAGATGGAGACGGTGAAGCCTGGAGGCGCAGCAGAAGAAGCAGAAGGAGGAGAAGGAGAAGGTGAAGTCCTAAGGGTGAAGCAGAAGAAGCAGAAGAAGGAGAAGGAGAAGGTGAAGTCTGGAGGGTGAATCAGAAGAAGTAGAAGAAGGAGAAGGAGAAGGTGAAGTCAGGAGGGTGAAGCAGAAGAAGCAGAAGAAGGAGAAGGAGAAGGTGAAATCTGGAGGGTGAAGCAGAAGAAGCAGAAGAAGGAGAAGGAGAAGGTGAAGTCTGGAGGGCGAAGCAGAAGAAGCAGAAGAAGGAGAAGGAGAAGGTGAAGTCTGGAGGGTGAAGCAGAAGAAGCAGAAGAAGGAGAAGGAGAAGGTGAAGTCTGGAGGGTGAATCACAAGAAGTAGAAGAAGGAGAAGGCGAAGGTGAAGTAAGGAGGGTGAAGCAGAAGAAGCAGAAGAAGGAGAAGGAGAAGGTGAAGTCTGGAGGGTGAAGCAGAAGAAGCAGAAGAAGGAGAAGGAGAAGGTGAAGTCTGGAGGGTGAAGCAGAAGAAGCAGAAGAAGGAGAAGGAGAAGGTGAAGTCAGGAGGGTGAATCAGAAGAAGGAGAAGAAGGAAAAGGAGAAGGTGAAGTCTGGAGGGTGAATCAGAAGAAGTAGAAGAAGGAGAAGGAGAAGGTGAAGTTTTCAGGGTGAATCAGAAGAAGTGGAAGAAGGAGAAGGAGAAGGTGAAGTCTGGAGGGTGAATCAGAAGAAGCAGAAGAAGGAGAAGGAGAAGGTGAAGTCTGGAGGGAGAAGCAGAAGAAGTAGAAGAAGGAGAAGGAGAAGGTGAAGTCTGGATTGTGAATCAGAAGAAGCAGAATAAGGAGAAGGAGAAGGTGAAGTCTGGAGGGTGAATCAGAAGAAGCAGAAGAAGGAGAAGGAGAGGGTCAAGTCTGGAGGGTGAATCAAAAGGAGCAGAAGAAGGAGAAGGAGAAGGTGAAGTCTGGAGGGTGAATCAGAAGAAGTAGAAGAAGGAGAAGGAGAAGGTGTAGTCTGGAGGATGAATCAGAAGAAGTAGAAGAAGGAGAAGGAGAAGGTGAAGTCTGGAGGGTGAATCAGAAGAAGCAGAATAAGGAGAAGGAGAAGGTGAAGTCTGGAGGGTGAATCAGAAGAAGCAGAAGAAGGAAAAGGAGAGTGTGAAGTCTGGAGGGTGAATCAGAAGAAGTAGAAGAAGGAGAAGGAGAAGGTGAAGTCTGGAGCGTGAAGCAGAAGAAGTAGAAGAAGGAGAAGGAGAAGGTGAAGTCTGGAGGGCGAAGCAGAAGAAGCAGAAGAAGGAGAAGAAGAAGGTGAAGTCTGGAGGGTGAAGCAGAAGAAGCAGAAGAAGGAGAAGGAGAAGGTGAAGTCTGGAGGGTGAATCAGAAGAAGTAGAAGAAGGAGAAGGAGAAGGTGAAGTAAGGAGGGTGAAGCAGAAGAAGCAGAAGAAGGAGAAGGAGAAGGTGAAGTCTGGAGGGTGAAGCAGAAGAAGCAGAAGAAGGAGAAGGAGGAGGTGAAGTCTGGAGGGTGAATCAGAAGAAGCAGAAGAAGGAGAAGGAGAAGGTGAAGTCTGGAGGGTGAATCAGAAGAAGTTGAAGAAGGAGAAGGAGAAGGTGAAGTCTGGAGGGTGAATCAGAAGAAGCAGAATAAGGAGAAGGAGAAGGTGAAGTCTGGAGGGTGAATCAGAAGAAGCAGAAGAAGGAGAAGGAGAAGGTGAAGTCTGGAGCGTGAATCAGAAGAAGTAGAAGAAGGAGAAGGAGAAGGTGAAGTCTGGAGGGTGAAGCGGAAGAAGTAGAAGAAGGAGAAGGAGAAGGTGAAGTCAGGAGGGTGAATCAGAAGAAGTAGAAGAGGGAGAAGGAGAAGGTGAAGTCAGGAGTGTGAATCAGAAGAAGCAGAAGAAGGAGAAGGAGAAGGTGAAGTCTGGAGGGTGATTCAGAAGAATCAGACGAAGGAGAAGGAGAAGGTGAAGTCTGGAGGGTGAATCAGAAGAAGCAGAAGAAAGAGAAGGAGAAGGTGAAGTCTGGAGGGTGAAGCAGAAGAAGCAGAAGAAGGAGAAGGAGCAGGTGAAGACTGGAGTGTGAATCAGAAGAAGTAGAAGAAGGAGAAGGAGAAGGTGAAGTCTGGAGGGTGTATCAGAAGAAGTAGAATAAGGAGAAGGGGCAGGTGAAGTCTGGAGGGTGAATCAGAAGAAGCAGAAGAAGGAGAAGTAGAAGATGAAGTCTGGAGCGTGAATCAGAAGAAGCAGAAGAAGGAGAAGGAGAAGATGAAGTCTGGAGGGTGAATCAGAAGAAGTAGAAGAAGGAGAAGGAGAAGGTGAGGTCTGGAGGGTGAATCAGAAGAAGCAGAAGAAGGAGAAGGAGAAGGTGAAGTCTGGAGGGTGAATCAGAAGAAGCAGAAGAAGGAGAAGGAGAAGGTGAAGTCTGGAGGGTGAATCAGAAGAAGCAGAAGAAGGAGAAGGAGAAGGTGAAGTCAGGAGGGCGAATCAGAAGAAGCAGAAGAAGGAGAAGGAGAAGGTGAAGTTAGGAGGGTGAATCAGAAGAAGCAGAAGAAGGAGAAGGAGAAGGTGAAGTCAGGGGTGTGAAGCAGAAGAAGTAGAAGAAGGAGAAGGAGAAGGTGAAGTCAGGAGGGTGATGCAGAAGAAGCAGAAGAAGGAGAAGGAGAAGGTGAAGTCAGGAGGGTGAAGCAGAAGAACCAGAAGAAGGAGAAGGAGAAGGTGAAGTCTGGAGGGTGAATCAGAAGAAGTAGAAGAAGGAGAAGGAGAAGGTGAAGTCAGGAGGGTGAAGCAGAAGAAGCAGAAGAAGGAGAAGGAGAAGGTGAAGTCTGGAGGGTGAAGCAGAAGAAGCAGAAGAAGGAGAAGGAGAAGGTGAAGTCTGGAGGGCGAAGCAGAAGAAGCAGAAGAAGGAGAAGGAGAAGGTGAAGTCTGGAGGGTGAAGCAGAAGAAGCTGAAGAAGGAGAAGGAGAAGGTGAAGTCTGGAGGGTGAATCAGAAGAAGTAGAAGAAGGAGAAGGAGAAGGTGAAGTAAGGAGGGTGAAGCAGAAGAAGCAGAAGAAGGAGAAGGAGAAGGTGAAGTCTGGAGGGTGAAGCAGAAGAAGCAGAAGAAGGAGAAGGAGAAGGTGAAGTCTGGAGGGTGAAGCAGAGGAAGCAGAAGAAGGAGAAGGAGAAGGTGAAGTCAGGAGGGTGTATCAGAAGAAGTAGAAAAAGGAAAAGGAGAAGATGAAGTCTGGAGGGTGAATCAGAAGAAGTTGAAGAAGGAGAAGGAAAAGGTGAAGTCTGGAGGGTGAATCAGAAGAAGTGGAAGAAGGAGAAGGAGAAGGTGAAGTCTGGAGGGTGAATCAGAAGAAGCAGAAGAAGGAGAAGGAGAAGGTGAAGTCTGGAGGGAGAAGCAGAAGAAGTAGAAGAAGGAGAAGGAGAAGGTGAAGTCTGGATTGTGAATCAGAAGAAGCAGAATAAGGAGAAGGAGAAGGTGAAGTCTGGAGGGTGAATCAGAAGAAGCAGAAGAAGGAGAAGGAGAGGGTCAAGTCTGGAGGGTGAATCAAAAGGAGCAGAAGAAGGAGAAGGAGAAGGTGAAGTCTGGAGGGTGAATCAGAAGAAGTAGAAGAAGGAGAAGGAGAAGGTTTAGTCTGGAGGATGAATCAGAAGAAGTAGAAGAAGGAGAAGGAGAAGGTGAAGTCTGGAGGGTGAATCAGAAGAAGCAGAATAAGGAGAAGGAGAAGGTGAAGTCTGGAGGGTGAATCAGAAGAAGCAGAAGAAGGAAAAGGAGAGTGTGAAGTCTGGAGGGTGAATCAGAAGAAGTAGAAGAAGGAGAAGGAGAAGGTGAAGTCTGGAGCGTGAAGCAGAAGAAGTAGAAGAAGGAGAAGGAGAAGGTGAAGTCTGGAGGGCGAAGCAGAAGAAGCAGAAGAAGGAGAAGGAGAAGGTGAAGTCTGGAGGGTGAAGCAGAAGAAGCAGAAGAAGGAGAAGGAGAAGGTGATGTCTGGAGGGTGAATCAGAAGAAGTAGAAGAAGGAGAAGGAGAAGGTGAAGTAAGGAGGGTGAAGCAGAAGAAGCAGAAGAAGGAGAAGGAGAAGGTGAAGTCTGGAGGGTGAAGCAGAAGAAGCAGAAGAAGGAGAAGGAGGAGGTGAAGTCTGGAGGGTGAATCAGAAGAAGCAGAAGAAGGAGAAGGAGAAGGTGAAGTCTGGAGGGTGAATCAGAAGAAGTTGAAGAAGGAGAAGGAGAAGGTGAAGTCTGGAGGGTGAATCAGAAGAAGCAGAATAAGGAGAAGGAGAAGGTGAAGTCTGGAGGGTGAATCAGAAGAAGCAGAAGAAGGAGAAGGAGAAGGTGAAGTCTGGAGGGTGAATCAGAAGAAGTAGAAGAAGGAGAAGGAGAAGGTGAAGTCTGGAGGGTGAAGCGGAAGAAGTAGAAGAAGGAGAAGGAGAAGGTGAAGTCAGGAGGGTGAATCAGAAGAAGTAGAAGAGGGAGAAGGAGAAGGTGAAGTCAGGAGTGTGAATCAGAAGAAGCAGAAGAAGGAGAAGGAGAAGGTGAAGTCTGGAGGGTGAATCAGAAGAATCAGACGAAGGAGAAGGAGAAGGTGAAGTCTGGAGGGTGAATCAGAAGAAGCAGAAGAAAGAGAAGGAGAAGGTGAAGTCTGGAGGGTGAAGCAGAAGAAGCAGAAGAAGGAGAAGGAGAAGGTGAAGACTGGAGTGTGAATCAGAAGAAGTAGAAGAAGGAGAAGGAGAAGGTGAAGTCTGGAGGGTGTATCAGAAGAAGTAGAATAAGGAGAAGGGGAAGGTGAAGTCTGGAGGGTGAATCAGAAGAAGCAGAAGAAGGAGAAGTAGAAGATGAAGTCTGGAGCGTGAATCAGAAGAAGCAGAAGAAGGAGAAGGAGAAGATGAAGTCTGGAGGGTGAATCAGAAGAAGTAGAAGAAGGAGAAGGAGAAGTTGAGGTCTGGAGGGTGAATCAGAAGAAGCAGAAGAAGGAGAAGGAGAAGGTGAAGTCTGGAGGGTGAATCAGAAGAAGCAGAAGAAGGAGAAGGAGAAGGTGAAGTCTGGAGGGTGAATCAGAAGAAGCAGAAGAAGGAGAAGGAGAAGGTGAAGTCAGGAGGGCGAATCAGAAGAAGCAGAAGAAGGAGAAGGAGAAGGTGAAGTTAGGAGGGTGAATCAGAAGAAGCAGAAGAAGGAGAAGGAGAAGGTGAAGTCAGGGGTGTGAAGCAGAAGAAGTAGAAGAAGGAGAAGGAGAAGGTGAAGTCAGGAGGGTGATGCAGAAGAAGCAGAAGAAGGAGAAGGAGAAGGTGAAGTCAGGAGGGTGAAGCAGAAGAACCAGAAGAAGGAGAAGGAGAAGGTGAAGTCTGGAGGGTGAATCAGAAGAAGTAGAAGAAGGAGAAGGAGAAGGTGAAGTCAGGAGGGTGAAGCAGAAGAAGCAGAAGAAGGAGAAGGAGAAGGTGAAGTCTGGAGGGTGAAGCAGAAGAAGCAGAAGAAGGAGAAGGAGAAGGTGAAGTCTGGAGGGCGAAGCAGAAGAAGCAGAAGAAGGAGAAGGAGAAGGTGAAGTCTGGAGGGTGAAGCAGAAGAAGCTGAAGAAGGAGAAGGAGAAGGTGAAGTCTGGAGGGTGAATCAGAAGAAGTAGAAGAAGGAGAAGGAGAAGGAGAAGTAAGGAGGGTGAAGCAGAAGAAGCAGAAGAAGGAGAAGGAGAAGGTGAAGTCTGGAGGGTGAAGCAGAAGAAGCAGAAGAAGGAGAAGGAGAAGGTGAAGTCTGGAGGGTGAAGCAGAGGAAGCAGAAGAAGGAGAAGGAGAAGGTGAAGTCAGGAGGGTGTATCAGAAGAAGTAGAAAAAGGAAAAGGAGAAGATGAAGTCTGGAGGGTGAATCAGAAGAAGTTGAAGAAGGAGAAGGAAAAGGTGAAGTCTGGAGGGTGAATCAGAAGAAGTGGAAGAAGGAGAAGGAGAAGGTGAAGTCTGGAGGGTGAATCAGAAGAAGCAGAAGAAGGAGAAGGGGAAGGTGAAGTCTGGATGGAGAAGCAGAAGAAGTAGAAGAAGGAGAAGGAGAAGGTGAAGACTGGAGGGTGAATCACAAGAAGTAGAAGAAGGAGAAGGAGAAGGTGAAGTCTGGAGGGTGAATCAGAAGAAGTAGAAGAAGGAGAAGGAGAAGGTTAAGTCTGGAGGGTGAATCAGAAGAAGCAGAAGAAGGAGAATGAGAAGGTGAAGTCTGGAGGGTGAATCAGAAGAAGTAGAAGAAGGAGAAGGAGAAGGTGCAGTCTGGAGGATGAATCAGAAGAAGTAGACGAAGGAGAAGGAGAAGGTGAAGTCTGGAGGGTGAATCAGAAGAAGCAGAAGAAGGAGAAGGAGAAGGTGAAGTCTGGAGGGTGAATCAGAAGAAGTAGAAGAAGGAGAAGGAGAAGGTGAAGTCTGGAGGATGAATCAGAAGAAGCAGAAGAAGGAGAAGGAGAAGGTGAAGTCTGGAGGGTGAATCAGAAGAAGCAGAAGAAGGAGAAGGAGAAGGTGAAGTCTGGAGGGTGAATCAGAAGAAGCGGAAGAAGGAGAAGGAGAAGGTGAAGTCTGGAGGATGAATCAGAAGAAGCTGAAGAAGGAGAAGGAGAAGCTGAAGTCTGGAGGGTGAATCAGAAGAAGCGGAAGAAGGAGAAGGAGAAGGTGAAGTCTGGAGGATGAATCAGAAGAAGCAGAAGAAGGAGAAGGAGAAGCTGAAGTCTGGAGGGCGCAGCAGAAGAAGCAGAAGAAGGAGAAGGAGAAGGTGCAGTCTGGAGGGTGAAGCAGAAGAAGCAGAAGAAGGAGAATGAGAAGGTGAAGTCAGGAGGTTGAAGCAGAAGAAGCAGAAGAAGGAGAAGGAGAAGGTGAAGTCTGGAGGGTGAATCTGAAGAAGTAGAAGAAGGAGAAGGAGAAGGTGAAGTCAGGAGGGTGAAGCAGAAGAAGCAGAAGAAGGAGAAGGAGAAGGTGAAGTCTGGAGGGTGAAGCAGAAGAAGCAGAAGAAGGAGAAGGAGAAGGTGAAGTCTGGAGGGTGAAGCAGAAGAAGCAGAAGAAGGAGAAGGAGAAGGTGAAGTCAGGAGGGTGAATCAGAAGAAGTAGAAGAAGGAGAAGGAGAAGGTGAAGTCTGGAGGGTGAATCAGAAGAAGTAGAAGAAGGAGAAGGAGAAGGTGAAGTCTGGAGGGTGAATCAGTAGAAGCAGAAGAAGGAGAACGGGAAGGTGAAGTCTGGAGGGAGAAGCAGAAGAAGTAGAAGAAGGAGAAGGAGAAGGTGAAGTCTGGAGGGTGAATCAGAAGAAGTAGAAGAAGGAGAAGGCGAAGGGAAAGTCTGGAGGGTGAATCAGAAGAAGCAGAAGAAGGAGAAGGAGAAGGTGAAGTCTGGAGGGTGAATCGGAAGAAGCATAAGAAGGAGAAGGAGAAGGTGAAGTCTGGAGGGTGAATCAGAAGAAGTAGAAGAAGGAGAAGGAGAAGGTGTAGTCTGGAGGGTGAATCAGAAGAAGTAGACGAAGGAGAAGGAGAAGGTGAAATCTGGAGGGTGAATCAGAAGAAGCAGAAGAAGGAGAAGGAGAAGGTGAAGTCTGGAGGGTGAATCAGAAGAGGTAGAAGAAGGATAAGGAGAAGGTGAAGTCTGGAGGGTGAACCAGAAGAAGCAGAAGAAGGAGAAGGAGAAGGTGAAGTCTGGAGGGTGAATCAGACGAAGCAGAAGAAGCGGAAGGAGAAGGTGACGTCTGGAGGGTGAATCAGAAGAAGTAGAAGAAGTAGAAGGAGAAGGTGAAGTCTGGAGGGTGAATCAGAAGAAGTAGAAGAAGGAGAAGGAGAAGGTGAAGTCTGGAGGGTGAATCAGAAGAAGCAGAAGAAGTAGAAGGAGAAGGTGAAGTCAGGAGGGTGAATCAGAAGAAGCAGAAGAAGGAGAAGGAGAAGGTGAAATCTGGAGGTTGAATCAGAAGAAGCAGAAGAAGGAGAAGGAGAAGGTGAAGACTGGAGGGTGAATCAGAAGAAGTAGGAGAAGGAGAAGGTGAAGTCTGGAGGGTGAATCAGAAGAAGTAGAAGAAGGAGAAGGAGAAGGCGAAGTCTGGAGGGTGAATCAGAAGAAGCAGAAGAAGGAGAAGGTGAAGTCTGGAGGGTGAATCAGAAGAAGCAGAAGAAGGAGAAGGAGAAGATGAAGTCTGGAGGGTGAATCAGAAGAAGTAGAAGAAGGAGAAGGAGAAGGTGAGGTCTGGAGGGTGAATCAGAAGAAGCAGAAGAAGGAGAAGGAGAAGGTGAAGTCTGGAGGGTGAATCAGAAGAAGCAGAAGAAGGAGAAGGAGAATGTGAAGTCTGGAGGGTGAATCAGAAGAAGTAGAAGAAGGAGAAGGAGAAGGTGAAGTCTGCAGGGTGAATCAGAAGAAGTAGAAGAAGGAGAAGGAGAAGGTGAAGTCTGGAGGGTGAATCAGAAGAAGCAGAAGAAGTAGAACGGGAAGGTGAAGTCTGGAGGGAGAAGCAGAAGAAGTAGAAGAAGGAGAAGGAGAAGGTGAAGTCTGGAGGGTGAATCAGAAGAAGTAGAAGAAGGAGAAGGCGAAGGTAAAGTCTGGAGGGTGAATCAGAAGAAGTAGAAGAAGGAGAAGGAGAAGGTGAAGTCTGGAGGGTGAATCGGAAGAAGCAGAAGAAGGAGAAGGAGAAGGTGAAGTCTGGAGGGTGAATCAGAAGAAGTAGAAGAAGGAGAAGGAGAAGGTGTAGTCTGGAGGGTGAATCAGAAGAAGTAGACGAAGGAGAAGGAGAAGGTGAAGTCTGGAGGGTGAATCAGAAGAAGCAGAAGAAGGAGAAGGAGAAGGTGATGTCTGGAGGGTGGATCAGAAGAGGTAGAAGAAGGATAAGGAGAAGGTGGAGTCTGGAGGGTGAACCAGAAGAAGCAGAAGAAGGAGAAGGAGAAGGTGAAGTCTGGAGGGTGAATCGGAAGAAGCAGAAGAAGGAGAAGGAGAAGGTGAAGTCTGGAGGGTGAATCAGAAGAAGCAGAAGAAGTAGAAGGAGAAGGTGAAGTCTGGAGGGTGAATCAGAAGAAGTAGAAGAAGGAGAAGGAGAAGGTGAAGTCTGGAGGGTGAATCAGAAGAAGCAGAAGAAGGAGAAGGAGAAGGTGAAGTCAGGAGGGTGAATCAGAAGAAGCAGAAGAAGGAGAAGGAGAAGGTGAAGTCTGGAGGGTGAATCAGAAGAAGCAGAAGAAGGAGAAGGAGAAGGTGAAGACTGGAGGGTGAATCAGAAGAAGTAGAAGAAGGAGAAGGAGAAGGTGAAGTCTGGAGGGTGAATCAGAAGAAGTAGAAGAAGGAGAAGGAGAAGATGAAGTCTGGAGGGTGAATCAGAAGAAGTAGAACAAGGAGAAGGAGAAGGTGAGGTCTGGAGGGTGAATCAGAAGAAGCAGAAGAAGGAGAAGGAGAAGGTGAAGTCTGAAGGGTGAATCAGAAGAAGCAGAAGAAGGAGAAGGAGAAGGTGAAGTCTGGAGGGTGAATCAGAAGAAGCAGAAGAAGGAGAAGGAGAAGGTGAAGTCTGGAGGGTGAATCAGCAGAAGCAGAAGAAGGAGAAGGAGAAGGTGAAGTCTGGAGGGTGAATCAGAAGAAGTAGAAGAAGGAGAAGGAGAAGGTGAAGTCTGGAGGGTGAATCAGAAGAAGTAGAAGAAGGAGAAGGAGAAGGCGAAGTCTGGAGGGTGAACCAGAAGAAGCGGTAGAAGGAGAAGGAGAAGGTGAAGTCTGGAGGGTGAATCAGAAGAAGCAGAAGAAGGAGAAGGAGAAGATGAAGTCTGGAGGGTGAATCAGAAGAAGTAGAAGAAGGAGAAGGAGAAGGTGAAGTCTGGAGGGTGAATCAGCAGAAGCAGAAGAAGGAGAAGGAGAAGGTGAAGTCTGGAGGGTGAATCAGAAGAAGCAGAAGAAGGAGAAGGAGAAGGTGAAGTCTGGAGGGTGAATCAGAAGAAGCAGAATAAGGAGAAGGAGAATGTGAAGTCTGGAGGGTGAATCAGAAGAAGCAGAAGAAGGAGAAGGAGAAGGTGAAGTCTGGAGGGTGAATCAGAGGAAGTAGAAGAAGGAGAAGGAGAAGGTGAAGTCTGGAGGGTGAAGCAGAAGAAGTAGAAGAAGGAGAAGGAGAAGGTGAAGTCTGGAGGGTGAATCAGAAGAAGCAGAAGAAAGAGAAGGAGAAGGTGAAGTCTGGAGGGTGAAGCAGAAGAAGCTGAAGAAGGAGAAGGAGAAGGTGAGGACTGGAGGGTGAATCAGAAGAAGTAGAAGAAGGAGAAGGAGAAGGTGAAGTCTGGAGGGTGAATCAGAAGAAGTAGAAGAAGGAGAAGGAGAAGGTGAAGTCTGGAGGGTGAATCAGAAGAAGCAGAAGAAGGAGAAGTAGAAGATGAAGTCTGGAGCGTGAATCAGAAGAAGCAGAAGAAGGAGAAGGAGAAGATGAAGTATGGAGGGTGAATCAGAAGAAGTAGAAGAAGGAGAAGGAGAAGGTGAGGTCTGGAGGGTGAATCAGAAGAAGCAGAAGAAGGAGAAGGAGAAGGTGAAGTCTGGAGGGTGAATCAGAAGAAGCAGAAGCAGGAGAAGGAGAAGGTGAAGTCTGGAGGGTGAATCAGAAGAAGCAGAAGAAGGAGAAGGAGAAGGTGAAGTCAGGAGGGTGAATCAGAAGAAGCAGAAGAAGGAGAAGTAGAAGGTGAAGTTAGGAGGGTGAATCAGAAGAAGCAGAAGAAGGAGAAGGAGAAGTTGAGGTCAGGGGGGTGAAGCAGAAGAAGTAGAAGAAGGAGAAGGAGAAGGTGAAGTCAGGAGGGTGAAGCAGAAGAAGCAGAAGAAGGAGAAGGAGAAGGTGAAGTCAGGAGGGTGAAGCAGAAGAAGCAGAAGAAGGAGATGGAGACGGTGAAGTCTGGAGGGCGCAGCAGAAGAAGCAGAAGAAGGAGAAGGAGAAGGTGAAGTCCTAAGGGAGAAGCAGAAGAAGCAGAAGAAGGAGAAGGAGAAGGTGAAGTCTGGAGGGTGAATCAGAAGAAGTAGAAGAAGGAGAAGTAGAAGGTGAAGTCAGGAGGGTGAAGCAGAAGAAGCAGAAGAAGGAGAAGGAGAAGGTGAAATCTGGAGGGTGAAGCAGAAGAAGCAGAAGAAGGAGAAGGAGAAGGTGAAGTCTGGAGGGTGAAGCAGAAGAAGCAGAAGAAGGAAAAGGAGAAGGTGAAGTCTGGAGGGTGAATCAGAAGAAGTAGAAGAAGGAGAAGGAGAAGGTGAAGTAAGGAGGCTGAAGCAGAAGAAGCAGAAGAAGGAGAAGGAGAAGGTGAAGTCTGGAGGGTGAAGCAGAAGAAGGAGAAGGAGAAGGTGAAGTCTGGAGGGTGAAGCAGAAGAAGCAGAAGAAGGAGAAGGACAAGGTGAAGTCAGGAGGGTGAATCAGAAGAAGTAGAAGAAGGAGAAGGAGAAGGTGAAGTCTGGAGGGTGAATCAGAAGAAGTGGAAGAAGGAGAAGGAGAAGGTGAAGTCTGGAGGGTGAAGCAGAAGAAGCAGAAGAAGGAGAAGGAGAAGGTGAAGTCTGGAGGGTGAATCAGAAGAAGTAGAAGAAGGAGAAGGAGAAGGTGAAGTCTGGAGGGTGAAGCAGAAGAAGCAGAAGAAGGAGAAGGAGAAGGTGAGGTCTGGAGGGTGAATCAGAAGAAGTAAAAGAAGGAGAAGGAGAAGGTGAAGTCTGGAGGGTGAATCAGAAGAAGCAGAAGAAGGAGAAGGAGAAGATGAAGTCTGGAGGGTGAATCAGAAGAAGCAGAAGAAGGAGAAGGAGAAGGTGAAGTCTGGAGTGTGAATCAGAAGAAGCAGAATAAGGAGAAGGAGAAGGTGAAGTCTGGAGGGTGAATCAGAAGAAGCAGAAGAAGGAGAAGGAGAAGGTGAAGTCTGGAGGGTGAATCAGAAGAACTAGAAGAATGAGAAGGAGAAGGTGAAGTCTGGAGAGTGAAGCAGAAGAAGTAGAAGAAGGAGAAGGAGAAGGTGAAGTCAGGAGGGTGAATCAGAAGAAGTAGAAGGAGGAGAAGGAGAAGGTGAAGTCAGGAGGGTGAATCAGAAGAAGCAGAAGAAGGAGAAGGAGAAGTTGAAGTCTGGAGGGTGAATCTGAAGAATCAGACGAAGGAGAAGGAGAAGGTGAAGTCTGGAGGGTGAATCAGAAGAAGCAGAAGAAAGAGAAGGAGAAGGTGAAGTCTGGAGGGTGAAGCAGAAGAAGCAGAAGAAGGAGAAGAAGGTGAAGACTGGAGGGTGAATCAGAAGAAGGAGAAGAAGGAGAAGGAGAAGGTGAAGTCTGGAGGGTGAATCAGAAGAAGTAGAAGAAGGAGAAGGAGATGGTGAAGTCTGGAGGGTGAATCAGAAGAAGCAGAAGAAGGAGAAGTAGAAGATGAAGTCTGGAGCGTGAATCAGAAGAAGCAGAAGAAGGAGAAGGAGAAGATGAAGTCTGGAGGGTGAATCAGAAGAAGTAGAAGAAGGAGAAGGAGAAGGTGAGGTCTGGAGGGTGAATCAGAAGAAGCAGAAGAAGGAGAAGGAGAAGGTGAAGTCTGGAGGGTGAATCAGAAGAAGCAGAAGAAGGAGAAGGAGAAGGTGAAGTCTGGAAGGTGAATCAGAAGAAGCAGAAGAAGGAGAAGGAGAAGGTGAAGTCAGGAGGGTGAATCAGAAGAAGCAGAAGAAGGAGAAGGAGAAGGTGAAGTTAGGAGGGTGAATCAGAAGAAGCAGAAGAAGGAGATGGAGAAGGTGAAGTCAGGGGGGTGAAGCAGAAGAAGTAGAAGAAGGAGAAGGAGAAGGTGAAGTCAGGAGGGTGAAGCAGAAGAAGCAGAAGAAGGAGATGGAGACGGTGAAGCCTGGAGGGCGCAGCAGAAGAAGCAAAAGAAGGAGAAGGAGAAGGTGAAGTCCTAAGTGTGAAGCAGAAGAAGCAGAAGAAGGAGAAGGAGAAGGTGAAGACTGGAGGGTGAATCAGAAGAAGTAGGAGAAGGAGAAGGTGAAGTCTGGAGGGTGAATCAGAAGAAGTAGAAGAAGGAGAAGGAGAAGGCGAAGTCTGGAGGGTGAATCAGAAGAAGCAGAAGAAGGAGAAGGTGAAGTCTGGAGGGTGAATCAGAAGAAGCAGAAGAAGGAGAAGGAGAAGATGAAGTCTGGAGGGTGAATCAGAAGAAGTAGAAGAAGGAGAAGGAGAAGGTGAGGTCTGGAGGGTGAATCAGAAGAAGCAGAAGAAGGAGAAGGAGAAGGTGAAGTCTGAAGGGTGAATCAGAAGAAGCAGAAGAAGGAGAAGGAGAAGGTGAAGTCTGGAGGGTGAATCAGAAGAAGCAGAAGAAGGAGAAGGAGAAGGTGAAGTCTGGAGGGTGAATCAGAAGAAGCAGAAGAAGGAGAAGGAGAATGTGAAGTCTGGAGGGTGAATCAGAAGAAGTAGAAGAAGGAGAAGGAGAAGGTGAAGTCTGCAGGGTGAATCAGAAGAAGTAGAAGAAGGAGAAGGAGAAGGTGAAGTCTGGAGGGTGAATCAGAAGAAGCAGAAGAAGTAGAACGGGAAGGTGAAGTCTGGAGGGAGAAGCAGAAGAAGTAGAAGAAGGAGAAGGAGAAGGTGAAGTCTGGAGGGTGAATCAGAAGAAGTAGAAGAAGGAGAAGGCGAAGGTAAAGTCTGGAGGGTGAATCAGAAGAAGTAGAAGAAGGAGAAGGAGAAGGTGAAGTCTGGAGGGTGAATCGGAAGAAGCAGAAGAAGGAGAAGGAGAAGGTGAAGTCTGGAGGGTGAATCAGAAGAAGTAGAAGAAGGAGAAGGAGAAGGTGTAGTCTGGAGGGTGAATCAGAAGAAGTAGACGAAGGAGAAGGAGAAGGTGAAGTCTGGAGGGTGAATCAGAAGAAGCAGAAGAAGGAGAAGGAGAAGGTGATGTCTGGAGGGTGGATCAGAAGAGGTAGAAGAAGGATAAGGAGAAGGTGGAGTCTGGAGGGTGAACCAGAAGAAGCAGAAGAAGGAGAAGGAGAAGGTGAAGTCTGGAGGGTGAATCGGAAGAAGCAGAAGAAGGAGAAGGAGAAGGTGAAGTCTGGAGGGTGAATCAGAATAAGCAGAAGAAGTAGAAGGAGAAGGTGAAGTCTGGAGGGTGAATCAGAAGAAGTAGAAGAAGGAGAAGGAGAAGGTGAAGTCTGGAGGGTGAATCAGAAGAAGCAGAAGAAGGAGAAGGAGAAGGTGAAGTCAGGAGGGTGAATCAGAAGAAGCAGAAGAAGGAGAAGGAGAAGGTGAAGTCTGGAGGGTGAATCAGAAGAAGCAGAAGAAGGAGAAGGAGAAGGTGAAGACTGGAGGGTGAATCAGAAGAAGTAGAAGAAGGAGAAGGAGAAGGTGAAGTCTGGAGGGTGAATCAGAAGAAGTAGAAGAAGGAGAAGGAGAAGATGAAGTCTGGAGGGTGAATCAGAAGAAGTAGAAGAAGGAGAAGGAGAAGGTGAGGTCTGGAGGGTGAATCAGAAGAAGCAGAAAAAGGAGAAGGAGAAGGTGAAGTCTGAAGGGTGAATCAGAAGAAGCAGAAGAAGGAGAAGGAGAAGGTGAAGTCTGGAGGGTGAATCAGAAGAAGCAGAAGAAGGAGAAGGAGAAGGTGAAGTCTGGAGGGTGAATCAGCAGAAGCAGAAGAAGGAGAAGGAGAAGGTGAAGTCTGGAGGGTGAATCAGAAGAAGTAGAAGAAGGAGAAGGAGAAGGTGAAGTCTGGAGGGTGAATCAGAAGAAGTAGAAGAAGGAGAAGGAGAAGGCGAAGTCTGGAGGGTGAACCAGAAGAAGCGGTAGAAGGAGAAGGAGAAGGTGAAGTCTGGAGGGTGAATCAGAAGAAGCAGAAGAAGGAGAAGGAGAAGATGAAGTCTGGAGGGTGAATTAGAAGAAGTAGAAGAAGGAGAAGGAGAAGGTGAAGTCTGGAGGGTGAATCAGCAGAAGCAGAAGAAGGAGAAGGAGAAGGTGAAGTCTGGAGGGTGAATCAGAAGAAGCAGAAGAAGGAGAAGGAGAAGGTGAAGTCTGGAGGGTGAATCAGAAGAAGCAGAATAAGGAGAAGGAGAATGTGAAGTCTGGAGGGTGAATCAGAAGAAGCAGAAGAAGGAGAAGGAGAAGGTGAAGTCTGGAGGGTGAATCAGAGGAAGTAGAAGAAGGAGAAGGAGAAGGTGAAGTCTGGAGGGTGAAGCAGAAGAAGTAGAAGAAGGAGAAGGAGAAGGTGAAGTCTGGAGGGTGAATCAGAAGAAGCAGAAGAAAGAGAAGGAGAAGGTGAAGTCTGGAGGGTGAAGCAGAAGAAGCTGAAGAAGGAGAAGGAGAAGGTGAAGACTGGAGGGTGAATCAGAAGAAGTAGAAGAAGGAGAAGGAGAAGGTGAAGTCTGGAGGGTGAATCAGAAGAAGTAGAAGAAGGAGAAGGAGAAGGTGAAGTCTGGAGAGTGAATCAGAAGAAGCAGAAGAAGGAGAAGTAGAAGATGAAGTCTGGAGCGTGAATCAGAAGAAGCAGAAGAAGGAGAAGGAGAAGATGAAGTATGGAGGGTGAATCAGAAGAAGTAGAAGAAGGAGAAGGAGAAGGTGAGGTCTGGAGGGTGAATCAGAAGAAGCAGAAGAAGGAGAAGGAGAAGGTGAAGTCTGGAGGGTGAATCAGAAGAAGCAGAAGCAGGAGAAGGAGAAGGTGAAGTCTGGAGGGTGAATCAGAAGAAGCAGAAGAAGGAGAAGGAGAAGGTGAAGTCAGGAGGGTGAATCAGAAGAAGCAGAAGAAGGAGAAGGAGAAGGTGAAGTTAGGAGGGTGAATCAGAAGAAGCAGAAGAAGGAGAAGGAGAAGTTGAGGTCAGGGGGGTGAAGCAGAAGAAGTAGAAGAAGGAGAAGGAGAAGGTGAAGTCAGGAGGGTGAAGCAGAAGAAGCAGAAGAAGGAGAAGGAGAAGGTGAAGTCAGGAGGGTGAAGCAGAAGAAGCAGAAGAAGGAGATGGAGACGGTGAAGTCTGGAGGGCGCAGCAGAAGAAGCAGAAGAAGGAGAAGGAGAAGGTGAAGTCCTAAGGGAGAAGCAGAAGAAGCAGAAGAAGGAGAAGGAGAAGGTGAAGTCTGGAGGGTGAATCAGAAGAAGTAGAAGAAGGAGAAGTAGAAGGTGAAGTCAGGAGGGTGAAGCAGAAGAAGCAGAAGAAGGAGAAGGAGAAGGTGAAGTCTGGAGGGTGAAGCAGAAGAAGCAGAAGAAGGAAAAGGAGAAGGTGAAGTCTGGAGGGTGAATCAGAAGAAGTAGAAGAAGGAGAAGGAGAAGGTGAAGTAAGGAGGCTGAAGCAGAAGAAGCAGAAGAAGGAGAAGGAGAAGGTGAAGTCTGGAGGGTGAAGCAGAAGAAGGAGAAGGAGAAGGTGAAGTCTGGAGGGTGAAGCAGAAGAAGCAGAAGAAGGAGAAGGACAAGGTGAAGTCAGGAGGGTGAATCAGAAGAAGTAGAAGAAGGAGAAGGAGAAGGTGAAGTCTGGAGGGTGAATCAGAAGAAGTGGAAGAAGGAGAAGGAGAAGGTGAAGTCTGGAGGGTGAAGCAGAAGAAGCAGAAGAAGGAGAAGGTGAAGTCTGGAGGGTGAATCAGAAGAAGTAGAAGAAGGAGAAGGAGAAGGTGAAGTCTGGAGGGTGAAGCAGAAGAAGCAGAAGAAGGAGAAGGAGAAGGTGAGGTCTGGAGGGTGAATCAGAAGAAGTAAAAGAAGGAGAAGGAGAAGCTGAAGTCTGGAGGGTGAATCAGAAGAAGCAGAAGAAGGAGAAGGAGAAGATGAAGTCTGGAGGGTGAATCAGAAGAAGCAGAAGAAGGAGAAGGAGAAGGTGAAGTCTGGAGTGTGAATCAGAAGAAGCAGAATAAGGAGAAGGAGAAGGTGAAGTCTGGAGGGTGAATCAGAAGAAGCAGAAGAAGGAGAAGGAGAAGGTGAAGTCTGGAGGGTGAATCAGAAGAACTAGAAGAATGAGAAGGAGAAGGTGAAGTCTGGAGAGTGAAGCAGAAGAAGTAGAAGAAGGAGAAGGAGAAGGTGAAGTCAGGAGGGTGAATCAGAAGAAGTAGAAGGAGGAGAAGGAGAAGGTGAAGTCAGGAGATGAATCAGAGGAAGCAGAAGAAGGAGAAGGAGAAGTTGAAGTCTGGAGGGTGAATCTGAAGAATCAGACGAAGGAGAAGGAGAAGGTGAAGTCTGGAGGGTGAATCAGAAGAAGCAGAAGAAAGAGAAGGAGAAGGTGAAGTCTGGAGGGTGAAGCAGAAGAAGCAGAAGAAGGAGAAGAAGGTGAAGACTGGAGGGTGAATCAGAAGAAGGAGAAGAAGGAGAAGGAGAAGGTGAAGTCTGGAGGGTGAATCAGAAGAAGTAGAAGAAGGAGAAGGAGATGGTGAAGTCTGGAGGGTGAATCAGAAGAAGCAGAAGAAGGAGAAGTAGAAGATGAAGTCTGGAGCGTGAATCAGAAGAAGCAGAAGAAGGAGAAGGAGAAGATGAAGTCTGGAGGGTGAATCAGAAGAAGTAGAAGAAGGAGAAGGAGAAGGTGAGGTCTGGAGGGTGAATCAGAAGAAGCAGAAGAAGGAGAAGGAGAAGGTGAAGTCTGGAGGGTGAATCAGAAGAAGCAGAAGAAGGAGAAGGAGAAGGTGAAGTCTGGAAGGTGAATCAGAAGAAGCAGAAGAAGGAGAAGGAGAAGGTGAAGTCAGGAGGGTGAATCAGAAGAAGCAGAAGAAGGAGAAGGAGAAGGTGAAGTTAGGAGGGTGAATCAGAAGAAGCAGAAGAAGGAGATGGAGAAGGTGAAGTCAGGGGGGTGAAGCAGAAGAAGTAGAAGAAGGAGAAGGAGAAGGTGAAGTCAGGAGGGTGAAGCAGAAGAAGCAGAAGAAGGAGATGGAGACGGTGAAGCCTGGAGGGCGCAGCAGAAGAAGCAAAAGAAGGAGAAGGAGAAGGTGAAGTCCTAAGTGTGAAGCAGAAGAAGCAGAAGAAGGAGAAGGAGAAGGTGAAGTCTGGAGGGTGAATAAGAAGAAGTAGAAGAAGGAGAAGGAGAAGGTGAAATCAGGAGGGTGAAGCAGAAGAAGCAGAAGAAGGAGAAGGAGAAGGTGAAATCTGGAGGGTGATGCAGATGAAGCAGAAGAAGGAGAAGGAGAAGGTGAAGTCTGGAGGGCGAAGCAGAAGAAGCAGAAGAAGGAGAAGGAGAAGGTGAAGTCTGGAGGGTGAAGCAGAAGAAGCAGAAGAAGGAGAAGGAGAAGGTGAAGTCTGGAGGGTGAATCACAAGAAGTAGAAGAAGGAGAAGGAGAAGGTGAAGTAAGGAGGGTGAAGCAGAAGAAGCAGAAGAAGGAGAAGGAGAAGGTGAAGTCTGGAGGGTGAAGCAGAAGAAGCAGAAGAAGGAGAAGGAGGAGGTGAAGTCTGGATGGTGAAGCAGAAGAAGCAGAAGAAGGAGAAGGAGAAGGTGAAGTCAGGAGGGTGAATCAGAAGAAGTAGAAGAAGGAAAAGGAGAAGGTGAAGTCTGGAGGGTGAATCAGAAGAAGTAGAAGAAGGAGAAGGAGCAGGTGAAGTCTGGAGGGTGAATCAGAAGAAGTGGAAGAAGGAGAAGGAGAAGGTGAAGTCTGGAGGGTGAATCAGAAGAAGCAGAAGAAGGAGAAGGAGAAGGTGAAGTCTGGAGGGAGAAGCAGAAGAATGTAGAAGAAGGAGAAGGAGAAGGTGAAGTCTGGATTGTGAATCAGAAGAAGTAGAAGAAGGAGAAGGAGGAGGTGAAGTCTGGAGGGTGAATCAGAAGAAGTGGAAGAAGGAGAAGGAGAAGGTCAAGTCTGGAGGGCGAATCAAAAGGAGCAGAAGAAGGAGAAGGAGAAGGTGAAGTCTGGAGGGTGAATCAGAAGAAGTAGAAGAAGGAGAAGGAGAAGGTGTAGTCTGGAGGATGAATCAGAAGAAGTAGAAGAAGGAGAAGGAGAAGGTGAAGTCTGGAGGGTGAATCAGAAGAAGCAGAATAAGGAGAAGGAGAAGGTGAAGTCTGGAGGGTGAATCAGAAGAAGCAGAAGAAGGAGAAGGAGAAGGTGAAGTCTGGAGGGTGAATCAGAAGAAGTAGAAGAAGGAGAAGGAGAAGGTGAAGTCTGGAGGGTGAAGCAGAAGAAGTAGAAGAAGGAGAAGGAGAAGGTGAAGTCTGGAGGGCGAAGTAGAAGAAGCAGAAGAAGGAGAAGGAGAAGGTGAAGTCTGGAGGGTGTAGCAGAAGAAGCAGAAGAAGGAGAAGGAGAAGGTGAAGTCTGGAGGGTGAATCAGAAGAAGTAGAAGAAGGAGAAGGAGAAGGTGAAGTAAGGAGGGTGAAGCAGAAGAAGCAGAAGAAGGAGAAGGAGAAGGTGAAGTCTGGAGGGTTAAGCAGAAGAAGCAGAAGAAGGAGAAGGAGGAGGTGAAGTCTGGAGGGTGAATCAGAAGAAGCAGAAGAAGGAGAAGGAGAAGGTGAAGTCTGGAGGGTGAATCAGAAGAAGTAGAAGAAGGAGAAGGAGAAGGTGAAGTCAGGAGGGTGAAGCAGAAGAAGCAGAAGAAGGAGAAGGAGAAGGTGAAATCTGGAGGGTGAAGCAGAAGAAGCAGAAGAAGGAGAAGGAGAAGGTGAAGTCTGGAGGGTGAAGCAGAAGACGCAGAAGAAGGAGAAGGAGAAGGTGAAGTCTGGAGGGTGAATCAGAAGAAGTAGAAGAAGGAGAAGGAGAAGGTGAAGTAAGGTTAGTGAAGCAGAAGAAGCAGAAGAAGGAGAAGGAGAAGGTGAAGTCTGGAGGGTGAAGCAGAAGAAGGAAAAGGAGAAGGTGAAGTCTGGAGGGTGAAGCAGAAGAAGCAGAAGAAGGAGAAGGAGAAGGTGAAGTCAGGAGGGTGAATCAGAAGAAGTAGAAGAAGGAAAAGGAGAAGGTGAAGTCTGGAGGGTGAATCAGAAGATGTAGAAGAAGGAGAAGGAGAAGGTGAAGTCTGGAGGGTGAATCAGAAGAAGTGGAAGAAGGAGAAGGAGAAGGTGAAGTCTGGAGGGTGAAGCAGAAGAAGCAGAAGAAGGAGAAGGAGAAGGTGAAGTCTGGAGGGTGAATCAGAAGAAGTAGAAGAAGGAGAAGGAGAAGGTGAAGTCTGGAGGGTGAAGCAGAAGAAGCAGAAGAAGGAGAAGGAGAAGGTGAAGTCTGGAGGGTGAATCAGAAGAAGTAGAAGAAGGAGAAGGAGAAGGTGAAGTCTGGAGGGTGAATCAGAAGAAGCAGAAGAAGGATAAGGAGAAGATGAAGTCTGGAGGGTGAATCAGAAGAAGCAGAAGAAGGAGAAGGAGAAGGTGACGTCTGGAGGGTGAAACAGAAGAAGCAGAATAAGGAGAAGGAGAAGGTGAAGTATGGAGGGTGAATCAGAAGAAGCAGAAGAAGGAGAAGGAGAAGGTGAAGTCTGGAGGGTGAATCAGAAGAAGTAGAAGAAGGAGAAGGAGAAGGTGAAGTCTGGAGGGTGAAGCAGAAGAAGTAGAAGAAGGAGAAGGAGAAGGTGAAGTCAGGAGGGTGAATCAGAAGAAGTAGAAGAAGGAGAAGGAGAAGGTGAAGTCAGGAGGGTGAATCAGAAGAAGCAGAAGAAGGAGAAGGAGAAGGTGAAGTCAGGAGGGTGAATCAGAAGAAGCAGAAGAAGGAGAAGGAGAAGGTGAAGTCTGGAGGGTGAATCAGAAGAATCAGACGAAGGAGAAGGAGAAGGTGAAGTCTGGAGGGTGAATCAGAAGAAGCAGAAGAAAGAGAAGGGGAAGGTGAAGTCTGGAGGGTGAAGCAGAAGAAGCAGAAGAAGGAGAAGAAGGTGAAGACTGGAGGGTGAATCAGAAGAAGGAGAAGAAGGAGAAGGAGAAGGTGAAGTCTGGAGGGTGAATCAGAAGAAGTAGAAGAAGGAGAAGGAGATGGTGAAGTCTGGAGGGTGAATCAGAAGAAGCCGAAGAAGGAGAAGTAGAAGATGAAGTCTGGAGCGTGAATCAGAAGAAGCAGAAGAAGGAGAAGGAGAAGATGAAGTCTGGAGGGTGAATCAGAAGAAGTAGAAGAAGGAGAAGGAGAAGGTGCGGTCTGGAGGGTGAATCAGAAGAAGCAGAAGAAGGAGAAGGAGAAGGTGAAGTCTGGAGGGTGAATCAGAAGAAGCAGAAGAAGGAGAAGGAGAAGGTGAAGTCTGGAGGGTGAATCAGAAGAAGCAGAAGAAGGAGAAGGAGAAGGTGAAGTCAGGAGGGTGAATCAGAAGAAGCAGAAGAAGGAGAAGGAGAAGGTGAAGTTAGGAGGGTGAATCAGAAGAAGCAGAAGAAGGAGAAGGAGAAGGTGAAGTCAGTGGGGTGAAGCAGAAGAAGTAGAAGAAGGAGAAGGAGAAGGTGAAGTCAGGAGGGTGAAGCAGAAGAAGCAGAAGAAGGAGAAGGAGAAGGTGAAGTCAGGAGGGTGAAGCAGAAGAAGCAGAAGAAGGAGATGGAGACGGTGAAGCCTGGAGGGCGCAGCAGAAGAAGCAGAAGGAGGAGAAGGAGAAGGAGAAGTCCTAATGGTGAAGCAGAAGAAGCAGAAGAAGGAGAAGGAGAAGGTGAAGTCTGGAGGGAGAATCAGAAGAAGTAGAAGAAGGAGAAGGAGAAGGTGAAGTCAGGAGGGTGAAGCAGAAGAAGCAGAAGAAGGAGAAGGAGAAGGTGAAATCTGGAGGGTGAAGCAGAAGAAGCAGAAGAAGGAGAAGGAGAAGGTGAAGTCTGGAGGGCGAAGCAGAAGAAGCAGAAGAAGGAGAAGGAGAAGGTGAAGTCTGGAGGGTGAAGCAGAAGAAGCAGAAGAAGGAGAAGGAGAAGGTGAAGTCTGGAGGGTGAATCACAAGAAGTAGAAGAAGGAGAAGGAGAAGGTGAAGTAAGGAGGGTGAAGCAGAAGAAGCAGAAGAAGGAGAAGGAGAAGGTGAAGTCTGGAGGGTGAAGCAGAAGAAGCAGAAGAAGGAGAAGGAGAAGGTGAAGTCTGGAGGGTGAAGCAGAAGAAGCAGAAGAAGGAGAAGGAGAAGGTGAAGTCTGGAGGGAGAAGCAGAAGAAGTAGAAGAAGGAGAAGGAGAAGGTGAAGTCTGGATTGTGAATCAGAAGAAGTAGAACAAGGAGAAGGAGGAGGTGAAGTCTGGAGGGTGAATCAGAAGAAGTAGAAGAAGGAGAAGGAGAAGGTCAAGTCTGGAGGGTGAATCAAAAGGAGCAGAAGAAGGAGAAGGAGAAGGTGAAGTCTGGAGGATGAATCAGAAGAAGTAGAAGAAGGAGAAGGAGAAGGTGAAGTCTGGAGGGTGAATCAGAAGAAGCAGAATAAGGAGAAGGAGAAGGTGAAGTCTGGAGCGTGAAGCAGAAGAAGTAGAAGAAGGAGAAGGAGAAGGTGAAGTCTGGAGGGCGAAGCAGAAGAAGCAGAAGAAGGAGAAGGAGAAGGTGAAGTCTGGAGGGTGAAGCAGAAGAAGCAGAAGAAGGAGAAGGAGAAGGTGAAGTCTGGAGGGTGAATCAGAAGAAGTAGAAGAAGGAGAAGGAGAAGGTGAAGTAAGGAGGGTGAAGCAGAAGAAGCAGAAGAAGGAGAAGGAGAAGGTGAAGTCTGGAGGGTGAAGCAGAAGAAGCAGAAGAAGGAGAAGGTGGAGGTGAAGTCTGGAGGGTGAATCAGAAGAAGCAGAAGAAGGAGAAGGAGAAGGTGAAGTCTGGAGGGTGAATCAGAAGAAGTTGAAGAAGGAGAAGGAGAAGGTGAAGTCTGGAGGGTGAATCAGAAGAAGCAGAATAAGGAGAAGGAGAAGGTGAAG
This sequence comes from Somniosus microcephalus, assembly GCF_052327205.1. Lineage (NCBI taxonomy): Eukaryota > Metazoa > Chordata > Chondrichthyes > Squaliformes > Somniosidae > Somniosus > Somniosus microcephalus. The sequence goes on along the minus strand of NW_028225302.1, from coordinate 137,740 downwards.
TCTGGAGGGTGAATCAGAAGAAGCAGAAGAAGGAGAAGGAGAAGGTGAAGTCTGGAGGGTGAATCAGAAGAAGTAGAAGAAGGAGAAGGAGAAGGTGAAGTCTGGAGGGTGAAGCGGAAGAAGTAGAAGAAGGAGAAGGAGAAGGTGAAGTCAGGAGGGTGAATCAGAAGAAGTAGAAGAAGGAGAAGGAGAAGGTGAAGTCAGGAGGGTGAATCAGAAGAAGCAGAAGAAGGAGAAGGAGAAGGTGAAGTCTGGAGGGTGAATCAGAAGAATCAGACGAAGGAGAAGGAGAAGGTGAAGTCTGGAGGGTGAATCAGAAGAACAGAAGAAAGAGAAGGAGAAGGTGAAGTCTGGAGGGTGAAGCAGAAGAAGCAGAAGAAGGAGAAGGAGAAGGTGAAGACTGGAGTGTGAATCAGAAGAAGTAGAAGAAGGAGAAGGAGAAGGTGAAGTCTGGAGGGTGTATCAGAAGAAGTAGAATAAGGAGAAGGGGAAGGTGAAGTCTGGAGGGTGAATCAGAAGAAGCAGAAGAAGGAGAAGTAGAAGATGAAGTCTGGAGCGTGAATCAGAAGAAGCAGAAGAAGGAGAAGGAGAAGATGAAGTCTGGAGGGTGAATCAGAAGAAGTAGAAGAAGGAGAAGGAGAAGGTGAGGTCTGGAGGGTGAATCAGAAGAAGCAGAAGAAGGAGAAGGAGAAGGTGAAGGCTGGAGGGTGAAGCAGAAGAAGCAGAAGAAGGAAAAGGAGAAGGTGAAGTCTGGAGGGTGAATCAGAAGAAGCAGAAGAAGGAGAAGGAGAAGGTGAAGTCAGGAGGGCGAATCAGAAGAAGCAGAAGAAGGAGAAGGAGAAGGTGAAGTTAGGAGGGTGAATCAGAAGAAGCAGAAGAAGGAGAAGGAGAAGGTGAAGTCAGGGGGGTGAAGCAGAAGAAGTAGAAGAAGGAGAAGGAGAAGGTGAAGTCAGGAGGGTGATGCAGAAGAAGCAGAAGAAGGAGAAGGAGAAGGTGAAGTCAGGAGGGTGAAGCAGAAGAACCAGAAGAAGGAGAAGGAGAAGGTGAAGTCTGGAGGGTGAATCAGAAGAATTTGAAGAAGGAGAAGGAAAAGGTGAAGTCTGGAGGGTGAATCAGAAGAAGTGGAAGAAGGAGAAGGAGAAGGTGAAGTCTGGAGGGTGAATCAGAAGAAGCAGAAGAAGGAGAAGGGGAAGGTGAAGTCTGGAGGGAGAAGTAGTAGAAGTAGAAGAAGGAGAAGGAGAAGGTGAAGTCTGGAGGGTGAATCACAAGAAGTAGAAGAAGGAGAAGGAGAAGGTGAAGTCTGGAGGGTGAATCAGAAGAAGTAGAAGAAGGAGAAGGAGAAGGTTAAGTCTGGAGGGTGAATCAGAAGAAGCAGAAGAAGGATAATGAGAAGGTGAAGTCTGGAGGGTGAATCAGAAGAAGTAGAAGAAGGAGAAGGAGAAGGTGCAGTCTGGAGGATGAATCAGAAGAAGTAGACGAAGGAGAAGGAGAAGGTGAAGTCTGGAGGGTGAATCAGAAGAAGCAGAAGAAGGAGAAGGAGAAGGTGAAGTCTGGAGGGTGAATCAGAAGAAGTAGAAGAAGGAGAAGGAGAAGGTGAAGTCTGGAGGGTGAATCAGAAGAAGCAGAAGAAGGAGAAGGAGAAGATGAAGTCTGGAGGGTGAATCAGAAGAAGCAGAAGAAGGAGAAGGAGAAGGTGAAGTCTGGAGGGTGAATCAGAAGAAGCGGAAGAAGGAGAAGGAGAAGGTGAAGTCTGGAGGATGAATCAGAAGAAGCAGAAGAAGTAGAAGGAGAAGGTGAAGTCTGGAGGGTGAATAAGAAGAATTAGAAGAAGGAGAAGGAGAAGGTGAAGTCTGGAGGGTGAATCAGAAGAAGCAGAAGAAGGAGAAGGAGAAGGTGAAGTCTGGAGGGTGAATCAGAAGAAGCAGAAGAAGGAGAAGGAGAAGGTGAAGTCAGGAGGGTGAATCAGAAGAAGCAGAAGAAGGAGAAGGAGAAGGTGAAGTTAGGAGGGTGAATCAGAAGAAGCAGAAGAAGGAGAAGGAGAAGGTGAAGTCAGGGGGGTGAAGCAGAAGACGTAGAAGAAGGAGAAGGAGAAGGTGAAGTCAGGAGGGTGATGCAGAAGAAGCAGAAGAAGGAGAAGGTGAAGGTGAAGTCAGGAGGGTGAAGCAGAAGAACCAGAAGAAGGAGAAGGAGAAGGTGAAGTCTGGAGGGTGAATCAGAAGAAGCGGAAGAAGGAGAAGGAGAAGGTGAAGTCTGGAGGATGAATCAGAAGAAGCAGAAGAAGTAGAAGGAGAAGGTGAAGTCTGGAGGGTGAATAAGAAGAATTAGAAGAAGGAGAAGGAGAAGGTGAAGTCTGGAGGGTGAATCAGAAGAAGCAGAAGAAGGAGAAGGAGAAGGGGAAGTCAGGAAGGTGAATCAGAAGAAGCAGAAGAAGGAGAAGGAGAAGGTGAAGTCTGGAGGGTGAATCAGAAGAAGCAGAAGAAGGAGAAGGAGAAGGTGAAGACTGGAGGGTGAATCAGAAGAAGTAGAAGAAGGAGAAGGAGAAGGTGAAGTCTGGAGGGTGAATCAGAAGAAGTCGAAGAAGGAGAAGGAGAAGGCGAAGTCTGGAGGGTGAATCAGAAGAAGCAGAAGAAGGAGAAGGAGAAGGTGATGTCTGGAGGGTGAATCAGAAGAAGCAGAAGAAGGAGAAGGAGAAGATGAAGTCTGGAGGGTGAATCAGAAGAAGTAGAAGAAGGAGAAGGTGAGGTCTGGAGGGTGAATCAGAAGAAGCAGAAGAAGGAGAAGGAGAAGGTGAAGTCTAAAGGGTGAATCAGAAGAAGCAGAAGAAAGAGAAGGAGAAGATGAAGTCTGGAGGGTGAATCAGAAGAAGCAGAAGAAGGAGAAGGAGAAGGTGAAGTCTGGAGGGTGAATCAGAAGAAGCAGAAGAAGGAGAAGGAGAAGGTGAAGTCTGGAGGGTGAATCAGAAGAAGTAGAAGAAGGAGAAGGAGAAGGTGAGGTCTGGAGGGTGAATCAGAAGAAGTAGAAGAAGGAGAAGGAGAAGGTGAAGTCTGGATTGTGAATCAGAAGAAGGAGAAGAAGGAGAAGAAGGAGGTGAAGTCTGGAGGGTGTATCAGAAGAAGTAGAAGAAGGAGAAGGAGAAGGTCAAGTCTGGAGGGTGAATCAAAAGGAGCAGAAGAAGGAGAAGGAGAAGCTGAAGTCTGGAGGGTGAATCAGAAGAAGTAGAAGAAGGAGAAGGAGAAGGTGTAGTCTGGAGGATGAATCAGAAGAAGTAGAAGAAGGAGAAGGAGAAGGTGAAGTCTGGAGGGTGAATCAGAAGAAGCAGAATAAGGAGAAGGAAAGGTGAAGTGTGGAGGGTGAATCAGAAGAAGCAGAAGAAGGAGAAGGAGAAGGTGAAGTCTGGAGGGTGAATCAGAAGAAGTAGAAGAAGGAGAAGGAGAAGGTGAAGTCTGGAGGGTGAAGCAGAAGAAGTAGAAGAAGGAGAAGGAGAAGGTGAAGTCTGGAGGGCGAAGCAGAAGAAGCAGAAGAAGGAGAAGTAGAAGGTGAAGTCTGGAGGGTGAAGCGGAAGAAGCAGAAGAAGGAGAAGGAGAAGGTGAAGTCTGGAGGGTGAATCAGAAGAAGTAGAAGAAGGAGAAGGAGAAGGTGAAGTAAGGAGGGTGAAGCAGAAGAAGCAGAAGAAGGAGAAGGAGAAGGTGAAGTCTGGAGGGTGAAGCAGAGGAAGCAGAAGAAGGAGAAGGAGGAGGTGAAGTCTGGAGGGTGAATCAGAAGAAGCAGAAGAAGGAGAAGGAGAAGGTGAAGTCTGGAGGGTGAATCAGAAGAAGTTGAAGAAGGAGAAGGAGAAGGTGTAGTCTGGAGGGTGAATCAGAAGAAGTAGAAGAAGGAGAAGGAGAAGGTGAAGTCTGGAGGGTGAATCAGAAGAAGCAGAATAAGGAGAAGGAGAAGGTGAAGTCTGGAGGGTGAATCAGAAGAAGCAGAAGAAGGAGAAGGAGAAGGTGAAGTCTGGAGGGTGAATCAGAAGAAGCAGAAGAAGGAGAAGGAGAAGGTGAAGTCAGGAGGGTGAATCAGAAGAAGCAGAAGAAGGAGAAGGAGAAGGTGAAGTTAGGAGGGTGAATCAGAAGAAGCAGAAGAAGGAGAAGGAGAAGGTGAAGTCTGGAGGGTGAATCAGAAGAAGTAGAAGAAGGAGAAGGAGAAGATGAAGTCTGGAGGGTGAAGCAGAAGAAGTAGAAGAAGGAGAAGGAGAAGGTGAAGTCTGGAGGGCGAAGCAGAAGAAGCAGAAGAAGGAGCAGTAGAAGGTGAAGTCTGGAGGTAAAGCGGAAGAAGCAGAAGAAGGAGAAGGAGAAGGTGAAGTCTGGAGGGTGAATCAGAAGAAGTAGAAGAAGGAGAAGGAGAAGGTGAAGTAAGGAGGGTGAAGCAGAAGAAGCAGAAGAAGGAGAAGGAGAAGGTGAAGTCTGGAGGGTGAAGCAGAAGAAGCAGAAGAAGGAGAAGGAGGAGGTGAAGTCTGGAGGGTGAATCAGAAGAAGCAGAAGAAGGAGAAGGAGAAGGTGAAGTCTGGAGGGTGAATCAGAAGAAGTTGAAGAAGGAGAAGGAGAAGGTGTAGTCTGGAGGGTGAATCAGAAGAAGTAGAAGAAGGAGAAGGAGAAGGTGAAGTCTGGAGGGTGAATCAGAAGAAGCAGAATAAGGAGAAGGAGAAGGTGAAGTCTGGAGGGTGAATCAGAAGAAGCAGAAGAAGGAGAAGGAGAAGGTGAAGTCTGGAGGGTGAATCAGAAGAAGCAGAAGAAGGAGAAGGAGAAGGTGAAGTCAGAAGGGTGAATCAGAAGAAGCAGAAGAAGGAGAAGGAGAAGGTGAAGTTAGGAGGGTGAATCAGAAGAAGCAGAAGAAGGAGAAGGAGAAGGTGAAGTCAGGGGGGTGAAGCAGAAGAAGTAGAAGAAGGAGAAGGAGAAGGTGAAGTCAGGAGGGTGATGCAGAAGAAGCAGAAGAAGGAGAAGTTGAAGGTGAAGTCAGGAGGGTGAAGCAGAAGAACCAGAAGAAGGAGAAGGAGAAGGTGAAGTCTGGAGGGTGAATCAGAAGAAGCGGAAGAAGGAGAAGGAGAAGGTGAAGTCTGGAGGATGAATGAGAAGAAGCAGAAGAAGTAGAAGGAGAAGGTGAAGTCTGGAGGGTGAATAAGAAGAATTAGAAGAAGGAGAAGGAGAAGGTGAAGTCTGGAGTGTGAATCAGAAGAAGCAGAAGAAGGAGAAGGAGAAGGTGAAGTCAGGAAGGTGAATCAGAAGAAGCAGAAGAAGGAGAAGGAGAAGGTGAAGTCTGGAGGGTGAATCAGAAGAAGCAGAAGAAGGAGAAGGAGAAGGTGAAGACTGGAGGGTGAATCAGAAGAAGTAGAAGAAGGAGAAGGAGAAGGTGAAGTCTGGAGGGTGAATCAGAAGAAGTAGAAGAAGGAGAAGGAGAAGGCGAAGTCTGGAGGGTGAATCAGAAGAAGCAGAAGAAGGAGAAGGAGAAGGTGATGTCTGGAGGGTGAATCAGAAGAAGCAGAAGAAGGAGAAGGAGAAGATGAAGTCTGGAGGGTGAATCAGAAGAAGTAGAAGAAGGAGAAGGAGAAGGTGAGGTCTGGAGGGTGAATCAGAAGAAGCAGAAGAAGGAGAAGGAGAAGATGAAGTCTGGCGGGTGAATCAGAAGAAGGAGAAGAAGGAGAAGGAGAAGGTGAAGTCTGGAGGGTGAATCAGAAGAAGCAGGAGAAGGAGAAGGAGAAGGTGAAGTCTGGAGGGTGAATCAGAAGAAGCAGAAGAAGGAGAAGGAGAAGGTGAAGTCTGGAGGGTGAATCACAAGAAGTAGAAGAAGGAGAAGGAGAAGGTGAAGTAAGGAGGGTGAAGCAGAAGAAGCAGAAGAAGGAGAAGGAGAAGGTGAAGTCTGGAGGGTGAAGCAGAAGAAGCAGAAGAAGGAGAAGGTGAAGTCTGGAGGGTGAAGCAGAAGAAGCAGAAGAAGGAGAAGGTGAAGTCTGGAGGATGAATCAGAAGAAGTAGAAGAAGGAGAAGGAGAAGGTGAAGTCTGGAGGGTGAATCAGAAGAAGTGGAAGAAGGAGAAGGAGAAGGTGAAGTCTGGAGGGTGAATCAGAAGAAGCAGAAGAAGGAGAAGGAGAAGGTGAAGTCTGGAGGGAGAAGCAGAAGAAGTAGAAGAAGGAGAAGGAGAAGGTGAAGTCTGGATTGTGAATCAGAAGAAGTAGAAGAAGGAGAAGGAGGAGGTGAAGTCTGGAGGGTGAATCAGAAGAAGTAGAAGAAGGAGAAGGAGAAGGTCAAGTCTGGAGGGTGAATCAAAAGGAGCAGAAGAAGGAGAAGGAGAAGCTGAAGTCTGGAGGGTGAATCAGAAGAAGTAGAAGAAGGAGAAGGAGAAGGTGTAGTCTGGAGGATGAATCAGAAGAAGTAGAAGAAGGAGAAGGAGAAGGTGAAGTCTGGAGGGTGAATCAGAAGAAGCAGAATAAGGAGAAGGAGAAGGTGAAGTCTGGAGGGTGAATCAGAAGAAGCAGAAGAAGGAGAAGGAGAAGGTGAAGTCTGGAGGGTGAATAAGAAGAAGTAGAAGAAGGAGAAGGAGAAGGTGAAGTCTGGAGGGTGAAGCAGAAGAAGTAGAAGAAGGAGAAGGAGAAGGTGAAGTCTGGAGGGCGAAGCAGAAGAAGCAGAAGAAGGAGAAGGAGAAGGTGAAGTCTGGAGGGTGAAGCAGAAGAAGCAGAAGAAGGAGAAGGAGAAGGTGAAGTCTGGAGGGTGAATCAGAAGAAGTAGAAGAAGGAGAAGGAGAAGGTGAAGTAAGGAGGGTGAAGCAGAAGAAGCAGAAGAAGGAGAAGGAGAAGGTGAAGTCTGGAGGGTGAAGCAGAAGAAGCAGAAGAAGGAGAAGGAGGAGGTGAAGTCTGGAGGGTGAATCAGAAGAAGCAGAAGAAGGAGAAGGAGAAGGTGAAGTCTGGAGGGTGAATCAGAAGAAGTTGAAGAAGGAGAAGGAGAAGGTGTAGTCTGGAGGGTGAATCAGAAGAAGTAGAAGAATGAGAAGGAGAAGGTGAAGTCTGGAGGGTGAATCAGAAGAAGCAGAATAAGGAGAAGGAGAAGGTGAAGTCTGGAGGGTGAATCAGAAGAAGCAGAAGAAGGAGAAGGAGAAGGTGAAGTCTGGAGGGTGAATCAGAAGAAGTAGAAGAAGGAGAAGGAGAAGGTGAAGTCTGGAGGGTGAAGCGGAAGAAGTAGAAGAAGGAGAAGGAGAAGGTGAAGTCAGGAGGGTGTATCAGAAGAAGCAGAAGAAGGAGAAGGAGAAGGTGAAGTCAGGAGGGTGAATCAGAAGAAGCAGAAGAAGGAGAAGGAGAAGGTGAAGTCTGGAGGGTGAATCAGAAGAATCAGAAGAAGGAGAAGGAGAAGGTGAAGTCTGGAGGGTGAATCAGAAGAAGCAGAAGAAAGAGAAGGAGAAGGTGAAGTCTGGAGGGTGAAGCAGAAGAAGCAGAAGAAGGAGAAGGAGAAGGTGAAGTCTGGAGTGTGAATCAGAAGAAGTAGAAGAAGGAGAAGGAGAAGGTGAAGTCTGGAGGGTGTATCAGAAGAAGTAGAATAAGGAGAAGGGGAAGGTGAAGTCTGGAGGGTGAATCAGAAGAAGCAGAAGAAGGAGAAGTAGAAGATGAAGTCTGGAGCGTGAATCAGAAGAAGCAGAAGAAGGAGAAGGAGAAGGTGAAGTCTGGAGGGTGAATCAGAAGAAGCAGAAGAAGGAGAAGGAGAAGGTAAAGTCTGGAGGGTTAATCACAAGAAGTAGAAGAAGGAGAAGGAGAAGGTGAAGTAAGGAGGGTGAAGCAGAAGAAGCAGAAGAAGGAGAAGGAGAAGGTGAAGTCTGGAGGGTGAAGCAGAAGAAGCAGAAGAAGGAGAAGGAGAAGGTGAAGTCTGGAGGGTGAAGCAGAAGAAGCAGAAGAAGGAGAAGGAGAAGGTGAAGTCAGGAGGGTGAATCAGAAGAAGTAGAAGAAGGAAAAGGAGAAGGTGAAGTCTGGAGGATGAATCAGAAGAAGTAGAAGAAGGAGAAGGAGAAGGTGAAGTCTGGAGGGTGAATCAGAAGAAGTGGAAGAAGGAGAAGGAGAAGGTGAAGTCTGGAGGGTGAATCAGAAGAAGCAGAAGAAGGAGAAGGAGAAGGTGAAGTCTGGAGGGAGAAGCAGAAGAAGTAGAAGAAGGAGAAGGAGAAGGTGAAGTCTGGATTGCGAATCAGAAGAAGGAGAAGAAGGAGAAGGAGGAGGTGAAGTCTGGAGGGTGAATCAGAAGAGGTAGAAGAAGGAGAAGGAGAAGGGCAAGTCTGGAGGGTGAATCAAAAGGAGCAGAAGAAGGAGAAGGAGAAGCTGAAGTCTGGAGGGTGAATCAGAAGAAGTAGAAGAAGGAGAAGGAGAAGGTGTAGTCTGGAGGATGAATCAGAAGAAGTAGAAGAAGGAGAAGGAGAAGGTGAAGTCTGGAGGGTGAATCAGAAGAAGCAGAATAAGGAGAAGGAGAAGGTGAAGTCTGGAGGGTGAATCAGAAGAAGCAGAAGAAGGAGAAGGAGAAGGTGAAGTCTGGAGGGTGAATCAGAAGAAGTAGAAGAAGGAGAAGGAGAAGGTGAAGTCTGGAGGGTGAAGCAGAAGAAGTAGAAGAAGGAGAAGGAGAAGGTGAAGTCTGGAGGGCGAAGCAGAAGAAGCAGAAGAAGGAGAAGTTGAAGGTGAAGTCTGGAGGGTGAAGCGGAAGAAGCAGAAGAAGGAGAAGGAGAAGGTGAAGTCTGGAGGGTGAATCAGAAGAAGTAGAAGAAGGAGAAGGAGAAGGTGAAGTAAGGAGGGTGAAGCAGAAGAAGCAGAAGAAGGAGAAGGAGAAGGTGAAGTCTGGAGGGTGAAGCAGAAGAAGCAGAAGAAGGAGAAGGAGGAGGTGAAGTCTGGAGGGTGAATCAGAAGAAGCAGAAGAAGGAGAAGGAGAAGGTGAAGTCTGGAGGGTGAATCAGAAGAAGTTGAAGAAGGAGAAGGAGAAGGTGTAGTCTGGAGGGTGAATCAGAAGAAGTAGAAGAAGGAGAAGGAGAAGGTGAAGTCTGGAGGGTGAATCAGAAGAAGCAGAATAAGGAGAAGGAGAAGGTGAACTCTGGAGGGTGAATCAGAAGAAGCAGAAGAAGGAGAAGGAGAAGGTGAAGTCTGGAGGGTGAATCATAAGAAGTAGAAGAAGGAGAAGGAGAAGGTGAAGTCTGGAGGGTGAAGCGGAAGAAGTAGAAGAAGGAGAAGGAGAAGGTGAAGTCAGGAGGGTGAATCAGAAGAAGTAGAAGAAGGAGAAGGAGGAGGTGAAGTCTGGAGGGTGAATCAGAAGAAGCAGAAGAAGGAGAAGGAGAAGGTGAAGTCTGGAGGGTGAATCAGAAGAAGTTGAAGAAGGAGAAGGAGAAGGTGAAGTCTGGAGGGTGAATCAGAAGAAGCAGAATAAGGAGAAGGAGAAGGTGAAGTCTGGAGGGTGAATCAGAAGAAGCAGAAGAAGGAGAAGGAGAAGGTGAAGTCTGGAGGGTGAATCAGAAGAAGTAGAAGAAGGAGAAGGAGAAGGTGAAGTCTGGAGGGTGAAGCGGAAGAAGTAGAAGAAGGAGAAGGAGAAGGTGAAGTCAGGAGGGTGTATCAGAAGAAGCAGAAGAAGGAGAAGGAGAAGGTGAAGTCAGGAGGGTGAATCAGAAGAAGCAGAAGAAGGAGAAGGAGAAGGTGAAGTCTGGAGGGTGAATCAGAAGAATCAGACGAAGGAGAAGGAGAAGGTGAAGTCTGGAGGGTGAATCAGAAGAAGCAGAAGAAAGAGAAGGAGAAGGTGAAGTCTGGAGGGTGAAGCAGAAGAAGCAGAAGAAGGAGAAGGAGAAGGTGAAGTCTGGAGGGTGAATCAGAAGAAGCAGAAGAAGGAGAAGGAGAAGGTAAAGTCTGGAGGGTTAATCACAAGAAGTAGAAGAAGGAGAAGGAGAAGGTGAAGTAAGGAGGGTGAAGCAGAAGAAGCAGAAGAAGGAGAAGGAGAAGGTGAAGTCTGGAGGGTGAATCAGAAGAAGTAGAAGAAGGAGAAGGAGAAGGTGAAGTAAGGAGGGTGAAGCAGAAGAAGCAGAAGAAGGAGAAGGAGAAGGTGAAGTCTGGAGGGTGAAGCAGAAGAAGCAGAAGAAGGAGAAGGAGGAGGTGAAGTCTGGAGGGTGAATCAGAAGAAGCAGAAGAAGGAGAAGGAGAAGGTGAAGTCTGGAGGGTGAATCAGAAGAAGTTGAAGAAGGAGAAGGAGAAGGTGATTTCTGGAGGGTGAATCAGAAGAAGCAGAATAAGGAGAAGGAGAAGGTGAAGTCTGGAGGGTGAATCAGAAGAAGCAGAAGAAGGAGAAGGAGAAGGTGAAGTCTGGAGGGTGAATCAGAAGAAGTAGAAGAAGGAGAAGGAGAAGGTGAAGTCTGGAGGGTGAAGCGGAAGAAGTAGAAGAAGGAGAAGGAGAAGGTGAAGTCAGGAGGGTGAATCAGAAGAAGTAGAAGAAGGAGAAGGAGAAGGTGAAGTCAGGAGGGTGAATCAGAAGAAGCAGAAGAAGGAGAAGGAGAAGGTGAAGTCTGGAGGGTGAATCAGAAGAATCAGACGAAGGAGAAGGAGAAGTTGAAGTCTGGAGGGTGAATCAGAAGAAGCAGAAGAAAGAGAAGGAGAAGGTGAAGTCTGGAGGGTGAAGCAGAAGAAGCAGAAGAAGGAGAAGGAGAAGGTGAAGACTGGAGTGTGAATCAGAAGAAGTAGAAGAAGGAGAAGGAGAAGGTGAAGTCTGGAGGGTGTATCAGAAGACGTAGAATAAGGAGAAGGGGAAGGTGAAGTCTGGAGGGTGAATCAGAAGAAGCAGAAGAAGGAGAAGTAGAAGATGAAGTCTGGAGCGTGAATCAGAAGAAGCAGAAGAAGGAGAAGGAGAAGATGAAGTCTGGAGGGTGAATCAGAAGAAGTAGAAGAAGGAGAAGGAGAAGGTGAGGTCTGGAGGGTGAATCAGAAGAAGCAGAAGAAGGAGAAGGAGAAGGTTAAGTCTGGAGGGTGAATCAGAAGAAGCAGAAGAAGGAGAAGGAGAAGGTGAAGTCTGGAGGGTGAATCAGAAGAAGCAGAAGAAGGAGAAGGAGAAGGTGAAGTCAGGAGGGTGAATCAGAAGAAGCAGAAGAAGGAGAAGGAGAAGGTGAAGTTAGGAGGGTGAATCAGAAGAAGCAGAAGAAGGAGAAGGAGAAGGTGAAGTCAGGGGGGTGAAGCAGAAGAAGTAGAAGAAGGAGAAGGAGAAGGTGAAGTCAGGAGGGTGATGCAGAAGAAGCAGAAGAAGGAGAAGGTGAAGGTGAAGTCAGGAGGGTGAAGCAGAAGAACCAGAAGAAGGAGAAGGAGAAGGTGAAGTCTGGAGGGTGAATCAGAAGAAGTAGAAGAAGGAGAAGGAGAAGGTGAAGTCAGGAGGGTGAAGCAGAAGAAGCAGAAGAAGGAGAAGGAGAAGGTGAAGTCTGGAGGGTGAAGCAGAAGAAGCAGAGGAAGGAGAAGGAGAATGTGAAGTCTGGAGGGCGAAGCAGAAGAAGCAGAAGAAGGAGAAGGAGAAGGTGAAGTCTGGAGGGTGAAGCAGAAGAAGCAGAAGAAGGAGAAGGAGAAGGTGAAGTCTGGAGGGTGAATCAGAAGAAGTAGAAGAAGGAGAAGGAGAAGGTGAAGTAAGGAGGGTGAAGCAGAAGCAGCAGAAGAAGGAGAAGGAGAAGGTGAAGTCTGGAGGGTGAAGCAGAAGAAGCAGAAGAAGGAGAAGGAGGAGGTGAAGTCTGGAGGGTGAATCAGAAGAAGCAGAAGAAGGAGAAGGAGAAGGTGAAGTCTGGAGGGTGAATCAGAAGAAGTTGAAGAAGGAGAAGGAGAAGGTGAAGTCTGGAGGGTGAATCAGAAGAAGCAGAATAAGGAGAAGGAGAAGGTGAAGTCTGGAGGGTGAATCAGAAGAAGCAGAAGAAGGAGAAGGAGAAGGTGAAGTCTGGAGGGTGAATCAGAAGAAGTAGAAGAAGGAGAAGGAGAAGGTGAAGTCTGGAGGGTGAAGCGGAAGAAGTAGAAGAAGGAGAAGGAGAAGGTGAAGTCAGGAGGGTGAATCAGAAGAAGTAGAAGAAGGAGAAGGAGAAGGTGAAGTCAGGAGGGTGAATCAGAAGAAGCAGAAGAAGGAGAAGGAGAAGGTGAAGTCTGGAGGGTGAATCAGAAGAATCAGACGAAGGAGAAGGAGAAGTTGAAGTCTGGAGGGTGAATCAGAAGAAGCAGAAGAAAGAGACGGAGAAGGTGAAGTCTGGAGGGTGAAGCAGAAGAAGCAGAAGAAGGAGAAGGAGAAGGTGAAGACTGGAGTGTGAATCAGAAGAAGTAGAAGAAGGAGAAGGAGAAGGTGAAGTCTGGAGGGTGTATCAGAAGAAGTAGAATTAGGAGAAGGGGAAGGTGAAGTCTGGAGGGTGAATCAGAAGAAGCAGAAGAAGGAGAAGTAGAAGATGAAGTCTGGAGCGTGAATCAGAAGAAGCAGAAGAAGGAGAAGGAGAAGATGAAGTCTGGAGGGTGAATCAGAAGAAGTAGAAGAAGGAGAAGGAGAAGGTGAGGTCTGGAGGGTGAATCAGAAGAAGCAGAAGAAGGAGAAGGAGAAGGTGAAGTCTGGAGGGTGAATCAGAAGAAGCAGAAGAAGGAGAAGGAGAAGGTGAAGTCTGGAGGGTGAATCAGAAGAAGCAGAAGAAGGAGAAGGAGAAGGTGAAGTCAGGAGGGTGAATCAGAAGAAGCAGAAGAAGGAGAAGGAGAAGGTGAAGTTAGGAGGGTGAATCAGAAGAAGCAGAAGAAGGAGAAGGAGAAGGTGAAGTCAGGGGGGTGAAGCAGAAGAAGTAGAAGAAGGAGAAGGAGAAGGTGAAGTCAGGAGGGTGATGCAGAAGAAGCAGAAGAAGGAGAAGGTGAAGGTGAAGTCAGGAGGGTGAAGCAGAAGAACCAGAAGAAGGAGAAGGAGAAGGTGAAGTCTGGAGGGTGAATCAGAAGAAGTAGAAGAAGGAGAAGGAGAAGGTGAAGTCAGGAGGGTGAAGCAGAAGAAGCAGAAGAAGGAGAAGGAGAAGGTGAAGTCTGGAGGGTGAAGCAGAAGAAGCAGAAGAAGGAGAAGGAGAAGGTGAAGTCTGGAGGGCGAAGCAGAAGAAGCAGAAGAAGGAGAAGGAGAAGGTGAAGTCTGGAGGGTGAAGCAGAAGAAGCAGAAGAAGGAGAAGGAGAAGGTGAAGTCTGGAGGGTGAATCAGAAGAAGTAGAAGAAGGAGAAGGAGAAGGTGAAGTAAGGAGGGTGAAGCAGAAGAAGCAGAAGAAGGAGAAGGAGAAGGTGAAGTCTGGAGGGTGAAGCAGAAGAAGCAGAAGAAGGAGAAGGAGAAGGTGAAGTCTGGAGGGTGAAGCAGAAGAAGCAGAAGAAGGAGAAGGAGAAGGTGAAGTCAGGAGGGTGTATCAGAAGAAGTAGAAGAAGGAAAAGGAGAAGGTGAAGTCTGGAGGGTGAAGCAGAAGAAGTTGAAGAAGGAGAAGGAAAAGGTGAAGTCTGGAGGGTGAATCAGAAGAAGTGGAAGAAGGAGAAGGAGAAGGTGAAGTCTGGAGGGTGAATCAGAAGAAGCAGAAGAAGGAGAAGGAGAAGGTGAAGTCTGGAGGGAGAAGCAGAAGAAGTAGAAGAAGGAGAAGGAGAAGGTGAAGTCTGGAGGGTGAATCAGAAGAAGTAGAAGAAGGAGAAGGAGAAGGTGAAGTCTGGAGGGTGAATCAGAAGAAGTAGAAGAAGGAGAAGGAGAAGGTTAAGTCTGGAGGGTGAATCAGAAGAAGCAGAAGAAGGAGAATGAGAAGGTGAAGTCTGGAGGGTGAATCAGAAGAAGTAGAAGAAGGAGAAGGAGAAGGAGTAGTCTGGAGGATGAATCAGAAGAAGTAGACGAAGGAGAAGGAGAAGGTGAAGTCTGGAGGGTGAATCAGAAGAAGCAGGAGAAGGAGAAGGAGAAGGTGAAGTCTGGAGGGTGAATCAGAAGAAGTAGAAGAAGGAGAAGGAGAAGGTGAAGTCTGGAGGGTGAATCAGAAGAAGGAGAAGGAGAAGGTGAAGTCTGGAGGGTGAATCAGAAGAAGCAGAAGAAGGAGAAGGAGAAGGTGAAGTCTGGAGGGTGAATCAGAAGAAGCGGAAGAAGGAGAAGGAGAAGGTGAAGTCTGGAGGGTGAATCAGAAGAAGCAGAAGAAGTAGAAGGAGAAGGTGAAGTCTGGAGGGTGAATAAGAAGAATTAGAAGAAGGAGAAGGAGAAGGTGAAGTCTGGAGGGTGAATCAGAAGAAGCAGAAGAAGGAGAATGAGAAGGTGAAGTCAGGAAGGTGAATCAGAAGAAGCAGAAGAAGGAGAAGGAGAAGGTGAAGTCTGGAGGGTGAATCAGAAGAAGCAGAAGAAGGAGAAGGAGAAGGTGAAGACTGGAGGGTGAATCAGAAGAAGTAGAAGAAGGAGAAGGAGAAGGTGAAGTCTGGAGGGTGAATCAGAAGAAGTAGAAGAAGGAGAAGGAGAAGGCGAAGTCTGGAGGGTGAATCAGAAGAAGCAGAAGAAGGAGAAGGAGAAGGTGATGTCTGGTGGGTGAATCAGAAGAAGCAGAAGAAGGAGAAGGAGAAGATGAAGTCTGGAGGGTGAATCAGAAGAAGTAGAAGAAGGAGAAGGAGAAGGTGAGGTCTGGAGGGTGAATCAGAAGAAGCAGAAGAAGGAGAAGGAGAAGTTGAAGTCTGAAGGTTGAATCAGAAGAAGCAGAAGAAGGAGAAGGAGAAGATGAAGTCTGGAGGGTGAATCAGAAGAAGCAGAAAAAGGAGAAGGAGAAGGTGAAGTCTGGAGGGTGAATCAGAATAAGCAGAAGAAGGAGAAGGAGAAGGTGAAGTCTGGAGGGTGAAGCAGAAGAAGCAGAAGAAGGAGAAGGAGAAGGTGAAGTCTGGAGGGCGAAGCAGAAGAAGCAGAAGAAGGAGAAGGAGAAGGTGAAGTCTGGAGGGTGAAGCAGAAGAAGCAGAAGAAGGAGAAGGAGAAGGTGAAGTCTGGAGGGTGAATCAGAAGAAGTAGAAGAAGGAGAAGGAGAAGGTGAAGTAAGGAGGGTGAAGCAGAAGAAGCAGAAGAAGGAGAAGGAGAAGGTGAAGTCTGGAGGGTGAAGCAGAAGAAGCAGAAGAAGGAGAAGGAGAAGGTGAAGTCTGGAGGGTGAAGCAGAAGAAGCAGAAGAAGGAGAAGGAGAAGGTGAAGTCAGGAGGGTGTATCAGAAGAAGTAGAAGAAGGAAAAGGAGAAGGTGAAGTCTGGAGGGTGAATCAGAAGAAGTTGAAGAAGGAGAAGGAAAAGGTGAAGTCTGGAGGGTGAATCAGAAGAAGTGGAAGAAGGAGAAGGAGAAGGTGAAGTCTGGAGGGTGAATCAGAAGAAGCAGAAGAAGGAGAAGGAGAAGGTGAAGTCTGGAGGGAGAAGCAGAAGAAGTAGAAGAAGGAGAAGGAGAAGGTGAAGTCTGGAGGGTGAATCAGAAGAAGTAGAAGACGGAGAAGGAGAAGGTGAAGTCTGGAGGGTGAATCAGAAGAAGTAGAAGAAGGAGAAGGAGAAGGTTAAGTCTGGAGGGTGAATCAGAAGAAGCAGAAGAAGGAGAATGAGAAGGTGAAGTCTGGAGGGTGAATCAGAAGAAGTAGAAGAAGGAGAAGGAGAAGGAGTAGTCTGGAGGATGAATCAGAAGAAGTAGACGAAGGAGAAGGAGAAGGTGAAGTCTGGAGGGTGAATCAGAAGAAGCAGAAGAAGGAGAAGGAGAAGGTGAAGTCTGGAGGGTGAATCAGAAGAAGTAGAAGAAGGAGAAGGAGAAGGTGAAGTCTGGAGGGTGAATCAGAAGAAGCAGAAGAAGGAGAAGTAGAAGGTGACGTCTGGAGGGTGAATCAGAAGAAGCAGAAGAAGGAGAAGGAGAAGGTGAAGTCTGGAGGGTGAATCAGAAGAAGCGGAAGAAGGAGAAGGAGAAGGTGAAGTCTGGAGGGTGAATCAGAAGAAGCAGAAGAAGTAGAAGGAGAAGGTGAAGTCTGGAGGGTGAATAAGAAGAATTAGAAGAAGGAGAAGGAGAAGGTGAAGTCTGGAGGGTGAATCAGAAGAAGCAGAAGAAGGAGAAGGAGAAGGTGAAGTCAGGAAGGTGAATCAGAAGAAGCAGAAGAAGGAGAAGGAGAAGGTGAAGTCTGGAGGGTGAATCAGAAGAAGCAGAAGAAGGAGAAGGAGAAGGTGAAGACTGGAGGGTGAATCAGAAGAAGTAGAAGAAGGAGAAGGAGAAGGTGAAGTCTGGAGGGTGAATCAGAAGAAGTAGAAGAAGGAGAAGGAGAAGGCGAAGTCTGGAGGGTGAATCAGAAGAAGGAGAAGAAGGAGAAGGAGAAGGTGATGTCTGGTGGGTGAATCAGAAGAAGCAGAAGAAGGAGAAGGAGAAGATGAAGTCTGGAGGGTGAATCAGAAGAAGTAGAAGAAGGAGAAGGAGAAGGTGAGGTCTGGAGGGTGAATCAGAAGAAGCAGAAGAAGGAGAAGGAGAAGTTGAAGTCTGAAGGTTGAATCAGAAGAAGCAGAAGAAGGAGAAGGAGAAGATGAAGTCTGGAGGGTGAATCAGAAGAAGCAGAAGAAGGAGAAGGTGAAGTCTGGAGGGTGAATCAGAAGAAGCAGAAGAAGGAGAAGGAGAAGGTGAAGTCTGGAGGGTGAATCAGAAGAAGTAGAAGAAGGAGAAGGAGAAGGTGAAGTCTGGAGGGTGAATCAGAAGAAGTAGAAGAAGGAGAAGGAGAAGATGAAGTCTGGAGGGTGAATCAGAAGAAGCAGAAGAAGGAGAAGGAGAAGATGAAGTCTGGCGGGTGAATCAGAAGAAGTAGAAGAAGGAGAAGGAGAAGGTGAAGTCTGGAGGGTGAATCAGAAGAAGCAGAAGAAGGAGAAGGAGAAGGTGAAGTCTGGAGGGTGAATCAGAAGAAGCAGAAGAAGGAGAAGGAGAAGATGAAGTCTGGCGGGTGAATCAGAAGAAGTAGAAGAAGGAGAAGGAGAAGGTGAAGTCTGGAGGGTGAATCAGAAGAAGCAGAAGAAGGAGAAGGAGAAGGTGAAGTCTGGAGGGTGAATCAGAAGAAGCAGAAGAAGGAGAAGGAGAAGGTGAAGTCTGGAGGGTGAATCACAAGAAGTAGAAGAAGGAGAAGGAGAAGGTGAAGTAAGGAGGGTGAAGCAGAAGAAGCAGAAGAAGGAGAAGGAGAAGGTGAAGTAAGGAGGGTGAAGCAGAAGAAGCAGAAGAAGGAGAAGGAGAAGGTGAAGTCTGGAGGGTGAAGCAGAAGAAGCAGAAGAAGGAGAAGGAGAATTGAAGTCTGGAGGGTGAAGCAGAAGAAGCAGAAGAAGGAGAAGGAGAAGGTGAAGTCAGGAGGGTGAATCAGAAGAAGTAGAAGAAGGAAAAGGAGAAGGTGAAGTCTGAAGGTTGAATCAGAAGAAGCAGAAGAAGGAGAAGGAGAAGATGAAGTCTGGAGGGTGAATCAGAAGAAGCAGAAGAAGGAGAAGGAGAAGGTGAAGTCTGGAGGGTGAATCAGAAGAAGCAGAAGAAGGAGAAGGAGAAGGTGAAGTCTGGAGGGTGAAGCAGAAGAAGCAGAAGAAGGAGAAGGAGAAGGTGAAGTCTGGAGGGCGAAGCAGAAGAAGCAGAAGAAGGAGAAGGAGAAGGTGAAGTCTGGAGGGTGAAGCAGAAGAAGCAGAAGAAGGAGAAGGAGAAGGTGAAGTCTGGAGGGTGAATCAGAAGAAGTTGAAGAAGGAGAAGGAGAAGGTGAAGTAAGGAGGGTGAAGCAGAAGAAGCAGAAGAAGGAGAAGGAGAAGGTGAAGTCTGGAGGGTGAAGCAGAAGAAGCAGAAGAAGGAGAAGGAGAAGGTGAAGTCTGGAGGGTGAAGCAGAAGAAGCAGAAGAAGGAGAAGGAGAAGGTGAAGTCAGGAGGGTGTATCAGAAGAAGTAGAAGAAGGAAAAGGAGAAGGTGAAGTCTGGAGGGTGAATCAGAAGAAGTTGAAGAAGGAGAAGGAAAAGGTGAAGTCTGGAGGGTGAATCAGAAGAAGTGGAAGAAGGAGAAGGAGAAGGTGAAGTCTGGAGGGTGAATCAGAAGAAGCAGAAGAAGGAGAAGGAGAAGGTGAAGTCTGGAGGGAGAAGCAGAAGAAGTAGAAGAAGGAGAAGGAGAAGGTGAAGTCTGGAGGGTGAATCAGAAGAAGTAGAAGACGGAGAAGGAGAAGGTGAAGTCTGGAGGGTGAATCAGAAGAAGTAGAAGAAGGAGAAGGAGAAGGTTAAGTCTGGAGGGTGAATCAGAAGAAGCAGAAGAAGGAGAATGAGAAGGTGAAGTCTGGAGGGTGAATCAGAAGAAGTAGAAGAAGGAGAAGGAGAAGGAGTAGTCTGGAGGATGAATCAGAAGAAGTAGACGAAGGAGAAGGAGAAGGTGAAGTCTGGAGGGTGAATCAGAAGAAGCAGAAGAAGGAGAAGGAGAAGGTGAAGTCTGGAGGGTGAATCAGAAGAAGTAGAAGAAGGAGAAGGAGAAGGTGAAGTCTGGAGGGTGAATCAGAAGAAGCAGAAGAAGGAGAAGTAGAAGGTGACGTCTGGAGGGTGAATCAGAAGAAGCAGAAGAAGGAGAAGGAGAAGGTGAAGTCTGGAGGGTGAATAAGAAGAATTAGAAGAAGGAGAAGGAGAAGGTGAAGTCTGGAGGGTGAATCAGAAGAAGCAGAAGAAGGAGAAGGAGAAGGTGAAGTCAGGAAGGTGAATCAGAAGAAGCAGAAGAAGGAGAAGGAGAAGGTGAAGTCTGGAGGGTGAATCAGAAGAAGCAGAAGAAGGAGAAGGAGAAGGTGAAGACTGGAGGGTGAATCAGAAGAAGTAGAAGAAGGAGAAGGAGAAGGTGAAGTCTGGAGGGTGAATCAGAAGAAGTAGAAGAAGGAGAAGGAGAAGGCGAAGTCTGGAGGGTGAATCAGAAGAAGGAGAAGAAGGAGAAGGAGAAGGTGATGTCTGGTGGGTGAATCAGAAGAAGCAGAAGAAGGAGAAGGAGAAGATGAAGTCTGGAGGGTGAATCAGAAGAAGTAGAAGAAGGAGAAGGAGAAGGTGAGGTCTGGAGGGTGAATCAGAAGAAGCAGAAGAAGGAGAAGGAGAAGTTGAAGTCTGAAGGTTGAATCAGAAGAAGCAGAAGAAGGAGAAGGAGAAGATGAAGTCTGGAGGGTGAATCAGAAGAAGCAGAAGAAGGAGAAGGTGAAGTCTGGAGGGTGAATCAGAAGAAGCAGAAGAAGGAGAAGGAGAAGGTGAAGTCTGGAGGGTGAATCAGAAGAAGTAGAAGAAGGAGAAGGAGAAGGTGAAGTCTGGAGGGTGAATCAGAAGAAGTAGAAGAAGGAGAAGGAGAAGATGAAGTCTGGAGGGTGAATCTGAAGAAGCAGAAGAAGGAGAAGGAGAAGATGAAGTCTGGCGGGTGAATCAGAAGAAGTAGAAGAAGGAGAAGGAGAAGGTGAAGTCTGGAGGGTGAATCAGAAGAAGCAGAAGAAGGAGAAGGAGAAGGTGAAGTCTGGAGGGTGAATCAGAAGAAGCAGAAGAAGGAGAAGGAGAAGATGAAGACTGGCGGGTGAATCAGAAGAAGTAGAAGAAGGAGAAGGAGAAGGTGAAGTCTGGAGGGTGAATCAGAAGAAGCAGAAGAAGGAGAAGGAGAAGGTGAAGTCTGGAGGGTGAATCAGAAGAAGCAGAAGAAGGAGAAGGAGAAGGTGAAGTCTGGAGGGTGAATCACAAGAAGTAGAAGAAGGAGAAGGAGAAGGTGAAGTAAGGAGGGTGAAGCAGAAGAAGCAGAAGAAGGAGAAGGAGAAGGTGAAGTAAGGAGGGTGAAGCAGAAGAAGCAGAAGAAGGAGAAGGAGAAGGTGAAGTCTGGAGGGTGAAGCAGAAGAAGCAGAAGAAGGAGAAGGAGAAGGTGAAGTCTGGAGGGTGAAGCAGAAGAAGCAGAAGAAGGAGAAGGAGAAGGTGAAGTCAGGAGGGTGAATCAGAAGAAGTAGAAGAAGGAAAAGGAGAAGGTGAAGTCTGGAGGATGAATCAGAAGAAGTAGAAGAAGGAAAAGGAGAAGGTGAAGTCTGGAGGGTGAATCAGAAGAAGTGGAAGAAGGAGAAGGAGAAGGTGAAGTCTGGAGGGTGAATCAGAAGAAGCAGAAGAAGGAGAAGGAGAAGGTGAAGTCTGGAGGGAGAAGCAGAAGCAGTAGAAGAAGGAGAAGGAGAAGGTGAAGTCTGGATTGTGAATCAGAAGAAGTAGAAGAAGGAGAAGGAGGAGGTGAAGTCTGGAGGGTGAATCAGAAGAAGTAGAAGAAGGAGAAGGAGAAGGTCAAGTCTGGAGGGTGAATCAATAGGAGCAGAAGAAGGAGAAGGAGAAGCTGAAGTCTGGAGGGTGAATCAGAAGAAGTAGAAGAAGGAGAAGGAGAAGGTGTAGTCTGGAGGATGAATCAGAAGAAGTAGAAGAAGGAGAAGGAGAAGGTGAAGTCTGGAGGGTGAATCAGAAGAAGCAGAATAAGGAGAAGGAGAAGGTGAAGTCTGGAGGGTGAATCAGAAGAAGCAGAAGAAGGAGAAGGAGAAGGTGAAGTCTGGAGGGTGAATAAGAAGAAGTAGAAGAAGGAGAAGGAGAAGGTGAAGTCTGGAGGGTGAAGCAGAAGAAGTAGAAGAAGGAGAAGGAGAAGGTGAAGTCTGGAGGGCGAAGCAGAAGAAGCAGAAGAAGGAGAAGGAGAAGGTGAAGTCTGGAGGGTGAAGCAGAAGAAGCAGAAGAAGGAGAAGGAGAAGGTGAAGTCTGGAGGGTGAATCAGAAGAAGTAGAAGAAGGAGAAGGAGAAGGTGAAGTAAGGAGGGTGAAGCAGAAGAAGCAGTAGAAGGAGAAGGAGAAGGTGAAGTCTGGAGGATGAAGCAGAAGAAGCAGAAGAAGGAGAAGGAGGAGGTGAAGTCTGGAGGGTGAATCAGAAGAAGCAGAAGAAGGAGAAGGAGAAGGTGAAGTCTGGAGGGTGAATCAGAAGAAGTTGAAGAAGGAGAAGGAGAAGGTGTAGTCTGGAGGATGAATCAGAAGAAGTAGAAGAAGGAGAAGGAGAAGGTGAAGTCTGGAGGGTGACTCAGAAGAAGCAGAATAAGGAGAAGGAGAAGGTGAAGTCTGGAGGGTGAATCAGAAGAAGCAGAAGAAGGAGAAGGAGAAGGTGAAGTCTGGAGGGTGAATCAGAAGAAGTAGAAGAAGGAGAAGGAGAAGGTGAAGTCTGGAGTGTGAATCAGAAGAAGTAGAATAAGGAGAAGGAGAAGGTGAAGTCTGGAGGGTGAAGTGGAAGAAGTAGAAGAAGGAGAAGGAGAAGGTGAAGTCAGGAGGGTGAATCAGAAGAAGTAGAAGAAGGAGAAGGAGAAGGTGAAGTCAGGAGGGTGAATCAGAAAAAGTAGAAGAAGGAGAAGGAGAAGGTGAAGTCTGGAGGGTGAAGCGGAAGAAGTAGAAGAAGGAGAAGGAGAAGGTGAAGTCAGGAGGGTGAATAAGAAGAAGTAGAAGAAGGAGAAGGAGAAGGTGAAGTCAGGAGGGTGAATCAGAAGAAGCAGAAGAAGGAGAAGGAGAAGGTGAAGTCTGGAGGGTGAATCAGAAGAATCAGACGAAGGAGAAGGAGAAGGTGAAGTCTGGAGGGTGAATCAGAAGAAGCAGAAGAAAGAGAAGGAGAAGGTGAAGTCTGGAGGGTGAAGCAGAAGAAGCAGAAGAAGGAGAAGGAGAAGGTGAAGACTGGAGTGTGAATCAGAAGAAGTAGAAGAAGGAGAAGGAGAAGGTGAAGTCTGGAGGGTGTATCAGAAGAAGTAGAATAAGGAGAAGGGGAAGGTGAAGTCTGGAGGGTGAATCAGAAGAAGCAGAAGAAGGAGAAGTAGAAGATGAAGTCTGGAGCGTGAATCAGAAGAAGCAGAAGAAGGAGAAGGAGAAGGTGAAGTCTGGAGGGTGAATCAGAAGAAGCAGAAGAAGGAGAAGGAGAAGGTGAAGTCTGGAGGGTGAATCAAAAGAAGTAGAAGACGGAGAAGGAGAAGGTGAAGTAAGGAGGGTGAAGCAGAAGAAGCAGAAGAAGGAGAAGGAGAAGGTGAAGTCTGGAGGGTGAAGCAGAAGAAGCAGAAGAAGGAGAAGGAGAAGGTGAAGTCTGGAGGGTGAAGCAGAAGAAGCAGAAGACGGAGAAGGAGAAGGTGAAGTCAGGAGGGTGAATCAGAAGAAGTAGAAGAAGGAAAAGGAGAAGGTGAAGTCTGGAGGATGAATCAGAAGAAGTAGAAGAAGGAGAAGGAGAAGGTGAAGTCTGGAGGGTGAATCAGAAGAAGTGGAAGAAGGAGAAGGAGAAGGTGAAGTCTGGAGGGTGAATCAGAAGAAGCAGAAGAAGGAGAAGGAGAAGGTGAAGTCTGGAGGGAGAAGCAGAAGAAGTAGAAGAAGGAGAAGGAGAAGGTGAAGTCTGGATTGTGAATCAGAAGAAGTAGAAGAAGGAGAAGGAGGAGGTGAAGTCTGGAGGGTGAATCAGAAGAAGTAGAAGAAGAGAAGGAGAAGGTCAAGTCTGGAGGGTGAATCAAAAGGAGCAGATGAAGGAGAAGGAGAAGCTGAAGTCTGGAGGGTGAATCAGAAGAAGTAGAAGAAGGAGAAGGAGAAGGTGTAGTCTGGAGGATGAATCAGAAGAAGTAGAAGAAGGAGAAGGAGAAGGTGAAGTCTGGAGGGTGAATCAGAAGAAGCAGAATAAGGAGCAGGAGAAGGTGAAGTCTGGAGGGTGAATCAGAAGAAGCAGAAGAAGGAGAAGGAGAAGGTGAAGTCTGGAGGGTGAATCAGAAGAAGTAGAAGAAGGAGAAGGAGAAGGTGAAGTCTGGGGGGTGAAGCAGAAGAAGTAGAAGAAGGAGAAGGAGAAGGTGAAGTCTGGAGGGCGAAGCAGAAGAAGCAGAAGAAGGAGAAGGAGAAGGTGAAGTCTGGAGGGTGAAGCAGAAGAAGCAGAAGAAGGAGAAGTTGAAGTCTGGAGGGTGAATCAGAAGAAGTAGAAGAAGGAGAAGGAGAAGGTGAAGTAAGGAGGGTGAAGCAGAAGAAGCAGAAGAAGGAGAAGGAGAAGGTGAAGTCTGGAGGGTGAAGCAGAAGAAGCAGAAGAAGGAGAAGGAGGAGGTGAAGTCTGGAGGGTGAATCAGAAGAAGCAGAAGAAGGAGAAGGAGAAGGTGAAGTCTGGAGGGTGAATCAGAAGAAGTTGAAGAAGGAGAAGGAGAAGGTGTAGTCTGGAGGGTGAATCAGAAGAAGTAGAAGAAGGAGAAGGAGAAGGTGAAGTCTGGAGGGTGAATCAGAAGAAGCAGAATAAGGAGAAGGAGAAGGTGAAGTCTGGAGGGTGAATCAGAAGAAGCAGAAGAAGGAGAAGGAGAAGGTGAAGTCTGGAGGGTGAATCAGAAGAAGTAGAAGAAGGAGAAGGAGAAGGTGAAGTCTGGAGGGTGAAGCGGAAGAAGTAGAAGGAGGAGAAGGAGAAGGTGAAGTCAGGAGGGTGAATCAGAAGAAGTAGAAGAAGGAGAAGGAGAAGGTGAAGTCAGGAGGGTGAATCAGAAGAAGCAGAAGAAGGAGAAGGAGAAGGTGAAGTCTGGAGGGTGAATCAGAAGAATCAGACGAAGGAGAGGGAGAAGGTGAAGTCTGGAGGGTGAATCAGAAGAAGCAGAAGAAAGAGAAGGAGAAGAGGAAGTCTGGAGGGTGAAGCAGAAGAAGCAGAAGAAGGAGAAGGAGAAGGTGAAGACTGGAGTGTGAATCAGAAGAAGTAGAAGAAGGAGAAGGAGAAGGTGAAGTCTGGAGGGTGTATCAGAAGAAGTAGAATAAGGAGAAGGGGCAGGTGAAGTCTGGAAGGTGAATCAGAAGAAGCAGAAGAAGGAGAAGTAGAAGATGAAGTCTGGAGCGTGAATCAGAAGAAGCAGAAGAAGGAGAAGGAGAAGATGAAGTCTGGAGGGTGAATCAGAAGAAGTAGAAGAAGGAGAAGGAGAAGGTTGAGGTCTGGAGGGTGAATCACAAGAAGCAGAAGAAGGAGAAGGAGAAGGTGAAGTCTGGAGGGTGAATCAGAAGAAGCAGAAGAAGGAGAAGGAGAAGGTGAAGTCTGGAGGGTGAATCAGAAGAAGTTGAAGAAGGAGAAGGAGAAGGTGTAGTCTGGAGGATGAATCAGAAGAAGTAGAAGAAGGAGAAGGAGAAGGTGAAGTCTGGAGGGTGACTCAGAAGAAGCAGAATAAGGAGAAGGAGAAGGTGAAGTCTGGAGGGTGAATCAGAAGAAGCAGAAGAAGGAGAAGGAGAAGGTGAAGTCTGGAGGGTGAATCAGAAGAAGTAGAAGAAGGAGAAGGAGAAGGTGAAGTCTGGAGTGTGAATCAGAAGAAGTAGAATAAGGAGAAGGAGAAGGTGAAGTCTGGAGGGTGAAGTGGAAGAAGTAGAAGAAGGAGAAGGAGAAGGTGAAGTCAGGAGGGTGAATCAGAAGAAGTAGAAGAAGGAGAAGGAGAAGGTGAAGTCAGGAGGGTGAATCAGAAAAAGTAGAAGAAGGAGAAGGAGAAGGTGAAGTCTGGAGGGTGAAGCGGAAGAAGTAGAAGAAGGAGAAGGAGAAGGTGAAGTCAGGAGGGTGAATAAGAAGAAGTAGAAGAAGGAGAAGGAGAAGGTGAAGTCAGGAGGGTGAATCAGAAGAAGCAGAAGAAGGAGAAGGAGAAGGTGAAGTCTGGAGGGTGAATCAGAAGAATCAGACGAAGGAGAAGGAGAAGGTGAAGTCTGGAGGGTGAATCAGAAGAAGCAGAAGAAAGAGAAGGAGAAGGTGAAGTCTGGAGGGTGAAGCAGAAGAAGCAGAAGAAGGAGAAGGAGAAGGTGAAGACTGGAGTGTGAATCAGAAGAAGTAGAAGAAGGAGAAGGAGAAGGTGAAGTCTGGAGGGTGTATCAGAAGAAGTAGAATAAGGAGAAGGGGAAGGTGAAGTCTGGAGGGTGAATCAGAAGAAGCAGAAGAAGGAGAAGTAGAAGATGAAGTCTGGAGCGTGAATCAGAAGAAGCAGAAGAAGGAGAAGGAGAAGGTGAAGTCTGGAGGGTGAATCAGAAGAAGCAGAAGAAGGAGAAGGAGAAGGTGAAGTCTGGAGGGTGAATCAAAAGAAGTAGAAGAAGGAGAAGGAGAAGGTGAAGTCTGGAGGGTGAATAAGAAGAAGTAGAAGAAGGAGAAGGAGAAGGTGAAGTCTGGAGGGTGAAGCAGAAGAAGTAGAAGAAGGAGAAGGAGAAGGTGAAGTCTGGAGGGCGAAGCAGAAGAAGCAGAAGAAGGAGAAGGAGAAGGTGAAGTCTGGAGGGTGAAGCAGAAGAAGCAGAAGAAGGAGAAGGAGAAGGTGAAGTCTGGAGGGTGAATCAGAAGAAGTAGAAGAAGGAGAAGGAGAAGGTGAAGTAAGGAGGGTGCAGCAGAAGAAGCAGTAGAAGGAGAAGGAGAAGGTGAAGTCTGGAGGATGAAGCAGAAGAAGCAGAAGAAGGAGAAGGAGGAGGTGAAGTCTGGAGGGTGAATCAGAAGAAGCAGAAGAAGGAGAAGGAGAAGGTGAAGTCTGGAGGGTGAATCAGAAGAAGTTGAAGAAGGAGAAGGAGAAGGTGTAGTCTGGAGGATGAATCAGAAGAAGTAGAAGAAGGAGAAGGAGAAGGTGAAGTCTGGAGGGTGACTCAGAAGAAGCAGAATAAGGAGAAGGAGAAGGTGAAGTCTGGAGGGTGAATCAGAAGAAGCAGAAGAAGGAGAAGGAGAAGGTGAAGTCTGGAGGGTGAATCAGAAGAAGTAGAAGAAGGAGAAGGAGAAGGTGAAGTCTGGAGTGTGAATCAGAAGAAGTAGAATAAGGAGAAGGAGAAGGTGAAGTCTGGAGGGTGAAGTGGAAGAAGTAGAAGAAGGAGAAGGAGAAGGTGAAGTCAGGAGGGTGAATCAGAAGAAGTAGAAGAAGGAGAAGGAGAAGGTGAAGTCAGGAGGGTGAATCAGAAAAAGTAGAAGAAGGAGAAGGAGAAGGTGAAGTCTGGAGGGTGAAGCGGAAGAAGTAGAAGAAGGAGAAGGAGAAGGTGAAGTCAGGAGGGTGAATAAGAAGAAGTAGAAGAAGGAGAAGGAGAAGGTGAAGTCAGGAGGGTGAATCAGAAGAAGCAGAAGAAGGAGAAGGAGAAGGTGAAGTCTGGAGGGTGAATCAGAAGAATCAGACGAAGGAGAAGGAGAAGGTGAAGTCTGGAGGGTGAATCAGAAGAAGCAGAAGAAAGAGAAGGAGAAGGTGAAGTCTGGAGGGTGAAGCAGAAGAAGCAGAAGAAGGAGAAGGAGAAGGTGAAGACTGGAGTGTGAATCAGAAGAAGTAGAAGAAGGAGAAGGAGAAGGTGAAGTCTGGAGGGTGTATCAGAAGAAGTAGAATAAGGAGAAGGGGAAGGTGAAGTCTGGAGGGTGAATCAGAAGAAGCAGAAGAAGGAGAAGTAGAAGATGAAGTCTGGAGCGTGAATCAGAAGAAGCAGAAGAAGGAGAAGGAGAAGGTGAAGTCTGGAGGGTGAATCAGAAGAAGCAGAAGAAGGAGAAGGAGAAGGTGAAGTCTGGAGGGTGAATCAAAAGAAGTAGAAGAAGGAGAAGGAGAAGGTGAAGTAAGGAGGGTGAAGCAGAAGAAGCAGAAGAAGGAGAAGGAGAAGGTGAAGTCTGGAGGGTGAAGCAGAAGAAGCAGAAGAAGGAGAAGGAGAAGGTGAAGTCTGGAGGGTGAAGCAGAAGAAGCAGAAGACGGAGAAGGAGAAGGTGAAGTCAGGAGGGTGAATCAGAAGAAGTAGAAGAAGGAAAAGGAGAAGGTGAAGTCTGGAGGATGAATCAGAAGAAGTAGAAGAAGGAGAAGGAGAAGGTGAAGTCTGGAGGGTGAATCAGAAGAAGTGGAAGAAGGAGAAGGAGAAGGTGAAGTCTGGAGGGTGAATCAGAAGAAGCAGAAGAAGGAGAAGGAGAAGGTGAAGTCTGGAGGGAGAAGCAGAAGAAGTAGAAGAAGGAGAAGGAGAAGGTGAAGTCTGGATTGTGAATCAGAAGAAGTAGAAGAAGGAGAAGGAGGAGGTGAAGTCTGGAGGGTGAATCAGAAGAAGTAGAAGAAGAGAAGGAGAAGGTCAAGTCTGGAGGGTGAATCAAAAGGAGCAGATGAAGGAGAAGGAGAAGCTGAAGTCTGGAGGGTGAATCAGAAGAAGTAGAAGAAGGAGAAGGAGAAGGTGTAGTCTGGAGGATGAATCAGAAGAAGTAGAAGAAGGAGAAGGAGAAGGTGAAGTCTGGAGGGTGAATCAGAAGAAGCAGAATAAGGAGAAGGAGAAGGTGAAGTCTGGAGGGTGAATCAGAAGAAGCAGAAGAAGGAGAAGGAGAAGGTGAAGTCTGGAGGGTGAATCAGAAGAAGTAGAAGAAGGAGAAGGAGAAGGTGAAGTCTGGGGGGTGAAGCAGAAGAAGTAGAAGAAGGAGAAGGAGAAGGTGAAGTCTGGAGGGCGAAGCAGAAGAAGCAGAAGAAGGAGAAGGAGAAGGTGAAGTCTGGAGGGTGAAGCAGAAGAAGCAGAAGAAGGAGAAGGTGAAGTCTGGAGGGTGAATCAGAAGAAGTAGAAGAAGGAGAAGGAGAAGGTGAAGTAAGGAGGGTGAAGCAGAAGAAGCAGAAGAAGGAGAAGGAGAAGGTGAAGTCTGGAGGGTGAAGCAGAAGAAGCAGAAGAAGGAGAAGGAGGAGGTGAAGTCTGGAGGGTGAATCAGAAGAAGCAGAAGAAGGAGAAGGAGAAGGTGAAGTCTGGAGGGTGAATCAGAAGAAGTTGAAGAAGGAGAAGGAGAAGGTGTAGTCTGGAGGGTGAATCAGAAGAAGTAGAAGAAGGAGAAGGAGAAGGTGAAGTCTGGAGGGTGAATCAGAAGAAGCAGAATAAGGAGAAGGAGAAGGTGAAGTCTGGAGGGTGAATCAGAAGAAGCAGAAGAAGGAGAAGGAGAAGGTGAAGTCTGGAGGGTGAATCAGAAGAAGTAGAAGAAGGAGATGGAGAAGGTGAAGTCTGGAGGGTGAAGCGGAAGAAGTAGAAGGAGGAGAAGGAGAAGGTGAAGTCAGGAGGGTGAATCAGAAGAAGTAGAAGAAGGAGAAGGAGAAGGTGAAGTCAGGAGGGTGAATCAGAAGAAGCAGAAGAAGGAGAAGGAGAAGGTGAAGTCTGGAGGGTGAATCAGAAGAATCAGACGAAGGAGAGGGAGAAGGTGAAGTCTGGAGGGTGAATCAGAAGAAGCAGAAGAAAGAGAAGGAGAAGAGGAAGTCTGGAGGGTGAAGCAGAAGAAGCAGAAGAAGGAGAAGGAGAAGGTGAAGACTGGAGTGTGAATCAGAAGAAGTAGAAGAAGGAGAAGGAGAAGGTGAAGTCTGGAGGGTGTATCAGAAGAAGTAGAATAAGGAGAAGGGGCAGGTGAAGTCTGGAAGGTGAATCAGAAGAAGCAGAAGAAGGAGAAGTAGAAGATGAAGTCTGGAGCGTGAATCAGAAGAAGCAGAAGAAGGAGAAGGAGAAGATGAAGTCTGGAGGGTGAATCAGAAGAAGTAGAAGAAGGAGAAGGAGAAGGTTGAGGTCTGGAGGGTGAATCACAAGAAGCAGTAGAAGGAGAAGGAGAAGGTGAAGTCTGGAGGGTGAATCAGAAGAAGCAGAAGAAGGAGAAGGAGAAGGTGAAGTCTGGAGGGTGAATCAGAAGAAGTTGAAGAAGGAGAAGGAGAAGGTGTAGTCTGGAGGATGAATCAGAAGAAGTAGAAGAAGGAGAAGGAGAAGGTGAAGTCTGGAGGGTGACTCAGAAGAAGCAGAATAAGGAGAAGGAGAAGGTGAAGTCTGGAGGGTGAATCAGAAGAAGCAGAAGAAGGAGAAGGAGAAGGTGAAGTCTGGAGGGTGAATCAGAAGAAGTAGAAGAAGGAGAAGGAGAAGGTGAAGTCTGGAGTGTGAATCAGAAGAAGTAGAATAAGGAGAAGGAGAAGGTGAAGTCTGGAGGGTGAAGTGGAAGAAGTAGAAGAAGGAGAAGGAGAAGGTGAAGTCAGGAGGGTGAATCAGAAGAAGTAGAAGAAGGAGAAGGAGAAGGTGAAGTCAGGAGGGTGAATCAGAAAAAGTAGAAGAAGGAGAAGGAGAAGGTGAAGTCTGGAGGGTGAAGCGGAAGAAGTAGAAGAAGGAGAAGGAGAAGGTGAAGTCAGGAGGGTGAATAAGAAGAAGTAGAAGAAGGAGAAGGAGAAGGTGAAGTCAGGAGGGTGAATCAGAAGAAGCAGAAGAAGGAGAAGGAGAAGGTGAAGTCTGGAGGGTGAATCAGAAGAATCAGACGAAGGAGAAGGAGAAGGTGAAGTCTGGAGGGTGAATCAGAAGAAGCAGAAGAAAGAGAAGGAGAAGGTGAAGTCTGGAGGGTGAAGCAGAAGAAGCAGAAGAAGGAGAAGGAGAAGGTGAAGACTGGAGTGTGAATCAGAAGAAGTAGAAGAAGGAGAAGGAGAAGGTGAAGTCTGGAGGGTGTATCAGAAGAAGTAGAATAAGGAGAAGGGGAAGGTGAAGTCTGGAGGGTGAATCAGAAGAAGCAGAAGAAGGAGAAGTAGAAGATGAAGTCTGGAGCGTGAATCAGAAGAAGCAGAAGAAGGAGAAGGAGAAGGTGAAGTCTGGAGGGTGAATCAGAAGAAGCAGAAGAAGGAGAAGGAGAAGGTGAAGTCTGGAGGGTGAATCAAAAGAAGTAGAAGAAGGAGAAGGAGAAGGTGAAGTCTGGAGGGTGAATAAGAAGAAGTAGAAGAAGGAGAAGGAGAAGGTGAAGTCTGGAGGGTGAAGCAGAAGAAGTAGAAGAAGGAGAAGGAGAAGGTGAAGTCTGGAGGGCGAAGCAGAAGAAGCAGAAGAAGGAGAAGGAGAAGGTGAAGTCTGGAGGGTGAAGCAGAAGAAGCAGAAGAAGGAGAAGGAGAAGGTGAAGTCTGGAGGGTGAATCAGAAGAAGTAGAAGAAGGAGAAGGAGAAGGTGAAGTAAGGAGGGTGCAGCAGAAGAAGCAGTAGAAGGAGAAGGAGAAGGTGAAGTCTGGAGGATGAAGCAGAAGAAGCAGAAGAAGGAGAAGGAGGAGGTGAAGTCTGGAGGGTGAATCAGAAGAAGCAGAAGAAGGAGAAGGAGAAGGTGAAGTCTGGAGGGTGAATCAGAAGAAGTTGAAGAAGGAGAAGGAGAAGGTGTAGTCTGGAGGATGAATCAGAAGAAGTAGAAGAAGGAGAAGGAGAAGGTGAAGTCTGGAGGGTGACTCAGAAGAAGCAGAATAAGGAGAAGGAGAAGGTGAAGTCTGGAGGGTGAATCAGAAGAAGCAGAAGAAGGAGAAGGAGAAGGTGAAGTCTGGAGGGTGAATCAGAAGAAGTAGAAGAAGGAGAAGGAGAAGGTGAAGTCTGGAGTGTGAATCAGAAGAAGTAGAATAAGGAGAAGGAGAAGGTGAAGTCTGGAGGGTGAAGTGGAAGAAGTAGAAGAAGGAGAAGGAGAAGGTGAAGTCAGGAGGGTGAATCAGAAGAAGTAGAAGAAGGAGAAGGAGAAGGTGAAGTCAGGAGGGTGAATCAGAAAAAGTAGAAGAAGGAGAAGGAGAAGGTGAAGTCTGGAGGGTGAAGCGGAAGAAGTAGAAGAAGGAGAAGGAGAAGGTGAAGTCAGGAGGGTGAATAAGAAGAAGTAGAAGAAGGAGAAGGAGAAGGTGAAGTCAGGAGGGTGAATCAGAAGAAGCAGAAGAAGGAGAAGGAGAAGGTGAAGTCTGGAGGGTGAATCAGAAGAATCAGACGAAGGAGAAGGAGAAGGTGAAGTCTGGAGGGTGAATCAGAAGAAGCAGAAGAAAGAGAAGGAGAAGGTGAAGTCTGGAGGGTGAAGCAGAAGAAGCAGAAGAAGGAGAAGGAGAAGGTGAAGACTGGAGTGTGAATCAGAAGAAGTAGAAGAAGGAGAAGGAGAAGGTGAAGTCTGGAGGGTGTATCAGAAGAAGTAGAATAAGGAGAAGGGGAAGGTGAAGTCTGGAGGGTGAATCAGAAGAAGCAGAAGAAGGAGAAGTAGAAGATGAAGTCTGGAGCGTGAATCAGAAGAAGCAGAAGAAGGAGAAGGAGAAGGTGAAGTCTGGAGGGTGAATCAGAAGAAGCAGAAGAAGGAGAAGGAGAAGGTGAAGTCTGGAGGGTGAATCAAAAGAAGTAGAAGAAGGAGAAGGAGAAGGTGAAGTAAGGAGGGTGAAGCAGAAGAAGCAGAAGAAGGAGAAGGAGAAGGTGAAGTCTGGAGGGTGAAGCAGAAGAAGCAGAAGAAGGAGAAGGAGAAGGTGAAGTCTGGAGGGTGAAGCAGAAGAAGCAGAAGACGGAGAAGGAGAAGGTGAAGTCAGGAGGGTGAATCAGAAGAAGTAGAAGAAGGAAAAGGAGAAGGTGAAGTCTGGAGGATGAATCAGAAGAAGTAGAAGAAGGAGAAGGAGAAGGTGAAGTCTGGAGGGTGAATCAGAAGAAGTGGAAGAAGGAGAAGGAGAAGGTGAAGTCTGGAGGGTGAATCAGAAGAAGCAGAAGAAGGAGAAGGAGAAGGTGAAGTCTGGAGGGAGAAGCAGAAGAAGTAGAAGAAGGAGAAGGAGAAGGTGAAGTCTGGATTGTGAATCAGAAGAAGTAGAAGAAGGAGAAGGAGGAGGTGAAGTCTGGAGGGTGAATCAGAAGAAGTAGAAGAAGAGAAGGAGAAGGTCAAGTCTGGAGGGTGAATCAAAAGGAGCAGATGAAGGAGAAGGAGAAGCTGAAGTCTGGAGGGTGAATCAGAAGAAGTAGAAGAAGGAGAAGGAGAAGGTGTAGTCTGGAGGATGAATCAGAAGAAGTAGAAGAAGGAGAAGGAGAAGGTGAAGTCTGGAGGGTGAATCAGAAGAAGCAGAATAAGGAGAAGGAGAAGGTGAAGTCTGGAGGGTGAATCAGAAGAAGCAGAAGAAGGAGAAGGAGAAGGTGAAGTCTGGAGGGTGAATCAGAAGAAGTAGAAGAAGGAGAAGGAGAAGGTGAAGTCTGGGGGGTGAAGCAGAAGAAGTAGAAGAAGGAGAAGGAGAAGGTGAAGTCTGGAGGGCGAAGCAGAAGAAGCAGAAGAAGGAGAAGGAGAAGGTGAAGTCTGGAGGGTGAAGCAGAAGAAGCAGAAGAAGGAGAAGGTGAAGTCTGGAGGGTGAATCAGAAGAAGTAGAAGAAGGAGAAGGAGAAGGTGAAGTAAGGAGGGTGAAGCAGAAGAAGCAGAAGAAGGAGAAGGAGAAGGTGAAGTCTGGAGGGTGAAGCAGAAGAAGCAGAAGAAGGAGAAGGAGGAGGTGAAGTCTGGAGGGTGAATCAGAAGAAGCAGAAGAAGGAGAAGGAGAAGGTGAAGTCTGGAGGGTGAATCAGAAGAAGTTGAAGAAGGAGAAGGAGAAGGTGTAGTCTGGAGGGTGAATCAGAAGAAGTAGAAGAAGGAGAAGGAGAAGGTGAAGTCTGGAGGGTGAATCAGAAGAAGCAGAATAAGGAGAAGGAGAAGGTGAAGTCTGGAGGGTGAATCAGAAGAAGCAGAAGAAGGAGAAGGAGAAGGTGAAGTCTGGAGGGTGAATCAGAAGAAGTAGAAGAAGGAGATGGAGAAGGTGAAGTCTGGAGGGTGAAGCGGAAGAAGTAGAAGGAGGAGAAGGAGAAGGTGAAGTCAGGAGGGTGAATCAGAAGAAGTAGAAGAAGGAGAAGGAGAAGGTGAAGTCAGGAGGGTGAATCAGAAGAAGCAGAAGAAGGAGAAGGAGAAGGTGAAGTCTGGAGGGTGAATCAGAAGAATCAGACGAAGGAGAGGGAGAAGGTGAAGTCTGGAGGGTGAATCAGAAGAAGCAGAAGAAAGAGAAGGAGAAGAGGAAGTCTGGAGGGTGAAGCAGAAGAAGCAGAAGAAGGAGAAGGAGAAGGTGAAGACTGGAGTGTGAATCAGAAGAAGTAGAAGAAGGAGAAGGAGAAGGTGAAGTCTGGAGGGTGTATCAGAAGAAGTAGAATAAGGAGAAGGGGCAGGTGAAGTCTGGAAGGTGAATCAGAAGAAGCAGAAGAAGGAGAAGTAGAAGATGAAGTCTGGAGCGTGAATCAGAAGAAGCAGAAGAAGGAGAAGGAGAAGATGAAGTCTGGAGGGTGAATCAGAAGAAGTAGAAGAAGGAGAAGGAGAAGGTTGAGGTCTGGAGGGTGAATCACAAGAAGCAGAAGAAGGAGAAGGAGAAGGTGAAGTCTGGAGGGTGAATCAGAAGAAGCAGAAGAAGGAGAAGGAGAAGGTGAAGTCTGGAGGGTGAATCAGAAGAAGTTGAAGAAGGAGAAGGAGAAGGTGTAGTCTGGAGGATGAATCAGAAGAAGTAGAAGAAGGAGAAGGAGAAGGTGAAGTCTGGAGGGTGACTCAGAAGAAGCAGAATAAGGAGAAGGAGAAGGTGAAGTCTGGAGGGTGAATCAGAAGAAGCAGAAGAAGGAGAAGGTGAAGGTGAAGTCTGGAGGGTGAATCAGAAGAAGTAGAAGAAGGAGAAGGAGAAGGTGAAGTCTGGAGTGTGAATCAGAAGAAGTAGAATAAGGAGAAGGAGAAGGTGAAGTCTGGAGGGTGAAGTGGAAGAAGTAGAAGAAGGAGAAGGAGAAGGTGAAGTCAGGAGGGTGAATCAGAAGAAGTAGAAGAAGGAGAAGGAGAAGGTGAAGTCAGGAGGGTGAATCAGAAAAAGTAGAAGAAGGAGAAGGAGAAGGTGAAGTCTGGAGGGTGAAGCGGAAGAAGTAGAAGAAGGAGAAGGAGAAGGTGAAGTCAGGAGGGTGAATAAGAAGAAGTAGAAGAAGGAGAAGGAGAAGGTGAAGTCAGGAGGGTGAATCAGAAGAAGCAGAAGAAGGAGAAGGAGAAGGTGAAGTCTGGAGGGTGAATCAGAAGAATCAGACGAAGGAGAAGGAGAAGGTGAAGTCTGGAGGGTGAATCAGAAGAAGCAGAAGAAAGAGAAGGAGAAGGTGAAGTCTGGAGGGTGAAGCAGAAGAAGCAGAAGAAGGAGAAGGAGAAGGTGAAGACTGGAGTGTGAATCAGAAGAAGTAGAAGAAGGAGAAGGAGAAGGTGAAGTCTGGAGGGTGTATCAGAAGAAGTAGAATAAGGAGAAGGGGAAGGTGAAGTCTGGAGGGTGAATCAGAAGAAGCAGAAGAAGGAGAAGTAGAAGATGAAGTCTCGAGCGTGAATCAGAAGAAGCAGAAGAAGGAGAAGGAGAAGGTGAAGTCTGGAGGGTGAATCAGAAGAAGCAGAAGAAGGAGAAGGAGAAGGTGAAGTCTGGAGGGTGAATCAAAAGAAGTAGAAGAAGGAGAAGGAGAAGGTGAAGTAAGGAGGGTGAAGCAGAAGAAGCAGAAGAAGGAGAAGGAGAAGGTGAAGTCTGGAGGGTGAAGCAGAAGAAGCAGAAGAAGGAGAAGGAGAAGGTGAAGTCTGGAGGGTGAAGCAGAAGAAGCAGAAGACGGAGAAGGAGAAGGTGAAGTCAGGAGGGTGAATCAGAAGAAGTAGAAGAAGGAAAAGGAGAAGGTGAAGTCTGGAGGATGAATCAGAAGAAGTAGAAGAAGGAGAAGGAGAAGGTGAAGTCTGGAGGGTGAATCAGAAGAAGTGGAAGAAGGAGAAGGAGAAGGTGAAGTCTGGAGGGTGAATCAGAAGAAGCAGAAGAAGGAGAAGGAGAAGGTGAAGTCTGGAGGGAGAAGCAGAAGAAGTAGAAGAAGGAGAAGGAGAAGGTGAAGTCTGGATTGTGAATCAGAAGAAGTAGAAGAAGGAGAAGGAGGAGGTGAAGTCTGGAGGGTGAATCAGAAGAAGTAGAAGAAGAGAAGGAGAAGGTCAAGTCTGGAGGGTGAATCAAAAGGAGCAGATGAAGGAGAAGGAGAAGCTGAAGTCTGGAGGGTGAATCAGAAGAAGTAGAAGAAGGAGAAGGAGAAGGTGTAGTCTGGAGGATGAATCAGAAGAAGTAGAAGAAGGAGAAGGAGAAGGTGAAGTCTGGAGGGTGAATCAGAAGAAGCAGAATAAGGAGAAGGAGAAGGTGAAGTCTGGAGGGTGAATCAGAAGAAGCAGAAGAAGGAGAAGGAGAAGGTGAAGTCTGGAGGGTGAATCAGAAGAAGTAGAAGAAGGAGAAGGAGAAGGTGAAGTCTGGGGGGTGAAGCAGAAGAAGTAGAAGAAGGAGAAGGAGAAGGTGAAGTCTGGAGGGCGAAGCAGAAGAAGCAGAAGAAGGAGAAGGAGAAGGTGAAGTCTGGAGGGTGAAGCAGAAGAAGCAGAAGAAGGAGAAGGTGAAGTCTGGAGGGTGAATCAGAAGAAGTAGAAGAAGGAGAAGGAGAAGGTGAAGTAAGGAGGGTGAAGCAGAAGAAGCAGAAGAAGGAGAAGGAGAAGGTGAAGTCTGGAGGGTGAAGCAGAAGAAGCAGAAGAAGGAGAAGGAGGAGGTGAAGTCTGGAGGGTGAATCAGAAGAAGCAGAAGAAGGAGAAGGAGAAGGTGAAGTCTGGAGGGTGAATCAGAAGAAGTTGAAGAAGGAGAAGGAGAAGGTGTAGTCTGGAGGGTGAATCAGAAGAAGTAGAAGAAGGAGAAGGAGAAGGTGAAGTCTGGAGGGTGAATCAGAAGAAGCAGAATAAGGAGAAGGAGAAGGTGAAGTCTGGAGGGTGAATCAGAAGAAGCAGAAGAAGGAGAAGGAGAAGGTGAAGTCTGGAGGGTGAATCAGAAGAAGTAGAAGAAGGAGAAGGAGAAGGTGAAGTCTGGAGGGTGAAGCGGAAGAAGTAGAAGGAGGAGAAGGAGAAGGTGAAGTCAGGAGGGTGAATCAGAAGAAGTAGAAGAAGGAGAAGGAGAAGGTGAAGTCAGGAGGGTGAATCAGAAGAAGCAGAAGAAGGAGAAGGAGAAGGTGAAGTCTGGAGGGTGAATCAGAAGAATCAGACGAAGGAGAGGGAGAAGGTGAAGTCTGGAGGGTGAATCAGAAGAAGCAGAAGAAAGAGAAGGAGAAGAGGAAGTCTGGAGGGTGAAGCAGAAGAAGCAGAAGAAGGAGAAGGAGAAGGTGAAGACTGGAGTGTGAATCAGAAGAAGTAGAAGAAGGAGAAGGAGAAGGTGAAGTCTGGAGGGTGTATCAGAAGAAGTAGAATAAGGAGAAGGGGCAGGTGAAGTCTGGAGGGTGAATCAGAAGAAGCAGAAGAAGGAGAAGTAGAAGATGAAGTCTGGAGCGTGAATCAGAAGAAGCAGAAGAAGGAGAAGGAGAAGATGAAGTCTGGAGGGTGAATCAGAAGAAGTAGAAGAAGGAGAAGGAGAAGGTTGAGGTCTGGAGGGTGAATCACAAGAAGCAGAAGAAGGAGAAGGAGAAGGTGAAGTCTGGAGGGTGAATCAGAAGAAGCAGAAGAAGGAGAAGGAGAAGGTGAAGTCTGGAGGGTGAATCAGAAGAAGCAGAAGAAGGAGAAGGAGAAGGTGAAGTCAGGAGGGTGAATCAGAAGAAGCAGAAGAAGGAGAAGGAGAAGGTGAAGTTAGGAGGGTGAATCAGAAGAAGCAGAAGAAGGAGAAGGAGAAGGTGAAGTCAGGGGGGTGAAGCAGAAGAAGTAGAAGAAGGAGAAGGAGAAGGTGAAGTCAGGAGGGTGATGCAGAAGAAGTAGAAGAAGGAGAAGGAGAAGGTGAAGTCAGGGGGGTGAAGCAGAAGAAGTAGAAGAAGGAGAAGGAGAAGGTGAAGTCTGGAGGGTGAATCAGAAGAAGTAGAAGAAGGAGAAGGAGAAGGTGAAGTCTGGAGGGTGAAGCGGAAGAAGTAGAAGAAGGAGAAGGAGAAGGTGAAGTCAGGAGGGTGAATCAGAAGAAGTAGAAGAAGGAGAAGGAGAAGGTGAAGTCAGGAGGGTGAATCAGAAGAAGCAGAAGAAGGACAAGGAGAAGGTGAAGTCTGGAGGGTGAATCAGAAGAATCAGACGAAGGAGAAGGAGAAGGTGAAGTCTGGAGGGTGAATCAGAAGAAGCAGAAGAAAGAGAAGGAGAAGGTGAAGTCTGGAGGGTGAAGCAGAAGAAGCAGAAGAAGGAGAAGGAGAAGGTGAAGACTGGAGTGTGAATCAGAAGAAGAAGAAGAAGGAGAAGGAGAAGGTGAAGTCTGGAGGGTGTATCAGAAGAAGTAGAAGAAGGAGAAGGAGAAGGTTGAGGTCTGGAGGGTGAATCAGAAGAAGCAGAATAAGGAGAAGGGGAAGGTGAAGTCTGGAGGGTGAATCAGAAGAAGCAGAAGAAGGAGAAGTAGAAGATGAAGTCTGGAGCGTGAATCAGAAGAAGCAGAAGAAGGAGAAGGAGAAGATGAAGTCTGGAGGGTGAATCAGAAGAAGTAGAAGAAGGAGAAGGAGAAGGTTGAGGTCTGGAGGGTGAATCAGAAGAAGCAGAAGAAGGAGAAGGAGAAGGTGAAGTCTGGAGGGTGAATCAGAAGAAGCAGAAGAAGGAGAAGGAGAAGGTGATGTCTGGAGGGTGAATCAGAAGAAGCAGAAGAAGGAGAAGGAGAAGGTGAAGTCAGGAGGGTGAATCAGAAGAAGCAGAAGAAGGAGAAGGAGAAGGTGAAGTTAGGAGGGTGAATCAGAAGAAGCAGAAGAAGGAGAAGGAGAAGGTGAAGTCAGGGGGTGAAGCAGAAGAAGTAGAAGAAGGAGAAGGAGAAGGTGAAGTCAGGAGGGTGATGCAGAAGAAGCAGAAGAAGAGAAGGAGAAGGTGAAGTCAGGAGGGTGAAGCAGAAGAAGCAGAAGAAGGAGATGGAGACGGTGAAGTCTGGAGGGCGCAGCAGAAGAAGCAGAAGAAGGAGAAGGAGAAGGTGAAGTCCTAAGGGTGAAGCAGAAGAACCAGAAGAAGGAGAAGGAGAAGGTGAAGTCTGGAGGGTGAATCAGAAGAAGTAGAAGAAGGAGAAGGAGAAGGTGAAGTCAGGAGGGTGAAGCAGAAGAAGCAGAAGAAGGAGAAGGAGAAGGTGAAGCCTGGAGGGCGAAGCAGAAGAAGCAGAAGAAGGAGAAGGAGAAGGTGAAGTCTGGAGGGTGAAGCAGAAGAAGCAGAAGAAGGAGAAGGAGAAGGTGAAGTCTGGAGGGTGTATCAGAAGAAGTAGAAGAAGGAGAAGGAGAAGGTGAAGTAAGGAGGGTGAAGCAGAAGAAGCAGAAGAAGGAGAAGGAGAAGGTGAAGTCTGGAGGTTGAAGCAGAAGAAGCAGAAGAAGGAGAAGGAGAAGGTGAAGTCAGGAGGGTGTATCAGAAGAAGTAGAAGAAGGAAAAGGAGAAGGTGAAGTCTGGAGGGTGAATCAGAAGAAGTAGAAGAAGGAGAAGGAGAAGGTGAAGTCTGGAGGGTGAATCAGAAGAAGTGGAAGAAGGAGAAGGAGAAGGTGAAGTCTGGAGGGTGAATCAGAAGAAGTAGAAGAAGGAGAAGGAGAAGGTTAAGTCTGGAGGGTGAATCAGAAGAAGCAGAAGAAGGAGAATGAGAAGGTGAAGTCTGGAGGGTGAATCAGAAGAAGCAGACGAAGGAGAAGGAGAAGGTGAAGTCTGGAGGGTGAATCAGAAGAAGCAGAAGAAGGAGAAGGAGAAGGTGAAGTCTGGAGGGTGAATCAGAAGTACTAGAAGAAGGAGAAGGAGAAGGTGAAGTCTGGAGGGTGAATCAGAAGAAGCAGAAGAAGGAGAAGGAGAAGGTGAAGTCCTAAGGGTGAATCAGAAGAAGCAGAAGAAGGAGGAGGAGAAGGTGAAGTCTGGAGGGTGAATCAGAAGAAGTAGAAGAAGGAGAAGGAGAAGATGAAGTCTGGAGGGTGA
Source organism: Somniosus microcephalus (assembly GCF_052327205.1). Taxonomy (NCBI): domain Eukaryota; kingdom Metazoa; phylum Chordata; class Chondrichthyes; order Squaliformes; family Somniosidae; genus Somniosus; species Somniosus microcephalus. The sequence continues at coordinate 99,195 of NW_028225302.1, read as the reverse complement.
ATCAGAAGAAGCAGAAGAAGGAGAAGGAGAAGGTGAAGTCTGGAGGGTGAAGAAGGAGAAGGAGAAGATGTAGCCTGGCGGGTGAATCAGAAGAAGTAGAAGAAGGAGAAGGAGAAGGTGAAGTCTGGAGGGTGAATCAGAAGAAGCAGAAGAAGGAGAAGGAGAAGGTGAAGTCTGGAGGGTGAATCAGAAGAAGCAGAAGAAGGAGAAGGAGAAGGTGAAGTCTGGAGGGTGAATCAGAAGAAGCAGAATAAGGAGAAGGAGAAGGTGAAGTCTGGAGGGTGAATCAGAAGAAGCAGAAGAAGGAGAAGGAGAAGGTGAAGTCTGGAGGGTGAATCAGAAGAAGTAGAAGAAGGAGAAGGAGAAGGTGAAGTCTGGAGGGTGAAGCAGAAGAAGTAGAAGAAGGAGAAGGAGAAGGTGAAGTCAGGAGGGTGAATCAGAAGAAGTAGAAGAAGGAGAAGGAGAAGGTGAAGTCAGGAGGGTGAATCAGAAGAAGCAGAAGAAGGAGAAGGAGAAGGTGAAGTCTGGAGGGAGAATCAGAAGAATCAGAAGAAGGAGAAGGAGATGGTGAAGTCTAGAGGGTGAATCAGAAGAAGCAGAAGAAAGAGAAGGAGAAGGTGAAGTCTGGAGGGTGAAGCAGAAGAAGCAGAAGAAGGAGAAGGAGAAGGTGAAGACTGGAGGGTGAATCAGAAGAAGTAAAAGAAGGAGAAGGAGAAGGTGAAGTCTGGAGGGTGAATCAGAAGAAGTAGAAGAAGGAGAAGGAGAAGGTGAAGTCTGGAGGGTGAATCAGAAGAAGTAGAAGAAGGAGAAGGAGAAGGTGAAGTCTGGAGGGTGAATCAGAAGAAGCAGAATAAGGAGAAGGAGAAGGTGAAGTCTGGAGGGTGAATCAGAAGAAGCAGAAGAAGGAGAAGGAGAAGGTGAAGTCTGGAGGGTGAATCAGAAGAAGTAGAAGAAGGAGAAGGAGAAGGTGAAGTCTGGAGTGTGAAGCAGAAGAAGTAGAAGAAGGAGAAGGAGAATGTGAAGTCTGGAGGGCGAAGCAGAGGAAGCAGAAGAAGGAGAAGGAGAAGGTGAAGTCTGGAGGGTGAATCAGAAGAAGTAGAAGAAGGAGAAGGAGAAGGTGAAGTAAGGAGGGTGAAGCAGAAGAAGGAGAAGGAGAAGGTGAAGTCTGGAGGGTGAAGCAGAAGAAGCAGAAGAAGGAGAAGGAGGAGGTGAAGTCTGGAGGGTGAATCAGAAGAAGCAGAAGAAGGAGAAGGAGAAGGTGAAGTCTGGAGGGTGAATCAGAAGAAGTTGAAGAAGGAGAAGGAGAAGGTGTAGTCTGGAGGGTGAATCAGAAGAAGTAGAAGAAGGAGAAGGAGAAGGTGAAGTCTGGAGGGTGAATCAGAAGAAGCAGAATAAGGAGAAGGAGAAGGTGAAGTCTGGAGGGTGAATCAGAAGAAGCAGAAGAAGGAGAAGGAGAAGGTGAAGTCTGGAGGGTGAATCAGAAGAAGTAGAAGAAGGAGAAGGAGAAGGTGAAGTCTGGAGGGTGAAGCGGAAGAAGTAGAAGAAGGAGAAGGAGAAGGTGAAGTCAGGAGGGTGAATCAGAAGAAGTAGAAGAAGGAGAAGGAGAAGGTGAAGTCAGGAGGGTGAATAAGAAGAAGCAGAAGAAGGAGAAGGAGAATGTGAAGTCTGGAGGGTGAATCAGAAGAATCAGACGAAGGAGAAGGAGAAGGTGAAGTCTGGAGGGTGAATCAGAAGAAGCAGAAGAAAGAGAAGGAGAAGGTGAAGTCTGGAGGGTGAAGCAGAAGAAGCAGAAGTAGGAGAAGGAGAAGGTGAAGACTGGAGTGTGAATCAGAAGAAGTAGAAGAAGGAGAAGGAGAAGGTGAAGTCTGGAGGGTGTATCAGAAGAAGTAGATAAGGAGAAGGGGAAGGTGAAGTCTGGAGGGTGAATCAGAAGAAGCAGAAGAAGGAGAAGTTGAAGATGAAGTCTGGAGCGTGAATCAGAAGAAGCAGAAGAAGGAGAAGGAGAAGGTGAAGTCTGAAGGGTGAATCAGAAGATGCAGAAGAAGGAGAAGGAGAAGGTGAAGTCTGGAGGGTGAATCAGAAGAAGCAGAAGAAGGAGAAGGAGAAGATGAAGTCTGGAGGGTGAATCAGAAGAAGTAGAAGAAGGAGAAGGAGAAGGTGAGGTCTGGAGGGTGAATCAGAAGAAGCAGAAGAAGGAGAAGGAGAAGGTGAAGTCTGGAGGGTGAATCAGAAGAAGCAGAAGAAGGAGAAGGAGAAGATGAAGTCTGGAGGGTGAATCAGAAGAAGCAGAAGAAGGAGAAGGAGAAGGTGAAGTCTGGAGGGTGAATCAGAAGAAGTAGAAGAAGGAGAAGGAGAAGGTGTAGTCTGGAGGATGAATCAGAAGAAGTAGAAGAAGGAGAAGGAGAAGGTGAAGTCTGGAGGGTGAATCAGAAGAAGCAGAATAAGGAGAAGGAGAAGGTGAAGTCTGGAGGGTGAATCAGAAGAAGCAGAAGAAGGAGAAGGAGAAGGTGAAGTCTGGAGGGTGAATCAGAAGAAGTAGAAGAAGGAGAAGGAGAAGGTGAAGTCTGGAGGGTGAAGCAGAAGAAGTAGAAGAAGGAGAAGGAGAAGGTGAAGTCTGGAGGGCGAAGCAGAGGAAGCAGAAGAAGGAGAAGGAGAAGGTGAAGTCTGGAGGGTGAATCAGAAGATGCAGAAGAAGGAGAAGGAGAAGGTGAAGTCTGGAGGGTGAATCAGAAGAAGCAGAAGAAGGAGAAGGAGAAGATGAAGTCTGGAGGGTGAATCAGAAGAAGTAGAAGAAGGAGAAGGAGAAGGTGAGGTCTGGAGGGTGAATCAGAAGAAGCAGAAGAAGGAGAAGGAGAAGATGAAGTCTGGAGGGTGAATCAGAAGAAGCAGAAGAAGGAGAAGGAGAAGGTGAAGTCTGGAGGGTGAATCAGAAGAAGTAGAAGAAGGAGAAGGAGAAGGTGTAGTCTGGAGGATGAATCAGAAGAAGTAGAAGAAGGAGAAGGAGAAGGTGAAGTCTGGAGGGTGAATCAGAAGAAGCAGAATAAGGAGAAGGAGAAGGTGAAGTCTGGAGGGTGAATCAGAAGAAGCAGAAGAAGGAGAAGGAGAAGGTGAAGTCTGGAGGGTGAATCAGAAGAAGTAGAAGAAGGAGAAGGAGAAGGTGAAGTCTGGAGTGTGAAGCAGAGGAAGCAGAAGAAGGAGAAGGAGAAGGTGAAGTCTGGAGGGTGAATCAGAAGAAGTAGAAGAAGGAGAAGGAGAAGGTGAAGTAAGGAGGGTGAAGCAGAAGAAGCAGAAGAAGGAGAAGGAGAAGGTGAAGTCTGGAGGGTGAAGCAGAAGAAGCAGAAGAAGGAGAAGGAGGAGGTGAAGTCTGGAGGGTGAATCAGAAGAAGCAGAAGAAGGAGAAGGAGAAGGTGAAGTCTGGAGGGTGAATCAGAAGAAGTTGAAGAAGGAGAAGGAGAAGGTGTAGTCTGGAGGGTGAATCAGAAGAAGTAGAAGAAGGAGAAGGAGAAGGTGAAGTCTGTAGGGTGAATCAGAAGAAGCAGAATAAGGAGAAGGAGAAGGTGAAGTCTGGAGGGTGAATCAGAAGAAGCAGAAGAAGGAGAAGGAGAAGGTGAAGTCTGGAGGGTGAATCAGAAGAAGTAGAAGAAGGAGAAGGAGAAGGTGAAGTCTGGAGGGTGAAGCGGAAGAAGTAGAAGAAGGAGAAGGAGAAGGTGAAGTCAGGAGGGTGAATCAGAAGAAGTAGAAGAAGGAGAAGGAGAAGGTGAAGTCAGGAGGGTGAATAAGAAGAAGCAGAAGAAGGAGAAGGAGAATGTGAAGTCTGGAGGGTGAATCAGAAGAATCAGACGAAGGAGAAGGAGAAGGTGAAGTCTGGAGGGTGAATCAGAAGAAGCAGAAGAAAGAGAAGGAGAAGGTGAAGTCTGGAGGGTGAAGCAGACGAAGCAGAAGTAGGAGAAGGAGAAGGTGAAGACTGGAGTGTGAATCAGAAGAAGTAGAAGAAGGAGAAGGAGAAGGTGAAGTCTGGAGGGTGTATCAGAAGAAGTAGAATAAGGAGAAGGGGAAGGTGAAGTCTGGAGGGTGAATCAGAAGAAGCAGAAGAAGGAGAAGTTGAAGATGAAGTCTGGAGCGTGAATCAGAAGAAGCAGAAGAAGGAGAAGGAGAAGGTGAAGTCTGGAGGGTGAATCAGAAGATGCAGAAGAAGGAGAAGGAGAAGGTGAAGTCTGGAGGGTGAATCAGAAGAAGCAGAAGAAGGAGAAGGAGAAGATGAAGTCTGGAGGGTGAATCAGAAGAAGTAGAAGAAGGAGAAGGAGAAGGTGAGGTCTGGAGGGTGAATCAGAAGAAGCAGAAGAAGGAGAAGGAGAAGATGAAGTCTGGAGGGTGAATCAGAAGAAGCAGAAGAAGGAGAAGGAGAAGGTGAAGTCTGGAGGGTGAATCAGAAGAAGTAGAAGAAGGAGAAGGAGAAGGTGTAGTCTGGAGGATGAATCAGAAGAAGTAGAAGAAGGAGAAGGAGAAGGTGAAGTCTGGAGGGTGAATCAGAAGAAGCAGAATAAGGAGAAGGTGAAGGTGAAGTCTGGAGGGTGAATCAGAAGAAGCAGAAGAAGGAGAAGGAGAAGGTGAAGTCTGGAGGGTGAATCAGAAGAAGTAGAAGAAGGAGAAGGAGAAGGTGAAGTCTGGAGGGTGAAGCAGAAGAAGTAGAAGAAGGAGAAGGAGAAGGTGAAGTCTGGAGGGCGAAGCAGAGGAAGCAGAAGAAGGAGAAGGAGAAGGTGAAGTCTGGAGGGTGAAGCAGAAGAAGCAGAAGAAGGAGAAGGAGAAGGTGAAGTCTGGAGGGTGAATCAGAAGAAGTAGAAGAAGGAGAAGGAGAAGGTGAAGTAAGGAGGGTGAAGCAGAAGAAGCAGAAGAAGGAGAAGGAGAAGGTGAAGTCTGGAGGGTGAAGCAGAAGAAGCAGAAGAAGGAGAAGGAGGAGGTGAAGTCTGGAGGGTGAATCAGAAGAAGCAGAAGAAGGAGAAGGAGAAGGTGAAGTCTGGAGGGTGAATCAGAAGAAGTTGAAGAAGGAGAAGGAGAAGGTGTAGTCTGGAGGGTGAATCAGAAGAAGTAGAAGAAGGAGAAGGAGAAGGTGAAGTCAGGAGGGTGAATCAGAAGAAGTAGAAGAAGGAGAAGGAGAAGGTGAAGTCAGGAGGGTGAATCAGAAGAAGCAGAAGAAGGAGAAGGAGAAGGTGAAGTCTGGAGGGTGAATCAGAAGAATCAGACGAAGGAGAAGGAGAAGGTGAAGTCTGGAGGGTGAATCAGAAGAAGCAGAAGAAAGAGAAGGAGAAGGTGAAGTCTGGAGGGTGAAGCAGAAGAAGCAGAAGAAGGAGAAGGAGAAGGTGAAGACTGGAGTGTGAATCAGAAGAAGTAGAAGAAGGAGAAGGAGAAGGTGAAGTCTGGAGGGTGTATCAGAAGAAGTAGAATAAGGAGAAGGGGATGGTGAAGTCTGGAGGATGAATCAGAAGAAGCAGAAGAAGGAGAAGTTGAAGATGAAGTCTGGAGCTTGAATCAGAAGAAGCAGAAGAAGGAGAAGGAGAAGATGAAGTCTGGAGGGTGAATCAGAAGAAGTAGAAGAAGGAGAAGGAGAAGGTGAGGTCTGGAGGGTGAATCAGAAGAAGCAGAAGAAGGAGAAGGAGAAGGTGAAGTCTGGAGGGTGAATCAGAAGAAGCAGAAGAAGGAGAAGGAGAAGGTGAAGTCAGGAGGGTGAATCAGAAGAAGCAGAAGAAGGAGAAGGAGAAGGTGAAGTTAGGAGGGTGAATCAGAAGAAGCAGAAGAAGGAGAAGGAGAAGGTGAAGTCAGGGGGGTGAAGCAGAAGAAGTAGAAGAAGGAGAAGGAGAAGGTGAAGTCAGGAGGGTGATGCAGATGAAGCAGAAAAAGGAGAAGGAGAAGGTGAAGTCAGGAGGATGAAGCAGAAGAAGCAGAAGAAGGAGATGGAGACGGTGAAGTCTGGAGGGCGCAGCAGAAGAAGCAGAAGAAGGAGAAGGAGAAGGTGAAGACCTAAGGGTGAAGCAGAAGAAGCAGAAGAAGGAGAAGGAGAAGGTGAAGTCTGGAGGGCGAAGCAGAAGAAGCAGAAGAAGGAGAAGGAGAAGGTGAAGTCTGGAGGGTGAAGCAGAAGAAGCAGAAGAAGGAGAAGGAGAAGGTGAAGTCTGGAGGGTGAATCAGAAGAAGTAGAAGAAGGAGAAGGAGAAGGTGAAGTAAGGAGGGTGAAGCAGAAGAAGCAGAAGAAGGAGAAGGAGAAGGTGAAGTCTGGAGGGTGAAGCAGAAGAAGCAGAAGAAGGAGAAGGAGAAGGTGAAGTCTGGAGGGTGAAGCAGAAGAAGCAGAAGAAAGAGAAGGAGAAGGTGAAGTCAGGAGGGTGTATCAGAAGAAGTAGAAGAAGGAAAAGGAGAAGGTGAAGTCTGGAGGGTGAAGCAGAAGAAGTAGAAGAAGGAGAAGGAGAAGGTGAAGTCTGGAGGGTGAATCAGAAGAAGTGGAAGAAGGAGAAGGAGAAGGTGAAGTCTGGAGGGTGAATCAGAAGAAGCAGAAGAAGGAGAAGGAGAAGGTGAAGTCTGGAGGGAGAAGCAGAAGAAGTAGAAGAAGGAGAAGGAGAAGGTGAAGTCTGGAGGGTGAATCAGAAGAAGTAGAAGAAGGAGAAGGAGAAGGTGAAGTCTGGAGGGTGAATCAGAAGAAGTAGAAGAAGGAGAATGAGAAGGTTAAGTCTGGAGGGTGAATCAGAAGAAGCGGAAGAAGGAGAATGAGAAGGTGAAGTCTGGAGGGTGAATCAGAAGAAGTAGACGAAGGAGAAGGAGAAGGTGAAGTCTGGAGGGTGAATCAGAAGAAGCAGAAGAAGGAGAAGGAGAAGGTGAAGTCTGGAGGGTGAATCAGAAGAAGTAGAAGAAGGAGAAGGAGAAGGTGAAGTCTGGAGGGTGAATCAGAAGAAGCAGAAGAAGGAGAAGGAGAAGGTGAAGTCTGGAGGGTGAATCAGAAGAAGCAGAAGAAGGAGAAGGAGAAGGTGAAGTCTGGAGGGTGAATCAGAAGAAGCGGAAGAAGGAGAAGGAGAAGGTGAAGTCTGGAGGGTGAATCAGAAGAAGCAGAAGAAGTAGAAGGAGAAGGTGAAGTCTGGAGGGTGAATAAGAAGAAGTAGAAGAAGGAGAAGGAGAAGGTGAAGTCTGGAGGGTGAATCAGAAGAAGCAGAAGAAGGAGAAGGAGAAGGTGAAGTCAGGAAGGTGAATCAGAAGAAGCAGAAGAAGGAGAAGGAGAAGGTGAAGTCTGGAGGGTGAATCAGAAGAAGCAGAAGAAGGAGAAGGAGAAGGTGAAGACTGGAGGGTGAATCAGAAGAAGTAGAAGAAGGAGAAGGAGAAGGTGAAGTCTGGAGGGTGAATCAGAAAAGTAGAAGAAGGAGAAGGAGAAGGCGAAGTCTGGAGGGTGAATCAGAAGAAGCAGAAGAAGGAGAAGGAGAAGGTGATGCCTGGAGGGTGAATCAGAAGAAGCAGAAGAAGGAGAAGGAGAAGATGAAGTCTGGAGGGTGAATCAGAAGAAGTAGAAGAAGGAGAAGGAGAAGGTGATGTCTGGAGGGTGAATCAGAAGAAGCAGAAGAAGGAGAAGGAGAAGGTGAAGTCTGAAGGGTGAATCAGAAGAAGCAGAAGAAGGAGAAGGATAAGATGAAGTCTGGAGGGTGAATCAGAAGAAGCAGAAGAAGGAGAAGGAGAAGGTGAAGTCTGGAGGGTGAATCAGAAGAAGCAGAAGAAGGAGAAGGAGAAGGTGAAGTCTGGAGGGTGAATCAGAAGAAGTAGAAGAAGGAGAAGGAGAAGGTGAAGTCTGGAGGGTGAATCAGAAGAAGTAGAAGAAGGAGAAGGAGAAGATGAAGTCTGGAGGGTGAATCAGAAGAAGCAGAAGAAGGAGAAGGAGAAGGTGAAGTCTGGAGGGTGAATCAGAAGAAGCAGAAGAAGGAGAAGGAGAAGATGAAGTCTGGCGGGTGAATCAGAAGAAGTAGAAGAAGGAGAAGGAGAAGGTGAAGTCTGGAGGGTGAATCAGAAGAAACAGAAGAAGGAGAAGGAGAAGGTGAAGTCTGGAGAGTGAATCAGAAGAAGCAGAAGAAGGAGAAGGAGAAGGTGAAGTCTGGAGGGTGAATCAGAAGAAGCAGAATAAGGAGAAGGAAAAGGTGAAGTCTGGAGGGTGAATCAGAAGAAGCAGAAGAAGGAGAAGGAGAAGGTGAAGTCTGGAGGGTGAATCAGAAGAAGTAGAAGAAGGAGAAGGAGAAGGTGAAGTCTGGAGGGTGAAGCAGAAGAAGTAGAAGAAGGAGAAGGAGAAGGTGAAGTCAGGAGGGTGAATCAGAAGAAGTAGAAGAAGGAGAATGAGAAGGTTAAGTCTGGAGGGTGAATCAGAAGAAGCAGAAGAAGGAGAATGAGAAGGTGAAGTCTGGAGGGTGAATCAGAAGAAGTAGACGAAGGAGAAGGAGAAGGTGAAGTCTGGTGGGTGAATCAGAAGAAGCAGAAGAAGGAGAAGGAGAAGGTGAAGTCTGGAGGGTGAATCAGAAGAAGTAGAAGAAGGAGAAGGAGAAGGTGAAGTCTGGAGGGTGAATCAGAAGAAGCAGAAGAAGGAGAAGGAGAAGGTGAAGTCTGGAGGGTGAATCAGAAAAACAGAAGAAGGAGAAGGAGAAGGTGAAGTCTGGAGGGTGAATCAGAAGAAGCGGAAGAAGGAGAAGGAGAAGGTGAAGTCTGGAGGGTGAATCAGAAGAAGCAGAAGAAGTAGAAGGAGAAGGTGAAGTCTGGAGGGTGAATAAGAAGAAGTAGAAGAAGGAGAAGGAGAAGGTGAAGTCTGGAGGGTGAATCAGAAGAAGCAGAAGAAGGAGAAGGAGAAGGTGAAGTCAGGAAGGTGAATCAGAAGAAGCAGAAGAAGGAGAAGGAGAAGGTGAAGTCTGGAGGGTGAATCAGAAGAAGCAGAAGAAGGAGAAGGAGAAGGTGAAGACTGGAGGGTGAATCAGAAGAAGTAGAAGAAGGAGAAGGAGAAGGTGAAGTCTGGAGGGTGAATCAGAAAAGTAGAAGAAGGAGAAGGAGAAGGCGAAGTCTGGAGGGCGAATCAGAAGAAGCAGAAGAAGGAGAAGGAGAAGGTGATGCCTGGAGGGTGAATCAGAAGAAGCAGAAGAAGGAGAAGGAGAAGATGAAGTCTGGAGGGTGAATCAGAAGAAGTAGAAGAAGGAGAAGGAGAAGGTGATGTCTGGAGGGTGAATCAGAAGAAGCAGAAGAAGGAGAAGGAGAAGGTGAAGTCTGAAGGGTGAATCAGAAGAAGCAGAAGAAGGAGAAGGAGAAGATGAAGTCTGGAGGGTGAATCAGAAGAAGCAGAAGAAGGAGAAGGAGAAGGTGAAGTCTGGAGGGTGAATCAGAAGAAGCAGAAGAAGGAGAAGGAGAAGGTGAAGTCTGGAGGGTGAATCAGAAGAAGTAGAAGAAGGAGAAGGAGAAGGTGAAGTCTGGAGGGTGAATCAGAAGAAGTAGAAGAAGGAGAAGGAGAAGATGAAGTCTGGAGGGTGAATCAGAAGAAGCAGAAGAAGGAGAAGGAGAAGGTGAAGTCTGGAGGGTGAATCAGAAGAAGCAGAAGAAGGAGAAGGAGAAGATGAAGTCTGGCGGGTGAATCAGAAGAAGTAGAAGAAGGAGAAGGAGAAGGTGAAGTCTGGAGGGTGAATCAGAAGAAGCAGAAGAAGGAGAAGGAGAAGGTGAAGTCTGGAGAGTGAATCAGAAGAAGCAGAAGAAGGAGAAGGAGAAGGTGAAGTCTGGAGGGTGAATCAGAAGAAGCAGAATAAGGAGAAGGAGAAGGTGAAGTCTGGAGGGTGAATCAGAAGAAGCAGAAGAAGGAGAAGGAGAAGGTGAAGTCTGGAGGGTGAATCAGAAGAAGTAGAAGAAGGAGAAGGAGAAGGTGAAGTCTGGAGGGTGAAGCAGAAGAAGTAGAAGAAGGAGAAGGAGAAGGTGAAGTCAGGAGGGTGAATCAGAAGAAGTAGAAGAAGGAGAAGGAGAAGGTGAAGTCAGGAGGGTGAATCAGAAGAAGCAGAAGAAGGAGAAGGAGAAGGTGAAGTCTGGAGGGTGAATCAGAAGAATCAGAAGAAGGAGAAGGAGATGGTGAAGTCTAGAGGGTGAATCAGAAGAAGCAGAAGAAAGAGAAGGTGAAGGTGAAGTCTGGAGGGTGAAGCAGAAGAAGCAGAAGAAGGAGAAGGAGAAGGTGAAGACTGGAGGGTGAATCAGAAGAAGTAGAAGAAGGAGAAGGAGAAGGTGAAGTCTGGAGGGTGAATCAGAGGAAGTAGAAGAAGGAGAAGGAGAAGGTGAAGTCTGGAGGGTGAATCAGAAGATGCAGAAGAAGGAGAAGGAGAAGGTGAAGTCTGGAGGGTGAATCAGAAGAAGCAGAAGAAGGAGAAGGAGAAGATGAAGTCTGCAGGGTGAATCAGAAGAAGTAGAAGAAGGAGAAGGAGAAGGTGAGGTCTGGAGGGTGAATCAGAAGAAGCAGAAGAAGGAGAAGGAGAAGATGAAGTCTGGAGGGTGAATCAGAAGAAGCAGAAGAAGGAGAAGGAGAAGGTGAAGTCTGGAGGGTGAATCAGAAGAAGTAGAAGAAGGAGAAGGAGAAGGTGTAGTCTGGAGGATGAATCAGAAGAAGTAGAAGAAGGAGAAGGAGAAGGTGAAGTCTGGAGGGTGAATCAGAAGAAGTAGAAGAAGGAGAAGGAGAAGATGAAGTCTGGAGGGTGAATCAGAAGAAGCAGAAGAAGGAGAAGGAGAAGGTGAAGTCTGGAGGGTGAATCAGAAGAAGCAGAAGAAGGAGAAGGAGAAGATGAAGTCTGGCGGGTGAATCAGAAGAAGTAGAAGAAGGAGAAGGAGAAGGTGAAGTCTGGAGGGTGAATCAGAAGAAACAGAAGAAGGAGAAGGAGAAGGTGAAGTCTGGAGAGTGAATCAGAAGAAGCAGAAGAAGGAGAAGGAGAAGGTGAAGTCTGGAGGGTGAATCAGAAGAAGCAGAATAAGGAGAAGGAAAAGGTGAAGTCTGGAGGGTGAATCAGAAGAAGCAGAAGAAGGAGAAGGAGAAGGTGAAGTCTGGAGGGTGAATCAGAAGAAGTAGAAGAAGGAGAAGGAGAAGGTGAAGTCTGGAGGGTGAAGCAGAAGAAGTAGAAGAAGGAGAAGGAGAAGGTGAAGTCAGGAGGGTGAATCAGAAGAAGTAGAAGAAGGAGAATGAGAAGGTTAAGTCTGGAGGGTGAATCAGAAGAAGCAGAAGAAGGAGAATGAGAAGGTGAAGTCTGGAGGGTGAATCAGAAGAAGTAGACGAAGGAGAAGGAGAAGGTGAAGTCTGGAGGGTGAATCAGAAGAAGCAGAAGAAGGAGAAGGAGAAGGTGAAGTCTGGAGGGTGAATCAGAAGAAGTAGAAGAAGGAGAAGGAGAAGGTGAAGTCTGGAGGGTGAATCAGAAGAAGCAGAAGAAGGAGAAGGAGAAGGTGAAGTCTGGAGGGTGAATCAGAAAAACAGAAGAAGGAGAAGGAGAAGGTGAAGTCTGGAGGGTGAATCAGAAGAAGCGGAAGAAGGAGAAGGAGAAGGTGAAGTCTGGAGGGTGAATCAGAAGAAGCAGAAGAAGTAGAAGGAGAAGGTGAAGTCTGGAGGGTGAATAAGAAGAAGTAGAAGAAGGAGAAGGAGAAGGTGAAGTCTGGAGGGTGAATCAGAAGAAGCAGAAGAAGGAGAAGGAGAAGGTGAAGTCAGGAAGGTGAATCAGAAGAAGCAGAAGAAGGAGAAGGAGAAGGTGAAGTCTGGAGGGTGAATCAGAAGAAGCAGAAGAAGGAGAAGGAGAAGGTGAAGACTGGAGGGTGAATCAGAAGAAGTAGAAGAAGGAGAAGGAGAAGGTGAAGTCTGGAGGGTGAATCAGAAAAGTAGAAGAAGGAGAAGGAGAAGGCGAAGTCTGGAGGGTGAATCAGAAGAAGCAGAAGAAGGAGAAGGAGAAGGTGATGCCTGGAGGGTGAATCAGAAGAAGCAGAAGAAGGAGAAGGAGAAGATGAAGTCTGGAGGGTGAATCAGAAGAAGTAGAAGAAGGAGAAGGAGAAGGTGATGTCTGGAGGGTGAATCAGAAGAAGCAGAAGAAGGAGAAGGAGAAGGTGAAGTCTGAAGGGTGAATCAGAAGAAGCAGAAGAAGGAGAAGGAGAAGATGAAGTCTGGAGGGTGAATCAGAAGAAGCAGAAGAAGGAGAAGGAGAAGGTGAAGTCTGGAGGGTGAATCAGAAGAAGCAGAAGAAGGAGAAGGAGAAGGTGAAGTCTGGAGGGTGAATCAGAAGAAGTAGAAGAAGGAGAAGGAGAAGGTGAAGTCTGGAGGGTGAATCAGAAGAAGTAGAAGAAGGAGAAGGAGAAGATGAAGTCTGGAGGGTGAATCAGAAGAAGCAGAAGAAGGAGAAGGAGAAGGTGAAGTCTGGAGGGTGAATCAGAAGAAGCAGAAGAAGGAGAAGGAGAAGATGAAGTCTGGCGGGTGAATCAGAAGAAGTAGAAGAAGGAGAAGGAGAAGGTGAAGTCTGGAGGGTGAATCAGAAGAAGCAGAAGAAGGAGAAGGAGAAGGTGAAGTCTGGAGAGTGAATCAGAAGAAGCAGAAGAAGGAGAAGGAGAAGGTGAAGTCTGGAGGGTGAATCAGAAGAAGCAGAATAAGGAGAAGGAGAAGGTGAAGTCTGGAGGGTGAATCAGAAGAAGCAGAAGAAGGAGAAGGAGAAGGTGAAGTCTGGAGGGTGAATCAGAAGAAGTAGAAGAAGGAGAAGGAGAAGGTGAAGTCTGGAGGGTGAAGCAGAAGAAGTAGAAGAAGGAGAAGGAGAAGGTGAAGTCAGGAGGGTGAATCAGAAGAAGTAGAAGAAGGAGAAGGAGAAGGTGAAGTCAGGAGGGTGAATCAGAAGAAGCAGAAGAAGGAGAAGGAGAAGGTGAAGTCTGGAGGGTGAATCAGAAGAATCAGAAGAAGGAGAAGGAGATGGTGAAGTCTAGAGGGTGAATCAGAAGAAGCAGAAGAAAGAGAAGGTGAAGGTGAAGTCTGGAGGGTGAAGCAGAAGAAGCAGAAGAAGGAGAAGGAGAAGGTGAAGACTGGAGGGTGAATCAGAAGAAGTAGAAGAAGGAGAAGGAGAAGGTGAAGTCTGGAGGGTGAATCAGAGGAAGTAGAAGAAGGAGAAGGAGAAGGTGAAGTCTGGAGGGTGAATCAGAAGATGCAGAAGAAGGAGAAGGAGAAGGTGAAGTCTGGAGGGTGAATCAGAAGAAGCAGAAGAAGGAGAAGGAGAAGATGAAGTCTGGAGGGTGAATCAGAAGAAGTAGAAGAAGGAGAAGGAGAAGGTGAGGTCTGGAGGGTGAATCAGAAGAAGCAGAAGAAGGAGAAGGAGAAGATGAAGTCTGGAGGGTGAATCAGAAGAAGCAGAAGAAGGAGAAGGAGAAGGTGAAGTCTGGAGGGTGAATCAGAAGAAGTAGAAGAAGGAGAAGGAGAAGGTGTAGTCTGGAGGATGAATCAGAAGAAGTAGAAGAAGGAGAAGGAGAAGGTGAAGTCTGGAGGGTGAATCAGAAGAAGCAGAATAAGGAGAAGGAGAAGGTGAAGTCTGGAGGGTGAATCAGAAGAAGCAGAAGAAGGAGAAGGAGAAGGTGAAGTCTGGAGGGTGAATCAGAAGAAGTAGAAGAAGGAGGAGAAGGTGAAGTCTGGAGGGTGAAGCAGAAGAAGTAGAAGAAGGAGAAGGAGAAGGTGAAGTCTGGAGGGCGAAGCAGAAGAAGCAGAAGAAGGAGAAGGAGAAGGTGAAGTCTGGAGGGTGAAGCAGAAGAAGCAGAAGAAGGAGAAGGAGAAGGTGAAGTCTGGAGGGTGAATCAGAAGAAGTAGAAGAAGGAGAAGGAGAAGGTGAAGTAAGGAGGGTGAAGCAGAAGAAGCAGAAGAAGGAGAAGGAGAAGGTGAAGTCTGGAGGTTGAAGCAGAAGAAGCAGAAGAAGGAGAAGGAGGAGGTGAAGTCTGGAGGGTGAATCAGAAGAAGCAGAAGAAGGAGAAGGAGAAGGTGAAGTCTGGAGGGTGAATCAGAAGAAATTGAAGAAGGAGAAGGTGTAGTCTGGAGGGTGAATCAGAAGAAGTAGAAGAAGGAGAAGGAGAAGGTGAAGTCTGGAGGGTGAATCAGAAGAAGCAGAATAAGGAGAAGGAGAAGGTGAAGTCTGGAGGTTGAATCAGAAGAAGCAGAAGAAGGAGAAGGAGAAGGTGAAGTCTGGAGGGTGAATCAGAAGAAGTAGAAGAAGGAGAAGGAGAAGGTGAAGTCTGGAGGGTGAAGCGGAAGAAGTAGAAGAAGGAGAAGGAGAAGGTGAAGTCAGGAGGGTGAATCAGAAGAAGGAGAAGAAGGTGAAGGAGAAGGTGAAGTCAGGAGGGTGAATCAGAAGAAGCAGAAGAAGGAGAAGGAGAAGGTGAAGTCTGGAGGGTGAATCAGAAGAATCAGACGAAGGAGAAGGAGAAGGTGAAGTCTGGAGGGTGAATCAGAAGAAGCAGAAGAAAGAGAAGGAGAAGGTGAAGTCTGGAGGGTGAAGCAGAAGAAGCAGAAGAAGGAGAAGGAGAAGGTGAAGACTGGAGTGTGAATCAGAAGAAGTAGAAGAAGGAGAAGGAGAAGGTGAAGTCTGGAGGGTGTATCAGAAGAAGTAGAATAAGGAGAAGGGGAAGGTGAAGTCTGGAGGGTGAATCAGAAGAAGCAGAAGAAGGAGAAGTAGAAGATGAAGTCTGGAGCGTGAATCAGAAGAAGCAGAAGAAGGAGAAGGAGAAGATGAAGTCTGGAGGGTGAATCAGAAGAAGGAGAAGGAGAAGGTGAGGTCTGGAGGGTGAATCAGAAGAAGCAGAAGAAGGAGAAGGAGAAGGTGAAGTCTGGAGGGTGAATCAGAAGAAGCAGAAGAAGGAGAAGGAGAAGGTGAAGTCTGGAGGGTGAATCAGAAGAAGCAGAAGAAGGAGAAGGAGAAGGTGAAGTCAGGAGGGTGAATCAGAAGAAGCAGAAGAAGGAGAAGGAGAAGGTGAAGTTAGGAGGGTGAATCAGAAGAAGCAGAAGAAGGAGAAGGAGAAGGTGAAGACAGGGGGGTGAAGCAGAAGAAGTAGAAGAAGGAGAAGGAGAAGGTGAAGTCAGGAGGGTGATGCAGAAGAAGCAGAAGAAGGAGAAGGAGAAGGTGTAGTCTGGAGGATGAATCAGAAGAAGTAGAAGAAGGAGAAGGAGAAGGTGAAGTCTGGAGGGTGAATCAGAAGAAGCAGAATAAGGAGAAGGAGAAGGTGAAGTCTGGAGGGTGAATCAGAAGAAGCAGAAGAAGGAGAAGGAGAAGGTGAAGTCTGGAGGGTGAATCAGAAGAAGTAGAAGAAGGAGAAGGAGAAGGTGAAGTCTGGGGGGTGAAGCAGAAGAAGTAGAAGAAGGAGAAGGAGAAGGTGAAGTCTGGAGGGCGAAGCAGAAGAAGCAGAAGAAGGAGAAGGAGAAGGTGAAGTCTGGAGGGTGAAGCAGAAGAAGCAGAAGAAGGAGAAGGTGAAGTCTGGAGGGTGAATCAGAAGAAGTAGAAGAAGGAGAAGGAGAAGGTGAAGTAAGGAGGGTGAAGCAGAAGAAGCAGAAGAAGGAGAAGGAGAAGGTGAAGTCTGGAGGGTGAAGCAGAAGAAGCAGAAGAAGGAGAAGGAGGAGGTGAAGTCTGGAGGGTGAATCAGAAGAAGCAGAAGAAGGAGAAGGAGAAGGTGAAGTCTGGAGGGTGAATCAGAAGAAGTTGAAGAAGGAGAAGGAGAAGGTGTAGTCTGGAGGGTGAATCAGAAGAAGTAGAAGAAGGAGAAGGAGAAGGTGAAGTCTGGAGGGTGAATCAGAAGAAGCAGAATAAGGAGAAGGAGAAGGTGATGTCTGGAGGGTGAATCAGAAGAAGCAGAAGAAGGAGAAGGAGAAGGTGAAGTCTGGAGGGTGAATCAGAAGAAGTAGAAGAAGGAGAAGGAGAAGGTGAAGTCTGGAGGGTGAAGCGGAAGAAGTAGAAGAAGGAGAAGGAGAAGGTGAAGTCAGGAGGGTGAATCAGAAGAAGTAGAAGAAGGAGAAGGAGAAGGTGAAGTCAGGAGGGTGAATCAGAAGAAGCAGAAGAAGGAGAAGGAGAAGGTGAAGTCTGGAGGGTGAATCAGAAGAATCAGACGAAGGAGAGGGAGAAGGTGAAGTCTGGAGGGTGAATCAGAAGAAGCAGAAGAAAGAGAAGGAGAAGGGGAAGTCTGGAGGGTGAAGCAGAAGAAGCAGAAGAAGGAGAAGGAGAAGGTGAAGACTGGAGTGTGAATCAGAAGAAGTAGAAGAAGGAGAAGGAGAAGTTGAAGTCTGGAGGGTGTATCAGAAGAAGTAGAATAAGGAGAAGGGGCAGGTGAAGTCTGGAGGGTGAATCAGAAGAAGCAGAAGAAGGAGAAGTAGAAGATGAAGTCTGGAGCGTGAATCAGAAGAAGCAGAAGAAGGAGAAGGAGAAGATGAAGTCTGGAGGGTGAATCAGAAGAAGTAGAAGAAGGAGAAGGAGAAGGTTGAGGTCTGGAGGGTGAATCACAAGAAGCAGAAGAAGGAGAAGGAGAAGGTGAAGTCTGGAGGGTGAATCAGAAGAAGCAGAAGAAGGAGAAGGAGAAGGTGAAGTCTGGAGGGTGAATCAGAAGAAGCAGAAGAAGGAGAAGGAGAAGGTGAAGTCAGGAGGGTGAATCAGAAGAAGCAGAAGAAGGAGAAGGAGAAGGTGAAGTTAGGAGGGTGAATCAGAAGAAGCAGAAGAAGGAGAAGGAGAAGGTGAAGTCAGGGGGGTGAAGCAGAAGAAGTAGAAGAAGGAGAAGGAGAAGGTGAAGTCAGGAGGGTGATGCAGAAGAAGTAGAAGAAGGAGAAGGAGAAGGTGAAGTCAGGGGGGTGAAGCAGAAGAAGTAGAAGAAGGAGAAGGAGAAGGTGAAGTCTGGAGGGTGAATCAGAAGAAGTAGAAGAAGGAGAAGGAGAAGGTGAAGTCTGGAGGGTGAAGCGGAAGAAGTAGAAGAAGGAGAAGGAGAAGGTGAAGTCAGGAGGGTGAATCAGAAGAAGTAGAAGAAGGAGAAGGAGAAGGTGAAGTCAGGAGGGTGAATCAGAAGAAGCAGAAGAAGGAGAAGGAGAAGGTGAAGTCTGGAGGGTGAATCAGAAGAATCAGACGAAGGAGAAGGAGAAGGTGAAGTCTGGAGGGTGAATCAGAAGAAGCAGAAGAAAGAGAAGGAGAAGGTGAAGTCTGGAGGGTGAAGCAGAAGAAGCAGAAGAAGGAGAAGGAGAAGGTGAAGACTGGAGTGTGAATCAGAAGAAGAAGAAGAAGGAGAAGGAGAAGGTGAAGTCTGGAGGGTGTATCAGAAGAAGTAGAAGAAGGAGAAGGAGAAGGTTGAGGTCTGGAGGGTGAATCAGAAGAAGCAGAATAAGGAGAAGGGGAAGGTGAAGTCTGGAGGGTGAATCAGAAGAAGCAGAAGAAGGAGAAGTAGAAGATGAAGTCTGGAGCGTGAATCAGAAGAAGCAGAAGAAGGAGAAGGAGAAGATGAAGTCTGGAGGGTGAATCAGAAGAAGTAGAAGAAGGAGAAGGAGAAGGTTGAGGTCTGGAGGGTGAATCAGAAGAAGCAGAAGAAGTAGAAGGAGAAGGTGAAGTCTGGAGGGTGAATCAGAAGAAGCAGAAGAAGGAGAAGGAGAAGGTGAAGTCTGGAGGGTGAATCAGAAGAAGCAGAAGAAGGAGAAGGAGAAGGTGAAGTCAGGAGGGTGAATCAGAAGAAGCAGAAGAAGGAGAAGGAGAAGGTGAAGTTAGGAGGGTGAATCAGAAGAAGCAGAAGAAGGAGAAGGAGAAGGTGAAGTCAGGGGGGTGAAGCAGAAGAAGTAGAAGAAGGAGAAGGAGAAGGTGAAGTCAGGAGGGTGATGCAGAAGAAGCAGAAGAAGAGAAGGAGAAGGTGAAGTCAGGAGGGTGAAGCAGAAGAAGCAGAAGAAGGAGATGGAGACGGTGAAGTCTGGAGGGCGCAGCAGAAGAAGCAGAAGAAGGAGAAGGAGAAGGTGAAGTCCTAAGGGTGAAGCAGAAGAACCAGAAGAAGGAGAAGGAGAAGGTGAAGTCTGGAGGGTGAATCAGAAGAAGTAGAAGAAGGAGAAGGAGAAGGTGAAGTCAGGAGGGTGAAGCAGAAGAAGCAGAAGAAGGAGAAGGAGAAGGTGAAGCCTGGAGGGCGAAGCAGAAGAAGCAGAAGAAGGAGAAGGAGAAGGTGAAGTCTGGAGGGTGAAGCAGAAGAAGCAGAAGAAGGAGAAGGAGAAGGTGAAGTCTGGAGGGTGAATCAGAAGAAGTAGAAGAAGGAGAAGGAGAAGGTGAAGTAAGGAGGGTGAAGCAGAAGAAGCAGAAGAAGGAGAAGGAGAAGGTGAAGTCTGGAGGGTGAAGCAGAAGAAGCAGAAGAAGGAGAAGGAGAAGGTGAAGTCAGGAGGGTGTATCAGAAGAAGTAGAAGAAGGAAAAGGAGAAGGTGAAGTCTGGAGGGTGAATCAGAAGAAGTAGAAGAAGGAGAAGGAGAAGGTGAAGTCTGGAGGGTGAATCAGAAGAAGTGGAAGAAGGAGAAGGAGAAGGTGAAGTCTGGAGGGTGAATCAGAAGAAGTAGAAGAAGGAGAAGGAGAAGGTGAAGTCTGGAGGGTGAATCAGAAGAAGCAGAAGAAGGAGAAGGAGAAGGTGAAGTCCTAAGGGTGAATCAGAAGAAGCAGAAGAAGGAGGAGGAGAAGGTGAAGTCTGGAGGGTGAATCAGAAGAAGTAGAAGAAGGAGAAGGAGAAGATGAAGTCTGGAGGGTGAATCAGAAGAAGCAGAAGAAGGAGAAGGAGAAGGTGAAGTCTGGAGGGTGAATCAGAAGAAGCAGAAGAAGGAGAAGGAGAAGGTGAAGTCTGGAGGGTGAATCAGAAGAAGCAGAATAAGGAGAAGGAGAAGGTGAAGTCTGGAGGGTGAATCAGAAGAAGCAGAAGAAGGAGAAGGAGAAGGTGAAGTCTGGAGGGTGAATCAGAAGAAGTAGAAGAAGGAGAAGGAGAAGGTGAAGTCTGGAGGGTGAAGCAGAAGAAGTAGAAGAAGGAGAAGGAGAAGGTGAAGTCAGGAGGGTGAATCAGAAGAAGTAGAAGAAGGAGAAGGAGAAGGTGAAGTCAGGAGGGTGAATCAGAAGAAGCAGAAGAAGGAGAAGGAGAAGGTGAAGTCTGGAGGGTGAATCAGAAGAATCAGAAGAAGGAGAAGGAGATGGTGAAGTCTAGAGGGTGAATCAGAAGAAGCAGAAGAAAGAGAAGGAGAAGGTGAAGTCTGGAGGGTGAAGCAGAAGAAGCAGAAGAAGGAGAAGGAGAAGGTGAAGACTGGAGGGTGAATCAGAAGAAGTAAAAGAAGGAGAAGGAGAAGGTGAAGTCTGGAGGGTGAATCAGAAGAAGTAGAAGAAGGAGAAGGAGAAGGTGAAGTCTGGAGGGTGAATCAGAAGATGCAGAAGAAGGAGAAGGAGAAGGTGAAGTCTGGAGGGTGAATCAGAAGAAGCAGAAGAAGGAGAAGGAGAAGATGAAGTCTGGAGGGTGAATCAGAAGAAGTAGAAGAAGGAGAAGGAGAAGGTGAGGTCTGGAGGGTGAATCAGAAGAAGCAGAAGAAGGAGAAGGAGAAGATGAAGTCTGGAGGGTGAATCAGAAGAAGCAGAAGAAGGAGAAGGAGAAGGTGAAGTCTGGAGGGTGAATCAGAAGAAGTAGAAGAAGGAGAAGGAGAAGGTGTAGTCTGGAGGATGAATCAGAAGAAGTAGAAGAAGGAGAAGGAGAAGGTGAAGTCTGGAGGGTGAATCAGAAGAAGCAGAATAAGGAGAAGGAGAAGGTGAAGTCTGGAGGGTGAATCAGAAGAAGCAGAAGAAGGAGAAGGAGAAGGTGAAGTCTGGAGGGTGAATCAGAAGAAGTAGAAGAAGGAGAAGGAGAAGGTGAAGTCTGGAGTGTGAAGCAGAAGAAGTAGAAGAAGGAGAAGGAGAATGTGAAGTCTGGAGGGCGAAGCAGAGGAAGCAGAAGAAGGAGAAGGAGAAGGTGAAGTCTGGAGGGTGAATCAGAAGAAGTAGAAGAAGGAGAAGGAGAAGGTGAAGTAAGGAGGGTGAAGCAGAAGAAGCAGAAGAAGGAGAAGGAGAAGGTGAAGTCTGGAGGGTGAAGCAGAAGAAGCAGAAGAAGGAGAAGGAGGAGGTGAAGTCTGGAGGGTGAAGCAGAAGAAGCAGAAGAAGGAGAAGGAGAAGGTGAAGTCTGGAGGGTGAATCAGAAGAAGTTGAAGAAGGAGAAGGAGAAGGTGTAGTCTGGAGGGTGAATCAGAAGAAGTAGAAGAAGGAGAAGGAGAAGGTGAAGTCTGGAGGGTGAATCAGAAGAAGCAGAATAAGGAGAAGGAGAAGGTGAAGTCTGGAGGGTGAATCAGAAGAAGCAGAAGAAGGAGAAGGAGAAGGTGAAGTCTGGAGGGTGAATCAGAAGAAGTAGAAGAAGGAGAAGGAGAAGGTGAAGTCTGGAGGGTGAAGCGGAAGAAGTAGAAGAAGGAGAAGGAGAAGGTGAAGTCAGGAGGGTGAATCAGAAGAAGTAGAAGAAGGAGAAGGAGAAGGTGAAGTCAGGAGGGTGAATAAGAAGAAGCAGAAGAAGGAGAAGGAGAATGTGAAGTCTGGAGGGTGAATCAGAAGAATCAGACGAAGGAGAAGGAGAAGGTGAAGTCTGGAGGGTGAATCAGAAGAAGCAGAAGAAAGAGAAGGAGAAGGTGAAGTCTGGAGGGTGAAGCAGAAGAAGCAGAAGTAGGAGAAGGAGAAGGTGAAGACTGGAGTGTGAATCAGAAGAAGTAGAAGAAGGAGAAGGTGAAGTCTGGAGGGTGTATCAGAAGAAGTAGAATAAGGAGAAGGGGAAGGTGAAGTCTGGAGGGTGAATCAGAAGAAGCCGAAGAAGGAGAAGTTGAAGATGAAGTCTGGAGCGTGAATCAGATGAAGCAGAAGAAGGAGAAGGAGAAGGTGAAGTCTGGAGGGTGAATCAGAAGAAGTAGAAGAAGGAGAAGGAGAAGGTGTAGTCTGGAGGATGAATCAGAAGAAGTAGAAGAAGGAGAAGGAGAAGGTGAAGTCTGGAGGGTGAATCAGAAGAAGCAGAATAAGGAGAAGGAGAAGGTGAAGTCTGGAGGGTGAATCAGAAGAAGCAGAAGAAGGAGAAGGAGAAGGTGAAGTCTGGAGGGTGAATCAGAAGAAGTAGAAGAAGGAGAAGGAGAAGGTGAAGTCTGGAGGGTGAAGCAGAAGAAGTAGAAGAAGGAGAAGGAGAAGGTGAAGTCTGGAGGGCGAAGCAGAGGAAGCAGAAGAAGGAGAAGTAGAAGGTGAAGTCTGGAGGGTGAAGCAGAAGAAGCAGAAGAAGGAGAAGGAGAAGGTGAAGTCTGGAGGGTGAATCAGAAGAAGTAGAAGAAGGAGAAGGAGAAGGTGAAGTAAGGAGGGTGAAGCAGAAGAAGCAGAAGAAGGAGAAGGAGAAGGTGAAGTCTGGATGGTGAAGCAGAAGAAGCAGAAGAAGGAGAAGGAGGAGGTGAAGTCTGGAGGGTGAATCAGAAGAAGCAGAAGAAGGAGAAGGAGAAGGTGAAGTCTGGAGGGTGAATCAGAAGAAGTTGAAGAAGGAGAAGGAGAAGGTGTAGTCTGGAGGGTGAATCAGAAGAAGTAGAAGAAGGAGAAGGAGAAGGTGAAGTCTGGAGGGTAAATCAGAAGAAGCAGAATAAGGAGAAGGAGAAGGTGAAGTCTGAAGGTTGAATCAGAAGAAGCAGAAGAAGGAGAAGGAGAAGGTGAAGTCTGGAGGGTGAATCAGAAGAAGTAGAAGAAGGAGAAGGAGAAGGTGAAGTCTGGAGGGTGAAGCGGAAGAAGTAGAAGAAGGAGAAGGAGAAGGTGAAGTCAGGAGGGTGAATCAGAAGAAGTAGAAGAAGGAGAAGGAGAAGGTGAAGTCAGGAGGGTGAATCAGAAGAAGCAGAAGAAGGAGAAGGAGAAGGTGAAGTCTGGAGGGTGAATCAGAAGAATCAGACGAAGGAGAAGGAGAAGGTGAAGTCTGGAGGGTGAATCAGAAGAAGCAGAAGAAAGAGAAGGAGAAGGTGAAGTCTGGAGGGTGAAGCAGAAGAAGCAGAAGAAGGAGAAGGAGAAGGTGAAGACTGGAGTGTGAATCAGAAGAAGTAGAAGAAGGAGAAGGAGAAGGTGAAGTCTGGAGGGTGTATCAGAAGAAGTAGAATAAGGAGAAGGGGAAGGTGAAGTCTGGAGGATGAATCAGAAGAAGCAGAAGAAGGAGAAGTTGAAGATGAAGTCTGGAGCTTGAATCAGAAGAAGCAGAAGAAGGAGAAGGAGAAGATGAAGTCTGGAGGGTGAATCAGAAGAAGTAGAAGAAGGAGAAGGAGAAGGTGAGGTCTGGAGGGTGAATCAGAAGAAGCAGAAGAAGGAGAAGGAGAAGGTGAAGTCTGGAGGGTGAATCAGAAGAAGCAGAAGAAGGAGAAGGAGAAGGTGAAGTCTGGAGGGTGAATCAGAAGAAGCAGAAGAAGGAGAAGGAGAAGGTGAAGTCAGGAGGGTGAATCAGAAGAAGCAGAAGAAGGAGAAGGAGAAGGTGAAGTTAGGAGGGTGAATCAGAAGAAGCAGAAGAAGGAGAAGTAGAAGGTGAAGTCAGGGGGGTGAAGCAGAAGAAGTAGAAGAAGGAGAAGGAGAAGGTGAAGTCTGGAGGGCGAAGCAGAAGAAGGAGAAGGAGAAGGTGAAGTCTGGAGGGTGAAGCAGAAGAAGCAGAAGAAGGAGAAGGAGAAGGTGAAGTCTGGAGGGTGAATCAGAAGAAGCAGAAGAAGGAGAAGGAGAAGGTGAAGTCTGGAGGGTGAATCAGAAGAAGCAGAAGAAGGAGAAGGAGAAGGTGAAGTCTGGAGGGTGAATCAGAAGAAGCAGAAGAAGGAGAAGGAGAAGGTGAAGTCAGGAGGGTGAATCAGAAGAAGCAGAAGAAGGAGAAGGAGAAGGTGAAGTTAGGAGGGTGAATCAGAAGAAGCAGAAGAAGGAGAAGGAGAAGGTGAAGTCTGGGGGGTGAAGCAGAAGAAGTAGAAGAAGGAGAAGGAGAAGGTGAAATCAGGAGGGTGATGCAGATGAAGCAGAAAAAGGAGAAGGAGAAGGTGAAGTCAGGAGGATGAAGCAGAAGAAGCAGAAGAAGGAGATGGAGACGGTGAAGTCTGGAGGGCGCAGCAGAAGAAGCAGAAGAAGGAGAAGGAGAAGGTGAAGAACTAAGGGTGAAGCAGAAGAAGCAGAAGAAGGAGAAGGAGAAGGTGAAGTCTGGAGGGCGAAGCAGAAGAAGCAGAAGAAGGAGAAGGAGAAGGTGAAGTCTGGAGGGTGAAGCAGA
The DNA here is from genome assembly GCF_052327205.1 of Somniosus microcephalus. Taxonomy (NCBI): domain Eukaryota; kingdom Metazoa; phylum Chordata; class Chondrichthyes; order Squaliformes; family Somniosidae; genus Somniosus; species Somniosus microcephalus. The sequence continues at coordinate 75,906 of NW_028225302.1, read as the reverse complement.
AGAAGCAGAAGAAGGAGAAGGAGAAGGTGAAGTCTGGAGGGTGAATCAGAAGAAGTAGAAGAAGGAGAAGGAGAAGGTGAAGTAAGGAGGGTGAAGCAGAAGAAGCAGAAGAAGGAGAAGGAGAAGGTGAAGTCTGGAGGGTGAAGCAGAAGAAGCAGAAGAAGGAGAAGGAGAAGGTGAAGTCTGGAGGGAGAAGCAGAAGAAGCAGAAGAAAGAGAAGGAGAAGGTGAAGTCAGGAGGGTGTATCAGAAGAAGTAGAAGAAGGAAAAGGAGAAGGTGAAGTCTGGAGGGTGAAGCAGAAGAAGTAGAAGAAGGAGAAGGAGAAGGTGAAGTCTGGAGGGTGAATCAGAAGAAGTGGAAGAAGGAGAAGGAGAAGGTGAAGTCTGGAGGGTGAATCAGAAGAAGCAGAAGAAGGAGAAGGAGAAGGTGAAGTCTGGAGGGAGAAGCAGAAGAAGTAGAAGAAGGAGAAGGAGAAGGTGAAGTCTGGAGGGTGAATCAGAAGAAGTAGAAGAAGGAGAAGGAGAAGGTGAAGTCTGGAGGGTGAATCAGAAGAAGTAGAAGAAGGAGAATGAGAAGGTTAAGTCTGGAGGATGAATCAGAAGAAGCAGAAGAAGGAGAATGAGAAGGTGAAGTCTGGAGGGTGAATCAGAAGAAGTAGACGAAGGAGAAGGAGAAGGTGAAGTCTGGAGGGTGAATCAGAAGAAGCAGAAGAAGGAGAAGGAGAAGGTGAAGTCTGGAGGGTGAATCAGAAGAAGTAGAAGAAGGAGAAGGAGAAGGTGAAGTCTGGAGGGTGAATCAGAAGAAGCAGAAGAAGGAGAAGGAGAAGGTGAAGTCTGGAGGGTGAATCAGAAGAAGCAGAAGAAGGAGAAGGAGAAGGTGAAGTCTGGAGGGTGAATCAGAAGAAGCGGAAGAAGGAGAAGGAGAAGGTGAAGTCTGGAGGGTGAATCAGAAGAAGCAGAAGAAGTAGAAGGAGAAGGTGAAGTCTGGAGGGTGAATAAGAAGAAGTAGAAGAAGGAGAAGGAGAAGGTGAAGTCTGGAGGGTGAATCAGAAGAAGCAGAAGAAGGAGAAGGAGAAGGTGAAGTCAGGAAGGTGAATCAGAAGAAGCAGAAGAAGGAGAAGGAGAAGGTGAAGTCTGGAGGGTGAATCAGAAGAAGCAGAAGAAGGAGAAGGAGAAGGTGAAGACTGGATGGTGAATCAGAAGAAGTAGAAGAAGGAGAAGGAGAAGGTGAAGTCTGGAGGGTGAATCAGAAAAGTAGAAGAAGGAGAAGGAGAAGGCGAAGTCTGGAGGGTGAATCAGAAGAAGCAGAAGAAGGAGAAGGAGAAGGTGATGCCTGGAGGGTGAATCAGAAGAAGCAGAAGAAGGAGAAGGAGAAGATGAAGTCTGGAGGGTGAATCAGAAGAAGTAGAAGAAGGAGAAGGAGAAGGTGATGTCTGGAGGGTGTATCAGAAGAAGCAGAAGAAGGAGAAGGAGAAGGTGAAGTCTGAAGGGTGAATCAGAAGAAGCAGAAGAAGGAGAAGGAGAAGATGAAGTCTGGAGGGTGAATCAGAAGAAGCAGAAGAAGGAGAAGGAGAAGGTGAAGTCTGGAGGGTGAATCAGAAGAAGCAGAAGAAGGAGAAGGAGCAGGTGAAGTCTGGAGGGTGAATCAGAAGAAGTAGAAAAAGGAGAAGGAGAAGGTGAAGTCTGGAGGGTGAATCAGAAGAAGTAGAAGAAGGAGAAGGAGAAGATGAAGTCTGGAGGGTGAATCAGAAGAAGCAGAAGAAGGAGAAGGAGAAGGTGAAGTCTGGAGGGTGAATCAGAAGAAGCAGAAGAAGGAGAAGGAGAAGATGAAGTCTGGCGGGTGAATCAGAAGAAGTAGAAGAAGGAGAAGGAGAAGGTGAAGTCTGGAGGGTGAATCAGAAGAAGCAGAAGAAGGAGAAGGAGAAGGTGAAGTCTGGAGAGTGAATCAGAAGAAGCAGAAGAAGGAGAAGGAGAAGGTGAAGTCTGGAGGGTGAATCAGAAGAAGCAGAATAAGGAGAAGGAGAAGGTGAAGTCTGGAGGGTGAATCAGAAGAAGCAGAAGAAGGAGAAGGAGAAGGTGAAGTCTGGAGGGTGAATCAGAAGAAGTAGAAGAAGGAGAAGGAGAAGGTGAAGTCTGGAGGGTGAAGCAGAAGAAGTAGAAGAAGGAGAAGGAGAAGGTGAAGTCAGGAGGGTGAATCAGAAGAAGTAGAAGAAGGAGAAGGAGAAGGTGATGTCAGGAGGGTGAATCAGAAGAAGCAGAAGAAGGAGAAGGAGAAGGTGAAGTCTGGAGGGTGAATCAGAAGAATCAGAAGAAGGAGAAGGAGATGGTGAAGTCTAGAGGGTGAATCAGAAGAAGCAGAAGAAAGAGAAGGTGAAGGTGAAGTCTGGAGGGTGAAGCAGAAGAAGCAGAAGAAGGAGAAGGAGAAGGTGAAGACTGGAGGGTGAATCAGAAGAAGTAGAAGAAGGAGAAGGAGAAGGTGAAGTCTGGAGGGTGAATCAGAAGAAGTAGAAGAAGGAGAAGGAGAAGGTGTAGTCTGGAGGGTGAATCAGAAGATGCAGAAGAAGGAGAAGGAGAAGGTGAAGTCTGGAGGGTGAATCAGAAGAAGCAGAAGAAGGAGAAGGAGAAGATGAAGTCTGGAGGGTGAATCAGAAGAAGTAGAAGAAGGAGAAGGAGAAGGTGAGGTCTGGAGGGTGAATCAGAAGAAGCAGAAGAAGGAGAAGGAGAATATGAAGTCTGGAGGGTGAATCAGAAGAAGCAGAAGAAGGAGAAGGAGAAGGTGAAGTCTGGAGGGTGAATCAGAAGAAGTAGAAGAAGGAGAAGGAGAAGGTGTAGTCTGGAGGATGAATCAGATGAAGTAGAAGAAGGAGAAGGAGAAGGTGAAGTCTGGAGGGTGAATCAGAAGAAGCAGAATAAGGAGAAGGAGAAGGTGAAGTCTGGAGGGTGAATCAGAAGAAGCAGAAGAAGGAGAAGGAGAAGGTGAAGTCTGGAGGGTGAATCAGAAGAAGTAGAAGAAGGAGGAGAAGGTGAAGTCTGGAGGGTGAAGCAGAAGAAGTAGAAGAAGGAGAAGGAGAAGGTGAAGTCTGGAGGGCGAAGCAGAAGAAGCAGAAGAAGGAGAAGGAGAAGGTGAAGTCTGGAGGGTGAAGCAGAAGAAGCAGAAGAAGGAGAAGGAGAAGGTGAAGTCTGGAGGGTGAATCAGAAGAAGTAGAAGAAGGAGAAGGAGAAGGTGAAGTAAGGAGGGTGAAGCAGAAGAAGCAGAAGAAGGAGAAGGAGAAGGTGAAGTCTGGAGGTTGAAGCAGAAGAAGCAGAAGAAGGAGAAGGAGGAGGTGAAGTCTGGAGGGTGAATCAGAAGAAGCAGAAGAAGGAGAAGGAGAAGGTGAAGTCTGGAGGGTGAATCAGAAGAAGTTGAAGAAGGAGAAGGAGAAGGTGTAGTCTGGAGGGTGAATCAGAAGAAGTAGAAGAAGGAGAAGGAGAAGGTGAAGTCTGGAGGGTGAATCAGAAGAAGCAGAATAAGGAGAAGGAGAAGGTGAAGTCTGGAGTTTGAATCAGAAGAAGCAGAAGAAGGAGAAGGAGAAGGTGAAGTCTGGAGGGTGAATCAGAAGAAGTAGAAGAAGGAGAAGGAGAAGGTGAAGTCTGGAGTGTGAAGCGGAAGAAGTAGAAGAAGGAGAAGGAGAAGGTGAAATCAGGAGGGTGAATCAGAAGAAGGAGAAGAAGGTGAAGGAGAAGGTGAAGTCAGGAGGGTGAATCAGAAGAAGCAGAAGAAGGAGAAGGAGAAGGTGAAGTCTGGAGGATGAATCAGAAGAATCAGACGAAGGAGAAGGAGAAGGTGAAGTCTGGAGGGTGAATCAGAAGAAGCAGAAGAAAGAGAAGGAGAAGGTGAAGTCTGGAGGGTGAAGCAGAAGAAGCAGAAGAAGGAGAAGGAGAAGGTGAAGACTGGAGTGTGAATCAGAAGAAGTAGAAGAAGGAGAAGGAGAAGGTGAAGTCTGGAGGGTGTTTCAGAAGAAGTAGAATAAGGAGAAGGGGAAGGTGAAGTCTGGAGGGTGAATCAGAAGAAGCAGAAGAAGGAGAAGTAGAAGATGAAGTCTGGAGCGTGAATCAGAAGAAGCAGAAGAAGGAGAAGGAGAAGATGAAGTCTGGAGGGTGAATCAGAAGAAGGAGAAGAAGGAGAAGGAGAAGGTGAGGTCTGGAGGGTGAATCAGAAGAAGCAGAAGAAGGAGAAGGAGAAGGTGAAGTCTGGAGGGTGAATCAGAAGAAGCAGAAGAAGGAGAAGGAGAAGGTGAAGTCTGGAGGGTGAATCAGAAGAAGCAGAAGAAGGAGAAGGAGAAGGTGAAGTCAGGAGGGTGAATCAGAAGAAGCAGAAGAAGGAGAAGCAGAAGGTGAAGTTAGGAGGGTGAATCAGAAGAAGCAGAAGAAGGAGAAGGAGAAGGTGAAGACAGGGGGGTGAAGCAGAAGAAGTAGAAGAAGGAGAAGGAGAAGGTGAAGTCAGGAGGGTGATGCAGAAGAAGCAGAAGAAGGAGAAGGAGAAGGTGAAGTCAGGAGGGTGAAGCAGAAGAAGCAGAAGAAGGAGATGGAGACGGTGAAGTCTGGAGGGCGCAGCAGAAGAAGCAGAAGAAGGAGAAGGAGAAGGTGAAGTCCTAAGGGTGAAGCAGAAGAACCAGAAGAAGGAGAAGGAGAAGGTGAAGTCTGGAGGGTGAATCAGAAGAAGTAGAAGAAGGAGAAGGAGAAGGTGAAGTCAGGAGGGTGAAGCAGAAGAAGCAGAAGAAGGAGAAGGAGAAGGTGAAGTCTGGAGGGTGAATCAGAAGAAGCAGAAGAAGGAGAAGGAGAAGGTGAAGTCTGGAGGGTGAATCAGAAGAAGCAGAATAAGGAGAAGGAGAAGGTGAAGTCTGGAGGGTGAATCAGAAGAAGCAGAAGAAGGAGAAGGAGAAGGTGAAGTCTGGAGGGTGAATCAGAAGAAGTAGAAGAAGGAGAAGGAGAAGGTGAAGTCTGGAGGGTGAAGCAGAAGAAGTAGAAGAAGGAGAAGGAGAAGGTGAAGTCAGGAGGGTGAATCAGAAGAAGTAGAAGAAGGATAATTAGAAGGTGAAGTCAGGAGGGTGAATCAGAAGAAGCAGAAGAAGGAGAAGGAGAAGGTGAAGTCTGGAGGGTGAATCAGAAGAATCAGAAGAAGGAGAAGGAGATGGTGAAGTCTAGAGGGTGAATCAGAAGAACCAGAAGAAAGAGAAGGAGAAGGTGAAGTCTGGAGGGTGAAGCAGAAGAAGCAGAAGAAGGAGAAGGAGAAGGTGAAGACTGGAGGGTGAATCAGAAGAAGTAGACGAAGGAGAAGGAGAAGGTGAAGTCTGGAGGGTGAATCAGAAGAAGTAGAAGAAGGAGAAGGAGAAGGTGATGTCTGGAGGGTGAATCAGAAGATGCAGAAGAAGGAGGAGGAGAAGGTGAAGTCTGGAGGGTGAATCAGAAGAAGCAGAAGAAGGAGAAGGAGAAGATGAAGTCTGGAGGGTGAATCAGAAGAAGTAGAAGAAGGAGAAGGAGAAGGTGAGGTCTGGAGGGTGAATCAGAAGAAGCAGAAGAAGGAGAAGGAGAAGATGAAGTCTGGAGGGTGAATCAGAAGAAGCAGAAGAAGGAGAAGGAGAAGGTGAAGTCTGGAGGGTGAATCAGAAGAAGTAGAAGAAGGAGAAGGAGAAGGTGTAGTCTGGAGGATGAATCAGAAGAAGTAGAAGAAGGAGAAGGAGAAGGTGAAGTCTGGAGGGTGAATCAGAAGAAGCAGAAGAAGGAGAAGGAGAAGATGAAGTCTGGAGGGTGAATCAGAAGAAGTAGAAGAAGGAGAAGGAGAAGGTGAGGTCTGGAGGGTGAATCAGAAGAAGCAGAAGAAGGAGAAGGAGAAGATGAAGTCTGGAGGGTGAATCAGAAGAAGCAGAAGAAGGAGAAGGAGAAGGTGAAGTCTGGAGGGTGAATCAGAAGAAGTAGAAGAAGGAGAAGGAGAAGGTGTAGTCTGGAGGATGAATCAGAAGAAGTAGAAGAAGGAGAAGGAGAAGGTGAAGTCTGGAGGGTGAATCAGAAGAAGCAGAATAAGGAGAAGGAGAAGGTGAAGTCTGGAGGGTGAATCAGAAGAAGCAGAAGAAGGAGAAGGAGAAGGTGAAGTCTGGAGGGTGAATCAGAAGAAGTAGAAGAAGGAGAAGGAGAAGGTGAAGTCTGGAGGGTGAAGCAGAAGAAGTAGAAGAAGGAGAAGGAGAAGGTGAAGTCTGGAGGGCGAAGCAGAGGAAGCAGAAGAAGGAGAAGGAGAAGGTGAAGTCTGGAGGGTGAATCAGAAGAAGTTGAAGAAGGAGAAGGAGAAGGTGTAGTCTGGAGGGTGAATCAGAAGAAGTAGAAGAAGGAGAAGGAGAAGGTGAAGTCTGGAGGGTAAATCAGAAGAAGCAGAATAAGGAGAAGGAGAAGGTGAAGTCTGAAGGTTGAATCAGAAGAAGCAGAAGAAGGAGAAGGAGAAGGTGAAGTCTGGAGGGTGAATCAGAAGAAGTAGAAGAAGGAGAAGGAGAAGGTGAAGTAAGGAGGGTGAAGCAGAAGAAGGAGAAGGAGAAGGTGAAGTCTGGAGGGTGAAGCAGAAGAAGCAGAAGAAGGAGAAGGAGGAGGTGAAGTCTGGAGGGTGAATCAGAAGAAGCAGAAGAAGGAGAAGGAGAAGGTGAAGTCTGGAGGGTGAATCAGAAGAAGTTGAAGAAGGAGAAGGAGAAGGTGTAGTCTGGAGGGTGAATCAGAAGAAGTAGAAGAAGGAGAAGGAGAAGGTGAAGTCTGGAGGGTAAATCAGAAGAAGCAGAATAAGGAGAAGGAGAAGGTGAAGTCTGAAGGTTGAATCAGAAGAAGCAGAAGAAGGAGAAGGAGAAGGTGAAGTCTGGAGGGTGAATCAGAAGAAGTAGAAGAAGGAGAAGGAGAAGGTGAAGTCTGGAGGGTGAAGCGGAAGAAGTAGAAGAAGGAGAAGGAGAAGGTGAAGTCAGGAGGGTGAATCAGAAGAAGTAGAAGAAGGAGAAGGAGAAGGTGAAGTCAGGAGGGTGAATCAGAAGAAGCAGAAGAAGGAGAAGGAGAAGGTGAAGTCTGGAGGGTGAATCAGAAGAATCAGACGAAGGAGAAGGAGAAGGTGAAGTCTGAAGGGTGAATCAGAAGAAGCAGAAGAAAGAGAAGGAGAAGGTGAAGTCTGGAGGGTGAAGCAGAAGAAGCAGAAGAAGGAGAAGGAGAAGGTGAAGACTGGAGTGTGAATCAGAAGAAGTAGAAGAAGGAGAAGGAGAAGGTGAAATCAGGAGGGTGAATCAGAAGAAGGAGAAGAAGGTGAAGGAGAAGGTGAAGTCAGGAGGGTGAATCCGAAGAAGCAGAAGAAGGAGAAGGAGAAGGTGAAGTCTGGAGGGTGAATCAGAAGAATCAGACGAAGGAGAAGGAGAAGGTGAAGTCTGGAGGGTGAATCAGAAGAAGCAGAAGAAAGAGAAGGAGAAGGTGAAGTCTGGAGGGTGAAGCAGAAGAAGCAGAAGAAGGAGAAGGAGAAGGTGAAGACTGGAGTGTGAATCAGAAGAAGTAGAAGAAGGAGAAGGAGAAGGTGACGTCTGGAGGGTGTATCAGAAGAAGTAGAATAAGGAGAAGGGGAAGGTGAAGTCTGGAGGGTGAATCAGAAGAAGCAGAAGAAGGAGAAGTAGAAGATGAAGTCTGGAGCGTGAATCAGAAGAAGCAGAAGAAGGAGAAGGAGAAGATGAAGTCTGGAGGGTGAATCAGAAGAAGGAGAAGAAGGAGAAGGAGAAGGTGAGGTCTGGAGGGTGAATCAGAAGAAGCAGAAGAAGGAGAAGGAGAAGGTGAAGTCTGGAGGGTGAATCAGAAGAAGCAGAAGAAGGAGAAGGAGAAGGTGAAGTCTGGAGGGTGAATCAGAAGAAGCAGAAGAAGGAGAAGAAGAAGGTGAAGTCAGGAGGGTGAATCAGAAGAAGCAGAAGAAGGAGAAGGAGAAGGTGAAGTTAGGAGGGTGAATCAGAAGAAGCAGAAGAAGGAGAAGGAGAAGGTGAAGTCTGGAGGGTGAATCAGAAGAAGTAGAAGAAGGAGAAGGAGAAGGTGAAGTCTGGAGGGTGAAGCGGAAGAAGTAGAAGAAGGAGAAGGAGAAGGTGAAGTCAGGAGGGTGAATCAGAAGAAGTAGAAGAAGGAGAAGGAGAAGGTGAAGTCAGGAGGGTGAATCAGAAGAAGCAGAAGAAGGAGAAGGAGAAGGTGAAGTCTGGAGGGTGAATCAGAAGAATCAGACGAAGGAGAAGGAGAAGGTGAAGTCTGAAGGGTGAATCAGAAGAAGCAGAAGAAAGAGAAGGAGAAGGTGAAGTCTGGAGGGTGAAGCAGAAGAAGCAGAAGAAGGAGAAGGTGAAGACTGGAGTGTGAATCAGAAGAAGTAGAAGAAGGAGAAGGAGAAGGTGAAATCAGGAGGGTGAATCAGAAGAAGGAGAAGAAGGTGAAGGAGAAGGTGAAGTCAGGAGGGTGAATCCGAAGAAGCAGAAGAAGGAGAAGGAGAAGGTGAAGTCTGGAGGGTGAATCAGAAGAATCAGACGAAGGAGAAGGAGAAGGTGAAGTCTGGAGGGTGAATCAGAAGAAGCAGAAGAAAGAGAAGGAGAAGGTGAAGTCTGGAGGGTGAAGCAGAAGAAGCAGAAGAAGGAGAAGGAGAAGGTGAAGACTGGAGTGTGAATCAGAAGAAGTAGAAGAAGGAGAAGGAGAAGGTGACGTCTGGAGGGTGTATCAGAAGAAGTAGAATAAGGAGAAGGGGAAGGTGAAGTCTGGAGGGTGAATCAGAAGAAGCAGAAGAAGGAGAAGTAGAAGATGAAGTCTGGAGCGTGAATCAGAAGAAGCAGAAGAAGGAGAAGGAGAAGATGAAGTCTGGAGGGTGAATCAGAAGAAGGAGAAGAAGGAGAAGGAGAAGGTGAGGTCTGGAGGGTGAATCAGAAGAAGCAGAAGAAGGAGAAGGAGAAGGTGAAGTCTGGAGGGTGAATCAGAAGAAGCAGAAGAAGGAGAAGGAGAAGGTGAAGTCTGGAGGGTGAATCAGAAGAAGCAGAAGAAGGAGAAGGAGAAGGTGAAGTCAGGAGGGTGAATCAGAAGAAGCAGAAGAAGGAGAAGGAGAAGGTGAAGTTAGGAGGGTGAATCAGAAGAAGCAGAAGAAGGAGAAGGAGAAGGTGAAGACAGGGGGGTGAAGCAGAAGAAGTAGAAGAAGGAGAAGGAGAAGGTGAAGTCAGGAGGGTGATGCAGAAGAAGCAGAAGAAGGAGAAGGAGAAGGTGAAGTCAGGAGGGTGAAGCAGAAGAAGCAGAAGAAGGAGATGGAGACGGTGAAGTCTGGAGGGCGCAGCAGAAGAAGCAGAAGAAGGAGAAGGAGAAGGTGAAGTCCTAAGGGTGAAGCAGAAGAACCAGAAGAAGGAGAAGGAGAAGGTGAAGTCTGGAGGGTGAATCAGAAGAAGTAGAAGAAGGAGAAGGAGAAGGTGAAGTCAGGAGGGTGAAGCAGAAGAAGCAGAAGAAGGAGAAGGAGAAGGTGAAGTCTGGAGGGTGAATCAGAAGAAGCAGAAGAAGGAGAAGGAGAAGGTGAAGTCTGGAGGGTGATTCAGAAGAAGCAGAATAAGGAGAAGGAGAAGGTGAAGTCTGGAGGGTGAATCAGAAGAAGCAGAAGAAGGAGAAGGAGAAGGTGAAGTCTGGAGGGTGAATCAGAAGAAGTAGAAGAAGGAGAAGGAGAAGGTGAACTCTGGAGGGTGAAGCAGAAGAAGTAGAAGAAGGAGAAGGAGAAGGTGAAGTCAGGAGGGTGAATCAGAAGAAGTAGAAGAAGGAGAATTAGAAGGTGAAGTCAGGAGGGTGAATCAGAAGAAGCAGAAGAAGGAGAAGGAGAAGGTGAAGTCTGGAGGGTGAATCAGAAGAATCAGAAGAAGGAGAAGGAGATGGTGAAGTCTAGAGGGTGAATCAGAAGAACCAGAAGAAAGAGAAGGAGAAGGTGAAGTCTGGAGGGTGAAGCAGAAGAAGCAGAAGAAGGAGAAGGAGAAGGTGAAGACTGGAGGGTGAATCAGAAGAAGTAGACGAAGGAGAAGGAGAAGGTGAAGTCTGGAGGGTGAATCAGAAGAAGTAGAAGAAGGAGAAGGAGAAGGTGATGTCTGGAGGGTGAATCAGAAGATGCAGAAGAAGGAGAAGGAGAAGGTGAAGTCTGGAGGGTGAATCAGAAGAAGCAGAAGAAGGAGAATTAGAAGATGAAGTCTGGAGGGTGAATCAGAAGAAGTAGAAGAAGGAGAAGGAGAAGGTGAGGTCTGGAGGGTGAATCAGAAGAAGCAGAAGAAGGAGAAGGAGAAGATGAAGTCTGGAGGGTGAATCAGAAGAAGCAGAAGAAGGAGAAGTAGAAGGTGAAGTCTGGAGGGTGAATCAGAAGAAGTAGAAGAAGGAGAAGGAGAAGGTGTAGTCTGGAGGATGAATCAGAAGAAGTAGAAGAAGGAGAAGGAGAAGGTGAAGTCTGGAGGGTGAATCAGAAGAAGCAGAAGAAGGAGAAGGAGAAGATGAAGTCTGGAGGGTGAATCAGAAGAAGTAGAAGAAGGAGAAGGAGAAGGTGAGGTCTGGAGGGTGAATCAGAAGAAGCAGAAGAAGGAGAAGGAGAAGATGAAGTCTGGAGGGTGAATCAGAAGAAGCAGAAGAAGGAGAAGGAGAAGGTGAAGTCTGGAGGGTGAATCAGAAGAAGTAGAAGAAGGAGAAGGAGAAGGTGTAGTCTGGAGGATGAATCAGAAGAAGTAGAAGAAGGAGAAGGAGAAGGTGAAGTCTGGAGGGTGAATCAGAAGAAGCAGAATATGGAGAAGGAGAAGGTGAAGTCTGGAGGGTGAATCAGAAGAAGCAGAAGAAGGAGAAGGAGAAGGTGAAGTCTGGAGGGTGAATCAGAAGAAGTAGAAGAAGGAGAAGGAGAAGGTGAAGTCTGGAGGGTGAAGCAGAAGAAGTAGAAGAAGGAGAAGGAGATGGTGAAGTCTGGAGGGCGAAGCAGAGGAAGCAGAAGAAGGAGAAGGAGAAGGTGAAGTCTGGAGGGTGAAGCAGAAGAAGCAGAAGAAGGAGAAGGAGAAGGTGAAGTCTGGAGGGTGAATCAGAAGAAGTAGAAGAAGGAGAAGGAGAAGGTGAAGTAAGGAGGGTGAAGCAGAAGAAGCAGAAGAAGGAGAAGGAGAAGGTGAAGTCTGGAGGGTGAAGCAGAAGAAGCAGAAGAAGGAGAAGGAGGAGGTGAAGTCTGGAGGGTGAATCAGAAGAAGCAGAAGAAGGAGAAGGAGAAGCTGAAGTCTGGAGGGTGAATCAGAAGAAGTTGAAGAAGGAGAAGGAGAAGGTGTAGTCTGGAGGGTGAATCAGAAGAAGTAGAAGAAGGAGAAGGAGAAGGTGAAGTCTGGAGGGTAAATCAGAAGAAGCAGAATAAGGAGAAGGAGAAGGTGAAGTCTGAAGGTTGAATCAGAAGAAGCAGAAGAAGGAGAAGGAGAAGGTGAAGTCTGGAGGGTGAATCAGAAGAAGTAGAAGAAGGAGAAGGAGAAGGTGAAGTCTGGAGGGTGAAGCGGAAGAAGTAGAAGAAGGAGAAGGAGAAGGTGAAGTCAGGAGGGTGAATCAGAAGAAGTAGAAGAAGGAGAAGGAGAAGGTGAAGTCAGGAGGGTGAATCAGAAGAAGCAGAAGAAGGAGAAGGAGAAGGTGAAGTCTGGAGGGTGAATCAGAAGAATCAGACGAAGGAGAAGGAGAAGGTGAAGTCTGGAGGGTGAATCAGAAGAAGCAGAAGAAAGAGAAGGAGAAGGTGAAGTCTGGAGGGTGAAGCAGAAGAAGCAGAAGAAGGAGAAGGAGAAGGTGAAGACTGGAGTGTGAATCAGAAGAAGTAGAAGAAGGAGAAGGAGAAGGTGAAGTCTGGAGGGTGTATCAGAAGAAGTAGAATAAGGAGAAGGGGAAGGTGAAGTCTGGAGGATGAATCAGAAGAAGCAGAAGAAGGAGAAGTTGAAGATGAAGTCTGGAGCTTGAATCAGAAGAAGCAGAAGAAGGAGAAGGAGAAGATGAAGTCTGGAGGGTGAATCAGAAGAAGTAGAAGAAGGAGAAGGAGAAGGTGAGGTCTGGAGGGTGAATCAGAAGAAGCAGAAGAAGGAGAAGGAGAAGGTGAAGTCTGGAGGGTGAATCAGAAGAAGCAGAAGAAGGAGAAGGAGAAGGTGAAGTCTGGAGGGTGAATCAGAAGAAGCAGAAGAAGGAGAAGGAGAAGGTGAAGTCAGGAGGGTGAATCAGAAGAAGCAGAAGAAGGAGAAGGAGAAGGTGAAGTTAGGAGGGTGAATCAGAAGAAGCAGAAGAAGGAGAAGGAGAAGGTGAAGTCAGGGGGGTGAAGCAGAAGAATTAGAAGAAGGAGAAGGAGAAGGTGAAGTCAGGAGGGTGATGCAGATGAAGCAGAAAAAGGAGAAGGAGAAGGTGAAGTCAGGAGGATGAAGCAGAAGAAGCAGAAGAAGGAGATGGAGACGGTGAAGTCTGGAGGGCGCAGCAGAAGAAGCAGAAGAAGGAGAAGGAGAAGGTGAAGACCTAAGGGTGAAGCAGAAGAAGCAGAAGAAGGAGAAGGAGAAGGTGAAGTCTGGAGGGCGAAGCAGAAGAAGCAGAAGAAGGAGAAGGAGAAGGTGAAGTCTGGAGGGTGAAGCAGAAGAAGCAGAAGAAGGAGAAGGAGAAGGTGAAGTCTGGAGGGTGAATCAGAAGAAGTAGAAGAAGGAGAAGGAGAAGGTGAAGTAAGGAGGGTGAAGCAGAAGAAGCAGAAGAAGGAGAAGGAGAAGGTGAAGTCTGGAGGGTGAAGCAGAAGAAGCAGAAGAAGGAGAAGGAGAAGGTGAAGTCTGGAGGGTGAAGCAGAAGAAGCAAAAGAAAGAGAAGGAGAAGGTGAAGTCTGGAGGGTGAATCAGAAGAAGTGGAAGAAGGAGAAGGAGAAGGTGAAGTCTGGAGGGTGAATCAGAAGAAGTAGAAGAAGGAGAAGGAGAAGGTGAAGTCTGGAGGGTGAATCAGAAGAAGTGGAAGAAGGAGAAGGAGAAGGTGAAGTCTGGAGGGTGAATCAGAAGAAGCAGAAGGAGAAGGTGAAGTCTGGAGGGAGAAGCAGAAGAAGTAGAAGAAGGAGAAGGAGAAGGTGAAGTCTGGAGGGTGAATCAGAAGAAGTAGAAGAAGGAGAAGGAGAAGGTGAAGTCTGGAGGGTGAATCAGAAGAAGTAGAAGAAGGAGAAGGAGAAGGTTAAGTCTGGAGGGTGAATCAGAAGAAGCAGAAGAAGGAGAATGAGAAGGTGAAGTCTGGAGGGTGAATCAGAAGAAGTAGAAGAAGGAGAAGGAGAAGGTGAAGTCTGGAGGGTGAATCAGAAGAAGCAGAAGAAGGAGAAGGAGAAGGTGAAGTCTGGAGGGTGAATCAGAAGAAGTAGAAGAAGGAGAAGGAGAAGGTGAAGTCTGGAGGGTGAATCAGAAGAAGCAGAAGAAGGAGAAGGAGAAGGTGAAGTCTGGAGGGTGAATCAGAAGAAGCAGAAGAAGGAGAAGGAGAAGGTGAAGTCTGGAGGGTGAATCAGAAGAAGCGGAAGAAGGAGAAGGAGAAGGTGAAGTCTGGAGGGTGAATCAGAAGAAGCAGAAGAAGTAGAAGGAGAAGGTGAAGTCTGGAGGGTGAATAAGAAGAAGTAGAAGAAGGAGAAGGAGAAGGTGAAGTCTGGAGGGTGAATCAGAAGAAGCAGAAGAAGGAGAAGGAGAAGGTGAAGTCAGGAAGGTGAATCAGAAGAAGCAGAAGAAGGAGAAGGAGAAGGTGAAGTCTGGAGGGTGAATCAGAAGAAGCAGAAGAAGGAGAAGGAGAAGGTGAAGACTGGAGGGTGAATCAGAAGAAGTAGAAGAAGGAGAAGGAGAAGGTGAAGTCTGGAGGGTGAATCAGAAAAGTAGAAGAAGGAGAAGGAGAAGGCGAAGTCTGGAGGGTGAATCAGAAGAAGCAGAAGAAGGAGAAGGAGAAGGTGATGCCTGGAGGGTGAATCAGAAGAAGCAGAAGAAGGAGAAGGAGAAGATGAAGTCTGGAGGGTGAATCAGAAGAAGTAGAAGAAGGAGAAGGAGAAGGTGATGTCTGGAGGGTGAATCAGAAGAAGCAGAAGAAGGAGAAGGAGAAGGTGAAGTCTGAAGGGTGAATCAGAAGAAGCAGAAGAAGGAGAAGGAGAAGATGAAGTCTGGAGGGTGAATCAGAAGAAGCAGAAGAAGGAGAAGGAGAAGGTGAAGTCTGGAGGGTGAATCAGAAGAAGCCGAAGAAGGAGAAGGAGAAGGTGAAGTCTGGAGGGTGAATCAGAAGAAGTAGAAGAAGGAGAAGGAGAAGGTGAAGTCTGGAGGGTGAATCAGAAGAAGTAGAAGAAGGAGAAGGAGAAGATGAAGTCTGGAGGGTGAATCAGAAGAAGCAGAAGAAGGAGAAGGAGAAGGTGAAGTCTGGAGGGTGAATCAGAAGAAGCAGAAGAAGGAGAAGGAGAAGATGAAGTCTGGCGGGTGAATCAGAAGAAGTAGAAGAAGGAGAAGGAGAAGGTGAAGTCTGGAGGGTGAATCAGAAGAAGCAGAAGAAGGAGAAGGAGAAGGTGAAGTCTGGAGAGTGAATCAGAAGAAGCAGAAGAAGGAGAAGGAGAAGGTGAAGTCTGGAGGGTGAATCAGAAGAAGCAGAATAAGGAGAAGGAGAAGGTGAAGTCTGGAGGGTGAATCAGAAGAAGCAGAAGAAGGAGAAGGAGAAGGTGAAGTCTGGAGGGTGAATCAGAAGAAGTAGAAGAAGGAGAAGGAGAAGGTGAAGTCTGGAGGGTGAAGCAGAAGAAGTAGAAGAAGGAGAAGGAGAAGGTGAAGTCAGGAGGGTGAATCAGAAGAAGTAGAAGAAGGAGAAGGAGAAGGTGAAGTCAGGAGGATGAATCAGAAGAAGCAGAAGAAGGAGAAGGAGAAGGTGAAGTCTGGAGGGTGAATCAGAAGAATCAGAAGAAGGAGAAGGAGATGGTGAAGTCTAGAGGGTGAATCAGAAGAAGCAGAAGAAAGAGAAGGTGAAGGTGAAGTCTGGAGGGTGAAGCAGAAGAAGCAGAAGAAGGAGAAGGAGAAGGTGAAGACTGGAGGGTGAATCAGAAGAAGTAGAAGAAGGAGAAGGAGAAGGTGAAGTCTGGAGGGTGAATCAGAAGAAGCAGAAGAAGGAGAAGGAGAAGGTGAAGTCTGGAGAGTGAATCAGAAGAAGCAGAAGAAGGAGAAGGAGAAGGTGAAGTCTGGAGGGTGAATCAGAAGAAGCAGAATAATGAGAAGGAGAAGGTGAAGTCTGGAGGGTGAATCAGAAGAAGCAGAAGAAGGAGAAGGAGAAGGTGAAGTCTGGAGGGTGAATCAGAAGAAGTAGAAGAAGGAGAAGGAGAAGGTGAAGTCTGGAGGGTGAATCAGAAGAAGTAGAAGAAGGAGAAGGAGAAGGTGAAGTCAGGAGGGTGAATCAGAAGAAGCAGAAGAAGGAGAAGGAGAAGGTGAAGTCTGGAGGGTGAATCAGAAGAATCAGAAGAAGGAGAAGGAGATGGTGAAGTCTAGAGGGTGAATCAGAAGAAGCAGAAGAAAGAGAAGGTGAAGGTGAAGTCTGGAGGGTGAAGCAGAAGAAGCAGAAGAAGGAGAAGTAGAAGGTGAAGTCTGGAGGGTGAATCAGAAGAAGTAGAAGAAGGAGAAGGAGAAGGTGAAGTCTGGAGGGTGAATCAGAAGAAGTAGAAGAAGGAGAAGGAGAAGGTGAAGTCTGGAGGGTGAATCAGAAGATGCAGAAGAAGGAGAAGGAGAAGGTGAAGTCTGGAGGGTGAATCAGAAGAATCAGAAGAAGGAGAAGGAGAAGGTGAGGTCTGGAGGGTGAATCAGAAGAAGCAGAAGAAGGAGAAGGAGAAGATGAAGTCTGGAGGGTGAATCAGAAGAAGCAGAAGAAGGAGAAGGAGAAAGTGTAGTCTGGAGGATGAATCAGAAGAAGTAGAAGAAGGAGAAGTAGAAGGTGAAGTCTGGAGGGTGAATCAGAAGAAGCAGAATAAGGAGAAGGAGAAGGTGAAGTCTGGAGGGTGAATCAGAAGAAGCAGAAGAAGGAGAAGGAGAAGGTGAAGTCTGGAGGGTGAATCAGAAGAAGTAGAAGAAGGAGGAGAAGGTGAAGTCTGGAGGGTGAAGCAGAAGAAGTAGAAGAAGGAGAAGGAGAAGGTGAAGTCTGGAGGGCGAAGCAGAAGAAGCAGAAGAAGGAGAAGGAGAAGGTGAAGTCTGGAGGGTGAAGCAGAAGAAGCAGAAGAAGGAGAAGGAGAAGGTGAAGTCTGGAGGGTGAATCAGAAGAAGTAGAAGAAGGAGAAGGAGAAGGTGAAGTAAGGAGGGTGAAGCAGAAGAAGCAGAAGAAGGAGAAGGAGAAGGTGA
Organism: Somniosus microcephalus; assembly: GCF_052327205.1. Taxonomy (NCBI): domain Eukaryota; kingdom Metazoa; phylum Chordata; class Chondrichthyes; order Squaliformes; family Somniosidae; genus Somniosus; species Somniosus microcephalus. The sequence continues at coordinate 59,558 of NW_028225302.1, read as the reverse complement.
AGTCTGGAGGTTGAAGCAGAAGAAGCAGAAGAAGGAGAAGGAGGAGGTGAAGTCTGGAGGGTGAATCAGAAGAAGCAGAAGAAGGAGAAGGAGAAGGTGAAGTCTGGAGGGTGAATCAGAAGAAGTTGAAGAAGGAGAAGGAGAAGGTGTAGTCTGCAGGGTGAATCAGAAGAAGTAGAAGAAGGAGAAGGAGAAGGTGAAGTCTGGAGGGTGAATCAGAAGAAGCAGAATAAGGAGAAGGAGAAGGTGAAGTCTGGAGGTTGAATCAGAAGAAGCAGAAGAAGGAGAAGGAGAAGGTGAAGTCTGGAGGGTGAATCAGAAGAAGTAGAAGAAGGAGAAGGAGAAGGTGAAGTCTGGAGGGTGAAGCGGAAGAAGTAGAAGAAGGAGAAGGAGAAGGTGAAGTCAGGAGGGTGAATCAGAAGAAGGAGAAGAAGGTGAAGGAGAAGGTGAAGTCAGGAGGGTGAATCAGAAGAAGCAGAAGAAGGAGAAGGAGAAGGTGAGGTCTGGAGGGTGAATCAAAAGAATCAGACGAAGGAGAAGGAGAAGGTGAAGTCTGGAGGGTGAATCAGAAGAAGCAGAAGAAAGAGAAGGAGAAGGTGAAGTCTGGAGGGTGAAGCAGAAGAAGCAGAAGAAGGAGAAGGAGAAGGTGAAGACTGGAGTGTGAATCAGAAGAAGTAGAAGAAGGAGAAGGAGAAGGTGAAGTCTGGAGGGTGTATCAGAAGAAGTAGAATAAGGAGAAGGGGAAGGTGAAGTCTGGAGGGTGAATCAGAAGAAGCAGAAGAAGGAGAAGTAGAAGATGAAGTCTGGAGCGTGAATCAGAAGAAGCAGAAGAAGGAGAAGGAGAAGATGAAGTCTGGAGGGTGAATCAGAAGAAGGAGAAGAAGGAGAAGGAGAAGGTGAGGTCTGGAGGGTGAATCAGAAGAAGCAGAAGAAGGAGAAGGAGAAGGTGAAGTCTGGAGGGTGAATCAGAAGAAGCAGAAGAAGGAGAAGGAGAAGGTGAAGTCTGGAGGGTGAATCAGAAGAAGCAGAAGAAAGAGAAGGTGAAGGTGAAGTCTGGAGGGTGAAGCAGAAGAAGCAGAAGAAGGAGAAGGAGAAGGTGAAGACTGGAGGGTGAATCAGAAGAAGTAGAAGAAGGAGAAGGAGAAGGTGAAGTCTGGAGGGTGAATCAGAAGAAGCAGAAGAAGGAGAAGGAGAAGGTGAAGTCTGGAGAGTGAATCAGAAGAAGCAGAAGAAGGAGAAGGAGAAGGTGAAGTCTGGAGGGTGAATCAGAAGAATCAGAAGAAGGAGAAGGAGATGGTGAAGTCTAGAGGGTGAATCAGAAGAAGCAGAAGAAAGAGAAGGTGAAGGTGAAGTCTGGAGGGTGAAGCAGAAGAAGCAGAAGAAGGAGAAGGAGAAGGTGAAGACTGGAGGGTGAATCAGAAGAAGTAGAAGAAGGAGAAGGAGAAGGTGAAGTCTGGAGGGTGAATCAGAAGAAGCAGAAGAAGGAGAAGGAGAAGGTGAAGTCTGGAGAGTGAATCAGAAGAAGCAGAAGAAGGAGAAGGAGAAGGTGAAGTCTGGAGGGTGAATCAGAAGAAGCAGAATAATGAGAAGGAGAAGGTGAAGTCTGGAGGGTGAATCAGAAGAAGCAGAAGAAGGAGAAGGAGAAGGTGAAGTCTGGAGGGTGAATCAGAAGAAGTAGAAGAAGGAGAAGGAGAAGGTGAAGTCTGGAGGGTGAATCAGAAGAAGTAGAAGAAGGAGAAGGAGAAGGTGAAGTCAGGAGGGTGAATCAGAAGAAGCAGAAGAAGGAGAAGGAGAAGGTGAAGTCTGGAGGGTGAATCAGAAGAATCAGAAGAAGGAGAAGGAGATGGTGAAGTCTAGAGGGTGAATCAGAAGAAGCAGAAGAAAGAGAAGGTGAAGGTGAAGTCTGGAGGGTGAAGCAGAAGAAGCAGAAGAAGGAGAAGTAGAAGGTGAAGTCTGGAGGGTGAATCAGAAGAAGTAGAAGAAGGAGAAGGAGAAGGTGAAGTCTGGAGGGTGAATCAGAAGAAGTAGAAGAAGGAGAAGGAGAAGGTGAAGTCTGGAGGGTGAATCAGAAGATGCAGAAGAAGGAGAAGGAGAAGGTGAAGTCTGGAGGGTGAATCAGAAGAATCAGAAGAAGGAGAAGGAGAAGGTGAGGTCTGGAGGGTGAATCAGAAGAAGCAGAAGAAGGAGAAGGAGAAGATGAAGTCTGGAGGGTGAATCAGAAGAAGCAGAAGAAGGAGAAGGAGAAAGTGTAGTCTGGAGGATGAATCAGAAGAAGTAGAAGAAGGAGAAGTAGAAGGTGAAGTCTGGAGGGTGAATCAGAAGAAGCAGAATAAGGAGAAGGAGAAGGTGAAGTCTGGAGGGTGAATCAGAAGAAGCAGAAGAAGGAGAAGGAGAAGGTGAAGTCTGGAGGGTGAATCAGAAGAAGTAGAAGAAGGAGGAGAAGGTGAAGTCTGGAGGGTGAAGCAGAAGAAGTAGAAGAAGGAGAAGGAGAAGGTGAAGTCTGGAGGGCGAAGCAGAAGAAGCAGAAGAAGGAGAAGGAGAAGGTGAAGTCTGGAGGGTGAAGCAGAAGAAGCAGAAGAAGGAGAAGGAGAAGGTGAAGTCTGGAGGGTGAATCAGAAGAAGTAGAAGAAGGAGAAGGAGAAGGTGAAGTAAGGAGGGTGAAGCAGAAGAAGCAGAAGAAGGAGAAGGAGAAGGTGAAGTCTGGAGGTTGAAGCAGAAGAAGCAGAAGAAGGAGAAGGAGGAGGTGAAGTCTGGAGGGTGAATCAGAAGAAGCAGAAGAAGGAGAAGGAGAAGGTGAAGTCTGGAGGGTGAATCAGAAGAAGTTGAAGAAGGAGAAGGAGAAGGTGTAGTCTGGAGGGTGAATCAGAAGAAGTAGAAGAAGGAGAAGGAGAAGGTGAAGTCTGGAGGGTGAATCAGAAGAAGCAGAATAAGGAGAAGGAGAAGGTGAAGTCTGGAGGTTGAATCAGAAGAAGCAGAAGAAGGAGAAGGAGAAGGTGAAGTCTGGAGGGTGAATCAGAAGAAGTAGAAGAAGGAGAAGGAGAAGGTGAAGTCTGGAGGGTGAAGCGGAAGAAGTAGAAGAAGGAGAAGGAGAAGGTGAAGTCAGGAGGGTGAATCAGAAGAAGGAGAAGAAGGTGAAGGAGAAGGTGAAGTCAGGAGGGTGAATCAGAAGAAGCAGAAGAAGGAGAAGGAGAAGGTGAAGTCTGGAGGGTGAATCAAAAGAATCAGACGAAGGAGAAGGAGAAGGTGAAGTCTGGAGGGTGAATCAGAAGAAGCAGAAGAAAGAGAAGGAGAAGGTGAAGTCTGGAGGGTGAAGCAGAAGAAGCAGAAGAAGGAGAAGGAGAAGGTGAAGACTGGAGTGTGAATCAGAAGAAGTAGAAGAAGGAGAAGGAGAAGGTGAAGTCTGGAGGGTGTATCAGAAGAAGTAGAATAAGGAGAAGGGGAAGGTGAAGTCTGGAGGGTGAATCAGAAGAAGCAGAAGAAGGAGAAGTAGAAGATGAAGTCTGGAGCGTGAATCAGAAGAAGCAGAAGAAGGAGAAGGAGAAGATGAAGTCTGGAGGGTGAATCAGAAGAAGGAGAAGAAGGAGAAGGAGAAGGTGAGGTCTGGAGGGTGAATCAGAAGAAGCAGAAGAAGGAGAAGGAGAAGGTGAAGTCTGGAGGGTGAATCAGAAGAAGCAGAAGAAGGAGAAGGAGAAGGTGAAGTCTGGAGGGTGAATCAGAAGAAGCAGAAGAAGGAGAAGGAGAAGGTGAAGTCAGGAGGGTGAATCAGAAGAAGCAGAAGAAGGAGAAGGAGAAGGTGAAGTTAGGAGGGTGAATCAGAAGAAGCAGAAGAAGGAGAAGGAGAAGGTGAAGACAGGGGGGTGAAGCAGAAGAAGTAGAAGAAGGAGAAGGAGAAGGTGAAGTCAGGAGGGTGATGCAGAAGAAGCAGAAGAAGGAGAAGGAGAAGGTGAAGTCAGGAGGGTGAAGCAGAAGAAGCAGAAGAAGGAGATGGAGACGGTGAAGTCTGGAGGGCGCAGCAGAAGAAGCAGAAGAAGGAGAAGGAGAAGGTGAAGTCCTAAGGGTGAAGCAGAAGAACCAGAAGAAGGAGAAGGAGAAGGTGAAGTCTGGAGGGTGAATCAGAAGAAGTAGAAGAAGGAGAAGGAGAAGATGAAGTCAGGAGGGTGAAGCAGAAGAAGCAGAAGAAGGAGAAGGAGAAGGTGAAGTCTGGAGGGTGAATCAGAAGAAGCAGAAGAAGGAGAAGGAGAAGGTGAAGTCTGGAGGGTGAATCAGAAGAAGCAGAATAAGGAGAAGGAGAAGGTGAAGTCTGGAGGGTGAATCAGAAGAAGCAGAAGAAGGAGAAGGAGAAGGTGAAGTCTGGAGGGTGAATCAGAAGAAGTAGAAGAAGGAGAAGGAGAAGGTGAAGTCTGGAGGGTGAAGCAGAAGAAGTAGAAGAAGGAGAAGGAGAAGGTGAAGTCAGGAGGGTGAATCAGAAGAAGTAGAAGAAGGAGAATTAGAAGGTGAAGTCAGGAGGGTGAATCAGAAGAAGCAGAAGAAGGAGAAGGAGAAGGTGAAGTCTGGAGGGTGAATCAGAAGAATCAGAAGAAGGAGAAGGAGATGGTGAAGTCTAGAGGGTGAATCAGAAGAAGCAGAAGAAAGAGAAGGAGAAGGTGAAGTCTGGAGGGTGAAGCAGAAGAAGCAGAAGAAGGAGAAGGAGAAGGTGAAGACTGGAGGGTGAATCAGAAGAAGTAGACGAAGGAGAAGGAGAAGGTGAAGTCTGGAGGGTGAATCAGAAGAAGTAGAAGAAGGAGAAGGAGAAGGTGATGTCTGGAGGGTGAATCAGAAGATGCAGAAGAAGGAGAAGGAGAAGGTGAAGTCTGGAGGGTGAATCAGAAGAAGCAGAAGAAGGAGAAGGAGAAGATGAAGTCTGGAGGGTGAATCAGAAGAAGTAGAAAAAGGAGAAGGAGAAGGTGAGGTCTGGAGGGTGAATCAGAAGAAGCAGAAGAAGGAGAAGGAGAAGATGAAGTCTGGAGGGTGAATCAGAAGAAGCAGAAGAAGGAGAAGGAGAAGGTGAAGTCTGGAGGGTGAATCAGAAGAAGTAGAAGAAGGAGAAGGAGAAGGTGTAGTCTGGAGGATGAATCAGAAGAAGTAGAAGAAGGAGAAGGAGAAGGTGAAGTCTGGAGGGTGCATCAGAAGAAGCAGAATAAGGAGAAGGAGAAGGTGAAGTCTGGAGGGTGAATCAGAAGAAGCAGAAGAAGGAGAAGGAGAAGGTGAAGTCTGGAGGGTGAATCAGAAGAAGTAGAAGAAGGAGAAGGAGAAGGTGAAGTCTGGAGGGTGAAGCAGAAGAAGTAGAAGAAGGAGAAGGAGAATGTGAAGTCTGGAGGGCGAAGCAGAAGAAGCAGAAGAAGGAGAAGGAGAAGGTGAAGTCTGGAGGGTGAAGCAGAAGAAGCAGGAGAAGGAGAAGGTGAAGTCTGGAGGGTGAATCAGAAGAAGTAGAAGAAGGAGAAGGAGAAGGTGAAGTAAGGAGGGTGAAGCAGAAGAAGCAGAAGAAGGAGAAGGAGAAGGTGAAGTCTGGAGGGTGAAGCAGAAGAAGCAGAAGAAGTAGAAGGAGGAGGTGAAGTCTGGAGGGTGAATCAGAAGAAGCAGAAGAAGGAGAAGGAGAAGGTGAAGTCTGGAGGGTGAATCAGAAGAAGTTGAAGAAGGAGAAGGAGAAGGTGTAGTCTGGAGGGTGAATCAGAAGAAGCAGAAGAAGGAGAAGGAGAAGGTGAAGTCTGGAGGGTGAATCAGAAGAAGTAGAAGAAGGAGAAGGAGAAGGTGAAGTCTGGAGGGTGAAGCGGAAGAAGTAGAAGAAGGAGAAGGAGAAGGTGAAGTCAGGAGGGTGAATCAGAAGAAGTAGAAGAAGGAGAAGGAGAAGGTGAAGTCAGGAGGGTGAATCAGAAGAAGCAGAAGAAGGAGAAGGAGAAGGTGAAGTCTGGAGGGTGAATCAGAAGAATCAGACGAAGGAGAAGGAGAAGGTGAAGTTAGGAGGGTGAATCAGAAGAAGCAGAAGAAGGAGAAGGAGAAGGTGAAGTCAGGGGGGTGAAGCAGAAGAAGTAGAAGAAGGAGAAGGAGACGGTGAAGTCTGGAGGGCGCAGCAGAAGAAGTAGAAGAAGGAGAAGGAGAAGGTGAAGTCCTAAGGGTGAAGCAGAAGAACCAGCAGAAGGAGAAGGAGAAGGTGAAGTCTGGAGGGTGAATCAGAAGAACCAGAAGAAGGAGAAGGAGAAGGTGAAGTCTGGAGGGTGCATCAGAAGAGGTAGAATAAGGAGAAGGGGAAGGTGAAGTCTGGAGGGTGAATCAGAAGAAGCAGAAGAAGGAGAAGTAGAAGATGAAGTCTGGAGCGTGAATCAGAAGAAGCAGAAGAAGGAGAAGGAGAAGATGAAGTCTGGAGGGTGAATCAGAAGAAATAGAAGAAGGAGATGGAGAAGGTGAGGTCTGGAGGGTGAATCAGAAGAAGCAGAAGAAGGAGAAGGAGAAGGTGAAGTCTGGAGGGTGAATCAGAAGAAGCAGAAGAAGGAGAAGGAGAAGGTGAAGTCTGGAGGGTGAATCAGAAGAAGCAGAAGAAGGAGAAGGAGAAGGTGAAGTCAGGAGGGTGAATCAGAAGAAGCAGAAGAAGGAGAAGGAGAAGGTGAAGTTAGGAGGGTGAATCAGAAGAAGCAGAAGAAGGAGAAGGAGAAGGTGAAGTCAGGGGGGTGAAGCAGAAGAAGTAGAAGAAGGAGAAGGAGACGGTGAAGTCTGGAGGGCGCAGCAGAAGAAGTAGAAGAAGGAGAAGGAGAAGGTGAAGTCCTAAGGGTGAAGCAGAAGAACCAGCAGAAGGAGAAGGAGAAGGTGAAGTCTGGAGGGTGAATCAGAAGAAGTAGAATAAGGAGAAGGAGAAGGTGAAGTCAGGAGGGTGAAGCAGAAGAAGCAGAAGAAGGAGAAGGAGAAGGTGAAGTCTGGAGGGCGAAGCAGAAGAAGCAGAAGAAGGAGAAGGAGAAGGTGAAGTCTGGAGGGTGAAGCAGAAGAAGCCGAAGAAGGAGAAGGAGAAGGTGAAGTCTGGAGGGTGAATCAGAAGAAGTAGAAGAAGGAGAAGGAGAAGGTGAAGTAAGGAGGGTGAAGCAGAAGAAGCAGAAGAAGGAGAAGGAGAAGGTGAAATCTGGAGGGTGAAGCAGAAGAAGCAGAAGAAGGAGAAGGAGAAGGTGAAGTTTGGAGGGTGAAGCAGAAGAAGCAGAAGAAGGAGAAGGAGAATGTGAAGTCAGGAGGGTGTATCAGAAGAAGTAGAGGAAGGAAAAGGAGAAGGTGAAGTCTGGAGGGTGAATCAGAAGAAGTAGAAGAAGGAGAAGGAGAAGGTGAAGTCTGGAGGGTGAATCAGAAGAAGTGGAAGAAGGAGAAGGAGAAGGTGAAGTCTGGAGGGTGAATCAGAAGAAGCAGAAGAAGGAGAAGGAGAAGGTGAAGTCTGGAGGGAGAAGCAGAAGAAGTAGAAGAAGGAGAAGGAGAAGGTGAAGTCTGGAGGGTGAATCAGAAGAAGTAGAAGAAGGAGAAGGAGAAGGTGAAGTCTGGAGGGTGAATCAGAAGAAGCAGGAGAAGGAGAAGGAGAAGGTGAAGTCTGGAGGGTGAATCAGAAGAAGTAGAAGAAGGAGAAGGAGAAGGTGAAGTCTTGAGGGTGAATCAGAAGAAGCAGGAGAAGGAGAAGGAGAAGGTGAAGTCTGGAGGGTGAATCAGAAGAAGTAGAAGAAGGAGAAGGAGAAGGTGAAGTCTTGAGGGTGAATCAGAAGAAGCAGAAGAAGGAGAAGGAGAAGGTGAAGTCTGGAGGGTGAATCAGAAGAAGCAGAAGAAGAAGAAGGAGAAGGTGAAGTCTGGAGGGTGAATCAGAAGAAGTAGAAGAAGGAGAAGGAGAAGGTGAAGTAAGGAGGGTGAAGCAGAAGAAGCAGAAGAAGGAGAAGGAGAAGGTGAAGTCTGGAGGTTGAAGCAGAAGAAGCAGAAGAAGGAGAAGGAGGAGGTGAAGTCTGGAGGGTGAATCAGAAGAAGCAGAAGAAGGAGAAGGAGAAGGTGAAGTCTGGAGGGTGAATCAGAAGAAGTTGAAGAAGGAGAAGGAGAAGGTGTAGTCTGGAGGGTGAATCAGAAGAAGTAGAAGAAGGAGAAGGAGAAGGTGAAGTCTGGAGGGTGAATCAGAAGAAGCAGAATAAGGAGAAGGAGAAGGTGAAGTCTGGAGGTTGAATCAGAAGAAGCAGAAGAAGGAGAAGGAGAAGGTGAAGTCTGGAGGGTGAATCAGAAGAAGTAGAAGAAGGAGAAGGAGAAGGTGAAGTCTGGAGGGTGAAGCGGAAGAAGTAGAAGAAGGAGAAGGAGAAGGTGAAGTCAGGAGGGTGAATCAGAAGAAGGAGAAGAAGGTGAAGGAGAAGGTGAAGTCAGGAGGGTGAATCAGAAGAAGCAGAAGAAGGAGAAGGAGAAGGTGAAGTCTGGAGGGTGAATCAGAAGAAACAGACGAAGGAGAAGGAGAAGGTGAAGTCTGGAGGGTGAATCAGAAGAAGCAGAAGAAAGAGAAGGAGAAGGTGAAGTCTGGAGGGTGAAGCAGAAGAAGCAGAAGAAGGAGAAGGAGAAGGTGAAGACTGGAGTGTGAATCAGAAGAAGTAGAAGAAGGAGAAGGAGAAGGTGAAGTCTGGAGGGTGTATCAGAAGAAGTAGAATAAGGAGAAGGGGAAGGTGAAGTCTGGAGGGTGAATCAGAAGAAGCAGAAGAAGGAGAAGTAGAAGATGAAGTCTGGAGCGTGAATCAGAAGAAGCAGAAGAAGGAGAAGGAGAAGATGAAGTCTGGAGGGTGAATCAGAAGAAGGAGAAGAAGGAGAAGGAGAAGGTGAGGTCTGGAGGGTGAATCAGAAGAAGCAGAAGAAGGAGAAGGAGAAGGTGAAGTCTGGAGGGTGAATCAGAAGAAGCAGAAGAAGGAGAAGGAGAAGGTGAAGTCTGGAGGGTGAATCAGAAGAAGCAGAAGAAGGAGAAGGAGAAGGTGCAGTCAGGAGGGTGAATCAGAAGAAGTAGAAGAAGGAGAAGGAGAAGGTGAAGTTAGGAGGGTGAATCAGAAGAAGCAGAAGAAGGAGAAGGAGAAGGTGAAGACAGGGGGGTGAAGCAGAAGAAGTAGAAGAAGGAGAAGGAGAAGGTGAAGTCAGGAGGGTGATGCAGAAGAAGCAGATGAAGGAGAAGGAGAAGGTGAAGTCAGGAGTGTGAAGCAGAAGAAGCAGAAGAAGGAGATGGAGACGGTGAAGTCTGGAGGGCGCAGCAGAAGAAGCAGAAGAAGGAGAAGGAGAAGGTGAAGTCCTAAGGGTGAAGCAGAAGAACCAGAAGAAGGAGAAGGAGAAGGTGAAGTCTGGAGGGTGAATCAGAAGAAGTAGAAGAAGGAGAAGGAGAAGGTGAAGTCAGGAGGGTGAAGCAGAAGAAGCAGAAGAAGGAGAAGGAGAAGGTGAAGTCTGGAGGGTGAATCAGAAGAAGCAGAAGAAGGAGAAGGAGAAGGTGAAGTCTGGAGGGTGAATCAGAAGAAGAAGAATAAGGAGAAGGAGAAGGTGAAGTCTGGAGGGTGAATCAGAAGAAGCAGAAGAAGGAGAAGGAGAAGGTGCAGTCTGGAGGGTGAATCAGAAGAAGTAGAAGAAGGAGAAGGAGAAGGTGAAGTCTGGAGGGTGAAGCAGAAGAAGTAGAAGAAGGAGAAGGAGAAGGTGAAGTCAGGAGGGTGAATCAGAAGAAGTAGAAGAAGGAGAATTAGAAGGTGAAGTCAGGAGGGTGAATCAGAAGAAGCAGAAGAAGGAGAAGGAGAAGGTGAAGTCTGGAGGGTGAATCAGAAGAATCAGAAGAAGGAGAAGGAGATGGTGAAGTCTAGAGGGTGAATCAGAAGAAGCAGAAGAAAGAGAAGGAGAAGGTGAAGTCTGGAGGGTGAAGCAGAAGAAGCAGAAGAAGGAGAAGGAGAAGGTGAAGACTGGAGGGTGAATCAGAAGAAGTAGATGAAGGAGAAGGAGAAGGTGAAGTCTGGAGGGTGAATCAGAAGAAGTAGAAGAAGGAGAAGGAGAAGGTGATGTCTGGAGGGTGAATCAGAAGATGCAGAAGAAGGAGAAGGAGAAGGTGAAGTCTGGAGGGTGAATGAGAAGAAGCAGAAGAAGGAGAAGGAGAAGATGAAGTCTGGAGGGTGAATCAGAAGAAGTAGAAGAAGGAGAAGGAGAAGGTGGGGTCTGGAGGGTGAATCAGAAGAAGCAGAAGAAGGAGAAGGAGAAGATGAAGTCTGGAGGGTGAATCAGAAGAAGCAGAAGAAGGAGAAGGAGAAGGTGAAGTCTGGAGGGTGAATCAGAAGAAGTAGAAGAAGGAGAAGGAGAAGGTGTAGTCTGGAGGATGAATCAGAAGAAGTAGAAGAAGGAGAAGGAGAAGGTGAAGTCTGGAGGGTGAATCAGAAGAAGCAGAATAAGGAGAAGGAGAAGGTGAAGTCTGGAGGGTGAATCAGAAGAAGCAGAAGAAGGAGAAGGAGAAGGTGAAGTCTGGAGGGTGAATCAGAAGAAGTAGAAGAAGGAGAAGGAGAAGGTGAAGTCTGGAGGGTGAAGCAGAAGAAGTAGAAGAAGGACAAGGAGAATGTGAAGTCTGGAGGGCGAAGCAGAAGAAGCAGAAGAAGGAGAAGGAGAAGGTGAAGTCTGGAGGGTGAAGCAGAAGAAGCAGAAGAAGGAGAAGGAGAAGGTGAAGTCTGGAGGGTGAATCAGAAGAAGTAGAAGAAGGAGAAGGAGAAGGTGAAGAAAGGAGGGTGAAGCAGAAGAAGCAGAAGAAGGAGAAGGAGAAGGTGAAGTCTGGAGGGTGAAGCAGAAGAAGCAGAAGAAGTAGAAGGAGGAGGTGAAGTCTGGAGGGTGAATCAGAAGAATCAGACGAAGGAGAAGGAGAAGGTGAAGTCTGGAGGGTGAATCAGAAGAAGCAGAAGAAAGAGAAGGAGAAGGTGAAGTCTGGAGGGTGAAGCAGAAGAAGCAGAAGAAGGAGAAGGAGAAGGTGAAGACTGGAGTGTGAATCAGAAGAAGTAGAAGAAGGAGAAGGAGAAGGTGAAGTCTGGAGGGTGTATCAGAAGAGGTAGAATAAGGAGAAGGGGAAGGTGAAGTCTGGAGGGTGAATCAGAAGAAGCAGAAGAAGGAGAAGTAGAAGATGAAGTCTGGAGCGTGAATCAGAAGAAGCAGAAGAAGGAGAAGGAGAAGATGAAGTCTGGAGGGTGAATCAGAAGAAGTAGTAGAAGGAGAAGGAGAAGGTGAGGTCTGGAGGGTGAATCAGAAGAAGCAGAAGAAGGAGAAGGAGAAGGTGAAGTCTGGAGGGTGAATCAGAAGAAGCAGAAGAAGGAGAAGGAGAAGGTGAAGTCTGGAGGGTGAATCAGAAGAAGCAGAAGAAGGAGAAGGAGAAGGTGAAGTCAGGAGGGTGAATCAGAAGAAGCAGAAGAAGGAGAAGGAGAAGGTGAAGTTAGGAGGGTGAATCAGAAGAAGCAGAAGAAGGAGAAGGAGAAGGTGAAGTCAGGGGGGTGAAGCAGAAGAAGTAGAAGAAGGAGAAGGAGAAGGTGAAGTCAGGAGGGTGATGCAGAAGAAGCAGAAGAAGGAGAAGGAGAAGGTGAAGTCAGGAGGGTGAAGCAGAAGAAGCAGAAGAAGGAGATGGAGACGGTGAAGTCTGGAGGGCGCAGCAGAAGAAGTAGAAGAAGGAGAAGGAGAAGGTGAAGTCCTAAGGGTGAAGCAGAAGAACCAGAAGAAGGAGAAGGAGAAGGTGAAGTCTGGAGGGTGAATCAGAAGAAGTAGAATAAGGAGAAGGAGAAGGTGAAGTCAGGAGGGTGAAGCACAAGAAGCAGAAGAAGGAGAAGGAGAAGGTGAAGTCTGGAGGGCGAAGCAGAAGAAGCAGAAGAAGGAGAAGGAGAAGGTGAAGTCTGGAGGGTGAAGCAGAAGAAGCAGAAGAAGGAGAAGGACAAGGTGAAGTCTGGAGGGTGAATCAGAAGAAGTAGAAGAAGGAGAAGGAGAAGGTGTAGTAAGGAGGGTGAAGCAGAAGAAGCAGAAGAAGGAGAAGGAGAAGGTGAAGTCTGGAGGGTGAAGCAGAAGAAGCAGAAGAAGGAGAAGGAGAAGGTGAAGTCTGGAGGGTGAAGCAGAAGAAGCAGAAGAAGGAGAAGGAGAAGGTGAAGTCAGGAGGGTGTATCAGAAGAAGTAGAAGAAGGAAAAGGAGAAGGTGAAGTCTGGAGGGTGAATCAGAAGAAGTAGAAGAAGGAGAAGGAGAAGGTGAAGTCTGGAGGGTGAATCAGAAGAAGTGGAAGAAGGAGAAGGAGAAGGTGAAGTCTGGAGGGTGAATCAGAAGAAGTAGAAGAAGGAGAAGGAGAAGGTGAAGTCTGGAGGGAGAAGCAGAAGAAGTAGAAGAAGGAGAAGGAGAAGGTGAAGTCTGGAGGGTGAATCAGAAGAAGTAGAAGAAGGAGAAGGAGAAGGTGAAGTCTGGAGGGTGAATCAGAAGAAGTAGACGAAGGAGAAGGAGAAGGTGAAGTCAGGAGGGTGAATCAGAAGAAGCAGAAGAAGGAGAAGGAGAAGGTGAAGTCTGGAGGGTGAATCAGAAGAATCAGAAGAAGGAGAAGGAGATGGTGAAGTCTAGAGGGTGAATCAGAAGAAGCAGAAGAAAGAGAAGGAGAAGGTGAAGTCTGGAGGGTGAAGCAGAAGAAGCAGAAGAAGGAGAAGGAGAAGGTGAAGACTGGAGGGTGAATCAGAAGAAGTAGATGAAGGAGAAGGAGAAGGTGAAGTCTGGAGGGTGAATCAGAAGAAGTAGAAGAAGGAGAAGGAGAAGGTGATGTCTGGAGGGTGAATCAGATGATGCAGAAGAAGGAGAAGGAGAAGGTGAAGTCTGGAGGGTGAATGAGAAGAAGCAGAAGAAGGAGAAGGAGAAGATGAAGTCTGGAGGGTGAATCAGAAGAAGTAGAAGAAGGAGAAGGAGAAGGTGGGGTCTGGAGGGTGAATCAGAAGAAGCAGAAGAAGGAGAAGGAGAAGATGAAGTCTGGAGGGTGAATCAGAAGAAGCAGAAGAAGGAGAAGGAGAAGGTGAAGTCTGGAGGGTGAATCAGAAGAAGTAGAAGAAGGAGAAGGAGAAGGTGTAGTCTGGAGGATGAATCAGAAGAAGTAGAAGAAGGAGAAGGAGAAGGTGAAGTCTGGAGGGTGAATCAGAAGAAGCAGAATAAGGAGAAGGAGAAGGTGAAGTCTGGAGGGTGAATCAGAAGAAGCAGAAGAAGGAGAAGGAGAAGGTGAAGTCTGGAGGGTGAATCAGAAGAAGTAGAAGAAGGAGAAGGAGAAGGTGAAGTCTGGAGGGTGAAGCAGAAGAAGTAGAAGAAGGAGAAGGAGAATGTGAAGTCTGGAGGGCGAAGCAGAAGAAGCAGAAGAAGGAGAAGGAGAAGGTGAAGTCTGGAGGGTGAAGCAGAAGAAGCAGAAGAAGGAGAAGGAGAAGGTGAAGTCTGGAGGGTGAATCAGAAGAAGTAGAAGAAGGAGAAGGAGAAGGTGAAGAAAGGAGGGTGAAGCAGAAGAAGCAGAAGAAGGAGAAGGAGAAGGTGAAGTCTGGAGGGTGAAGCAGAAGAAGCAGAAGAAGTAGAAGGAGGAGGTGAAGTCTGGAGGGTGAATCAGAAGAATCAGACGAAGGAGAAGGAGAAGGTGAAGTCTGGAGGGTGAATCAGAAGAAGCAGAAGAAAGAGAAGGAGAAGGTGAAGTCTGGAGGGTGAAGCAGAAGAAGCAGAAGAAGGAGAAGGAGAAGGTGAAGACTGGAGTGTGAATCAGAAGAAGTAGAAGAAGGAGAAGGAGAAGGTGAAGTCTGGAGGGTGTATCAGAAGAGGTAGAATAAGGAGAAGGGGAAGGTGAAGTCTGGAGGGTGAATCAGAAGAAGCAGAAGAAGGAGAAGTAGAAGATGAAGTCTGGAGCGTGAATCAGAAGAAGCAGAAGAAGGAGAAGGAGAAGATGAAGTCTGGAGGGTGAATCAGAAGAAGTAGTAGAAGGAGAAGGAGAAGGTGAGGTCTGGAGGGTGAATCAGAAGAAGCAGAAGAAGGAGAAGGAGAAGGTGAAGTCTGGAGGGTGAATCAGAAGAAGCAGAAGAAGGAGAAGGAGAAGGTGAAGTCTGGAGGGTGAATCAGAAGAAGCAGAAGAAGGAGAAGGAGAAGGTGAAGTCAGGAGGGTGAATCAGAAGAAGCAGAAGAAGGAGAAGGAGAAGGTGAAGTTAGGAGGGTGAATCAGAAGAAGCAGAAGAAGGAGAAGGAGAAGGTGAAGTCAGGGGGGTGAAGCAGAAGAAGTAGAAGAAGGAGAAGGAGAAGGTGAAGTCAGGAGGGTGATGCAGAAGAAGCAGAAGAAGGAGAAGGAGAAGGTGAAGTCAGGAGGGTGAAGCAGAAGAAGCAGAAGAAGGAGATGGAGACGGTGAAGTCTGGAGGGCGCAGCAGAAGAAGTAGAAGAAGGAGAAGGAGAAGGTGAAGTCCTAAGGGTGAAGCAGAAGAACCAGAAGAAGGAGAAGGAGAAGGTGAAGTCTGGAGGGTGAATCAGAAGAAGTAGAATAAGGAGAAGGAGAAGGTGAAGTCAGGAGGGTGAAGCACAAGAAGCAGAAGAAGGAGAAGGAGAAGGTGAAGTCTGGAGGGCGAAGCAGAAGAAGCAGAAGAAGGAGAAGGAGAAGGTGAAGTCTGGAGGGTGAAGCAGAAGAAGCAGAAGAAGGAGAAGGACAAGGTGAAGTCTGGAGGGTGAATCAGAAGAAGTAGAAGAAGGAGAAGGAGAAGGTGAAGTAAGGAGGGTGAAGCAGAAGAAGCAGAAGAAGGAGAAGGAGAAGGTGAAGTCTGGAGGGTGAAGCAGAAGAAGCAGAAGAAGGAGAAGGAGAAGGTGAAGTCTGGAGGGTGAAGCAGAAGAAGCAGAAGAAGGAGAAGGAGAAGGTGAAGTCAGGAGGGTGTATCAGAAGAAGTAGAAGAAGGAAAAGGAGAAGGTGAAGTCTGGAGGGTGAATCAGAAGAAGTAGAAGAAGGAGAAGGAGAAGGTGAAGTCTGGAGGGTGAATCAGAAGAAGTGGAAGAAGGAGAAGGAGAAGGTGAAGTCTGGAGGGTGAATCAGAAGAAGTAGAAGAAGGAGAAGGAGAAGGTGAAGTCTGGAGGGAGAAGCAGAAGAAGTAGAAGAAGGAGAAGGAGAAGGTGAAGTCTGGAGGGTGAATCAGAAGAAGTAGAAGAAGGAGAAGGAGAAGGTGAAGTCTGGAGGGTGAATCAGAAGAAGTAGACGAAGGAGAAGGAGAAGGTGAAGTCTGGAGGGTGAATCAGAAGAAGCAGGAGAAGGAGAAGGAGAAGGTGAAGTCTGGAGGGTGAATCAGAAGAAGTAGAAGAAGGAGAAGGAGAAGGTGAAGTCTTGAGGGTGAATCAGAAGAAGCAGAAGAAGGAGAAGGAGATGGTGAAGTCTGGAGGGTGAATCAGAAGAAGCAGAAGAAGGAGAAGGAGAAGGTGAAGTCTGGAGGGTGAATCAGAAGAAGCGGAAGAAGGAGAAGGAGAAGGTGAAGTCTGGAGGGTGAATCAGAAGAAGCAGAAGAAGTAGAAGGAGAAGGTGAAGTCTGGAGGGTGAATAAGAAGAAGTAGAAGAAGGAGAAGGAGAAGGTGAAGTCTGGAGGGTGAATCAGAAGAAGCAGAAGAAGGAGAAGGAGAAGGTGAAGTCAGGAAGGTGAATCAGAAGAAGCAGAAGAAGGAGAAGGAGAAGGTGAGGTCTGGAGGGTGAATCAGAAGAAGCAGAAGAAGGAGAAGGAGAAGGTGAAGACTGGAGGGTGAATCAGAAGAAGTAGAAGAAGGAGAAGGAGAAGGTGAAGTCTGGAGGGTGAATCAGAAGAAGTAGAAGAAGGAGAAGGAGAAGGCGAAGTCTGGAGGGTGAATCAGAAGAAGCAGAAGAAGGAGAAGGGGAAGGTGATGTCTGGAGGGTGAATCAGAAGAAGCAGAAGAAGGAGAAGATGAAGTCTGGAGGATGAAACAGAAGAAGTAGAAGAAGGAGAAGGAGAAGGTGAGGTCTGGAGGGTGAATCAGAAGAAGCAGAAGAAGGAGAAGGAGAAGGTGAAGTCTGAAGGGTGAATCAGAAGAAGCAGAAGAAGGAGAAGGAGAAGATGAAGTCTGGAGGGTGAATCAGAAGAAGCAGAAGAAGGAGAAGGAGAAGGTGAAGTCTGGAGGGTGAATCAGAAGAAGCAGAAGAAGGAGAAGGAGAAGGTGAAGTCTGGAGGGTGAATCAGAAGAAGTAGAAGAAGGAGAAGGAGAAGGTGAAGTCTGGAGGGTGAATCAGAAGAAGTAGAAGAAGGAGAAGGAGAAGATGAAGTCTGGAGGATGAATCAGAAGAAGCAGAAGAAGGAGAAGGAGAAGGTGAAGTCTGGAGGGTGAATCAGAAGAAGCAGAAGAAGGAGAAGGAGAAGATGAAGTCTGGCGGGTGAATCAGAAGAAGTAGAAGAAGGAGAAGGAGAAGGTAAAGTCTGGAGGGTGAATCAGAAGAAGCAGAAGAAGGAGAAGGAGAAGGTGAAGTCTGGAGGGTGAATCAGAAGAAGCAGAAGAAGGAGAAGGAGAAGGTGAAGTCTGGAGGGTGAATCAGAAGAAGCAGAATAAGGAGAAGGAGAAGGTGAAGTCTGGAGGGTGAATCAGAAGAAGCAGAAGAAGGAGAAGGAGAAGGTGAAGTCTGGAGGGTGAATCAGAAGAAGTAGAAGAAGGAGAAGGAGAAGGTGAAGTCTGGAGGGTGAATCAGAAGAAGTAGAAGAAGGAGAAGGAGAAGTTGAAGTCTGGAGGGTGAATCAGAAGAAGTAGACGAAGGAGAAGGAGAAGGTGAAGTCTGGAGGGTGAATCAGAAGAAGCAGGAGAAGGAGAAGGAGAAGGTGAAGTCTGGAGGGTGAATCAGAAGAAGTAGAAGAAGGAGAAGGAGAAGGTGAAGTCTTGAGGGTGAATCAGAAGAAGCAGAAGAAGGAGAAGGAGAAGGTGAAGTCTGGAGGGTGAATCAGAAGAAGCAGAAGAAGGAGAAGGAGAAGGTGAAGTCTGGAGGGTGAATGAGAAGAAACGGAAGAAGGAGAAGGAGAAGGTGAAGTCTGGAGGGTGAATCAGATGAAGCAGAAGAAGTAGAAGGAGAAGGTGAAGTTTGGAGGGTGAATAAGAAGAAGTAGAAGAAGGAGAAGGAGAAGGTGAAGTCTGGAGGGTGAATCAGAAGAAGCAGAAGAAGGAGAAGGAGAAGGTGAAGTCAGGAAGGTGAATCAGAAGAAGCAGAAGAAGGAGAAGGAGAAGGTGAAGTCTGGAGGGTGAATCAGAAGAAGCAGAAGAAGGAGAAGGAGAAGGTGAAGACTGGAGGGTGAATCAGAAGAAGTAGAAGAAGGAGAAGGAGAAGGTGAAGTCTGGAGGGTGAATCAGAAGAAGTAGAATAAGGAGAAGGAGAAGGCGTAGTCTGGATGGTGAATCAGAAGAAGCAGAAGAAGGAGAAGGAGAAGGTGATGTCTGGAGGGTGAATCAGAAGAAGCAGAAGAAGGAGAAGGAGAAGATGAAGTCTGGAGGGTGAAACAGAAGAAGTAGAAGAAGGAGAAGGAGAAGGTGAGGTCTGGAGGGTGAATCAGAAGAAGCAGAAGAAGGAGAAGGAGAAGGTGAAGTCTGAAGGGTGAATCAGAAGAAGCAGAAGAAGGAGAAGGAGAAGATGAAGTCTGGAGGGTGAATCAGAAGAAGCAGAAGAAGGAGAAGGAAAAGGTGAAGTCTGGAGGGTGAATCAGAAGAAGCAGAAGAAGGAGAAGGAGAAGGTGAAGTCTGGAGGGTGAATCAGAAGAAGTAGAAGAAGGAGAAGGAGAAGGTGAAGTCTGGAGGGTGAATCAGAAGAAGTAGAAGAAGGAGTAGGAGAAGATGAAGTCTGGAGGATGAATCAGAAGAAGCAGAAGAAGGAGAAGGAGAAGGTGAAGTCTGGAGGGTGAATCAGAAGAAGCAGAAGAAGGAGAAGGAGAAGATGAAGTCTGGCGGGTGAATCAGAAGAAGTAGAAGAAGGAGAAGGAGAAGGTGAAGTCTGGAGGGTGAATCAGAAGAAGCAGAAGAAGGAGAAGGAGAAGGTGAAGTCTGGAGGGTGAATCAGAAGAAGCAGAAGAAGGAGAAGGAGAAGGTGAAGTCTGGAGGGTGAATCAGAAGAAGCAGAATAAGGAGAAGGAGAAGGTGAAGTCTGGAGGGTGAATCAGAAGAAGCAGAAGAAGGAGAAGGAGAAGGTGAAGTCTGGAGGGTGAATCAGAAGAAGTAGAAGAAGGAGAAGGAGAAGGTGAAGTCTGGAGGGTGAAGCAGAAGAAGTAGAAGAAGGAGAAGGAGAAGGTGAAGTCAGGAGGATGAATCAGAAGAAGTAGAAGAAGGAGAAGGAGAAGGTGAAGTCAGGAGGGTGAATCAGAAGAAGCAGAAAAAGGAGAAGGGGAAGGTGAAGTCTGGAGGGTGAATCAGAAGAATCAGAAGAAGGAGAAGGAGATGGTGAAGTCTAGAGGGTGAATCAGAAGAAGCAGAAGAAAGAGAAGGAGAAGGTGAAGTCTGGAGGGTGAAGCAGAAGATGCAGAAGAAGGAGAAGGAGAAGGTGAAGACTGGAGGGTGAATCAAAAGAAGTAGAAGAAGGAGAAGGAGAAGGTGAAGTCTGGAGGGTGAATCAGAAGAAGTAGAAGAAGGAGAAGGAGAAGTTGAAGTCTGGAGGGTGAATCAGAAGAAGCAGAAGAAGGAGAATGAGAAGATGAAGACTGGAGGGTGAATCAGAAGAAGTAGACGAAGGAGAAGGAGAAGGTGAAGTCTGGAGGGTGAATCAGAAGAAGTAGAAGAAGGAGAAGGAGAAGGTGAAGACTGGAGGGTGAATCAGAAGATGCAGAAGAAGGAGAAGGAGAAGGTGAAGTCTGGAGGGTGAATCAGAAGAAGCAGAAGAAGGAGAAGAAGAAGATGAAGTCTGGAGGGTGAATCAGAAGAAGTAGAAGAAGGAGAAGGAGAAGGTGAGGTCTGGAGGGTGAATCAGAAGAAGCAGAAGAAGGAGAAGGAGAAGATGAAGTCTGGAGGGTGAATCAGAAGAAGCAGAAGAAGGAGAAGGAGAAGGTGAAGTCTGGAGGGTGAATCAGAAGAAGTAGAAGAAGGAGAAGGAGAAGGTGTAGTCTGGAGGATGAATCAGAAGAAGTAGAAGAAGGAGAAGGAGAAGGTGAAGTCTGGAGGGTGAATCAGAAGAAGCAGAATAAGGAGAAGGAGAAGGTGAAGTCTGGAGGGTGAATCAGAAGAAGCAGAAGAAGGAGAAGGAGAAGGTGAAGTCTGGAGGGTGAATCAGAAGAAGTAGAAGAAGGAGAAGGAGAAGGTGAAGTCTGGAGGGTGAAGCAGAAGAAGTAGAAGAAGGAGAAGGAGAATGTGAAGTCTGGAGGGCGAAGCAGAAGAAGCAGAAGAAGGAGAAGGAGAAGGTGAAGTCTGGAGGGTGAAGCAGAAGAAGCAGAAGAAGGAGAAGGAGAAGGTGAAGTCTGGAGGGTGAATCAGAAGAAGTAGAAGAAGGAGAAGGAGAAGGTGAAGTAAGGAGGGTGAAGCAGAAGAAGCAGAAGAAGGAGAAGCAGAAGGTGAAGTCTGGAGGGTGAAGCAGAAGAAGCAGAAGAAGGAGAAGGAGGAGGTGAAGTCTGGAGGGTGAATCAGAAGAAGCAGAAGAAGGAGAAGGAGAAGGTGAAGTCTGGAGGGTGAATCAGAAGAAGTTGAAGAAGGAGAAGGAGAAGGTGTAGTCTGGAGGGTGAATCAGAAGAAGTAGAAGAAGGAGAAGGAGAAGGTGAAGTCTGGAGGGTGAATCAGAAGAAGCAGAATAAGGAGAAGGAGAAGGTGAAGTCTGGAGGGTGAATCAGAAGAAGCAGAAGAAGGAGAAGGAGAAGGTGAAGTCTGGAGGGTGAATCAGAAGAAGTAGAAGAAGGAGAAGGAGAAGGTGAAGTCTGGAGGGTGAAGCGGAAGAAGTAGAAGAAGGAGAAGGAGAAGGTGAAGTCAGGAGGGTGAATCAGAAGAAGTAGAAGAAGGAGAAGGAGAAGGTGAAGTCAGGAGGGTGAATCAGAAGAAGCAGAAGAAGGAGAAGGAGAAGGTGAAGTCTGGAGGGAGAATCAGAAGAATCAGACGAAGGAGAAGGAGAAGGTGAAGTCTGGAGGGTGAATCAGAAGAAGCAGAAGAAAGAGAAGGAGAAGGTGAAGTCTGGAGGGTGAAGCAGAAGAAGCAGAAGAAGGAGAAGGAGAAGGTGAAGACTGGAGTGTGAATCAGAAGAAGTAGAAGAAGGAGAAGGAGAAGGTGAAGTCTGGAGGGTGTATCAGAAGAGGTAGAATAAGGAGAAGGGGAAGGTGAAGTCTGGAGGGTGAATCAGAAGAAGCAGAAGAAGGAGAAGTAGAAGATGAAGTCTGGAGCGTGAGTCAGAAGAAGCAGAAGAAGGAGAAGGAGAAGATGAAGTCTGGAGGGTGAATCAGAAGAAGTAGAAGAAGGAGAAGGAGAAGGTGAGGTCTGGAGGGTGAATCAGAAGAAGCAGAAGAAGGAGAAGGAGAAGGTGAAGTCTGGAGGGTGAATCAGAAGAAGCAGAAGAAGGAGAAGGAGAAGGTGAAGTCTGGAGGGTGAATCAGAAGAAGCAGAAGAAGGAGAAGGAGAAGGTGAAGTCAGGAGGGTGAATCAGAAGAAGCAGAAGAAGGAGAAGGAGAAGGTGAAGTTAGGAGGGTGAATCAGAAGAAGCAGAAGAAGGAGAAGGAGAAGGTGAAGTCAGGGGGGTGAAGCAGAAGAAGTAGAAGAAGGAGAAGGAGAAGGTGAAGTCAGGAGGGTGATGCAGAAGAAGCAGAAGAAGGAGAAGGAGAAGGTGAAGTCAGGAGGGTGAAGCAGAAGAAGCAGAAGAAGGAGATGGAGACGGTGAAGTGTGGAGGGCGCAGCAGAAGAAGCAGAAGAAGGAGAAGGAGAAGGTGAAGTCCTAAGGGTGAAGCAGAAGAACCAGAAGAAGGAGAAGGAGAAGGTGAAGTCTGGAGGGGGAATCAGAAGAAGTAGAATAAGGAGAAGGAGAAGGTGAAGTCAGGAGGGTGAAGCAGAAGAAGCAGAAGAAGGAGAAGGAGAAGGTGAAGTCTGGAGGGCGAAGCAGAAGAAGCAGAAGAAGGAGAAGGAGAAGGTGAAGTCTGGAGGGTGAAGCAGAAGAAGCAGAAGAAGGAGAAGGAGAAGGTGAAGTCTGGAGGGTGAATCAGAAGAAGTAGAAGAAGGAGAATGAGAAGGTGAAGTAAGGAGGGTGAAGCAGAAGAAGCAGAAGAAGGAGAAGGAGAAGGTGAAGTCTGGAGGGTGAAGCAGAAGAAGCAGAAGAAGGAGAAGGAGAAGGTGAAGTCTGGAGGGTGAAGCAGAAGAAGCAGAAGAAGGAGAAGGAGAAGGTGAAGTCAGGAGGGTGTATCAGAAGAAGTAGAAGAAGGAAAAGGAGAAGGTGAAGTCTGGAGGGTGAATCAGAAGAAGTAGAAGAAGGAGAAGGAGAAGGTGAAGTCTGTAGGGTGAATCAGAAGAAGTGGAAGAAGGAGAAGGAGAAGGTGAAGTCTGGAGGGTGAATCAGAAGAAGCAGAAGAAGGAGAAGGAGAAGGTGAAGTCTGGCGGGAGAAGCAGAAGAAGTAGAAGAAGGAGAAGGAGAAGGTGAAGTCTGGAGGGTGAATCAGAAGAAGTAGAAGAAGGAGAAGGAGAAGGTGAAGTCTGGAGGGTGAATCAGAAGAAGGACACGAAGGAGAAGGAGAAGGTGAAGTCTGGAGGGTGAATCAGAAGAAGCAGAAGAAGGAGAAGGAGAAGGTGAAGTCTGGAGGGTGAATCAGAAGAAGTAGAAGAAGGAGAAGGAGAAGGTGAAGTCTGGAGGGTGTATCAGAAGAAGCAGAAGAAGGAGAAGGAGAAGGTGAAGTCTGGAGGGTGAATCAGAAGAAGCGGAAGAAGGAGAAGGAGAAGGTGAAGTCTGGAGGGTGAATCAGAAGAAGTAGACGAAGGAGAAGGAGAAGGTGAAGTCTGGAGGGTGAATCAGAAGAAGCAGAAGAAGGAGAAGGAGAAGGTGAAGTCAGGAAGGTGAATCAGAAGAAGCAGAAGAAGGAGAAGGAGAAGGTGAAGTCTGGAGGGTGAATCAGAAGAAGCAGAAGAAGGAGAAGGAGAAGGTGAAGACTGGAGGGTGAATCAGAAGAAGTAGAAGAAGGAGAAGGAGAAGGTGAAGTCTGGAGGGTGAATCAGAAGAAGTAGAAGAAGGAGAAGGAGAAGGCGAAGTCTGGAGGGTGAATCAGAAGAAGCAGAAGAAGGAGAAGGAGAAGGTGATGTCTGGAGGGTGAATCAGAAGAAGCAGAAGAAGGAGAAGGAGAAGATGAAGTCTGGAGCGTGAATCAGAAGAAGTAGAAGAAGGAGAAGGAGAAGGTGAGGTCTGGAGGGTGAATCAGAAGAAGCAGAAGAAGGAGAAGGAGAAGGTGAAGTCTGGAGGGTGAATCAGAAGAAGCAGAAGAAGGAGAAGGAGAAGATGAAGTCTGGCGGGTGAATCAGAAGAAGTAGAAGAAGGAGAAGGAGAAGGTGAAGTCTGGAGGGTGAATCAGAAGAAGCAGAAGAAGGAGAAGGAGAAGGTGAAGTCTGGAGGGTGAATCAGAAGAAGCAGAAGAAGGAGAAGGAGAAGGTGAAGTCTGGAGGGTGAATCAGAAGAAGCAGAATAAGGAGAAGGAGAAGGTGAAGTCTGGAGGGTGAATCAGAAGAAGCAGTAGAAGGAGAAGGAGAAGGTGAAGTCTGTAGGGTGAATCAGAAGAAGTAGAAGAAGGAGAAGGAGAAGGTGAAGACTGCAGGGTGAAGCAGAAGAAGTAGAAGAAGGAGAAGGAGAAGGTGAAGTCAGGAGGGTGAATCAGAAGAAGTAGAAGAAGGAGAAGGAGAAGGTGAAGTCAGGAGGGTGAATCAGAAGAAGCAGAAGAAGGAGAAGGAGAAGGTGAAGTCTGGAGGGTGAATCAGAAGAATCAGAAGAAGGAGAAGGAGATGGTGAAGTCTAGAGGGTGAATCAGAAGAAGCAGAAGAAAGAGAAGGAGAAGGTGAAGTCTGGAGGGTGAAGCAGAAGAAGCAGAAGAAGGAGAAGGAGAAGATGAAGTCTGGAGGGTGAATCAGAAGAAGTAGAAGAAGGAGAAGGAGAAGGTGAGGTCTGGAGGGTGAATCAGAAGAAGCAGAAGGAGGAGAAGGAGAAGATGAAGTCTGGAGGGTGAATCAGAAGAAGCAGAAGAAGGAGAAGGAGAAGGTGAAGTCTGGAGGGTGAATCAGAAGAAGTTGAAGAAGGAGAAGGAGAAGGTGTAGTCTGGAGGATGAATCAGAAGAAGTAGAAGAAGGAGAAGGAGAAGGTGAAGTCTGGAGGGTGAATCAGAAGAAGCAGAATAAGGAGAAGGAGAAGGTGAAGTCTGGAGGGTGAATCAGAAGAAGCAGAAGAAGGAGAAGGAGAAGGTGAAGTCTGGAGGGTGAAGCAGAAGAAGTAGAAGAAGGAGAAGGAGAATGTGAAGTCTGGAGGGCGAAGCAGAAGAAGCAGAAGAAGGAGAAGGAGAAGGTGAAGTCTGGAGGGTGAAGCAGAAGAAGCAGAAGAAGGAGAAGGAGAAGGTGAAGTCTGGAGGGTGAATCAGAAGAAGTAGAAGAAGGAGAAGGAGAAGGTGAAGTAAGGATGGTGAAGCAGAAGAAGCAGAAGAAGGAGAAGGAGAAGGTGAAGTCTGGAGGGTGAAGCAGAAGAAGCAGAAGAAGGAGAAGGAGGAGGTGAAGTCTGGAGGGTGAATCAGAAGAAACAGAAGAAGGAGAAGGAGAAGGTGAAGTCTGGAGGGTGAATCAGAAGAAGTTGAAGATGGAGAAGGAGAAGGTGTAGTCTGGAGGGTTAATCAGAAGAAGTAGAAGAAGGAGAAGGAGAAGGTGAAGTCTGGCGGGTGAATCAGAAGAAGCAGAATAAGGAGAAGGAGAAGGTGAAGTCTGGAGGGTGAATCAGAAGAAGCAGAAGAAGGAGAAGGAGAAGGTGAAGTCTGGAGGGTGAATCAGAAGAAGTAGAAGAAGGAGAAGGAGAAGGTGAAGTCTGGAGGGTGAAGCGGAAGAAGTAGAAGAAGGAGAAGGAGAAGGTGAAGTCAGGAGGGTGAATCAGAAGAAGTAGAAGAAGGAGAAGGAGAAGGTGAAGTCAGGAGGGTGAATCAGAAGAAGCAGAAGAAGGAGCAGGAGAAGGTGAAGTCTGGAGGGTGAATCAGAAGAATCAGACGAAGGAGAAGGAGAAGGTGAAGTCTGGAGGGTGAATCAGAAGAAGCAGAAGAAAGAGAAGGAGAAGGTGAAGTCTGGAGGGTGAAGCAGAAGAAGCAGAAGAAGGAGAAGGAGAAGGTGAAGACTGGAGTGTGAATCAGAAGAAGTAGAAGAAGGAGAAGGAGAAGGTGAAGTCTGGAGGGTGTATCAGAAGAGGTAGAATAAGGAGAAGGGGAAGGTGAAGTCTGGAGGGTGAATCAGAAGAAGCAGAAGAAGGAGAAGTAGAAGATGAAGTCTGGAGCGTGAATCAGAAGAAGCAGAAGAAGGAGAAGGAGAAGATGAAGTCTGGAGGGTGAATCAGAAGAAGTAGAAGAAGGAGAAGGAGAAGGTGAGGTCTGGAGGGTGAATCAGAAGAAGCAGAAGAAGGAGAAGGAGAAGGTGAAGTCTGGAGGGTGAATCAGAAGAAGCAGAAGAAGGAGAAGGAGAAGGTGAAGTCTGGAGGGTGAATCAGAAGAAGCAGAAGAAGGAGAAGGAGAAGGTGAAGTCAGGAGGGTGAATCAGAAGAAGCAGAAGAAGGAGAAGGAGAAGGTGAAGTTAGGAGGGTGAATCAGAAGAAGCAGAAGAAGGAGAAGGAGAAGGTGAAGTCAGGGGGGTGAAGCAGAAGAAGTAGAAGAATGAGAAGGAGAAGGTGAAGTCAGGAGGGTGATGCAGAAGAAGCAGAAGAAGGAGAAGGAGAAGGTGAAGTCAGGAGGGTGAAGCAGAAGAAGCAGAAGAAGGAGATGGAGACGGTGAAGTCTGGAGAGCGCAGCAGAAGAAGCAGAAGAAGGAGAAGGAGAAGGTGAAGTCCTAAGGGTGAAGCAGAAGAACCAGAAGAAGGAGAAGGAGAAGGTGAAGTCTGGAGGGTGAATCAGAAGAAGTAGAATAAGGAGAAGGAGAAGGTGAAGTCAGGAGGGTGAAGCAGAAGAAGCAGAAGAAGGAGAAGGAGAAGGTGAAGTCTGGAGGGCGAAGCAGAAGAAGCAGAAGAAGGAGAAGGAGAAGGTGAAGTCTGGAGTGTGAAGCAGAAGAAGCAGAAGAAGGAGAAGGAGAAGGTGAAGTCTGGTGGGTGAATCAGAAGAAGTAGAAGAAGGAGAATGAGAAGGTGAAGTAAGGAGGGTGAAGCAGAAGAAGCAGAAGAAGGAGAAGGAGAAGGTGAAGTCTGGAGGGCGAAGCAGAAGAAGCAGAAGAAGGAGAAGGAGAAGGTGAAGTCTGGAGGGTGAAGCAGAAGAAGCAGAAGAAGGAGAAGGAGAAGGTGAAGTCAGGAGGGTGTATCAGAAGAAGTAGAAGAAGGAAAAGGAGAAGGTGAAGTCTGGAGGGTGAATCAGAAGAAGTAGAAGAAGGAAAAGGAGAAGGTGAAGTCTGGAGGGTGAATCAGAAGAAGCAGAAGAAGGAGAAGGAGAAGGTGAAGTCTAGAGGGAGAAGCAGAAGAAGTAGAAGAAGGAGAAGGAGAAGGAGAAGTCTGGAGGGTGAATCAGAAGAAGTAGAAGAAGGAGAAGGAGAAGGTGAAGTCTGGAGGGTGAATCAGAAGAAGTAGACGAAGGAGAAGGAGAAGGTGAAGTCTGGAGGGTGAATCAGAAGAAGCAGAAGAAGGAGAAGGAGAAGGTGAAGTCTGGAGGGTGAATCAGAAGAAGTAGAAGAAGGAGAAGGAGAAGGTGAAGTCTTGAGGGTGAATCAGAAGAAGCAGAAGAAGGAGAAGGAGAAGGTGAAGTCTGGAGGGTGAATCAGAAGAAGCAGAAGAAGGAGAAGGAGAAGGTGATGTCTGGAGGGTGAATCAGAAGAAGCGGAAGAAGGAGAAGGAGAAGGTGAAGTCTGGAGGGTGAATCAGAAGAAGCAGAAGAAGTAGAAGGAGAAGGTGAAGTCTGGAGGGTGAATAAGAAGAAGTAGAAGAAGGAGAAGGAGAAGGTGAAGTCTGGAGGGTGAATCAGAAGAAGCAGAAGAAGGAGAAGGAGAAGGTGAAGTCAGGAAGGTGAATCAGAAGAAGCAGAAGAAGGAGAAGGAGAAGGTGAAGTCTGGAGGGTGTATCAGAAGAAGCAGAAGAAGGAGAAGGAGAAGGTGAAGACTGGAGGGTGAATCAGAAGAAGAAGAAGAAGGAGAAGGAGAAGGTGAAGTCTGGAGGGTGAATCAGAAGAAGTAGAAGAAGGAGAAGGAGAAGGCGAAGTCTGGAGGGTGAATCAGAAGAAGCAGAAGAAGGAGAAGGAGAAGGTGATGTCTGGAGGGTGAATCAGAAGAAGCAGAAGAAGGAGAAGGAGAAGATGAAGTCTGGAGGGTGAAACAGAAGAAGTAGAAGAAGGAGAAGGAGAAGGTGAGGTCTGGAGGGTGAATCAGAAGAAGCAGAAGAAGGAGAAGGAGAAGGTGAAGTCTGAAGGGTGAATCAGAAGAAGCAGAAGAAGGAGAAGGAGAAGATGAAGTCTGGAGGGTGAATCAGAAGAAGCAGAAGAAGGAGAAGGAGAAGGTGAAGTCTGGAGGGTGAATCAGAAGAAGCAGAAGAAGGAGAAGGAGAAGGTGAAGTCTGGAGGGTGAATCAGAAGAAGTAGAAGAAGGAGAAGGAGAAGGTGAAGTCTGGAGGGTGAATCAGAAGAAGTAGAAGAAGGAGAAGGAGAAGATGAAGTCTGGAGGATGAATCAGAAGAAGCAGAAGAAGGAGAAGGAGAAGGTGAAGTCTGGAGGGTGAATCAGAAGAAGCAGAAGAAGGAGAAGGAGAAGATGAAGTCTGGCGGGTGAATCAGAAGAAGTAGAAGAAGGAGAAGGAGAAGGTGAAGTCTGGAGGGTGAATCAGAAGAAGCAGAAGAAGGAGAAGGAGAAGGTGAAGTCTGGAGGGTGAATCAGAAGAAGTAGAAGAAGGAGAAGGAGAAGGTGAAGTCTGGAGGGTGAAGCGGAAGAAGTAGAAGAAGGAGAAGGAGAAGGTGAAGTCAGGAGGGTGAATCAGAAGAAGTAGAAGAAGGAGAAGGAGAAGGTGAAGTCAGGAGGGTGAATCAGAAGAAGCAGAAGAAGGAGAAGGAGAAGGTGAAGTCTGGAGGGTGAATCAGAAGAATCAGACGAAGGAGAAGGAGAAGGTGAAGTCTGGAGGGTGAATCAGAAGAAGCAGAAGAAAGAGAAGGAGAAGGTGAAGTCTGGAGGGTGAAGCAGAAGAAGCAGAAGAAGGAGAAGGAGAAGGTGAAGACTGGAGTGTGAATCAGAAGAAGTAGAAGAAGGAGAAGGAGAAGGTGAAGTCTGGAGGGTGTATCAGAAGAGGTAGAATAAGGAGAAGGGGAAGGTGAAGTCTGGAGGGTGAATCAGAAGAAACAGAAGAAGGAGAAGTAGAAGATGAAGTCTGGAGCGTGAATCAGAAGAAGCAGAAGAAGGAGAAGGAGAAGATGAAGTCTGGAGGGTGAATCAGAAGAAGTAGAAGA
Source organism: Somniosus microcephalus (assembly GCF_052327205.1). Classification (NCBI taxonomy): domain Eukaryota; kingdom Metazoa; phylum Chordata; class Chondrichthyes; order Squaliformes; family Somniosidae; genus Somniosus; species Somniosus microcephalus. Next base: position 31,991 of record NW_028225302.1, on the reverse strand, counting down.
AGGAGAAGGAGAAGGTGAGGTCTGGAGGGTGAATCAGAAGAAGCAGAAGAAGGAGAAGGAGAAGGTGAAGTCTGGAGGGTGTATCAGAAGAAGCAGAAGAAGGAGATGGAGACGGTGAAGTCTGGAGGGCGCAGCAGAAGAAGCAGAAGAAGGAGAAGGAGAAGGTGATGTCCTAAGGGTGAAGCAGAAGAACCAGAAGAAGGAGAAGGAGAAGGTGAAGTCTGGAGGGTGAATCAGAAGAAGTAGAAGAAGGAGAAGGAGAAGGTGAAGTAAGGAGGGTGAATCAGAAGAAGTAGAATAAGGAGAAGGAGAAGGTGAAGTCAGGAGGGTGAAGCAGAAGAAGCAGAAGAAGGAGAAGGAGAAGGTGAAGTCTGGAGGGCGAAGCAGAAGAAGCAGAAGAAGGAGAAGGAGAAGGTGAAGTCTGGAGGGTGAAGCAGAAGAAGCAGAAGAAGGAGAAGGAGAAGGTGAAGTCTGGAGGGTGAATCAGAAGAAGTAGAAGAAGGAGAAGGAGAAGGTGAAGTAAGGAGGGTGAAGCAGAAGAAGCAGAAGAAGGAGAAGGAGAAGGTGAAGTCTGGAGGGTGAAGCAGAAGAAGCAGAAGAAGGAGAAGGAGAAGGTGAAGTCTGGAGGGTGAAGCAGAAGAAGCAGAAGAAGGAGAAGGAGAAGGTGAAGTCAGGAGGGTGTATCAGAAGAAGTAGAAGAAGGAAAAGGAGAAGGTGAAGTTTGGAGGGTGAATCAGAAGAAGTAGAAGAAGGAGAAGGAGAAGGTGAAGTCTGGAGGGTGAATCAGAAGAAGTGGAAGAAGGAGAGGGAGAAGGTGAAGTCTGGAGGGTGAATCAGAAGAAGCAGAAGAAGGAGAAGGAGAAGGTGAAGTCTGGAGGGAGAAGCAGAAGAAGTAGAAGAAGGAGAAGGAGAAGGTGAAGTCTGGAGGGTGAATCAGAAGAAGCAGAAGAAGGATAAGGAGAAGGTGAAGTCTGGAGGGTGAATCAGAAGAAGTAGAAGAAGGAGAAGGAGAAGGTGAAGTCTTGAGGGTGAATCAGAAGAAGCAGAAGAAGGAGAAGGAGAAGGTGAAGTCTGGAGGGTGAATCAGAAGAAGCAGAAGAAGGAGAAGGAGAAGGTGATGTCTGGAGGGTGAATCAGAAGAAGCGGAAGAAGGAGAAGGAGAAGGTGAAGTCTGGAGGGTGAATCAGAAGAAGCAGAAGAAGTAGAAGGAGAAGGTGAAGTCTGGAGGGTGAATAAGAAGAAGTAGAAGAAGGAGAAGGAGAAGGTGAAGTCTGGAGGGTGAATCAGAAGAAGCAGAAGAAGGAGAAGGAGAAGGTGAAGTCAGGAAGGTGAATCAGAAGAAGCAGAAGAAGGAGAAGGAGAAGGTGAAGTCTGGAGGGTGAATCAGAAGAAGCAGAAGAAGGAGAAGGAGAAGGTGAAGACTGGAGGGTGAATCAGAAGAAGTAGAAGAAGGAGAAGGAGAAGGTGAAGTCTGGAGGGTGAATCAGAAGAAGTAGAAGAAGGAGAAGGAAAAGGCGAAGTCTGGAGGGTGAATCAGAAGAAGCAGAAGAAGGAGAAGGAGAAGGTGATGTCTGGAGGGTGAATCAGAAGAAGCAGAAGAAGGAGAAGGAGAAGATGAAGTCTGGAGGGTGAAACAGAAGAAGTAGAAGAAGGAGAAGGAGAAGGTGAGGTCTGGAGGGTGAATCAGAAGAAGCAGAAGAAGGAGAAGGAGAAGGTGAAGTCTGAAGGGTGAATCAGAAGAAGCAGAAGAAGGAGAAGGAGAAGATGAAGTCCGGAGGGTGAATCAGAAGAAGCAGAAGAAGGAGAAGGAGAAGGTGAAGTCTGGAGGGTGAATCAGAAGAAGCAGAAGAAGGAGAAGGAGAAGGTGAAGTCTGGAGGGTGAATCAGAAGAAGTAGAAGAAGGAGAAGGAGAAGGTGAAGTCTGGAGGGTGAATCAGAAGAAGTAGAAGAAGGAGAAGGAGAAGATGAAGTCTGGAGGATGAATCAGAAGAAGCAGAAGAAGGAGAAGGAGAAGGTGAAGTCTGGAGGGTGAATCAGAAGAAGCAGAAGAAGGAGAAGGAGAAGATGAAGTCTGGCGGGTGAATCAGAAGAAGTAGAAGAAGGAGAAGGAGAAGGTGAAGTCTGGAGGGTGAATCAGAAGAAGCAGAAGAAGGAGAAGGAGAAGGTGAAGTCTGGAGGGTGAATCAGAAGAAGCAGAAGAAGGAGAAGGAGAAGGTGAAGTCTGGAGGGTGAATCAGAAGAAGCAGAATAAGGAGAAGGAGAAGGTGAAGTCTGGAGGGTGAATCAGAAGAAGCAGAAGAAGGAGAAGGAGAAGGTGAAGTCTGGAGGGTGAATCAGAAGAAGTAGAAGAAGGAGAAGGAGAAGGTGAAGTCTGGAGGGTGAAGCAGAAGAAGTAGAAGAAGGAGAAGGAGAAGGTGAAGTCAGGAGGGTGAATCAGAAGAAGTAGAAGAAGGAGAAGGAGAAGGTGAAGTCAGGAGGGTGAATCAGAAGAAGCAGAAGAAGGAGAAGGAGAAGGTGAAGTCTGGAGGGTGAATCAGAAGAATCAGAAGAAGGAGAAGGAGATGGTGAAGTCTAGAGGGTGAATCAGAAGAAGCAGAAGAAAGAGAAGGAGAAGGTGAAGTCTGGAGGGTGAAGCAGAAGAAGCAGAAGAAGGAGAAGGAGAAGGTGAAGACTGGAGGGTGAATCAAAAGAAGTAGAAGAAGGAGAAGGAGAAGGTGAAGTCTGGAGGGTGAATCAGAAGAAGTAGAAGAAGGAGAAGGAGAAGGTGAAGTCTGGAGAGTGAATCAGAAGAAGCAGAAGAAGGAGAAGGAGAAGGTGAAGACTGGAGGGTGAATCAGAAGAAGTAGACGAAGGAGAAGGAGAAGGCGAAGTCTGGAGGGTGAATCAGAAGAAGTAGAAGAAGGAGAAGGAGAAGGTGAAGCCTGGAGGGTGAATCAGAAGATGCAGAAGAAGGAGAAGGAGAAGGTGAAGTCTGGAGGGAGAATCAGAAGAAGCAGAAGAAGGAGAAGGAGAAGATGAAGTCTGGAGGGTGAATCAGAAGAAGTAGAAGAAGGAGAAGGAGAAGGTGAGGTCTGGAGGGTGAATCAGAAGAAGCAGAAGAAGGAGAAGGAGAAGATGAAGTCTGGAGGGTGAATCAGAAGAAGCAGAAGAAGGAGAAGGAGAAGGTGAAGTCTGGAGGGTGAATCAGAAGAAGTAGAAGAAGGAAAAGGAGAAGGTGTAGTCTGGAGGATGAATCAGAAGAAGTAGAAGAAGGAGAAGGAGAAGGTGAAGTCTGGATGGTGAATCAGAAGAAGCAGAATAAGGAGAAGGAGAAGGTGAAGTCTGGAGGGTGAATCAGAAGAAGCAGAAGAAGGAGAAGGAGAAGGTGAAGTCTGGAGGGTGAATCAGAAGAAGTAGAAGAAGGAGAAGGAGAAGGTGAAGTCTGGAGGGTGAAGCAGAAGAAGTAGAAGAAGGAGAAGGAGAATGTGTAGTCTGGAGGGCGAAGCAGAAGAAGCAGAAGAAGGAGAAGGAGAAGGTGAAGTCTGGAGGGTGAAGCAGAAGAAGCAGAAGAAGGAGAAGGAGAAGGTGAAGCCTGGAGGGTGAATCAGAAGAAGTAGAAGAAGGAGAAGGAGAAGGTGAAGTAAGGAGGGTGAAGCAGAAGAAGCAGAAGAAGGAGAAGGAGAAGGTGAAGTCTGGAGGGTGAAGCAGAAGAAGCAGAAGAAGGAGAAGTAGGAGGTGAAGTCTGGAGGGTGAATCAGAAGAAGCAGAAGAAGGAGAAGGAGAAGGTGAAGTCTGGAGGGTGAATCAGAAGAAGTTGAAGAAGGAGAAGGAGAAGGTGTAGTCTGGAGGGTGAATCAGAAGAAGTAGAAGAAGGAGAAGGAGAAGGTGAAGTCTGGAGGGTGAATCAGAAGAAGCAGAATAAGGAGAAGGAGAAGGTGAAGTCTGGAGGGTGAAACAGAAGAAGCAGAAGAAGGAGAAGGAGAAGGTGAAGTCTGGAGGGTGAATCAGAAGAAGTAGAAGAAGGAGAAGGAGAAGGTGAAGTCAGGAGCGTGAATCAGAAGAAGTACAAGAAGGAGAAGGAGAAGGTGAAGTCAGGAGGGTGAATCAGAAGAAGCAGAAGAAGGAGAAGCAGAAGGTGAAGTCTGGAGGGTGAATCAGAAGAATCAGACGAAGGAGAAGGAGAAGGTGAAGTCTGGAGGGTGAATCAGAAGAAGCAGAAGAAAGAGAAGGAGAAGGTGAAGTCTGGAGGGTGAAGCAGAAGAAGCAGAAGAAGGAGAAGGAGAAGGTGAAGACTGGAGTGTGAATCAGAAGAAGTAGAAGAAGCAGAAGGAGAAGGTGAAGTCTGGAGGGTGTATCAGAAGAGGTAGAATAAGGAGAAGGGGAAGGTGAAGTCTGGAGGGTGAATCAGAAGAAGCAGAAGAAGGAGAAGTAGAAGATGAAGTCTGGAGCGTGAATCAGAAGAAGCAGAAGAAGGAGAAGGAGAAGATGATGTCTGGAGGGTGAATCAGAAGAAGTAGAAGAAGGAGAAGGAGAAGGTGAGGTCTGGAGGGTGAATCAGAAGAAGCAGAAGAAGGAGAAGGAGAAGGTGAAGTCTGGAGGGTGAGTCAGAAGAAGCAGAAGAAGGAGAAGGAGAAGGTGAAGTCTGGAGGGTGAATCAGAAGAAGCAGAAGAAGGAGAAGGAGAAGGTGAAGTCAGGAGGGTGAATCAGAAGAAGCAGAAGAAGGAGAAGGAGAAGGTGAAGTCAGGAGGGTGAATCAGAAGAAGCAGAAGAAGGAGAAGGAGAAGGTGAAGTCAGGGGGGTGAAGCAGAAGAAGTAGAAGAAGGAGAAGGAGAAGGTGAAGTCAGGAGGGTGATGCAGAAGAAGCAGAAGAAGGAGAAGGAGAATGTGAAGTCAGGAGGGTGAAGCAGAAGAAGCAGAAGAAGGAGATGGAGACGGTGAAGTCTGGAGGGCGCAGCAGAAGAAGCAGAAGAAGGAGAAGGAGAAGGTGAAGCCCTAAGGGTGAACCAGAAGAACCAGAAGAAGGAGAAGGAGAAGGTGAAGTCTGGAGGGGGAATCAGAAGAAGTAGAATAAGGAGAAGGAGAAGGTGAAGTCAGGAGGGTGAAGCAGAAGAAGCAGAAGAAGGAGAAGGAGAAGGTGAAGTCTGGAGGGCGAAGCAGAAGCAGCAGAAGAAGGAGAAGGAGAAGGTGAAGTCTGGAGGGTGAAGCAGAAGAAGGAGAAGGAGAAGGTGAAGTCTGGAGGGTGAATCAGAAGAAGTAGAAGAAGGAGAAGGAGAAGGTGAAGTAAGGAGGGTGAAGCAGAAGAAGCAGAAGAAGGAGAAGGAGAAGGTGAAGTCTGGAGGGTGAAGCAGAAGAAGCAGAAGAAGGAGAAGGAGAAGGTGAAGTCTGGAGGGTGAAGCAGAAGAAGCAGAAGAAGGAGAAGGAGAAGGTGAAGTCAGGAGGGTGTATCAGAAGAAGTAGAAGAAGGAAAAGGAGAAGGTGAAGTCTGGAGGGTGAATCAGAAGAAGTAGAAGAAGGAGAAGGAGAAGGTGAAGTCTGGAGGGTGAATCAGAAGAAGTGGAAGAAGGAGAAGGAGAAGGTGAAGTCTGGAGGGTGAATCAGAAGAAGCAGAAGAAGGAGAAGGAGAAGGTGAAGTCTGAAGGGTGAATCAGAAGAAGTAGAAGAAGGAGAAGGAGAAGGTGAAGTCTTGAGGGTGAATCAGAAGAAGCAGAAGAAGGAGAAGGAGAAGGTGAAGTCTGGAGGGTGAATCAGAAGAAGCAGAAAAAGGAGAAGGAGAAGGTGAAGTCTGGAGGGTGAATCAGAAGAAGCAGAAGAAGTAGAAGGAGAAGGTGAAGTCTGGAGGGTGAATAAGAAGAAGTAGAAGAAGGAGAAGGAGAAGGTGAAGTCTGGAGGGTGAATCAGAAGAAGCAGAAGAAGGAGAAGGAGAAGGTGAAGTCAGGAAGGTGAATCAGAAGAAGCAGAAGAAGGAGAAGGAGAAGGTGAAGTCTGGAGGGTGAATCAGAAGAAGCAGAAGAAGGAGAAGGAGAAGGTGAAGACTGGAGGGTGAATCAGAAGAAGTAGAAGAAGGAGAAGGAGAAGGTGAAGTCTGGAGGGTGAATCAGAAGAAGTAGAAGAAGGAGAAGGAGAAGGCGAAGTCTGGAGGGTGAATCAGAAGAAGCAGAAGAAGGAGAAGGAGAAGGTGATGTCTGGAGGGTGAATCAGAAGAAGCAGAAGAAGGAGAAGGAGAAGATGAAGTCTGGAGCGTCAATCAGAAGAAGTAGAAGAAGGAGAAGGAGAAGGTGAGGTCTGGAGGTTGAATCAGAAGAAGCAGAAGAAGGAGAAGGAGAATGTGAAGTCTGAAGGGTGAATCAGAAGAAGCAGAAGAAGGAGAAGGAGAAGATGAAGTCTGGACGGTGAATCAGAAGAAGCAGAAGAAGGAGAAGGAGAAGGTGAAGTCTGGAGGGTGAATCAGAAGAAGCAGAAGAAGGAGAAGGAGAAGGTGAAGTCTGGAGGGTGAATCAGAAGAAGTAGAAGAAGGAGAAGGAGAAGGTGAAGTCTGTAGGGTGAATCAGAAGAAGTAGAAGAAGGAGAAGGAGAAGATGAAGTCTGGAGGGTGAATGAGAAGAAGCAGAAAAAGGAGAAGGAGAAGGTGAAGTCTGGAGGGTGAATCAGAAGAAGCAGAAGAAGGAGAAGGAGAAGATGAAGTCTGGCGGGTGAATCAGAAGAAGTAGAAGAAGGAGAAGGAGAAGGTGAAGTCTGGAGGGTGAATCAGAAGAAGCAGAAGAGGGAGAAGGAGTAGTTGAAGTCTGGAGGGTGAATCAGAAGAAGCAGAAGAAGGAGAAGGAGAAGGTGAAGTCTGGAGGGTGAATCAGAAGAAGCAGAATAAGGAGAAGGAGAAGGTGAAGTCTGGAGGGTGAATCAGAAGAAGCAGAAGAAGGAGAAGGAGAAGGTGAAGTCTGGAGGGTGAATCAGAAGAAGTAGAAGAAGGAGAAGGAGAAGGTGAAGTCTGGAGGGTGAAGCAGAAGAAGTAGAAGAAGGAGAAGGAGAAGGTGAAGTCAGGAGGGTGAATCAGAAGAAGTAGAAGAAGGAGAAGGAGAAGGTGAAGTCAGGAGGGTGAATCAGAAGAAGCAGAAGAAGGAGAAGGAGAAGGTGAAGTCTGGAGGGTGAATCAGAAGAATCAGAAGAAGGAGAAGGAGATGGTGAAGGCTAGAGGGTGAATCAGAAGAAGCAGAAGAAAGAGAAGGAGAAGGTGAAGTCTGGAGGGTGAAGCGGAAGAAGTAGAAGAAGGAGAAGGAGAAGGTGAAGTCAGGAGGGTGAATCAGAAGAAGTAGAAGAAGGAGAAGGAGAAGGTGAAGTCAGGAGGGTGAATCAGAAGAAGCAGAAGAAGGAGAAGGAGAAGGTGAAGTCTGGAGGGTGAATCAGAAGAATCAGACGAAGGAGAAGGAGAAGGTGAAGTCTGGAGGGTGAATCAGAAGAAGCAGAAGAAAGAGAAGGAGAAGGTGAAGTCTGGAGGGTGAAGCAGAAGAAGCAGAAGAAGGAGAAGGAGAAGGTGAAGACTGGAGTGCGAATCAGAAGAAGTAGAAGAAGGAGAAGGAGAAGGTGAAGTCTGGAGGGTGAATCAGAAGAAGTAGAAGAAGGAGAAGGAGAAGGTGAGGTCTGGAGGTTGAATCAGAAGAAGCAGAAGAAGGAGAAGGAGAAGGTGATGTCTGGAGGGTGAATCAGAAGAAGCAGAAGAAGGAGAAGGAGAAGATGAAGTCTGGAGGGTGAAGCAGAAGAAGCAGAAGAAAGAAAAGGAGAAGGTGAAGTCTGGAGGGTGAAGCGGAAGAAGTAGAAGAAGGAGAAGGAGAAGGTGAAGTCAGGAGGGTGAATCAGAAGAGGTAGAATAAGGAGAAGGGGAAGGTGAAGTCTGGAGGGTGAATCAGAAGAAGCAGAAGAAGGAGAAGTAGAAGATGAAGTCTGGAGCGTGAATCAGAAGAAGCAGAAGAAGGAGAAGGAGAAGATGAAGTCTGGAGGGTGAATCAGAAGAAGTAGAAGAAGGAGAAGGAGAAGGTGAGGTCTGGAGGGTGAATCAGAAGAAGCAGAAGAAGGAGAAGGAGAAGGTGATGTCTGGAGGGTGAATCAGAAGAAGCAGAAGAAGGAGAAGGAGAAGATGAAGTCTGGAGCGTGAATCAGAAGAAGTAGAAGAAGGAGAAGGAGAAGGTGAGGTCTGGAGGTTGAATCAGAAGAAGCAGAAGAAGGAGAAGGAGAAGGTGATGTCTGGAGGGTGAATCAGAAGAAGCAGAAGAAGGAGAAGGAGAAGATGAAGTCTGGAGGGTGAATCAGAAGAAGCAGAAGAAGGAGAAGGAGAAGGTGAAGTCTGGAGGGTGAAGCAGAAGAAGCAGAAGAAGGAGAAGGAGAAGGTGAAGTCTGGAGGGTGAATCAGAAGAAGTAGAAGAAGGAGAAGGAGAAGGTGAAGTAAGGAGGGTGAAGCAGAAGAAGCAGAAGAAGGAGAAGGAGAAGGTGAAGTCTGGAGGGTGAAGCAGAAGAAGCAGAAGAAGGAGAAGGAGGAGGTGAGTCTGGAGGATGAATCAGAAGAAGCAGAAGAAGGAGAAGGAGAAGGTGAAGTCTGGAGGGCGAATCAGAAGAAGTTGAAGAAGGAGAAGGAGAAGGTTTAGTCTGGAGGGTGAATCAGAAGAAGTAGAAGAAGGAGAAGGAGAAGGTGAAGTCTGGAGGGTGAATCAGAAGAAGCAGAATAAGGAGAAGGAGAAGGTGAAGTCTGGAGGGTGAATCAGAAGAAGCAGAAGAAGGAGAAGGAGAAGGTGAAGTCTGGAGGGTGAATCAGAAGAAGTAGAAGAAGGAGAAGGAGAAGGTGAAGTCTGGAGGGTGAAGCGGAAGAAGTAGAAGAAGGAGAAGGAGAAGGTGAAGTCAGGAGGGTGAATCAGAAGAAGTAGAAGAAGGAGAAGGAGAAGGTGAAGTCATGAGGGTGAATCAGAAGAAGCAGAAGGAGGAGAAGGAGAAGGTGAAGTCTGGAGGGTGAATCAGAAGAATCAGATGAAGGAGAAGGAGAAGGTGAAGTCTGGAGGGTGAATCAGAAGAAGCAGAAGAAAGAGAAGGAGAAGGTGAAGTCTGGAGGGTGAAGCAGAAGAAGCAGAAGAAGGAGAAGGAGAAGGTGAAGACTGGAGTGTGAATCAGAAGAAGTAGAAGAAGGAGAAGGAGAAGGTGAAGTCTGGAGGGTGTATCAGAAGAGGTAGAATAAGGAGAAGGGGAAGGTGAAGTCTGGAGGGTGAATCAGAAGAAGCAGAAGAAGGAGAAGTAGAAGATGAAGTCTGGAGCGTGAATCAGAAGAAGCAGAAGAAGGAGAAGGAGAAGATGAAGTCTGGAGGGTGAATCAGAAGAAGTAGAAATAGGAGAAGGAGAAGGTGAGGTCTGGAGGGTGAATCAGAAGAAGCAGAAGAAGGAGAAGGAGAAGGTGAAGTCTGGAGGGTGAATCAGAAGAAGCAGAAGAAGGAGAAGGAGAAGGTGAAGTCTGGAGGGTGAATCAGAAGAAGCAGAAGAAGGAGAAGGAGAAGGTGAAGTCAGGAGGGTGAATCAGAAGAAGCAGAAGAAGGAGAAGGAGAAGGTGAAGTTAGGAGGGTGAATCAGAAGAAGCAGAAGAAGGAGAAGGAGAAGGTGAAGTCAGGGGGGTGAAGCAGAAGAAGTAGAAGAAGGAGAAGGAGAAGGTGAAGTCAGGAGGGTGATGCAGAAGAAGCAGAAGAAGGAGAAGGAGAAGGTGAAGTCAGGAGGGTGAAGCAGAAGAAGCAGAAGAAGGAGATGGAGACGGTGAAGTCTGGAGGGCGCAGCAGAAGAAGCAGAAGAAGGAGAAGGAGAAGGTGAAGTCCTAAGGGTGAAGCAGAAGAACCAGAAGAAGGAGAAGGAGAAGGTGAAGTCTGGAGCGTGAATCAGAAGAAGTAGAAGAAGGAGAAGGAGAAGGTGAAGTCTTAAGGGTGAAGCAGAAGAAGCAGAAGAAGGAGAAGGAGAAGGTGAAGACTGGAGTGCGAATCAGAAGAAGTAGAAGAAGGAGAAGGAGAAGGTGAAGTCTGGAGGGTGAATCAGAAGAAGTAGAAGAAGGAGAAGGAGAAGGTGAGGTCTGGAGGTTGAATCAGAAGAAGCAGAAGAAGGAGAAGGAGAAGGTGATGTCTGGAGGGTGAATCAGAAGAAGCAGAAGAAGGAGAAGGAGAAGATGAAGTCTGGAGGGTGAAGCAGAAGAAGCAGAAGAAAGAGAAGGAGAAGGTGAAGTCTGGAGGGTGAAGCGGAAGAAGTAGAAGAAGGAGAAGGAGAAGGTGAAGTCAGGAGGGTGAATCAGAAGAGGTAGAATAAGGAGAAGGGGAAGGTGAAGTCTGGAGGGTGAATCAGAAGAAGCAGAAGAAGGAGAAGTAGAAGATGAAGTCTGGAGCGTGAATCAGAAGAAGCAGAAGAAGGAGAAGGAGAAGATGAAGTCTGGAGGGTGAATCAGAAGAAGTAGAAGAAGGAGAAGGAGAAGGTGAGGTCTGGAGGGTGAATCAGAAGAAGCAGAAGAAGGAGAAGGAGAAGGTGATGTCTGGAGGGTGAATCAGAAGAAGCAGAAGAAGGAGAAGGAGAAGATGAAGTCTGGAGCGTGAATCAGAAGAAGTAGAAGAAGGAGAAGGAGAAGGTGAGGTCTGGAGGTTGAATCAGAAGAAGCAGAAGAAGGAGAAGGAGAAGGTGATGTCTGGAGGGTGAATCAGAAGAAGCAGAAGAAGGAGAAGGAGAAGATGAAGTCTGGAGGGTGAATCAGAAGAAGCAGAAGAAGGAGAAGGAGAAGGTGAAGTCTGGAGGGTGAAGCAGAAGAAGCAGAAGAAGGAGAAGGAGAAGGTGAAGTCTGGAGGGTGAATCAGAAGAAGTAGAAGAAGGAGAAGGAGAAGGTGAAGTAAGGAGGGTGAAGCAGAAGAAGCAGAAGAAGGAGATGGAGAAGGTGAAGTCTGGAGGGTGAAGCAGAAGAAGCAGAAGAAGGAGAAGGAGGAGGTGAGTCTGGAGGATGAATCAGAAGAAGCAGAAGAAGGAGAAGGAGAAGGTGAAGTCTGGAGGGCGAATCAGAAGAAGTTGAAGAAGGAGAAGGAGAAGGTTTAGTCTGGAGGGTGAATCAGAAGAAGTAGAAGAAGGAGAAGGAGAAGGTGAAGTCTGGAGGGTGAATCAGAAGAAGCAGAATAAGGAGAAGGAGAAGGTGAAGTCTGGAGGGTGAATCAGAAGAAGCAGAAGAAGGAGAAGGAGAAGGTGAAGTCTGGAGGGTGAATCAGAAGAAGTAGAAGAAGGAGAAGGAGAAGGTGAAGTCTGGAGGGTGAAGCGGAAGAAGTAGAAGAAGGAGAAGGAGAAGGTGAAGTCAGGAGGGTGAATCAGAAGAAGTAGAAGAAGGAGAAGGAGAAGGTGAAGTCATGAGGGTGAATCAGAAGAAGCAGAAGGAGGAGAAGGAGAAGGTGAAGTCTGGAGGGTGAATCAGAAGAATCAGATGAAGGAGAAGGAGAAGGTGAAGTCTGGAGGGTGAATCAGAAGAAGCAGAAGAAAGAGAAGGAGAAGGTGAAGTCTGGAGGGTGAAGCAGAAGAAGCAGAAGAAGGAGAAGGAGAAGGTGAAGACTGGAGTGTGAATCAGAAGAAGTAGAAGAAGGAGAAGGAGAAGGTGAAGTCTGGAGGGTGTATCAGAAGAGGTAGAATAAGGAGAAGGGGAAGGTGAAGTCTGGAGGGTGAATCAGAAGAAGCAGAAGAAGGAGAAGTAGAAGATGAAGTCTGGAGCGTGAATCAGAAGAAGCAGAAGAAGGAGAAGGAGAAGATGAAGTCTGGAGGGTGAATCAGAAGAAGTAGAAATAGGAGAAGGAGAAGGTGAGGTCTGGAGGGTGAATCAGAAGAAGCAGAAGAAGGAGAAGGAGAAGGTGAAGTCTGGAGGGTGAATCAGAAGAAGCAGAAGAAGGAGAAGGAGAAGGTGAAGTCTGGAGGGTGAATCAGAAGAAGCAGAAGAAGGAGAAGGAGAAGGTGAAGTCAGGAGGGTGAATCAGAAGAAGCAGAAGAAGGAGAAGGAGAAGGTGAAGTTAGGAGGGTGAATCAGAAGAAGCAGAAGAAGGAGAAGGAGAAGGTGAAGTCAGGGGGGTGAAGCAGAAGAAGTAGAAGAAGGAGAAGGAGAAGGTGAAGTCAGGAGGGTGATGCAGAAGAAGCAGAAGAAGGAGAAGGAGAAGGTGAAGTCAGGAGGGTGAAGCAGAAGAAGCAGAAGAAGGAGATGGAGACGGTGAAGTCTGGAGGGCGCAGCAGAAGAAGCAGAAGAAGGAGAAGGAGAAGGTGAAGTCCTAAGGGTGAAGCAGAAGAACCAGAAGAAGGAGAAGGAGAAGGTGAAGTCTGGAGCGTGAATCAGAAGAAGTAGAAGAAGGAGAAGGAGAAGGTGAGGTCTGGAGGTTGAATCAGAAGAAGCAGAAGAAGGAGAAGGAGAAGGTGAAGTCTGAAGGGTGAATCAGAAGAAGCAGAAGAAGGAGAAGGAGAAGATGAAGTCTGGACGGTGAATCAGAAGAAGCAGAAGAAGGAGAAGAAGAAGGTGAAGTCTGGAGGGTGAATCAGAAGAAGCAGAAGAAGGAGAAGGAGAAGGTGAAGTCTGGAGGGTGAATCAGAAGAAGTAGAAGAAGGAGAAGGAGAAGGTGAAGTCTGTAGGGTGAATCAGAAGAAGTAGAAGAAGGAGAAGTAGAAGATGAAGTCTGGAGGGTGAATCAGAAGAAGCAGAAGAAGGAGAAGGAGAAGGTGAAGTCTGGAGGGTGAATCAGAAGAAGCAGAAGAAGGAGAAGGAGAAGATGAAGTCTGGCGGGTGAATCAGAAGAAGTAGAAGAAGGAGAAGGAGAAGGTGAAGTCTGGAGGGTGAATCAGAAGAAGCAGAAGAAGGAGAAGGAGAAGTTGAAGTCTGGAGGGTGAATCAGAAGAAGCAGAAGAAGGAGAAGGAGAAGGTGAAGTCTGGAGAGTGAATCAGAAGAAGCAGAATAAGGAGAAGGAGAAGGTGAAGTCTGGAGGGTGAATCAGAAGAAGCAGAAGAAGGAGAAGGAGAAGGTGAAGTCTGGAGGGTGAATCAGAAGAAGTAGAAGAAGGAGAAGTAGAAGGTGAAGTCTGGAGGGTGAAGCAGAAGAAGTAGAAGAAGGAGAAGGAGAAGGTGAAGTCAGGAGGGTGAATCAGAAGAAGTAGAAGAAGGAGAAGGAGAAGGTGAAGTCAGGAGGGTGAATCAGAAGAAGCAGAAGAAGGAGAAGGAGAAGGTGAAGTCTGGAGGGTGAATCAGAAGAAGCAGAAGAAGGAGAAGGAGAAGGTGAAGTCTGGAGGGTGAATCAGAAGAATCAGACGAAGGAGAAGGAGAAGGTGAAGTCTGGAGGGTGAATCAGAAGAAGCAGAAGAAAGAGAAGGAGAAGGTGAAGTCTGGAGGGTGAAGCAGAAGAAGCAGAAGAAGGAGAAGGAGAAGATGAAGTCTGGAGGGTGAATCAGAAGAAGTAGAAGAAGGAGAAGGAGAAGGTGAGGTCTGGAGGGTGAATCAGAAGAAGCAGAAGAAGGAGAAGGAGAAGGTGAAGTCTGGAGGGTGAATCAGAAGAAGCAGAAGAAGGAGAAGGAGAAGGTGAAGTCTGGAGGGTGAATCAGAAGAAGCAGAAGAAGGAGAAGGAGAAGGTGAAGTCAGGAGGGTGAATCAGAAGAAGCAGAAGAAGGAGAAGGAGAAGGTGAAGTTAGGAGGGTGAATCAGAAGAAGCAGAAGAAGGAGAAGGAGAAGGTGAAGTCAGGGGGGTGAAGCAGAAGAAGTAGAAGAAGGAGAAGGAGAAGTTGAAGTCAGGAGGGTGATGCAGAAGAAGCAGAAGAAGGAGAAGGAGAAGGTGAAGTCCGGAGGGTGAAGCAGAAGAAGCAGAAGAAGGAGATGGAGACGGTGAAGTCTGGAGGGCGCAGCAGAAGAAGCAGAAGAAGGAGAAGGAGAAGGTGAAGTCCTAAGGGTGAAGCAGAAGAACCAGAAGAAGGAGAAGGAGAAGGTGAAGTCTGGAGCGTGAATCAGAAGAAGTAGAAGAAGGAGAAGGAGAAGGTGAGGTCTGGAGGTTGAATCAGAAGAAGCAGAAGAAGGAGAAGGAGAAGGTGAAGTCTGAAGGGTGAATCAGAAGAAGCAGAAGAAGGAGAAGGAGAAGATGAAGTCTGGACGGTGAATCAGAAGAAGCAGAAGAAGGAGAAGAAGAAGGTGAAGTCTGGAGGGTGAATTAGAAGAAGCAGAAGAAGGAGAAGGAGAAGGTGAAGTCTGGAGGGTGAATCAGAAGAAGGAGAAGAAGGAGAAGGAGAAGGTGAAGTCTGTAGGGTGAATCAGAAGAAGTAGAAGAAGGAGAAGGAGAAGATGAAGTCTGGAGGGTGAATCAGAAGAAGCAGAAGAAGGAGAAGGAGAAGGTGAATTCTGGAGGGTGAATCAGAAGAAGCAGAAGAAGGAGAAGGAGAAGATGAAGTCTGGCGGGTGAATCAGAAGAAGTAGAAGAAGGAGAAGGAGAAGGTGAAGTCTGGAGGGTGAATCAGAAGAAGCAGAAGAAGGAGAAGGAGAAGTTGAAGTCTGGAGGGTGAATCAGAAGAAGCAGAAGAAGGAGAAGGAGAAGGTGAAGTCTGGAGGGTGAATCAGAAGAAGCAGAATAAGGAGAAGGAGAAGGTGAAGTCTGGAGGGTGAATCAGAAGAAGCAGAAGAAGGAGAAGGAGAAGGTGAAGTCTGGAGGGTGAATCAGAAGAGGTAGAAGAAGGAGAAGGAGAAGGTGAAGTCTGGAGGGTGAAGCAGAAGAAGTAGAAGAAGGAGAAGGAGAAGGTGAAGTCAGGAGGGTGAATCAGAAGAAGTAGAAGAAGGAGAAGGAGAAGGTGAAGTCAGGAGGGTGAAGCGGAAGAAGTAGAAGAAGGAGAAGGAGAAGGTGAAGTCAGGAGGGTGAATCAGAAGAAGTAGAAGAAGGAGAAGGAGAAGGTGAAGTCAGGAGGGTGAATCAGAAGAATCAGACGAAGGAGAAGGAGAAGGTGAAGTCTGGAGGGTGAATCAGAAGAAGCAGAAGAAAGAGAAGGAGAAGGTGAAGTCTGGAGGGTGAATCAGAAGAATCAGACGAAGGAGAAGGAGAAGGTGAAGTCTGGAGGGTGAATCAGAAGAAGCAGAAGAAAGAGAAGGAGAAGGTGAAGTCTGGAGGGTGAAGCAGAAGAAGCAGAAGAAGGAGAAGGAGAAGGTGAAGACTGGAGTGTGAATCAGAAGAAGTAGAAGAAGGAGAAGGAGAAGGTGAAGTCTGGAGGGTGAATCAGAAGAAGTAGAAGAAGGAGAAGGAGAAGGTGAGGTCTGGAGGTTGAATCAGAAGAAGCATAAGAAGGAGAAGGAGAAGGTGATGTCTGGAGGGTGAATCAGAAGAAGCAGAAGAAGGAGAAGGAGAAGATGAAGTCTGGAGGGTGAAGCAGAGGAAGCAGAAGAAAGAGAAGGAGAAGGTGAAGTCTGGAGGGTGAAGCGGAAGAAGTAGAAGAAGGAGAAGGAGAAGGTGAAGTCAGGAGGGTGAATCAGAAGAGGTAGAATAAGGAGTAGGGGAAGGTGAAGTCTGGAGGGTGAATCAGAAGAAGCAGAAGAAGGAGAAGTAGAAGATGAAGTCTGGAGCGTGAATCAGAAGAAGCAGAAGAAGGAGAAGGAGAAGATGAAGTCTGGAGGGTGAATCAGAAGAAGTAGAAGAAGGAGAAGGAGAAGGTGAGGTCTGGAGGGTGAATCAGAAGAAGCAGAAGAAGGAGAAGGAGAAGGTGATGTCTGGAGGGTGAATCAGAAGAAGCAGAAGAAGGAGAAGGAGAAGATGAAGTCTGGAGCGTGAATCAGAAGAAGTAGAAGAAGGAGAAGGAGAAGGTGAGGTCTGGAGGTTGAATCAGAAGAAGCAGAAGAAGGAGAAGGAGAAGGTGATGTCTGGAGGGTGAATCAGAAGAAGCAGAAGAAGGAGAAGGAGAAGATGAAGTCTGGAGGGTGAATCAGAAGAAGCAGAAGAAGGAGAAGGAGAAGGTGAAGTCTGGAGGGTGAATCAGAAGAAGTAGAAGAAGGAGAAGGAGAAGGTGAAGTCTGGAGGGTGAAGCAGAAGAAGTAGAAGAAGGAGAAGGAGAATGTGAAGTCTGGAGGGCGAAGCAGAAGAAGCAGAAGAAGGAGAAGGAGAAGGTGAAGTCTGGAGGGTGAAGCAGAAGAAGCAGAAGAAGGAGAAGGAGAAGGTGAAGTCTGGAGGGTGAATCAGAAGAAGTAGAAGAAGGAGAAGGAGAAGGTGAAGTAAGGAGGGTGAAGCAGAAGAAGCAGAAGAAGGAGAAGGAGAAGGTGAAGTCTGGAGGGTGAAGCAGAAGAAGCAGAAGAAGGAGAAGGAGGAGGTGAAGTCTGGAGGGTGAATCAGAAGAAGCAGAAGAAGGAGAAGGAGAAGGTGAAGTCTGGAGGGCGAATCAGAAGAAGTTGAAGAAGGAGAAGGAGAAGGTGTAGTCTGGAGGGCGAATCAGAAGAAGTAGAAGAAGGAGAAGGAGAAGGTGAAGTCTGGAGGGTGAATCAGAAGAAGCAGAATAAGGAGAAGGAGAAGGTGAAGTCTGGAGGGTGAATCAGAAGAAGCAGAAGAAGGAGAAGGAGAAGGTGAAGTCTGGAGGGTGAATCAGAAGAAGTAGAAGAAGGAGAAGGAGAAGGTGAAGTCTGGAGGCTGAAGCAGAAGAAACAGAAGAAGGAGAAGGAGAATGTGAAGACTGAAGGGTGAATCAGAAGAAGTAGAAGAAGGAGAAGGAGAAGGTGAAGTCTGGAGGGTGAATCAGAAGAAGCAGAAGAAGGAGAAGGAGAAGGTGAAGTCTGGAGGGTGAATCAGAAGATGCAGAAGAAGGAGAAGGAGAAGATGAAGTCTGGAGTGTGAATCAGAAGAAGTAGAAGAAGGAGAAGGAGAAGGTGAAGTCTGGAGGGTGAATCAGAAGAAGTAGAAGAAGGAGAAGGAGAAGGTGAAGTCTGGAGGGTGAACCAGAAGAAACAGAAGAAGGAGAAGGAGAAGGTGAAGTCTGGAGGGTGAATCAGAAGAAGTAGAAGAAGGAGCAGGAGAAGGTGCAGTCTGGAGGGTGAATCAGAAGAAGTAGACGAAGGAGAAGGAGAAGGTGAAGTCTGGAGGGTGAATCAGAAGAAGCAGAAGAAGGAGAAGGAGAAGATGAAGTCTGCAGGGTGAATCAGAAGAAGTAGAAGAAGGAGAAGGAGAAGGTGAAGTCTGGAGGGTGAATCAGAAGAAGCAGAAGAAGGAGAAGGAGAAGGTGAAGTCTGGAGGGTGAATCAGAAGAAGCAGAAGAAGGAGAAGGAGAAGGTGAAGTCTGGAGGGTGAATCAGAAGAAGCAGAATAAGGAGAAGGAGAAGGTGAAGTCTGGAGTGTGAATCAGAAGAAGCAGAAGAAGGAGAAGGAGAAGGTGAAGTCTGGAGGATGAATCAGAAGAAGTAGAAGAAGGAGAAGGAGAAGGTGAAGTCTGGAGGGTGAATCAGAAGAAGTAGAAGAAGGAGAAGGAGAAGGTGAAGTCTGGAGGGTGAATCAGAAGAAGTAGAAGAAGGAGAAGGAGAAGGTGAAGTCTGGAGGGTGAAGCAGAAGAAGTAGAAGAAGGAGAAGGAGAAGGTGAAGTCAGGAGGGTGAATCAGAAGAAGTAGAAGAAGGAGAAGGATAAGGTGAAGTCAGGAGGGTGAAGCAGAAGAAGCAGAAGAAGGAGAAGGAGAAGGTGAAGTCTGGAGGGTGAAGCAGAAGAAGCAGAAGAAGGAGAAGGAGAAGATGAAGTCTGGAGGGTGAAGCAGAAGAAGCAGAAGGAGAAGGAGAAGGTGAAGTCAGGAGGGTGGATCAGAAGAAGTAGAAGAAGGAGAAGGAGAAGGTGAAGTCTGGAGGGTGAATCAGAAGAAGCAGAAGAAGGAGAAGGAGAAGGTGAAGTCTGGAGGGTGAATCAGAAGAGGTAGAAGAAGGAGAAGGAGAAGGTGAAGTCTGGAGGGTGAATCAGAAGAAGCAGAAGAAGGAGAAGGAGAAGGTGAAGTCTGGAGGGTGAATCAGAAGAAGCAGAAGAAGGAGAAGGAGAAGGTGAAGTCAGGAGGGTGAATCAGAAGAAGCAGAAGAAGGAGAAGGAGAAGGTGAAGTTAGGAGGGTGAATCAGAAGAAGCAGAAGAAGGAGAAGGAGAAGGTGAAGTCAGGGGGGTGAAGCAGAAGAAGTAGAAGAAGGAGAAGGAGAAGTTGAAGTCAGGAGGGTGATGCAGAAGAAGCAGAAGAAGGAGAAGGAGAAGGTGAAGTCCGGAGGGTGAAGCAGAAGAAGCAGAAGAAGGAGATGGAGACGGTGAAGTCTGGAGGGCGCAGCAGAAGAAGCAGAAGAAGGAGAAGGAGAAGGTGAAGTCCTAAGGGTGAAGCAGAAGAACCAGAAGAAGGAGAAGGAGAAGGTGAAGTCTGGAGCGTGAATCAGAAGAAGTAGAAGAAGGAGAAGGAGAAGGTGAGGTCTGGAGGTTGAATCAGAAGAAGCAGAAGAAGGAGAAGGAGAAGGTGAAGTCTGAAGGGTGAATCAGAAGAAGCAGAAGAAGGAGAAGGAGAAGATGAAGTCTGGACGGTGAATCAGAAGAAGCAGAAGAAGGAGAAGAAGAAGGTGAAGTCTGGAGGGTGAATTAGAAGAAGGAGAAGAAGGAGAAGGAGAAGGTGAAGTCCGGAGGGTGAATCAGAAGAAGTAGAAGAAGGAGAAGGAGAAGGTGAAGTCTGTAGGGTGAATCAGAAGAAGTAGAAGAAGGAGAAGGAGAAGATGAAGTCTGGAGGGTGAATCAGAAGAAGCAGAAGAAGGAGAAGGAGAAGGTGAATTCTGGAGGGTGAATCAGAAGAAGCAGAAGAAGGAGAAGGAGAAGATGAAGTCTGGCGGGTGAATCAGAAGAAGTAGAAGAAGGAGAAGGAGAAGGTGAAGTCTGGAGGGTGAATCAGAAGAAGCAGAAGAAGGAGAAGGAGAAGTTGAAGTCTGGAGGGTGAATCAGAAGAAGCAGAAGAAGGAGAAGGAGAAGGTGAAGTCTGGAGGGTGAATCAGAAGAAGCAGAATAAGGAGAAGGAGAAGGTGAAGTCTGGAGGGTGAATCAGAAGAAGCAGAAGAAGGAGAAGGAGAAGGTGAAGTCTGGAGGGTGAATCAGAAGAGGTAGAAGAAGGAGAAGGAGAAGGTGAAGTCTGGAGGGTGAAGCAGAAGAAGTAGAAGAAGGAGAAGGAGAAGGTGAAGTCAGGAGGGTGAATCAGAAGAAGTAGAAGAAGGAGAAGGAGAAGGTGAAGTCAGGAGGGTGAAGCGGAAGAAGTAGAAGAAGGAGAAGGAGAAGGTGAAGTCAGGAGGGTGAATCAGAAGAAGTAGAAGAAGGAGAAGGAGAAGGTGAAGTCAGGAGGGTGAATCAGAAGAATCAGACGAAGGAGAAGGAGAAGGTGAAGTCTGGAGGGTGAATCAGAAGAAGCAGAAGAAAGAGAAGGAGAAGGTGAAGTCTGGAGGGTGAATCAGAAGAATCAGACGAAGGAGAAGGAGAAGGTGAAGTCTGGAGGGTGAATCAGAAGAAGCAGAAGAAAGAGAAGGAGAAGGTGAAGTCTGGAGGGTGAAGCAGAAGAAGCAGAAGAAGGAGAAGGAGAAGGTGAAGACTGGAGTGTGAATCAGAAGAAGTAGAAGAAGGAGAAGGAGAAGGTGAAGTCTGGAGGGTGAATCAGAAGAAGTAGAAGAAGGAGAAGGAGAAGGTGAGGTCTGGAGGTTGAATCAGAAGAAGCATAAGAAGGAGAAGGAGAAGGTGATGTCTGGAGGGTGAATCAGAAGAAGCAGAAGAAGGAGAAGGAGAAGATGAAGTCTGGAGGGTGAAGCAGAAGAAGCAGAAGAAAGAGAAGGAGAAGGTGAAGTCTGGAGGGTGAAGCGGAAGAAGTAGAAGAAGGAGAAGGAGAAGGTGAAGTCAGGAGGGTGAATCAGAAGAGGTAGAATAAGGAGAAGGGGAAGGTGAAGTCTGGAGGGTGAATCAGAAGAAGCAGAAGAAGGAGAAGTAGAAGATGAAGTCTGGAGCATGAATCAGAAGAAGCAGAAGAAGGAGAAGGAGAAGATGAAGTCTGGAGGGTGAATCAGAAGAAGTAGAAGAAGGAGAAGGAGAAGGTGAGGTCTGGAGGGTGAATCAGAAGAAGCAGAAGAAGGAGAAGGAGAAGGTGATGTCTGGAGGGTGAATCAGAAGAAGCAGAAGAAGGAGAAGGAGAAGATGAAGTCTGGAGCGTGAATCAGAAGAAGTAGAAGAAGGAGAAGGAGAAGGTGAGGTCTGGAGGTTGAATCAGAAGAAGCAGAAGAAGGAGAAGGAGAAGGTGATGTCTGGAGGGTGAATCAGAAGAAGCAGAAGAAGGAGAAGGAGAAGATGAAGTCTGGAGGGTGAATCAGAAGAAGCAGAAGAAGGAGAAGGAGAAGGTGAAGTCTGGAGGGTGAATCAGAAGAAGTAGAAGAAGGAGAAGGAGAAGGTGAAGTCTGGAGGGTGAAGCAGAAGAAGTAGAAGAAGGAGAAGGAGAATGTGAAGTCTGGAGGGCGAAGCAGAAGAAGCAGAAGAAGGAGAAGGAGAAGGTGAAGTCTGGAGGGTGAAGCAGAAGAAGCAGAAGAAGGAGAAGGAGAAGGTGAAGTCTGGAGGGTGAATCAGAAGAAGTAGAAGAAGGAGAAGGAGAAGGTGAAGTAAGGAGGGTGAAGCAGAAGAAGCAGAAGAAGGAGAAGGAGAAGGTGAAGTCTGGAGGGTGAAGCAGAAGAAGCAGAAGAAGGAGAAGGAGGAGGTGAAGTCTGGAGGGTGAATCAGAAGAAGCAGAAGAAGGAGAAGGAGAAGGTGAAGTCTGGAGGGCGAATCAGAAGAAGTTGAAGAAGGAGAAGGAGAAGGTGTAGTCTGGAGGGCGAATCAGAAGAAGTAGAAGAAGGAGAAGGAGAAGGTGAAGTCTGGAGGGTGAATCAGAAGAAGCAGAATAAGGAGAAGGAGAAGGTGAAGTCTGGAGGGTGAATCAGAAGAAGCAGAAGAAGGAGAAGGAGAAGGTGAAGTCTGGAGGGTGAATCAGAAGAAGTAGAAGAAGGAGAAGGAGAAGGTGAAGTCTGGAGGCTGAAGCAGAAGAAACAGAAGAAGGAGAAGGAGAATGTGAAGACTGAAGGGTGAATCAGAAGAAGTAGAAGAAGGAGAAGGAGAAGGTGAAGTCTGGAGGGTGAATCAGAAGAAGCAGAAGAAGGAGAAGGAGAAGGTGAAGTCTGGAGGGTGAATCAGAAGATGCAGAAGAAGGAGAAGGAGAAGATGAAGTCTGGAGTGTGAATCAGAAGAAGTAGAAGAAGGAGAAGGAGAAGGTGAAGTCTGGAGGGTGAATCAGAAGAAGTAGAAGAAGGAGAAGGAGAAGGTGAAGTCTGGAGGGTGAACCAGAAGAAGCAGAAGAAGGAGAAGGAGAAGGTGAAGTCTGGAGGGTGAATCAGAAGAAGTAGAAGAAGGAGAAGGAGAAGGTGCAGTCTGGAGGGTGAATCAGAAGAAGTAGACGAAGGAGAAGGAGAAGGTGAAGTCTGGAGGGTGAATCAGAAGAAGCAGAAGAAGGAGAAGGAGAAGATGAAGTCTGCAGGGTGAATCAGAAGAAGTAGAAGAAGGAGAAGGAGAAGGTGAAGTCTGGAGGGTGAATCAGAAGAAGCAGAAGAAGGAGAAGGAGAAGGTGAAGTCTGGAGGGTGAATCAGAAGAAGCAGAAGAAGGAGAAGGAGAAGGTGAAGTCTGGAGGGTGAATCAGAAGAAGCAGAATAAGGAGAAGGAGAAGGTGAAGTCTGGAGTGTGAATCAGAAGAAGCAGAAGAAGGAGAAGGAGAAGGTGAAGTCTGGAGGATGAATCAGAAGAAGTAGAAGAAGGAGAAGGAGAAGGTGAAGTCTGGAGGGTGAATCAGAAGAAGTAGAAGAAGGAGAAGGAGAAGGTGAAGTCTGGAGGGTGAATCAGAAGAAGTAGAAGAAGGAGAAGGAGAAGGTGAAGTCTGGAGGGTGAAGCAGAAGAAGTAGAAGAAGGAGAAGGAGAAGGTGAAGTCAGGAGGGTGAATCAGAAGAAGTAGAAGAAGGAGAAGGATAAGGTGAAGTCAGGAGGGTGAAGCAGAAGAAGCAGAAGAAGGAGAAGGAGAAGGTGAAGTCTGGAGGGTGAAGCAGAAGAAGCAGAAGAAGGAGAAGGAGAAGATGAAGTCTGGAGGGTGAAGCAGAAGAAGCAGAAGGAGAAGGAGAAGGTGAAGTCAGGAGGGTGGATCAGAAGAAGTAGAAGAAGGAGAAGGAGAAGGTGAAGTCTGGAGGGTGAATCAGAAGAAGCAGAAGAAGGAGAAGGAGAAGGTGAAGTCTGGAGGGTGAATCAGAAGAGGTAGAAGAAGGAGAAGGAGAAGGTGAAGTCTGGAGGGTGAAGCAGAAGAAGTAGAAGAAGGAGAAGGAGAAGGTGAAGTCAGGAGGGTGAATCAGAAGAAGTAGAAGAAGGAGAAGGAGAAGGTGAAGTCAGGAGGGTGAAGCGGAAGAAGTAGAAGAAGGAGAAGGAGAAGGTGAAGTCAGGAGGGTGAATCAGAAGAAGTAGAAGAAGGAGAAGGAGAAGGTGAAGTCAGGAGGGTGAATCAGAAGAATCAGACGAAGGAGAAGGAGAAGGTGAAGTCTGGAGGGTGAATCAGAAGAAGCAGAAGAAAGAGAAGGAGAAGGTGAAGTCTGGAGGGTGAATCAGAAGAATCAGACGAAGGAGAAGGAGAAGGTGAAGTCTGGAGGGTGAATCAGAAGAAGCAGAAGAAAGAGAAGGAGAAGGTGAAGTCTGGAGGGTGAAGCAGAAGAAGCAGAAGAAGGAGAAGGAGAAGGTGAAGACTGGAGTGTGAATCAGAAGAAGTAGAAGAAGGAGAAGGAGAAGGTGAAGTCTGGAGGGTGAATCAGAAGAAGTAGAAGAAGGAGAAGGAGAAGGTGAGGTCTGGAGGTTGAATCAGAAGAAGCATAAGAAGGAGAAGGAGAAGGTGATGTCTGGAGGGTGAATCAGAAGAAGCAGAAGAAGGAGAAGGAGAAGATGAAGTCTGGAGGGTGAAGCAGAAGAAGCAGAAGAAAGAGAAGGAGAAGGTGAAGTCTGGAGGGTGAAGCGGAAGAAGTAGAAGAAGGAGAAGGAGAAGGTGAAGTCAGGAGGGTGAATCAGAAGAGGTAGAATAAGGAGAAGGGGAAGGTGAAGTCTGGAGGGTGAATCAGAAGAAGCAGAAGAAGGAGAAGTAGAAGATGAAGTCTGGAGCGTGAATCAGAAGAAGCAGAAGAAGGAGAAGGAGAAGATGAAGTCTGGAGGGTGAATCAGAAGAAGCAGAAGAAGGAGAAGGAGAAGATGAAGTCTGGAGGGTGAATCAGAAGAAGCAGAAGAAGGAGAAGGAGAAGGTGAAGTCTGGAGGGTGAATCAGAAGAAGTAGAAGAAGGAGAAGGAGAAGGTGAAGTCTGGAGGGTGAAGCAGAAGAAGTAGAAGAAGGAGAAGGAGAATGTGAAGTCTGGAGGGCGAAGCAGAAGAAGCAGAAGAAGGAGAAGGAGAAGGTGAAGCAGAAGAAGCAGAAGAAGGAGAAGGAGAAGGTGAAGTCTGGAGGGTGAATCAGAAGAAGTAGAAGAAGGAGAAGGAGAAGGTGAAGTAAGGAGGGTGAAGCAGAAGAAGCAGAAGAAGGAGAAGGAGAAGGTGAAGTCTGGAGGGTGAAGCAGAAGAAGCAGAAGAAGGAGAAGGAGGAGGTGAAGTCTGGAGGGTGAATCAGAAGAAGCAGAAGAAGGAGAAGGAGAAGGTGAAGTCTGGAGGGCGAATCAGAAGAAGTTGAAGAAGGAGAAGGAGAAGGTGTAGTCTGGAGGGCGAATCAGAAGAAGTAGAAGAAGGAGAAGGAGAAGGTGAAGTCTGGAGGGTGAATCAGAAGAAGCAGAATAAGGAGAAGGAGAAGGTGAAGTCTGGAGGGTGAATCAGAAGATGCAGAAGAAGGAGAAGGAGAAGATGAAGTCTGGAGTGTGAATCAGAAGAAGTAGAAGAAGGAGAAGGAGAAGGTGAAGTCTGGAGGGTGAATCAGAAGAAGTAGAAGAAGGAGAAGGAGAAGGTGAAGTCTGGAGGGTGAACCAGAAGAAACAGAAGAAGGAGAAGGAGAAGGTGAAGTCTGGAGGGTGAATCAGAAGAAGTAGAAGAAGGAGAAGGAGAAGGTGCAGTCTGGAGGGTGAATCAGAAGAAGTAGACGAAGGAGAAGGAGAAGGTGAAGTCTGGAGGGTGAATCAGAAGAAGCAGAAGAAGGAGAAGGAGAAGATGAAGTCTGCAGGGTGAATCAGAAGAAGTAGAAGAAGGAGAAGGAGAAGGTGAAGTCTGGAGGGTGAATCAGAAGAAGCAGAAGAAGGAGAAGGAGAAGGTGAAGTCTGGAGGGTGAATCAGAAGAAGCAGAAGAAGGAGAAGGAGAAGGTGAAGTCTGGAGGGTGAATCAGAAGAAGCAGAATAAGGAGAAGGAGAAGGTGAAGTCTGGAGTGTGAATCAGAAGAAGCAGAAGAAGGAGAAGGAGAAGGTGAAGTCTGGAGGATGAATCAGAAGAAGTAGAAGAAGGAGAAGGAGAAGGTGAAGTCTGGAGGGTGAATCAGAAGAAGTAGAAGAAGGAGAAGGAGAAGGTGAAGTCTGGAGGGTGAATCAGAAGAAGTAGAAGAAGGAGAAGGAGAAGGTGAAGTCTGGAGGGTGAAGCAGAAGAAGTAGAAGAAGGAGAAGGAGAAGGTGAAGTCAGGAGGGTGAATCAGAAGAAGTAGAAGAAGGAGAAGGAGAAGGTGAAGTCAGGAGGGTGAATCAGAAGAAGCAGAAGAAGGAGAAGGAGAAGGTGAAGTCTGGAGGGTGAAACAGAAGAATCAGAAGAAGGAGAAGGAGAAGGTGAAGTCTGGAGGGAGAATCAGAAGAAGCAGAAGAAAGAGAAGGAGAAGGTGAAGTCTGGAGGGTGAATAAGAAGAAGCAGAAGAAGGAGAAGGAGAAGATGAAGTCTGGAGGGTGAATCAGAAGAAGTAGAAGAAGGAGAAGGAGAAGATGAGGTCTGGAGGGTGAATCAGAAGAAGCAGAAGAAGGAGAAGGAGAAGGTGAAGTCAGGGGGGTGAAGCAGAAGAAATAGAAGAAGGAGAAGGAGAAGGTGAAGTCAGGACGGTGAAGCAGAAGAAGCAGAAGAAGGAGAAGGAGAAGGTGAAGTCTGGAGGGTGAAGCAGAAGAAGCAGAAGAAGGAGAAGGAGAGGGTGAAGTCTGGAGGGTGAATCAGAAGAAGTAGAAGAAGGAGAAGGAGAAGGTGAAGTCAGGAGAGTGAAGCAGAAGAAGCAGAAGAAGGAGAAGGAGAAGGTGAAGTCTGGAGGGCGAAGCAGAAGAAGCAGAGGAAGGAGAAGGAGAAGGTGAAGTCTGGAGGGTGAAGCAGAAGAAGCAGAAGAAGGAGAAGGAGTAGGTGAAGTCTGGAGGGTGAATCAGAAGAAGTAGAAGAAGGAGAAGGATAAGGTGAAGTCAGGAGGGTGAAGCAGAAGAAGCAGAAGAAGGAGAAGGAGAAGGTGAAGTCTGGAGGGTGAAGCAGAAGAAGCAGAAGAAGGAGAAGGAGAAGATGAAGTCTGGAGGGTGAAGCAGAAGAAGCAGAAGGAGAAGGAGAAGGTGAAGTCAGGAGGGTGGATCAGAAGAAGTAGAAGAAGGAGAAGGAGAAGGTGAAGTCTGGAGGGTGAATCAGAAGAAGCAGAAGAAGGAGAAGGAGAAGGTGAAGTCTGGAGGGTGAAGCAGAAGAAGCAGAAGAAGGAGAAGGAGAAGGTGAAGTCTGGAGGGTGAAGCAGAAGAAGCAGAAGAAGGAGAAGGAGAAGGTGAAGTCTGGAGGGTGAATCAGAAGAAGCAGAAGAAGGAGAAGGAGTAGGTGAAGTCTGGAGGGTGAATCAGAAGAAGTAGAAGAAGGAGAAGGAGAAGGTGCAGTCAGGAGGGTGAAGCAGAAGAAGCAGAAGAAGGAGAAGGAGAAGGTGAAGTCTGGAGGGTGAAGCAGAAGAAGCAGAAGAAGGAGAAGGAGAAGGTGAAGTCTGGAGGGTGAATCAGCAGAAGCAGAAGAAGGAGAAGGAGAAGGTGAAGTCTGGAGGGTGAATAAGAAGAAGCAGAAGAAGGAGAAGGAGAAGATGAAGTCTGGAGGGTGAATCAGAAGAAGTAGAAGAAGGAGAAGGAGAAGATGAGGTCTGGAGGGTGAATCAGAAGAAGCAGAAGAAGGAGAAGGAGAAGGTGAAGTCTGGAGGGTGAATCAGAAGAAGCAGAAGAAGGAGAAGGAGAAGGTGAAGTCTGGAGGGTGAATCAGAAGAATCAGAAGAAGGAGAAGGAGAAGCTGAAGTCTGGAGGGTGAATCAGAAGAAGCAGAAGAAAGAGAAGGAGAAGGTGAAGTCTGGAGGGTGAAGCAGAAGAAACAGAAGAAGGAGAAGGAGTAGGTGAAGACTGGAGGGTGAATCAGAAGAAGTAGAAGAAGGAGAAGGAGAAGGTGAAGTCTGGAGGGTGAATCAGACGAAGTAGAAGAAGGAGAAGTAGAAGGTGAAGTCTGGAGGGTGAATCAGAAGAAGTAGAAGAAGGAGAAGGAGAAGGTGAAGTCTGGAGGGTGAATCAGAAGAAGCAGAAGAAGGAGAAGGAGAAGATGAAGTCTGGAGGGTGAATCAGAAGAAGTAGAAGAAGGAGAAGGAGAAGGTGAGGTCTGGAGGGTGAATCAGAAGAAGCAGAAGAAGGAGAAGGTGAAGTCTGGAGGGTGAATCAGAAGAAGCAGAAGAAGGAGAAGGAGAAGGTGAAGTCTGGAGGGTGAATCAGAAGAAGCAGAAGAAGGAGAAGGAAAAGGTGAAGTCAGGAGCGTGAATCAGAAGAAGCAGAAGAAGGAGAAGGAGAAGGTGAAGTTAGGAGGGTGAATCAGAAGAAGCAGAAGAAGGAAAAGGAGAAGGTGAAGTCAGGGGGGTGAAGCAGAAGAAGCAGAAGAAGGAGAAGGAGAAGGTGAAGTCTGGAGGGCGAAGCAGAAGAAGCAGAGGAAGGAGAAGGAGAAGGTGAAGTCTGGAGGGTGAAGCAGAAGAAGCAGAAGAAGGAGAAGGAGTAGGTGAAGTCTGGAGGGTGAATCAGAAGAAGTAGAAGAAGGAGAAGGATAAGGTGAAGTCAGGAGGGTGAAGCAGAAGAAGCAGAAGAAGGAGAAGGAGAAGGTGAAGTCTGGAGGGTGTTGCAGAAGAAGCAGAAGAAGGAGAAGGAGAAGGTGAAGTCTGGAGGGTGAACCAGAAAAAACAGAAGAAGGAGAAGGAGAAGGTGAAGTCTGGAGGGTGAATCAGAAGAAGTAGAAGAAGGAGAAGGAGAAGGTGCAGTCTGGAGGGTGAATCAGAAGAAGTAGACGAAGGAGAAGGAGAAGGTGAAGTCTGGAGGGTGAATCAGAAGAAGCAGAAGAAGGAGAAGGAGAAGATGAAGTCTGCAGGGTGAATCAGAAGAAGTAGAAGAAGGAGAAGGAGAAGGTGAAGTCTGGAGGGTGAATCAGAAGAAGCAGAAGAAGGAGAAGGAGAAGGTGAAGTCTGGAGGGTGAATCAGAAGAAGTAGAAGAAGGAGAAGGAGAAGGTGAAGTCTGGAGGGTGAATCAGAAGAAGTAGAAGAAGGAGAAGGAGAAGGTGAAGTCTGGAGGGTGAAGCAGAAGAAGTAGAAGGAGAAGGAGAAGCTGAAGTCAGGAGGGTGAATCAGAAGAAGTAGAAGAAGGAGAAGGAGAAGGTGAAGTTAGGAGGGTGAATCAGAAGAAGCAGAAGAAGGAGAAGGAGAAGGTGAAGTCTGGAGGGTGAATCAGAAGAATCAGAAGAAGGAGAAGGAGAAGGTGAAGTCTGGAGGGAGAATCAGAGGAAGCAGAAGAAAGAGAAGGAGAAGGTGAAGTCTGGAGGATGAATCAGAAGAAGTAGAAGAAGGAGAAGGAGAAGGTGAAGTCTGGAGGGTGAATCAGAAGAAGTAGAAGAAGGAGAAGGAGAAGGTGAAGTCTGGAGGGTGAATCAGAAGAAGTAGAAGAAGGAGAAGGAGAAGGTGAAGTCTGGAGGGTGAAGCAGAAGAAGTAGAAGAAGGAGAAGGAGAAGGTGAAGTCAGGAGGGTGAATCAGAAGAAGTAGAAGAAGGAGAAGGAGAAGGTGAAGTCAGGAGGGTGAATCAGAAGAAGCAGAAGAAGGAGAAGGAGAAGGTGAAGTCTGGAGGGTGAATCAGAAGAATCAGAAGAAGGAGAAGGAGATGGTGAAGTCTGGAGGGAGAATCAGAAGAAGCAGAAGAAAGAGAAGGAGAAGGTGAAGTCTGGAGGGTGAATAAGAAGAAGCAGAAGAAGGAGAAGGAGAAGATGAAGTCTGGAGGGTGAATCAGAAGAAGTAGAAGAAGGAGAAGGAGAAGATGAGGTCTGGAGGGTGAATCAGAAGAAGCAGAAGAAGGAGAAGGAGAAGGTGAAGTCAGGGGGGTGAAGCAGAAGAAGTAGAAGAAGGAGAAGGAGAAGGTGAAGTCAGGACGGTGAAGCAGAAGAAGCAGAAGAAGGAGAAGGAGAAGGTGAAGTCTGGAGGGTGAAGCAGATGAAGCAGAAGAAGGAGAAGGAGAGGGTGAAGTCTGGAGGGAGAATCAGAAGAAGTAGAAGAAGGAGAAGGAGAAGGAGAAGGTGAAGTCAGGAGAGTGAAGCAGAAGAAGCAGAAGAAGGAGAAGGAGAAGGTGAAGTCTGGAGGGCGAAGCAGAAGAAGCAGAGGAAGGAGAAGGAGAAGGTGAAGTCTGGAGGGTGAAGCAGAAGAAGCAGAAGAAGGAGAAGGAGTAGGTGAAGTCTGGAGGGGGGGGGGGGGGGGGGGGGGGGGGGGGGGGGGGGGGGGGGGGGGGGGGGGGGGGGGGGGGGGGGGGGGGGGGGGGGGGGGGGGGGGGGGGGGGGGGGGGGGGGGGGGGGGGGGGGGGGGGGGGGGGGGGGGGGGGGGGGGGGGGGGGGGGGGGGGGGGGGGGGGGGGGGGGGGGGGGGGGGGGGGGGGGGGGGGGGGGGGGGGGGGGGGGGGGGGGGGGGGGGGGGGGGGGGGGGGGGGGGGGGGGGGGGGGGGGGGGGGGGGGGGGGGGGGGGGGGGGGGGGGGGGGGGGGGGGGGGGGGGGGGGGGGGGGGGGGGGGGGGGGGGGGGGGGGGGGGGGGGGGGGGGGGGGGGGGGGGGGGGGGGGGGGGGGGGGGGGGGGGGGGGTGGGGGGTGGGGGGTGGGGGGGGGGGGGGTGGGGGGGGGGGGGGGGGGGGTGGGGGGTGGGGGGGGGGGGGGGGGGGGGGGGGGTGGGGGTGGGGGGGGGGGGGGGGGGGGGGGGGAGGGGAGGGGGGGTGGGGGGTGGGGTGGGGGAGGGGGGGGGGGGTGGGGGGGGGGGGGGGGGGTGGGGGGGGGGGGGGGGGGGGGGGGGGGGGGGGGGGGGGGGGGGGGGGGGGGGGGGGGGGGGGGGGGGGGGGGGGGGGGGGGGGGGGGGGGGGGGGGGGGGGGGGGGGGTGGGGGGGGGGGGGGGGGGTGGGGGGGGGGGTGGGGGGGGGGGGTGGGGGGGGGGGGGGGGAGGGGGGGGGGGGGGGGGGGGGGGGGGGGGGGGGGGGGGGGGGGGGGGGGGGGGGGGGGGGGGGGGGGGGGGGGGGGGGGGGGGGGGGGGGGGGGGGGGGGGGGGGGGGGGGGGGGGGGGGGTGGGGGGGGGGGGGGGGGGGGGGGGGGGGGGGGGGGGGGGGGGGGGGGGGGGGGGGGGGGGGGGGGGGGGGGGGGGGGGGGGGGGGGGGGGGGGGGTGGGGGGGGGGGGGGGGGGGGGGGGGGTGGGGGGGTGAATCAGAAGAAGTAGAAGAAGGAGAAGGATAAGGTGAAGTCAGGAGGGTGAAGCAGAAGAAGCAGAAGAAGGAGAAGGAGAAGGTGAAGTCTGGAGGGTGAAGCAGAAGAAGCAGAAGAAGGAGAAGGAGAAGGTGAAGTCTGGAGGGTGAAGCAGAAGAAGCAGAAGGAGAAGGAGAAGGTGAAGTCAGGAGGGTGGATCAGAAGAAGTAGAAGAAGGAGAAGGAGAAGGTGAAGTCTGGAGGGTGAATCAGAAGAAGCAGAAGAAGGAGAAGGAGAAGGTGAAGTCTGGAGGGTGAAGCAGAAGAAGCAGAAGAAGGAGAAGGAGAAGGTGAAGTCTGGAGGGTGAAGCAGAAGAAGCAGAAGAAGGAGAAGGAGAAGGTGAAGTCTGGAGGGTGAATCAGAAGAAGCAGAAGAAGGAGAAGGAGTAGGTGAAGTCTGGAGGGTGAATCAGAAGAAGTAGAAGAAGGAGAAGGAGAAGGTGCAGTCAGGAGGGTGAAGCAGAAGAAGCAGAAGAAGGAGAAGGAGAAGGTGAAGTCTGGAGGGTGAAGCAGAAGAAGCAGAAGAAGGAGAAGGAGAAGGTGAAGTCTGGAGGGTGAATCAGAAGAAGCAGAAGAAGGAGAAGGAGAAGGTGAAGTCTGGAGGGTGAATAAGAAGAAGCAGAAGAAGGAGAAGGAGAAGATGAAGTCTGGAGGGTGAATCAGAAGAAGTAGAAGAAGGAGAAGGAGAGGATGAGGTCTGGAGGGTGAATCAGAAGAAGCAGAAGAAGGAGAAGGAGAAGGTGAAGTCTGGAGGGTGAATCAGAAGAAGCAGAAGAAGGAGAAGGAGAAGGTGAAGTCTGGAGGGTGAATCAGAAGAAGCAGAAGAAGGAGAAGGAAAAGGTGAAGTCAGGAGCGTGAATCAGAAGAAGCAGAAGAAGGAGAAGGAGAAGGTGAAGTTAGGAGGGTGAATCAGAAGAAGCAGAAGAAGGAAAAGGAGAAGGTGAAGTCAGGGGGGTGAAGCAGAAGAAGCAGAAGAAGGAGAAGGAGAAGGTGAAGTCTGGAGGGCGAAGCAGAAGAAGCAGAGGAAGGAGAAGGAGAAGGTGAAGTCTGGAGGGTGAAGCAGAAGAAGCAGAAGAAGGAGAAGGAGTAGGTGAAGTCTGGAGGGTGAATCAGAAGAAGTAGAAGAAGGAGAAGGATAAGGTGAAGTCAGGAGGGTGAAGCAGAAGAAGCAGAAGAAGGAGAAGGAGAAGGTGAAGTCTGGAGGGTGTTGCAGAAGAAGCAGAAGAAGGAGAAGGAGAAGGTGAAGTCTGGAGGGTGAACCAGAAAAACAGAAGAAGGAGAAGGAGAAGGTGAAGTCTGGAGGGTGAATCAGAAGAAGTAGAAGAAGGAGAAGGAGAAGGTGCAGTCTGGAGGGTGAATCAGAAGAAGTAGACGAAGGAGAAGGAGAAGGTGAAGTCTGGAGGGTGAATCAGAAGAAGCAGAAGAAGGAGAAGGAGAAGATGAAGTCTGCAGGGTGAATCAGAAGAAGTAGAAGAAGGAGAAGGAGAAGGTGAAGTCTGGAGGGTGAATCAGAAGAAGCAGAAGAAGGAGAAGGAGAAGGTGAAGTCTGGAGGGTGAATCAGAAGAAGTAGAAGAAGGAGAAGGAGAAGGTGAAGTCTGGAGGGTGAATCAGAAGAAGTAGAAGAAGGAGAAGGAGAAGGTGAAGTCTGGAGGGTGAAGCAGAAGAAGTAGAAGGAGAAGGAGAAGCTGAAGTCAGGAGGGTGAATCAGAAGAAGTAGAAGAAGGAGAAGGAGAAGGTGAAGTTAGGAGGGTGAATCAGAAGAAGCAGAAGAAGGAGAAGGAGAAGGTGAAGTCTGGAGGGTGAATCAGAAGAATCAGAAGAAGGAGAAGGAGAAGGTGAAGTCTGGAGGGAGAATCAGAGGAAGCAGAAGAAAGAGAAGGAGAAGGTGAAGTCTGGAGGATGAATCAGAAGAAGTAGAAGAAGGAGAAGGAGAAGGTGAAGTCTGGAGGGTGAATCAGAAGAAGTAGAAGAAGGAGAAGGAGAAGGTGAAGTCTGGAGGGTGAATCAGAAGAAGTAGAAGAAGGAGAAGGAGAAGGTGAAGTCTGGAGGGTGAAGCAGAAGAAGTAGAAGAAGGAGAAGGAGAAGGTGAAGTCAGGAGGGTGAATCAGAAGAAGTAGAAGAAGGAGAAGGAGAAGGTGAAGTCAGGAGGGTGAATCAGAAGAAGCAGAAGAAGGAGAAGGAGAAGTGAAGTCTGGAGGGTGAATCAGAAGAATCAGAAGAAGGAGAAGGAGATGGTGAAGTCTGGAGGAGAATCAGAAGAAGCAGAAGA